>NC_138040.1:3936382-4536382 GCF_964106645.2 Podarcis pityusensis | reverse complement strand
GAGCAAATCACCTAGCAGGGACTGCAGAACTGGTTGCTGGACAGATTTGTTCCCGAGTGGGCAAAGCTTCCGACCACCCCTGAAGAAGCTTCACAGTGGATGATAGAAACAGACCCTTTCTGGCTTGGTACATACTTCTGCACTGGGATGTCAGCTCGTGTAAGGAGGAATTGCAAAGATCTGGTTGCATCACAGTAATTGCAAATGCCAGCATATGCGGGAAACACGGCGTTCAATCCTTCGTGGATTGAAGTCTTACGGATGAACTACTCTTGATTACCCCCAAAAGTGGCTTCCAACCTGCAGGAATTGGTCTTGCGAGACCAATGCTAGACTGATCAGGGGGCTCCAATTCCAGGCCCATCCTCCAAGCTAAGCAATGGTAGAAGTTGTGGCTGATTACACCGTATCACCTGCTCTGGTCCTGGACCTGATCTGGGGCTGCTTCCTGGAAGGGACTGCTCTTTATCAAGACAGGCAGAACCTATTTAACTATGTTATGAAAAGGGTGACTTGAAAAACTTGTGCTCGAGCTTGCTTTCCCCTCCTCCCTCCCATTCCCTTTTCCTCTTGTGCCATGTCTTACTGATCGGGGGGAAAAGTCTCAAGAAGAACAAGTGCCAACGAGGACAGAGACTGACGCTCCAAGAAGCACAACGCAGGGGTTAGTCGCACACATAACACACAACTGATTGTGTTCATGGGGAAACAGCACGGCAAGCAACCAGCAGGGAGGCCTCTGATTTATTGGGGTGGGCGGGCTCTGAGGCCCTCCTTACCTTGCTCAAATACTCCTTCATGACCTGGATGAAGTAAGGCATGGCAAAATCCATGATATTGTGCCTCCAGGCTGTCTCCAGGACAACATCTGGCCGGAGGAGGTCATAGCAGGTGAAGAGGCAGGCCCCAAAACACTCCCTCTTGCCCTCCTGCAGGAACCACTGCAACAACTCTTCCGCCAGCTCAGTGTCTTTGGACTCCGAAGCGTACTGCATGGCATCCTGGGAGGGGAAGCAGGCGGGGGGGGGGGGGTGTCAGAAAATGTGCCAAAAAAAAAAAAGGGGGGGGGAAAGAGAAGAATGTGTGAAGCAAAGATGTGTAACTGCGCTACTGCTCAAGAGCGGCCTAGCTGTTGCCCACCTACCCCAACTTCATGTTTGGGACTACAAATCCTATCAGCCCCAGCAATGTTTGGGACTACAAATCCCATCAGCTGTGTTGGCTACATCTGATGGGAGCTGTAATCCAAAATATCAGAGTTGGGGAAAGGCTGGCCTCTCCACTGTGTGTTTTCCATCTGCAGTAGCTGCTACCAGGGCAACATTTTCAAAAGGAATGATGTTACTAGGGATCTTCAGAATGTTCTTCACACTTTTCTTTTACTCGGGCTCTTTTTAAATATATCCACGTTTATGAAAAATGCCTTTTTAAATGTTAAGGACAGGAAGCGCTTTTTTTTTATTCCTACCCCAAAGTAGAATGCTGTGATTTCCCAGAGAGGTTCAGAAGCCTACATTTGTTTCATGTTACATGCGGTTTTAGACGGCTATCAGCTTTATGTATTCCAAACTTGAGCTACTTTTACATGAATATGGGACTGATGTGTTGTTTGATGATGCCCCGTTTCTTCGCGCATTGCAGTTGCGGAACCTATCATATCTTAACTCTATTGTGTCCAATTTAGATGTTTAATGACGTGAAGCTGCTCTGGAGCCTATTGGTGAAGGGTAGTGTATAAAGCGCTTGAACAGACGTATTTCACATGGATGTGTAGTCTGCTTCTTTAAGAACACTTGTTTTCCAACAGCTGAATCTGAATAAACCATACAATCTCAAAGGCAAGAAGAAGAGGACAAACACCATGGCATGGAGGGTTGCAAGCACAGATCGAAGGGCCTCAAAAGCTCTTCTGCAAGCAAAGCTGCTTTGCCCTCATCACTGCCTCCTGGGTACCATGCTGGGCACCCTCCCAATACAGACAGGCAGCGCTCACCCCACCAGCCCTGTCACCTTGTATAGCCTGTCTTTCTTGCACAGCTCCACACTCTGTTTCCAGCGGTTGTTGCCTTTGAAGAGATACGCAGCGATTCTCCTGAACTCAATCAGCTCATGCTTCTCCAGGCGCTGAGCAAGGGAGATGTTGTCAAAGTTGTCATAGGCATCTATCGAGGTCCTGAGAGCCTGGACGGGGGGGAGAAGGTTTTTAAATGGCGCTTTCGGGCCAATGAAGGCAGGGTATAGGCATAAATATAATAAAATAATATCTCAGAGAAACAGAGGGTGTGGTTTCTAAGCAAAGATGGTATGGAATTTCTGATGCACAGAGACAGAATGGAAGATGAGTTTTAGCATCCTGAGAACATGTGACACCCTGAAACCATTCCTACCTGATAGTCTTCTTCTATAATGAAGAGGTTGTTCAGAGATTCGTTCACCGATTTGTTATTGTGGTTCTGAACGGAGCGCAAGTAGGGCTTCACCAGTGGAAGCTGTTTAACCTGTGAACAGGGATAGGAGGTTACTGCACGACCCAACCAAGCAGCCAGGGGCTATTTAATCATTTTTTTAACTGCCTTAAAGTTGGGGGGGGGGGGATCTTGGCCAATACACAAGTGGCTGTGCTCTGATCTGTGGCAAGGCCACTTCCAAATTAAGGAGGGGATGCAGATGGAAGTTTCCTCCAGAGAGGGATGACCCTACCTTGCTGAAGAAGGTGACCGCACGCGTGTGGTCCAGTCGGGGAGACAGAACCATCAGCAAGTCGTTGAGCAGCAGAGGTTTGAACTCCAAGTAAAACTGGATCGCTTTGTAATACAGCTCCACATTGGCCACCTGAGGGAAGAAAAGGCGGGTTAACTGGCTCCCAAACATTTGCAAGGGTGGCAGGGAAAGCTTAAGGGAACGAAGGCGCAATTCTGGCTATCCCCGGCACAACCCCTCCTTCGTTTTGGCACAGTTCCCAACAGAAAGCCACTTGCTCATCCACCGCATCAGTGGTGCAGGATCATGCAGGCGCTTCCTGTTCCAACGGCCAAATCAAAACACCAACACAGATATAAAACCTACCAAGGGGAATTCACTCAGAAACAGGACAGTACCTTAGTGATGATGTCTTTGAACTGCCCTTCCTTCCAAGCATCTGTCGGGTGGTTCATCATGGTAATGATGGCGTTATCGTATTCTTCGTATTTGTCGTACAGGAAGACTAACTCGGCCCAAAGATGGGCTTGTTCAGCTGCCCTCAACACCTTCAAGAAATGAAAATGGTTTAGAATAGGTGCTCACAAACTATGGTCTGCAGGAGTCTCTAAGGTCAACCGCAGCGTCTGTGAAGAACACTTAGAGCCTTGAATTGTATGGAATTCTAATTGTAATACAATCTAGAAATCACACAGCATCTAGAGCAGTGCATCACAATTGCTACAAAAGGCAGAAAAATCATTAAGTGGTCCACCAGGACCCTGAACAACTTTCAGGTGATCCATGGAGGGTGGACCACTGGTTTAGAGTATTAGAACCAGTCTAGTACAGACTGAGAGCCTTCCTAGCTTAGACTAGCACAGCATCTGTGTTCAACAATAACCAACCAGATGCCTCTGGGAAGCTCCAATGGCAGCCTTCCTCAGTTGGTACTGACCAATGGGAATTCACAGGAAAGCAAACCCCGCCTCCCAATGCCCAGAGCTACTTGGCCATTATCATGTCTAATAGCCATCAACAGGTCTACCGCCCACTCAGTTTGTCTGACAGGCCCATAATAAATAATAATAATAATAATAATAATAATAATAATTTTTTATTTATACCCCGCCCTCCCCAGCCAAGGCCGGGCTCAGAGTGGCTTACAAGCAATAATAAAAACAAGTTGAATGATTACAACTTAAAAACAACATTAAAATACAACATTAAAATATTGAAACATTAAAATATTAAAATGTAGCCTCATCGCATGAGGAGAAGGAAAGGAAAAAAGAAAGAGATGGAGGGAATCAAATTGGCTGCAAGCCAAAGGCCAGGCAGAACAACTCTGTCTTACAGGCCCTGCAGAAAGAAATCAGATCCTTCAGGGCCCTGGTCTCATGAGGCAGAGCGTTCCACCAGGCCGGAGCCAGAGTTGAAAAGGCCCTGGCTCTGGTTGAAGCCAATCTAACTTCCTTAGGGACCGGGACCACTAGGGTGTTGCTATTTATGTACCTTGAGGCTCTCCGTGGGGCATACCGGGAGAGGCGGTCCCGTAGGTACGAGGGTCCTAGGCCGTGAAGGGCTTTAAAGGTCAAAAGCAGCACCTTAAATCTGACCCTGTACTCCACTGGGAGCCAGTGCAGTTTGAAAAGCACTGGGTGAATATGCTCCCATGGCAGAGACCCCGTGAGGAGCCTCGCTGCAGTATTCTGCACCCTCTGGAGTTTCTGGGTCAGCTTCAAGGGCAGCCCCGCGTAGAGCGAATTACAGTAGTCAAGCCTGGAGATGACCGTCGCATGGATCACTGTGGCCAGGTCGGGGCGGGAAAGGTAAGGGACCAACTGCTTGATGAGGCGAAGGTGGAAAAATGTCGCCTTGGCTGTTGCTGTAACTTGCGCCTCCATGGAAAGGGAGGCGTCAAGGATTACACCCAAACTCTTAACGGAAGGCAATGGCACTAATTGGGCCCCCGCAAGAGAAGGGAGTTGGTCCCTCATCCCCATGCCATCCCGACCCAGCCATAGGACCTCTGTCTTCAAAGGATTTAGTTTCAATCGGCTCCCACGAAACCATCCAGCCACAGCTTCCAAGCATCTGGTCAGTGTGTTCGGGGCCGAGTCGGTGTGGCCATCCATCAGCAGATAGAGCTGAGTGTCATCAGCATATTGGTGACAACCCAGCCCAAAGCTCCGGATAATCTGGGCAAGGGGGCGCATAAAGATGTTAAAAAGCATCGGGGAGAGAATTGCGCCCTGCGGCACTCCACACACCAAGGAATGGCGCGACAACATTTCCCTCCCTAGTGCCACCCTCTGTCCCCGACCAGAGATAAAAGAGCACAACCAGTTACGGGCTATGCCCTGTATCCCCATGTCTGCGAGGCGGTGGTCCAGAAGATCATGATCGACCATGTCAAAGGCTGCTGACAAATCTAAAAGGATCAGCAGCCCTGACCGCCTCGATTCAGTTGTCTACGGAGATCATCTGTTAGGGCAACCAGAGCCGTCTCGGTCCCAAAACCAGGACGGAAACCGAAAAAACCATGGAGAGCACTGTCCTGCCACAAGTGTGCACTGTTGGAGCCACTGTTGCCTCTGGTGCTACTGAACTCCATTGTCTGAGTCACAACGGTGGCAGCATTTGCTCCTTGACCACATGCTGCAGTGCCACCCAAATCCTCCTTAGAAAGAGGAAGCGTATGAGCGGATTATCCTCCACCTTGATGCCCGTGAGGTAGGTTAGTCTAGCAGGCAGCAACTGGCCCAAGGCCACCCTGTGGGGGGCCACCTTATGGCTGAATGGGGACATATTACGAAGCTGCACTACCACCGCTTCAGACAAGATCTTTTGCTCAATTTGTAGCCGCTCCCCATGGGCTCTAAGCAAGGAGGGGTCCCTCCCCAAATTGGAGCCAGGGCCTCCCTGTTCCTAGTTTAACATAGTTCCGCCCCCCCAAAAAATGACCCCTGAATTTTTGAATTTTATTGATATTGATGCTGCATTTTATGCTGTTTTTTGCTGTTTTTAAGTTGCATTTTAATCAATGTTTTATATTTGCTGTTAGCCGCGCTGAGCCCAGTTTTTAAACCAGGAAGGGTGTGGTATAAATAAAAAAAAAATTATTATTATTAACTCACCAAAATGCTCAGGTTCTGCAAGGTTCTGGGTTTTTGCTTTTAACCAGTGTTCTTCCTCTTACACGGCCACCCCCACCTGTTTTCTATTCCTCATATAATTTGCAATCTTAGGGACGGAGTTACCTTAGGAATGTTGACTCGCGACCAAAAGAGCTCCAGGTGTTCCCTCATTTTCTGTGGCTTGAATTTGGAGTAGAGGATGGCCAGCTCCGTGAACATTCCCATATGGGCCCGCTCCAGCCCCAGAGCAGATTCCAACATGGTGATCAGCTCCTCAAAGTAGCCACGGTCCTGGGGGTGAAAGAGTAACGAGTTAATGCTCAGCAACGGCCGCCTCCTTGAGCACCCCTTTACGGAGGCAAAGCTCTGCAGCCCCATCAGCACTGCTTTTTCTTCCCCACCTCCCCATTACCTGGTAATAGTTGATGAGCTCCTCCAGTTCATCCGCATGCACAACAATGTGAAGGCCGCACATCTGGGCCAGGCGGAACTCTTTCCCATCTACGCACGCAAAGCAGACCTGGAGGGGGGAAAACGTCAAAGACCGAGCTTCAGTTACCTTCTCTCTCAGAGGAACTGGGGGGAGCAGCAAAGTCCTCCTCTAGGAACCCCTTTCTCCACTGTTGCACTGAGCCAGCATCGTTCTCTAGATGATGCTAGACTCGAATTCCCATTAGCTCAAGCTGGCAAGGCCAAGGATGATGGACCCATCTAGCTCAACACTGACTGTATTGACTGGCAGCAGCTCTCCAGGCCTTTTTCAGGCCTTCCCAGTCCTACCTGGAGATAGCAAGACTTGAACCTTTCTGTATGCAAAGCAGGTGCTCTACTACTGAGCTACAGCTCTTCCTTTAAAACCAAAGCAAGGTTCCAGTCCTCATGGTTCTGAATCAAAGGCTGATTTAAACAGGAACAGAGGAAGCTGCTTTATACAGAACCTGAGCATTGGTCCATCTAGTTCAGTACTGCCTACACTGACTGGCAGCAGTTCGCCAGTGTTTCAGACAGAGGACATTCCCAGCCCTACCTGGAGATGCCAGGGATTGGAGCTGGGGTCTCTTCCCTGACACTATCACGTCTGATCAGGCCTCTCCTCTTCCATGAATCTCTCTACTCGCCCCCGCCCTCTTTTAAAGCTACCTATCAAAGCCAGCAGGAACAAGCTCTGCATATTGCATGAAGTAAAGGGCTCACCTCCTTCCAAGTCCGAGTGCTGTTTGCTTTCCGGGCCCCGTCCACGGCTGCCTGATATTCGCCGAGGTGGACCAACGTGGAAGCCAAGCGCCCAAAGTTGGAGACATTGTTATAGAGAAGCTTGGCTGCGTCATACATCTTCTCATCATAGCAACGGTCGCCAACCTAGAGAAGAAGATGGTGAAGAGAAAAAGTGCTTGATTTCATCCATCCAACCATGCTCATTCCGTACTCAAGCGTCCTCTCTTAAAATTGAGGTCACATTTCCCCTTACTACTTGTTTTCAATTATCTGAATACCTTTTCTCTGATTACACCCCCCCCCCCATGAAATGACTCAATTTTCTCTGTTTATTTTCAACTTCTCATTATTTAGGCACCATCCGTCCTCCCCGCCTGACCCCGCAAAGCAATGACAAGACAAGGCTAAACTATCTGAATCATTTGACCATACGAAAGCATTTATCTAAGCTTTCTGAGTGGAATGAACAGTTCCAATGAAATATGAGTGCTGGACTGATCAATTTGACAAAGTGCAGTGCCAGTTTTGTGAATGGGAATAGAGATTTGACCCACACAATGGTATGGCACAGCTACATTCTCACTGGCTTGATCGCAGTGATATGCCCTCACACATATCACAGTTTGAATTACATTTCACGAGTTCTGGAAATTTGGAAACTCGTGATTGCCTGTATAAGCTTTCACTGCTCCACACATAGGTCATTGTACACTTTTGTTCATTTGTGACTTAACGCCAATAAAACTGTATAATAACAAAGCAAAAAAACCCCGCTACTGGACCAGTTTAACCAAAAAGCCTGGCTTTCTTTTTACAAAAGCACATGCACAAGTTTAGTTCCGTTATTTAAGAAGCCCATTTGTTCTGTTTTTGTTCCATTCTTTCTCCAAAGGGGCTCAGAGCAGTTTACATGGCTCCTACATGCTTTATCCCCACAACAGCCCTTTGACATAGCTGTCAACTTTTCCCTCTTCTTGCAAAGAATCCTGTTTGGAATAATGGAATTTCCCTTAAAAAAACGGAAACGTTGACAGCTATGCCCTTTGAAGTAGGGCGGGCTGAGAGGTGGTGACTGTCTTAAGGCCACCCCAGGGCAGTTTTAGGGCTGCGTGGGGATTCAAACCAGGTCCTCCCAGCCTTCAACACGCTAACCACTCCAAAGAAAACTTCTCAGATCCCATATAAAAATCATTTTGATACCTGAGATCCCCTCCCCCCCAAAATCTTTGTATCTAAAGTTGTAAAGAATATTTTGGGGGGTATGTGTGGGGGGAAAAGAAACCTCCAAAAGGCCCACCCAAACCTTGCAAAGAGACAGGAGGAGCTGAACTAACCAAACTAAAACAAAACACCCCACACTTGAAATTCGCATTTAAAAGGCTGACGGAAGGACTCACTTGTTGAATGTGGGCATTGTTTGGCCCGTTGATGAATTCTTCCAGCTCGGCCAAACGGTTTGTTTTAGCAAGTGCGAAAATGAGTTCCGTCTCCACATAGGATTCCCGGGCCTTCCTGCGGGCCATCTGCAAGTATTTCACCAGCTCCTCCCAGTTTCCTAGGTTGGGGGGCGGAGGGAGAGAAAGAAAGAAAAGTTCAAGGTCACATCATGCTGACAATCGGCAGCGTTGCCCAGTTAGGCTGAAAGACAGAGATCCTTCACTCCGTACTTATTACTCGACCGCACAGTCTCACTCGACGAGGAACGTCACTTTTTAGGAAAGGGAGGGGTGGACAACATCACGGCATGTGCGACACTGGCAAAAAGCAAAAACAGGATGAGCCCCCCCAGAACACTGATTAATTCGTACTTAGACTTGAGCTGCGTGCTGAGCTATTAGAGCAAAACACAGTCGCTCATTCTTGCTGGACAGAACACAAGCTTCCCAAAACTAGGGAAGAGGGGAGGAAAAAAAAAATCGGGTCAGCCAAACAATCCACTTCTTTGTCATCCGCCCCTTATACTGAGCAAGTCTGTTCAACGCATCTGGTAGAGGATAAATGTACTTTGCCAACCACTTGGGTATCTTGCCATTAGGGAGGGAGGCAGATCCTCATCTTTTCCTCTGCTACGGGTTTCAAAAAGTGGGACCCGAAAGGGTGGGGGGAATAGACCCCTTTTGCAGTTATGGGAGGGGAGTCAAATGGGGGACAACCAATTGTTATGTTGGTACAAAGAAGTCTTCGTGTGATTGCTAGAATCCTGGAGAGGGGCTCTTTTACCCCTCGGCCTGGTCACCCTGAAGGAAGGTGACAAAAACTGGGGAACAGAAAGAAGAAAGCAAAGAGGCTCCTTTAACAAAAAGGAAGTCAGTGTTGCAGGACAACTATGCTTCAAATAGCAGCTTCCTGCAACAAGGAAGAGGGAGGCTTAATGCAGCCAGAGGGGTTGGGAATGGGAACACCCAGGAGGAAGGCACCTTATAATTATTTTAAATTTGAAGTTAAATTGTCAAAAATCTTTAAAACTCAAAAAATAAAAAGGCAAAGAAATTGGTGTAACGTGATGTATGAGCCAAGGCCACTGCCTCATAACTAGGAATTCCTCATCCAATAAAGTTCAGCTTAAAATAATTTTCAGAAAGGAAGAGGAGGGCTGAGAGGGAAAGTTTCATGTGCGACTGGCTGCAATGGAAACCCTGCCTGATCCTGCCATTCTAGAGAAACTTGAAGGAAAGCAAAAACAGACCCGTCTCTCAAGGGCCCTATGCTGTGGAACAAAGTGAAATAGTCAGATCAGATTCCCATGTGCAATAGCCACCTCTTTAATCACTCTCTTGTGTTTCTGGGTTGTCATGGTGGAGCAGGGTGTGTGGAACCAGATATAGCTGCCAGGACAGGTCTTGATCTTCTAACTACCCACAGGGTGACTCTGCATGTGGGAAGGACCGCATGTGGCAGGTGACTGAAACCTGTCAAAGCCCAAAGGAGGTTTTGGTAACCACCAGAGGATCAGTGGTTACAGCAGCCTCCTCTGAAGGCTGGGGGTGCCCCTTCAAAGAGGCTCCCCCTGGGACAACCAGCTGAGAATTTGTCACAGGGAGCCCCTTTCAAGTCTGGAGGGAGAAGCACTCCTTTTTTAAAAAAAGAAAAAGAGCATTTCCCCTCCATCCAGAAAACTGATTGCATTTAAAGCGCTTCTTTCAGTGCTTTGAATGCAAAGTGTTGTAGCCAATGCTACTCAGAATAGAACCAATGAAAATAATGGACATGACTAACTTGGGTCCATTTATTTCAACTCTTGAGTAAAGCTTTGTTAGAGATAAGCTGCTTCCTTTGGAAAGAGAAAAAAAATGCTTCAGTTAAGGAAGTGCTCCCCCTGTCCTGAGCAAGCAGTTTGTATTCAAAGTGCATTGAACCCAAGTGGCTTCCTCCAGCCCACTGAGCTGAGCTAGGGAGTTCCAAAAGTGGAACTCCCTAAGGCAGTCAATACCAGCCGAGTGGCGGGACTTTGGCAATGCAGGGCTCTCTTTAAGGACTGTGCCTGCAGAGACCTGCCCTGCGCTTTGAAGCCCCAACAACCAGCTGATGGGACTTCAAAGCGTCTTGTAGCCACCAACTGTCAGCTGACTGGATGTGCCTGTAGACCTCTTCTGGGCCCAGCTGCAGCTTTACCTGCCCCTCATCTGACATTGTGAGGTGAGATGAGGTATGGGCAGGGCTTTCTTTTCCAGCTGGAACTTACTGGAACTCAGTTCCAGCACCTCTCAGGCGGGCACCATTGTCATTATGAGAGAAAAAGGAAGGCGTTCATGGTGAGTTCTGGCACCTCTTTTCCTAGAAAAAGTAGTACTGGGTATAGGGCAAAAGGGCTTGACTAAGCCAAAATGGTGTGGCAGACTTAATTAGGCCCACAGGTCAGAGGCTCCCCACCCTGTGTTGGAGCAGGAGCAGTGGAGAGTTGATTTGAAAGGGAAGAGGGAATCAAACCTTGGCAACATTTTGCAACAAGGTTGAGGAACCGGTAGCCCTCTAGGTGTTGGATTCCAGTTCCCACTAGTCCCAGCCAGCAGGCCAAAGCGGTGATGGGAGCCACAGTTTTCCCATCATGGCACTGCCATCCTTGTCCGTTTTCTTCCAGCTTCCATAATTATAACTGTGTTTACTGCAAGCCACGTTAAGAGCAATGCTGGACTGAGAATGTGAGATGAGAAGCAGAAGGAATGAATGAATTCTTGGAAGAAAGGAAGGTCACCCAATGCATTTAAATTACGACTTCCGGGATGCGTCAAGCTTTTTACAGCCACAGAAGAGCTTAAGTTACTGCAATCCCACCTGGGTGCTGCCTGTTCTGAAAGCTCCCAGGCTACTGAAAACAAAACTTTATATGGGGGTTCCCAAGCCTTACCGCTGGCATTCGCAGCCTGAACCACTTCCATGTATGAAGAAGGATCATCCGCTTTGATGTAGGAGTCTATCGCTTCCTTAACCATCCCTTTCTGAAGCTGAGCTTTGGCAAGCTGGCTCCACACGGCTGGCTCATTGCAGCGCTCAGCGAACTCGTAGGCACGGTCCAAGTTGCCAATGTGTTCGATCAAAACCTAGAAAGTGGGGAGATGGCTGCCATTTAAAAAACGAAAACTAATAGCGTGCTTGTGGTAGGAATTTGCCAGTGCAAGAGTAGTTTGGCCAGAATTAAACCTAGCATGTGCCTAGTTAGGCCTCCAAAAGCCTTCACACAAAGGATGACCAAGCCACTTTATCAGGAACTCTAAACATGAGAAAAGCCCACTATAAATCTTTGTAGTTTCCCCCCAAGGGTCTAATTAGTATCTAGGGCACCTGAGCTGTATGTAAAACCTGGGCTAAAACCCATGCAGACTGTGGTGAACTGGAACACTTGAAACTTGGGCTGGATTCCCTTGACACGGAAGCGGAGTCTTCAGCACAAATACATGGAGCAGTTTGGGGATACAGACCAACACTCGGCTCCGTGAAGAGAACCATACTCAGAATTCAGATACATGGACACCCAGCATTACCTGCACAGCAGAGGTGTTGACATCAAACTTCCTGAAGATGGAGAAGGCCTCTTCAAAGAGTTCGTTGCTGATCGCGATGTTGGCAATATCGGGAGCATCATAGTTGTCCAGGCGGTTGATGTATTCCATGACTCGGGTCCGGTCGGCCTTGATAGCCGTCAGAATGAGGAGGTTCTGCAGATTCCTTTACAGGAAAAAGCAAGCAATAGTAAAGGCAAGGAATTAAGGCATCAGCAGCCATCATTCAAAACGACATAATAAAGGTTTAGAGTGAGTTCAGAGGTTCAGTCCCAGATCTCTGTAGCTGAGAAGGGTTTTTGGCCCTCTGCTGAGGACCTTAGAAATGTCTTTAGCAGTTGCTAACAGTAAGGGGCTCAAGCAGGTGTGAGGAGCCTTTGCGCCTCCAGATGTTGCTGAACTACAACTCCCATCATCTCTGGTCATGCTTGCTAGGGCTGGTGGGAGTTGTAGTTCTGCATCATCTGGGAGCACAAAGGCTTCCAAACCTGGGCTACATAGACAAATAGTGTGACTTGGTATAAAAATGAAGTGCCACTTAATATTCATTCAGCAATTATAAGGAATCAAGTCTTCCACTCTGGAACTCCCTGTCCATTGAGATTAGGCAGATGTCTTCAACGTACTCTATTCTGGCACCTGCTAAACAAACCCCTTACAACTGCTAAAAATCTTATCCAGCAAGCTGCCTGCATTTTTGAGGTTTTACTCACAAATTTCCAAGCATCTCCCCCAAATATTATTTGAAGAGTGAGGGTAAGATGTAAGACAGACAAACACAGGAGTACTGACCTGTGTTCACTGAACACAGAATTATCAAGAACAATTTTCTCCAGCAACTCAATGAGTTCATTGGGGAGGTCGGCGGTCATGAAAGCCTTGACTGTGACAGATACTTCTTCAGGGTCCTGAGTTTCAGAGAGAGCTGTCTGGACGACCTGATGAGAGAGGGAGGGATCTGAGTGATGGGTACCCACAGCTGGCAACTTGCTTGCCTACTGCTCACTTTCTTAAGTGTACACAAAGCACAAGCAAAGGGGAACAGAGGGGAGTGCAAAGTACCTGGTCAATCAGGGGTCTCCGGTAAGGGTTGCTCTCCAGCAGCACACTGGCCCACAGCTCAGGGTCCTTGCGGCGAACCAAGTAACGCGAAAGGCTCTTGAAGAGGGAGTTCTCGTTGCAAACCTGGAATGCGAGAGAAGAATATATTCAGGCAGGGAAACCGAGGTGTTCTTTTGTGAGGAGGTGGTAGAGGAAGAGAGAGAAAGCGTCAAGCGTTCTGAGCCTGGATTTTACAGAGGTAAAAAGTTCAGCCAGTGCACAGCCTTTAGTCATTTGGGAGGGTCTGGAGTAGAACATGGGTTGGAACAGAGCAGTCCTGCCTGGGGATGTCAGTTTCTGGCTACCACTCTTTACTCTTTTTTTGTTCGTGTGTTTTTATTGAATGGATTTCTGAACATACAAACAACAAGCATCATATCAGCTGCAATAGTGTTCACTGTGAAGTTTGGTAGATTAACTTAAGCAGTCTCTCCGTAGGTCTCCATGGGTGGATGGAGGAATAACAGAATCAGAGAGTTGAAAGGGTCTCCAAGGGTCATGGAGACAAACCCCCTGGGATGTAGGAATTTTAACAGTCTCTTCAAATCAAGTGTTCCATTTTTCCAATTAGCCAGCCAATTTAAGTTCTGCTGCTTCTGAGTAATACAATCTTGAGAACTGCTTTGATACGTGTCCTGTTGATCAGAACTAAGCCAAGCAACCTACTTTTTCATTAAAATCATATCCAGCATCATTTCCTGACTCTGAAAGACACTACAAGAGCATCTTTCTAGCGAAGAGAGACTCAGTGGGTTGGATACTCACATTAATGAGCTCCTGGTCGCACTGCCCACGCTCGTAAGCGACGCAGGCCAGATGCGGGTCTCTCTTCTCGCAATACTTCCCCACCACCCGGCTGTCATAGTAGGGGTTCTCGCGAAGGAACCTCTCGGGGTTGTTGTTACTGTCAATGTAGATTTTAGCCAGTGCGTTGTGAGTGGCTGGTTCCTCGCAGCCCTCATGAATTCGGGCTTCCAGCCAGGGCAGGAGGAGTTTCAACCTTTAAAAAGGAAGGGGAAAAAAGTCAATTGGTAATAAACTAACAACACAACAGAACAGAGCCACAACTCAAAAAACAGGTTCAACATTCCTGGTTAGCAATTCCAGGGAATGTTGATGCCCCCACAAAAGAGAACACTATTCCCACAAGCCGCGTGAGGTTTACCTATTTCTTTTTTCTACTTCAGCAACAAGCTCATCCGTGGAGAACTGCCCTCTCACAACCAGGATCAGGCTCTTTATGACGTCTTCGGAGCAGTCCACGTCAAGCAAGCCCCCGATGACCACAGGGAGGCGACTCGGGTTCACCTGCAGCAGCAGCACCAAGATGTCATTAAAGCAGCAAAACCGCAATTAGACACAACAGGCTCCAAACCTCACACTCCACCGTCACATTACTGGCCAAAACAAGCTTCAGCTCCTGTAGCGGGACAGTGAAGGCTGCAACCCTGAAGGGCAGTTAAGCAACCATCCCCCCAGACCCTGCCAGAAGGTGCCCCCTTGTTCTGGGGTGATTTGGCTCTATCAGTGTACGAAGCCAACAGGGAGACCACCCCCAACCTTTGAGATACCCCCAACCACTTTTGACAATGCGGGTCGCTATATAAGAGGGGTTTGAAGCCAGTTAACTACACGTTTTCAAGGTTAGATTCTGTACAGACTAGAAATCCAAGACAGCAGCCCAATGAGATTTAAAGCCAGAGTGCTGTTTATTTATTTAAAGAAATATATACTGTTATTTCGTTTAAAAAATATGTATCAAAGCGGCCTATGGCAATGATACATTAAAAACACACAATAAAAGCCGTTTTAAGACATCAGTTAATTATTCTGGAAAGATGCATGCACTGGCATGGTTATCATCTGGACTATGGCCTGGTTGCTGGGGGGATAAAATGGGGCGGGGGAGAACTACGCATGCCACCTTGAGCTCTTCGGAGGAAAAGTGGGGTATCAATGTAATGAATGAAATAAATAATATTCTTAATTGTCTGCATATGTGTGGTTGGATGGGAAAGTTTTCAGCAGGTGCTTAGAAGCTGAAAGAATCAGAGAATGCGCCTGTTGAATTTCTATTGGCATAGTATTCCATAGAACTGCGCTGATGACACTAAAGGCTCCATTTCTTGTTTTTAATCAGATGAGCCTCATCAAATCGGGGATAAGCTGGCTTATCACGGAAGGTCTGATGGTTCCCCTCTTCAGGACTTATAACCACCTGCTTCTTACCTTCTGCACATAGATCTCAATGTATTTTTGGAGGTTGTTCCTGTACAAGTACAGAACTAGATCGTGCACAAAGTCAAAGCGGTCGCAAACGATGATCAGTGGGAGCTGGTCTGTCAGTTTTGCTTCCTGCAAAAAAAGGGGGTGGATGGGAGAGAAATCAAGGTTTAAATCAACTCCTTTCCCCACTGCTTTCCTGAAGAGGGCTGTAACTGTGCTGTGAAAAGCAAGTTTGGCGAGATGAAGGCGTCTATACACCCTAGGGACAGACAGTTTCTATCCAAATTTAATCTAATGAGCTTATTTGCAGACTTGGTTCTTCTTTACAACCATGCATGTCCCAAGGTCTTATCCTGTTCCAAGCTCCCTATTTATTATTTTTGTGGTTTATTGTTTTGTTTTTTTTAAAAAAATCAGTCATCAAATTTACAGCCACAGCTTCACGCTTTGCACAGTTTTACAAAAAGCACAAGACGCCAAAAGGATTACAAGCCTAGACTAGGCCTCAGCATTTGCCAACTGCTACAAGTTACACAGTGTGCAGGATCAACTCTGAGATTGCGGCTGCTAATACAGATTGAGGCTTGCGTTAATACCGAAGGGTGGCGTGCTGAGAGTACTTGAGCACTTTCACCTTGCACTTCCTAGTCATGCCTGCCTGATCCCCTCAGGCAAGTGAACAATTTCCGGGTAGCCAAATGGAGGAAGCTCTTGCAAATTGGAGAGACTGGATTCATTCTTGCCGCCATCCTCCTGTTTGGGGCCATCAGCATGTATTGCAAGAACACCTTGATCTGAATGCAGTGTCTTCTAATCCAGTCTCTTAAAACAGGATCTGCTTACAGAGCTGGTTGGTGCCCATTGGGACTGGTGGGAAGACTAACAGCAGGTGGCGCCAGAGCCAACAACAGCCACCTCGTTCTAGTTTTGTCCCCATCCTCTTCCTTGCCAAGTTTTACAAGGGCAACAATCCTCTTGAACTAGACCCATTGTGGGGACCTTAGCAACTCTTCCCCAGCTGAGGATGAGGGAAGCAATCCAAGGACAACATGCAACCCAAATACACAGCAGAAGCAACTTGGAAAAAGTGGCCAACTTACAAGAGTCGCTATCGCCCCAGCTCAAGAAACCCTACGCAGCTGTTGCAATTTGTTATGTGTGGGTATGAAATGCTACCCCTCCTCAGAGTAGACCAGTGGTTCCCAACCTTTTTTTTTTTTTTGGCCATGCCTCACCTAAGCATCTCTAAAATCCTGATTGCCACCCCCCCCCACCCAGTGACATATAATTCTTATTATTCAAAAAGTGAACTCCTATTCACGTGGAGGAAGCCTAAAAGGCCATTAACTTGGTCTAAACAAGCTTCTAAAATGCCCCCCTTAAAAATTAAATTGCCCCCCTGTGGGCCGTATGCCCCACATTGGAAATCATGGGAGTAGACCCACTGACATTAATAGGAATGACTAGCTTGATTCGTTAATTTCAATGGGTCCACCCTGTGCAGGATTTCGTTGAATCCAACTCTCTGACTCCTAGTAATGAAATGATAGGTAGCGTTCTTCTCTGTGAATGACATTTGAAAGCAAGGTGTCAAGGTCACACACGCACGCACAAGAAAGGATTGTGTTCTAAAAGGAAAATTAAGCCACCACACACACAGTTTTTCCAAGGCTGCTAATCCCAGGATACAAGCCTCTACACTAAAAGTGGACACTGAAGGAGTTAACAGATCGGGGAGACTTCTATACTGGAAGGTTTACCTGGTACATGTCCTGAACATCCCACAGACACAAGGATCAGCACAAAAGACAACAGACTGATCAGGAAATGGTTGACTCACAAACACATACACGCAACTCAAAACCGCTGCTTATAAGCTGACTCCAAAGACAACTGCTAGATTACAAGGGTCCCAAAGCCTCTTGCTTTGCTCTAGCTCCCCACACCATCCCCACTAACAAGATCTATTCCTCCCTAAGGGCTGTCCCCCATGTTAGCTCTATTCACAGGAGACCTATTGAAGCGGATGGATATGGCTAACCAGAGCTGCCAAAAGTGTTGAGCAACTTTGGTTCAGGGCCAGGAGCGGGGAACCTCTGGCCCTCCAGGTGTTACTGGGCTCCCAACTCCCATCACCCTGGATCAATGACCCTACTGGCAGGAGCTGATGGGAGTTCTGCACCAGCAACAACTGGAGGGCCACAGGTCATGGAACCACAGAATTGCAGAGCTGGAAGGGACCCCAAGTGTCATCTAGTCCAACCCGCTGCAATGAACTCAAGTATCTGACAGATGGCCAGCCAAGCTCTGCTTAAAAACCTTCAAGGAGGGAGTCCACAACCTCCTGAGACTGTTCCACTGTTCAACAGCTCCTTCGCCTGTGATTTAGCCCTTTGCTCTGCCAAATTGCCAAAATCAATACTTAGCTGTACCTTCAGGTGGTGGCAATATCGTAGAATCACAGAACTGTGGCTAGAAGGGACCCCCGAGGGTTACCCAGTCCAACCCCCTGCAATGCAGGAATGTTTTTAACAAAATGCACATGTTCATTTAAGGAATCAAAGACCGCTTATATTCCAAGAGATTTATCAATGGCCTGAGCTGTGCTGTTATTTCCAATGGCCTCCACCACCAAAATTAGAATTAAAAACCACAAGCCGATGATAAGCTGGCCTTGCTATGGGGAGCTGAGGTGGGAGCGCAGAGGATTCTCCTATCCTTTTTTTACCTTGAGGAAGTTCTTCACCCGCTCTGGGTCATAGCAGTTGCTTTCCCTGCAAATTCTTTCCACCTCTTTAATCTGGCCTGTCTTGCAAGCAGCCTGGATGTATTTGAAGTGCACGTCTGGGTCCTGGCTGAAGTTGACGATGGAGCCCAGGAAATAAAAGAGACCTAAGTGGGGGAAGTGAAGAAGACACTTTAAAATTAAATGTCAATACCTGGGAATCAAGTGGAGCAATTGTACGACCAGTCTGTGTAATACAAGTTCTTGCAGGACTGTGGGAAGACTAGTCTCTGTGTACAAGGAAAGTTCTTGCAGACTTCCGTGTAGGGTAAGAGAGAAGGAACCTTTCAGACTGAGCACCACATTCTCATCTGGGCCACATGCCAGGGGTGGGCAGAGCAAGCATCTTAAGTTTTACCTTTGTGCACTAGGCTCATTTCTGCAGACCCACACGCCCCGTCTGTCCTTAGGCTCCAAGCCCCATTTCACTCCAGCCACACCCCCTCACATTCTGCACCAGCTCTGCTTTGCACCCTCCTCAAGTGAATTTAGCCTGCCCTTGAACTCTGATAGTGCCTCTTACTGGTGCTGGTTTTGACCTATAAAGCCCTTCATGGCCTAGGACCCTCGTACCTACAGGACCGCCTCTCACAGTATGCCCCACGGAGGACCTTAAGGTCCATAAATAGCAACACACTAGAGGTCCCGGGCCCTAAGGAAGTCAGATTAGCCTCAACCAGAGCAGGGCCTTCTCAACACGCCCTGAGCTCGGTCTTGGCTGGGGAGGGCGGGGTATAAATAATTTTTATTATTATTATTATTCAGTCAGTTGGAGGATAGAGGTGCGTGTATGTGTTGTTTTGTTTTATTTATTACATTCATATCCCAACTTTTCCTCCAAGCAGCTCAAGGTGGTATACCCGATTCTCTTTCTCCCAATTTTATGCTCATAACAACCCTGTGAGGGAAGTTAGTTAGGGTGAGATGGAGTGACTGGCCCATCGCCTGGTGAGTTTCATGGCTGAGCAGGGACACGAAGCCTCCTCTCCCAGGTCCTAGTCAGACACCCCGATCACAGCACCACATTGGCACACCTTACTGTACTAAAGGAAACCTTTACATTCATTCCTCCATGCACTTTTGCCTCTGGCCCTGGACACCACTAAGCAAGTGGCCCCCCAGGAGGGGATGCAGCCCCCCAGGCTGAAACAGGTTCCTCATCCCTGTGGTTGAAGAGCCTGAGGTGGCCCAGTTGCCTTACCTTCAAAACTCTTGAAAGATTCGAAGAGTTCAATGAGGGACTGGGTCGAAAGCTGCTCGTGGTACTTTGAAGCAACCTGGACGCATATCTGCAAGTTCTGGCGGATGTTGGCCGAGAGCATCGCCCGGAGGCATTCGAGGGAGTCTTCCACCGAGAGGGAGCCAAAGTAGTTCACCAACCACTGAAGGTTAAAAGCAGGCAGTCAAAAAAAAAAAAAAAATCTAACCCATGGTGATGTTCTAAGTCCCATTTGCACACAGCAAGCACCCAAAGCAGAGGACTTGAACTGGAGGAATTAGGAATCAGTGATGGAAAGACACATTTCAAAATACAGCTGGTTTGGGACACAGTACCTCGGGGTTGAGAAGGTGAGTGTGGACGACAGCCCGCTTGATGTCATACAAGTCGGTGAAGTGTTCCAGGGCTCTCTGGAGGAGGCCAGCTTTCTCGCACAGCTGGGCAATGTGGGCACGGTCGTAGTGGGTGAACATCTGGTTTCCTAGGATAGCATCAGCAACCTGGAAGGAAAGGGAGATTTGGCAGTCAAAAGGGAGGCTTCATTCTACGCCTACGGCTTTGCCACCAGGTGTAAACTTTTAAGAGGCTATAAAGAAAGCCAGTGACGTGGTACGGCAAGCCTCAAATATATTTCCTCCCATGTGCTCAGAGCATCCATCGTCAGGCGTAAAAGCAGCCTGCTTGGAGAAGTAGGGATATCCCAGGCATTTCTATGTGGCGCCTGCTCTGAATTTCTTACTTAAGAAGGCTCACCAGGGCTGCCCATTCACAGCTTTAGAACAACACCACAACCACAGCCCCCATTTTCAGAGGACTCTTTGTTTTGTGTCTTACCAGACTGATGCAGCCACCTCTGATATTTCTTAATGTTTTGTTTACAAATCAGAGCCCCGGACTGAAGAACTGTTTTGAGTTTCTACTGTTAACACATGTTGAGGCTCAAGAATGGTATACATGGTGCAGAAATATTCATTCCACAAATCAAGAAAGGGATGAGTATTTAGACAAGGTTTCTGGAGCCTTAACTCTCTTCATCCCTTGCCACTGACCATGCTTGCTGTTGGGAGTTGTAGTTCAGGAACACTCAGAGGCTCTACAGTTCCCCCCACCTGATCTAGACGGTGTGGTTGCTTTGAAGCAACCCACCAACTACTGGATAAAGTGCAAGTTCAATCCCCGTTTGGGTTGTTCCTGCTGATTTCAGAATCGCAACATGGGGAATATAATCACGGAATCAAGGGTGTAGGTCCCAGAGCTACTGAGCTTTTGTCCAGAACACCCACCTGGTTGAAAAGTTTCCATACCCAAAAAAAAGTACCTACCTGAGGGGCATGCATGAGGTTCATTTCAAGCAAGCGGGTTTGCAAAGGTCCCTCAGATGGGCGGTTGTTTTTCAGGGCATCCAATAAAAAGGCTGTGCACTGCTGAATCAGGTTGTACTCCATGAACACATCCACTATCTGGAGGGGAAAGAGAAGGTTCGCTGTAGAGCTCACACTACTTAAAACTGCCCTGAGGTAGGGAATAAAGCACCGTACAATTTGTTCCCCGCAAAATCCTAGCTAACTATTTGAGTTATCTCAATCAGAAGAAGCCGTCCATATCCCAAGGCTCTCAAGGAGCTGCTTCATTAACACTGATGTAGCACAAATCTGCTCTTACTCACTTGCAAAGGGTGGGATGGAATGAGTGGTTCTCCAGCTGTTGGGACTACAATTCCCATCATCCCTGACCATCAACCATGCTGGCTGGGCATGATGGGGTTTGAAGGCCAGCAGCATTGGGAAAGCCACATAGGTTGTGGCAAGGTCTCTTACCTGATCCTAGAAACCACAAATACCGCCTCTTAAAGTCATTGCAAAAAAAAAAAAAAAAAAAAAAATGTTCCGGAGGGACTGAGGAACTTGTTCAATTTTTTTTAACCTTTCGCATGTTTAAAGACCACTTTCCCACAAGAGCTAATATACACTATTGCACCAAGTATATAAACTATTGCTGCAATCAGTCCTGGAGAACCACCCAGTTTCCAGTGTTCATTTGTAGATGCAGCCTTTGGTATCTTCGCAACAGCCTTGATTTAACTAGAATTATGCTTGTGGAAAACAAGCTTTGGCCATAGAATCACTTCTTAAAATGACAAACCAAGTTATTCCTTGAATTTCTTACTCCAATACCTTTCATTTGAAAATTGACACAATCACCTTTCCGGAGGGGCAATCAGTATTTTCAGGTCTCCAGAAGCAAAAAAAAAAAAAAAAAAAAAAAAGGCATCTCCTTTTTAATTCGTGTTCAAGTTTTACTTACTTGGGTGATATCTGCAAGAGGTTCCTCATCCTGAACCAGCATTTGGGCAAACTGCTGTCCTTGGTCTGGGCTAATGCGCATCACATTCCTCAGGAGGAAGATCCAGTCAGGAGTGTAGCCAACCTACACACATGTACAGAGAGGTATTTCGTGAACTTTTTAAAGAGCCAGCTATCCTGGCAACTTCCAACCAGTTCTTAAGATCTGTTGCTGGAAGCTCAAGTACTATTACATACCCCTGAAATGCTACCCCAAAACTGAGCCTCAGAGGTGCAGGGAAGACTCTCTAGACCAGCTTCCTACTGCTATTTTCTGATTTGCCAAGGACTATTTCCGGCACAGTTGGTCTTTTATAGGAATCTCACCAATCCCATTTTAGGCTTTAAAGGTCTTGTTGATTCCGCATGCTGCTTTGTTCATTACTGTTTGCTTCTTTCTTTTTTGCAAGATGTGTTTTCTGCTTTTTTCCAAAAGAGAGGAAATGGCCTAATATATTTGATACATAAACTAGAAAGCAAGCCACTCAGCCTAAGCTTCTACATCAGAAGGGCTCATCTCCTCTGGGGCACCTCCTGGAAAGGGCTTCAGCCAAGTTCCACGGGGAAGGTCCGTAGCTCAGGGGTGCTCTACATGCAGTAGATCCCTGGGCTCAAACCCCAGTGGCCTCTCCCGGTACTCTGCCTGAAACCCTGGAGAGCCACTGCCAAGTCAGCATAGACAATACTGAATTAGCTGGACCAGTAATCTGATTTGGTATAAGGTAGCCTCCTCTATTAAATCACTAGGTAAAGGTAAAGGGACCCCTGACCATTAGGTCCAGTTGTGGCCGACTCTGGGGTTGCGGTGCTCACCTCGCTTTATTGGCCGAGGGAGCCGGTGTACAGCTTCCGGGTCATGTGGCCAGCAGGACTAAGCCGCTTCTGGCGAACCAGAACAGCACACGGAAACGCCGTTTACCTTCCCGCCAGAGTGGTACCTATTTATCTACTTGTACTTTGACGTGCTTTTGAACTGCTAGGGTGGCAGGAGCAGGGACCGAGCAACGGGAGCGCACCCAGTCATGGGGATTCGAACCGCCTTCTGATCGGCAAGCCCTAGGCTCTGTGCTTTAACCCACAGCGCCACCCGCTGTGGGTTAAACCACCCGCTTAAATCACTACAGCCACCCAAACAGGCAAGCTCTGCTGGTGTTGCCAGTTCATCCTGTGCTTCTGACTTCCATAGCTAGCTTCTGATCTCTCGTGCATGCTGTATCACAGGTATGTCCAAAGTCAGAAGTATATGTCCTGGGGTAAAAAGTTCAACAACTTTTGGGTTAAGCCCTAAAAAAAGCTCTCATGAATGTTCACTTAATCAAATCTGGCCCTGTTGGAAAAATGTTTGGGCACCCCCACTGTATCAGAACCCACCCCTTCTCTCTTTCCAAGGCAATAAAAGTTATTCAGTTTTTAGCTATTAAAAAATGGACACAGACGCTTTGAAGCAGTTCACGGTAGTTGAAATACAAAATTAACCAGCAGCACCATGCCATAAAATAAAGAGGTGTTGAAATAAAAGGCTCACAAGACTAAACTGCCTGGGGCAAGGATAAATAATTTCTCTGCTAGATAGGCCACCCTGAGGACAGCATCCTATTACTGGGGCGACACTGAAGTAGTCCTATCCAAGGTGGAAATCCACCTAAGCTCTGAGGGTGCAGGGAATGGCCAAAGGACATCACCAGGGAACCTCATCCCTTCGGTTGCTGCTGCCAGTCAGCAGAGCCCAAGCAGGGTTGGCAAAGCAAGCGCCCCAACATGAACTCCAGTGCCCCCCTGCTCCAGCCCAACAGCAAATCACCTTCTTTGCATACAGCACAATCTTCTGAACTTGTCCCGTTTCGGCAAAACACTGGATCACTTTGCTGGGAACGTTAGCCCTGAGGTAGACGCTCAGAGCCAATGTTGGGTCCACAGATTTCACCAGATCCCCCAGTTCTTCGGAGCATTCCAGCTGTTTCCCCCGCAGAAACAAAAACGAAGATTTAAACAGATTAGAAAAGAGAAGCAAAATGACAAGGGCAGAGCTGCGAAATGTGCAAGATGGAATGGCCGGTGAAGAAATTCAGAGGGTCTCTTGCGCACCTATGACCACACACACACCCCACTGCCTGCCAGCCACCTTGGGTCCTGTGTGTCATACCAAACAGGGGTGGGTAAAGGGTAGAGTGGGACCAATTGGGGTTCCCGACTCCAAATTACAATTGTGAGAAAAGGATATCGCATTTTAAATTGTTGTGGCCTGCCTGGGGAACTTAGGGTGAAGGGCAGGTAATAAATCAAAACAACTAGATATTAACAGGATATTTTTTTTTAGTAAGCAGTTTATAAGTATTTAAAATAATGAGCGAAGCAGGCTCCACACCTCCTTCTAAAGGAGGCAAACCAAAATGCACAGCTTATAACTAGAGACAACAGAGCTGGCAGAGGTCAAACAGTTCTATAGGGCACAGATCCAGAAGGCATTGGGGAAATGAACAGGTAGAGAATCCAGTGCCCTGAGTTTATCTGGGACGGTCCTGGCAAATGAACACTGTTTTCTGTAACCAGCAATCTGAAGACAAGGTTGCTTTATATGCAAGGTGGCACTTTTAATTTTGATATTTGCCATAGCATGTATCTGTAGCTCACCAGCCCCTTAAGAGCAACCTCAACGCCCTTGTTTGCGGACAGCTGCTATTTGGGCTCAATGCACAACAGAGCCACTGAATTCAGTCTGCAGAAATGATGGATTTGGTGACTGGTAACCTCCTAAGTCACACCGCCCCCCACAAAGCCCTTCAAAAAGACGTGATTTACCTTGTCTTCCTTCAGCCATTTCTCCAGGAGCTGCTTGCGTCCTTGCTGGAGCACCGGCCGGCAGAGTTCGAGCGACTCGTACTTGTTCAGCTGGCCTTGGTCTAGCAGGATACCAAAATACTGGAGCAGCGGAGAGGTCTGACCTGCCTGTGCTGGGACACTCTGGAAGCGGCGGATGGTGTCTGGGGTACGCAAGATCCCCTTTGGAAGAGAGAGGGGTAAATAAGATACATCACCTGTCCTTTAGGGGGCGTAATTTTTCACTATTTTACCCGACCTTAAGATTAAAGTTATGCACATGTGCCCTCATTTTCCCACCTATCAGCAGACACAGAACTGCTCTGGTGAACCAGGTACAATCAAGTTAGTGGAACTTGCTATTCCAGCTAACTTTTCATTTTGGGTTTTTGCAATGGTAAATGGGAATCGTTCCCAGAAAACGCGCTGTTCATAAAATCCCACAAACAGTGAGTTATTGCCACACAAATTCATACTACCTCAGTCCCAGTTCCCCCAACTGGGCATTTAGATTATGAACACAAAGGTAGTTATATAGCTAGCTCTTTACAGATTGAGCAGACCCCATGCTTATAACTTTCTCCAGTTAGAACAAAAAGGAAAAAACACACATCTGTTTATAGTAACTTTCCATTTATGGTTCAGATGAACTGTGGTTGGGTTTTTGTTTTGTTTTTTACAAAAAATATTGTTTACTGCTTTTGATTGTTCTCCACCTTTAATTTCTTCTGAAAAATAGGCAGAGTACATAAGGTTTTTGTTTTTTTTAAAAAGTTACTATTTTCACAGCACTTTTAAAAGAACAAGAGGACAGATCTCTGCCCCGAAGAGCATCCACTAGGGAAACAAGAGGATGGGGAAGGGTGTGGAGACAGTGGGGACAGGAATGCTGTGTGTGGTTGCTTCAGGTTACAGTACAGCAAGTGAATGGGAGAGTTTTGCCAAAGGATTCACAGAAAAGGTGGGCTTTCAAGAGCAAAGGAAGAGGTGGCATTCATGCAGGTGGACTCAGTAGCCCAAGGTTGTAGACAGGTTTTTTTTGGATTTTGCTGGACCTCAACTCCCATCAGCCCCTGCATCTGCCAACAGAGATGCATGATGGGAGTTGTAAACTGAAGACATCTGGACTATTGTGATTCTGTTTAGGATGGGCTACCCATGTTCCTCTGCAACTTCATTCAGCTGCACACATTTAGCCCCAATTGCTAGAGGAGTGTGACTCCTACCTGCTGGTGTATAATAGAAAGGGTGTAGTCTGTCATCCTAAATCCCCAAGCGGCAGCCCGGAATAACTCAAGCTGATATCTAATAGAGCACCTCCATGGGTTGGGAGACAAGCCAATGTGAAGCAAGCATGCAGCCAGCAGTGACCGCAGCATCACACCCTGTGTGTGTGTGTTTCTGTGCTCAAGGGGCACCAAAGCCTGGGTGGCTTAAAAGCCATTTCTCTATACCTTTGGGGCGTTTGCCGCCACCTTCGCTGCTTCTGAGTAGCTCCCCTGGGCAAAAAGCGCATTGAATTTCCGGGCAAAGAGCTCTTCAGCACCAGCAAGGTTGTTACGAACGGCCATTCGGAGAGCCAGGTCAGGGTTCTGCAGCACGTTGGTGATATACGGGATGATGTTCTCTTCTTCCACGCACACAGACAGAACCTGCGTTGGAAATATAAGATAGAGAGATTTCAGTAAGGCTTTCGACAAAGTCCCCCATGACAATTTCGCACAGAAGCTGGTAAAATATGGGCTGGAGGATGTTACTGCTAGGTGAGTTTGTAGCTGGTTGACTGACCAAGCCCAAAGAGTGCTCACTAACGGTTTCTTATCCAGGGGGGAAAAGTGACAAGTGTGGTGCCACAGGGTTCTGTCCTGGACCCACTGTTGTTAAACATCTTTAAAAATGACTTTGATGAAGGAATTGAGGGGATGCTCATCAAATTTGCAGATGGCACCAAACTGGAAAGGGTAGCTAATACTTCAGAAGACAGAATCAGGATTCAAGACCACCTTTTGGAGAACTGGGCCCAAACTAACAAAATTAATTTCAATATGGACAAATGTTAAGGTCCTACACATAGGCAAGAATAACCAGCTGCACAAATATAAGATATGGGACACCAGGATTGACAGCTACATGCAAAAGGTATATGAGGGTCTTAACAGACCACAAGCTTAGCACGAGTCAACAGTGTGATGCAGCAGCAAAAAAAGTTAATGCTATTCTAGGCTGCATCAACAGAAGTATAGCGTCCGGATCAAGGGAAGTAATAGAACCACTCCATTCTGCCTTGGTTAGAGCATACCTGGGGTACTGTGTCCAGTTCTGGGCACCAATTTTAAGTAGGATATTGACAAGCAATGCAGGAATTGCAGCTAAAGAATCCCTGACAGGTAGCCATCCAACACGTGCTTAAAAACTTCCAATAAAGAAGATCCCACCATCTTCCAAGGAAGTCTGTTCCACTATCCAACTGCCGCCTGGAAGTTATTCCACCATCTCCTTTCTTGGAACTTGAAGTCATTGTTTCAGGTCCTACCCTCCGGAGCAGGAGATAACACCCTTGCTCAATCTTCCATGTTGCAGCATTTAAGGTATTTGAAGATGGCTCTCTTACCCCCTCTGAGTTCCCTCTTCTCTAGGCTAAACATTCCCAGCTCCCTCAACTACTTGATTTCTAGACCCTTTAACATGGTAAAAGGTAAAGGTAAAGGACCTCTGGACGGTTAAGTCAAAGGTGACTATGGGGTGCGGAGCTCATCTCGCTTCAAGCCAAGGGAGCTGGTGTTTGTCCGCAGACAGCTTTCCAGGTCATGCGGCCAACATGACTAAGCCACTTCTGGCATAACAGGACACCATGAAGGAAGCCAGAGCGCATGGAAACACTGTTTACCTTCCTGTCACAGGGGTACCTATTTATCTACTTGCACTGCTATGCTTTTGAACTGCTAGGTTGGCAGAAGCTGGGACAGAGCAATGGGAGCTCACCCCGTCACGTGGATTCGAACTGCCGACCTTCTGATCGGCAAGCCCAGAAAGCTAGCAGAAAGGAGAGGCAAGGGTGGGGAGAAGAATCTCTCTCCCTGATAGGTATTTCACTTCATACAGGAAGCATTCAAACCAATGCCTTCTTCACTTGCTCTCTGAAATGGTGCAGTTCAGAATTGCACTGCTTCTTCTGTGCATATATATAGAGCTGCTCTGAGTTGGGGAAGGGCTCCTTCTTCCCCTGTGTGAAGGGAATGAGTCACTGGCCTTTTAGGCTTTCGAGGCCCAAAGGGAAGAAGAGAAGAGCAAAGACTCTTCTGCCAACAGCAATGAATCATATACTCCCAGTCAGCTCAGAAGGACATCATGCCACAAATCTGGACGCCATTATTTATATATATATACATGCATTTATTTACATGGTTTACCAAGGGGCATTGGGATCCCAGATGGAGGCCTGACATCCGGGTCAGATCAGATTTGCATAGCCTTCCAAACCTCAGTAAGCATGCAAAAAACGCACTCTGCAGACTACAGCATTCACAATGTGACAGCTGGTCAGGGCTGCAACTCAGCACTCCCGGCTGCCCCCAGAGCCAGTGCACAGGCAGCACAGTTTGCTAATGTTATGCAAGCTGGTATGGGGATTGCCATTTAAAAAATACAGATTGTTTCCAAATTTCTCCATCAATAGCTACTTAGCCACAGCAGTCAAATATGGGGATTGCATTTAGTATCCCACCGAAGAGACGATACAGGAAAATTTCATGAAGTTCCTGCAGGTATATCCCTTTGCTGTGGGAGAATGAGCACTGGGTTGAATCAACCTTTAATTTCAACCAACTTGGGAAACCTCGTATTTTAAGATTTGAATTCCGACAAGCTTCCTAAGGGCCGTCCCCCGCCCACCCTCACGGAGAAAAACAAGCAGAAAGACTCAGGAGTGCATAGCCCCTAGAGCCTAGGTCTGGCATCTCCCTGCAAGATTCTTTTTTTTAAAAGAAAAGGTATGGGGATGCAGCCTTGCTGACTACCCGTTCACTTTAGTTAAGATAGAAAAGTGCCACCACTGAAAAAACACTGATCTTTCAGAACTTGCTTCCAAGGGACAGTGTACCAGGAACATCCCCAGACTAGATTTCGTCATTTGCCTGAAACATTTATACCTCACTTTTCAGCCAAAAAACTCCCAGAGCAGCTTACAGCTTTATTTTTTTTAATAAAGACAGTCCCTGCCCTATGGCTTACAAAGAAGCAACACAAAAGGAAAGGGGAATGGGGAGGAAGTGGGGGTAGGGAGCAAACTAGAACTAAACTAGGAACTAAAATCTCAATGTTACTAAGTTCTTACAACAACCCATTTGGATGAAAAAAGGCTGTTCAGTTAGAAAAACAGGAAGCGGTGGCCCCTTAGAGATAGCCTGGCAACCCAACCTTCCTAAAGTGGCTGCAATGCAACCAGTATCTGTTGACCTTACAAGGCAGGGCCTAGCTGGAACCTGTCCCTCCTGCCCAGGCAGGGAGGCTCACAGGAGCCAAGCCAAAACCATCAGCACCAGAGCAAGTTGTCCAGTTCCTCTTCCTCACAGGGCAGCTGGATTTGAAAAATTCTCAAAAATTCCCAGAAAGGGCCCAGCCCAACTGGGAGAAAAGGAGAAGTTGGTGGGAGCCACGGTTCCTCACCATCTACTTGCTCTCCTCCCCACAGAGGGGCTGGAACCAACATCCCCCAAGCGAGAGAAGGGCCCCTAGACTTAGTTCACAAGTTTTTAACCACCAAGGCACAATTTGTGAGGACCCTTAATACTTAATACAACAGCTCAAGAACTCCCAAGTGGGGTGGCTAGACAGCAGAACCCCATCAGGCTGCTTTGGACAAGTATCTTCTGCTTCAAAGCAGCATTTTGGCATGGCAAACTGCTGTTTTCGTTACATGTGCTGAACTAGCTGGGTGGTCCTTTACATCCTGGTCTAGGTTATGTGTGTGTGAGAGAGAGACAGAGAGCGCACAGTTAAGAAGCCGGGAAACTTAACATTACCTGAATCAACTTAACAGGGCCCATAGTCCAACAACAGAAGTCCTGCGCTGCAGGCAGGTGGCCCCAGTTTGAATTCCTGGCACCAGGACAATCAGTGGCTGGTGACAGGTAGGATTCTGCCCTAGAGAGCCACTGCCAGTCAGTGGGGGAATACTGAGGGGGATGGGCACGTAGCCCAGTGGAAGGCAGATTCCGATGCAACTCAGGATCTAATACACAGAGGAAATGGCAAAGCTGCTGCTTCCCAGCTGCCAGGGAAAGGCTTTTTCAGGGCCATAGCAGCTTAGTGGCAGATTAACGCAATCCGAGGAGAAGGGGGATGCTAGCTCTTTGAGAAAGCTGCTGGAATTCTAAGATTAAAGCAACCCCGACAGCAAACCAGTCCAAGTAGCCTTTGCCATTCGAACCATACCCAAGAAGGAACTTAAGACGAGTTTCACCTTAACACTGTCATTTGGTACATATATGGAGGGGTGTTGTTTTTTTCAAGAAAGCGTTAAATGCATGAACAAATCCTTGTGTTAAGTGCCATCTACTTGCATTTATTAATTGCTACTACCGCACACCCTGGCTCCCCACTAGCCACAACCTTCCCCAAGGTTGCAAGAAATGATTCAAGCCAGATAGACTTGACTATTAAAGACAAAAGAGGGGAGAAGGCTGAAGGACAGCTCACTGCTACCTAGGCCAAAAGGCAAGCAGTTTAATTTCCGGAGAGGGGGGAGGAGAAGAGAGAGGGGAGGAGGGGAAGACAGGGAGAGAGAAACCAAAAAACCAGCAGAGGCTCTAGAGATAAAAGGAATTAAGTTTTAAATAAAGGGCAGTAGTAGAGCACCTGCCTTGCATGCGGAAGGTCCCTGGTTCAATCCTCAATGGCATCTCCAGGTAAGGCTGGGAATGTTCCCCTGTCTGAAATCCTGGACAGCCACTGCCAGTCAGTGTAGACAACACTGAGCCAGGTGGACCAATGGTCTGACTCAGCACAAGGCAGCTTCCTACGTTCCTTTTGCTCTCCATACTTTCAAACCAGAACTGTGTTGGTGGGCCAAGAGCTAGCAGGGTGGCCACACTTTAGAGCTTTCGACAGAGCCGTCCAATTAGGTAGAGGATTGCGATGTGGCTTCCCAATCCATTTAGAATTTGCGCGGTGCCAAAAAGCTGTGTGTAGGATTATCTTCAGAGAAACCACGGCATTTCAGCAAAGAAGGTCTACCACTCATTGTAAGGGAATGAAAGTGGAGATGGATGACTACTACATGAACACCCCAGAAGTCATGCGGCTCCTACAGTGTCCCATTTGTTCAAAGCCCAATTAAAACTTGGGTAGGCTAATCCGTCTAGGGCAATTAAAGACTGGAACCCTCTATTGGGTTAAGAAGCAGAATTAAAAGGCAGAGAAGCATGGGAACGGGAGGAAAAGAGGAACAACGATACGTAAGATAGTACCGTTCACATTTTAGCACTTTGAAGTCCTCCCAGATCCCTTGCAGGAGTACAATCAATGGAGTTCCCAAAGGACGCCCAGATCTCTTGCTTCCCTGTGCTTTTATTAACTCCTGGCTGCTTAAAAATGGGGTCTGTACCCTGATCACAAGGTTTGCCATCGAAATGAAGCCGAGGAATGCTAGGGTAGGGTAGCCTGCCTCCGCCATTACAATCACAGAGTGGCAACAGATTAACACAACAAAGAGAATGCCGGTGTGTGTGTGCACGCGCTTCCAGAAGGACAACCAGAGGAAAAGGTGTGGCTTCTGGATCAGAGGGGTGTGGAGCCCCAGGCTACACTTCTTTGGTTTGTAGCAAATGCTAGTCCTACTCAGAGAAAAGCCATTCAAAATAATGGGCGCAACTGACTTGGTCCCCATTCATTTCAGCAGGTCTTTAGTGGGACAAGACCCTTTAAGTCCAGGGCCAGAGGTGGGAAATCTGTGGACCTCCAGACTCCCATCAGTCCCAGCCAGCATGGTCAATGGTCAGGGATGATGGGAGATGTGGTCCAATAACATCTGGAGGGTCACTGGTCCTCCCATGCTTGACCTGGGGGGGGGTCAATTCTCCCTGCACTAGATCCTCAAGCACCTGATATAGGACTGACTGGGAAGTCACGGTTGCTGGCTGAAAAGTGACATCCCGCTGCAGACAGCACGTAGGGAACTCAAAGCAAATATCAGTGGTATGCCAAAGATCTTTAAGGTCAGCAGCGTTAAACGTTTCCAAGAGACTGCTCAGGCGGCAAACTCTGAACTTTCACCTACTAACGCTCAAATGCAACACTTTGACCTGCTTTATGGAAGGGATGGCAGGTGGGAGTTTTGAATGCCTGCACACATTCAGAATACTGCACCAAGACTCAGACATTGAAGAGCATATGAAGGTTGGAGAGAGAGAGAAAGAAAGAGAGAAAGAGAGAGAGAGAGAGAGAGAAGCAAGCACAGCATCCACATTACATTTACCCACCTGGCCTTAACCTCATAGTAAAGCCAGCTTCAAAGTCTGTGCAATGGGCTTAATGAAAACCATGGTCATCCAGATGTTCACGGACTACAACGCCCATCATCCCTGGTTGGTGGGAGTTGAAATCCAACAGCATCTGAAGGGCTGCAGGTTCTCCTTATCCCTACAACCTGAGTCTGACCTGAGCTCCTTTTTAGAGGAAGGGCAGGATGTGAACACAATACAAATAAATAAAGAGAATTAAGATTTCATTACTTGTCCTTTTCTGTTGACGCCAATGATTCCAGCGGTAGCTTCATGGGGTGCGGTGACAAAGATGGTCTCCCCACTGATTCTGTTCATGTAGATGCAGGTGCCCGTTTCGAGGTCATACAGATGGATGTAGCCGTATTTTGTGATCAAGAAAACCACATCGTGCTTTTCGCTTATCTACAGGGAGAAAGGTGGGGGGCAAAAATGAACAGAGACAGTCCTTTTAAGGTGCTCCACCATGTGTTTTGATCAATTGTATACACTCTCCACCAAGGCACAGAGCTTCAGTAGGAAGCGAAATTAAAGCTATGTGATAAGGGAATTTGAAGATATACATAATGCAAATTGAGCAAGTTAGCAAACTGACCCCTTTTGCATAGAATTCAAAGCCTTCCACTAGTCGTGGTGAGAGCAGATACACAATGTCCTCTAGCCCAACAATGAGATATATTCACCCACCCTCTGGTTTCCCAGATTTTAGCAGGAATTGCCTAGAGGGGTTCAAGTGCTTCTTTGCAGCAATATAGACTGTAAGATTAGGCTTGTATTCAACTAAGTTATATGTCAAGGTTAAGTCTAAGTTAGTCATGTCAATTAATTTCAATGGGTCTACTCCTGGTCTACTCCATACTTTTTCCTGAAAGCTGAGATTCTCGGGATACTGAACTCTGCAGCCATATTCACCCATATTGTTCTCCCACATATCCATGGTACACAAACACAGACCTGGCTGTAGTTTAGTACTGGCTACGAAATAAGTTGAATCCATCAAGTATGAACTGTCCAAGTGCCAAAGAGCAGAGCGAGCTTCGCTAAGTAACGAGCTGCCTGACAGGCACTTACAAAAGCCAAAAATACCTGAACTTTCGTTCTATAAAAGGCAAGGCTAAGCAGCAATTAAAGGCAGCTTACACAGTTAAATCCAAGGCTTGGAAGTTGGCAGTATTAAGCTTCGCCATTCATCAGCATTTTGAAATGACTTATTTACAGATGATTTCCCCCCCCCCCCCCAAAAAAAAGGTATGAGGAGTAAGAAAGCAAAAATTGTCCCTTGGTAATACCTGCATTGCTACTGGGAAGTCATTCTGTGCTTCAGGTGGGAAGAAGACATCCACAGCTTTCTTGGGGAAAGGCTGGTTTCCTGTGGGAGGGGTGCCAACTTCAATGATATGCAACTGCACGGGAGAGAAAGAGGATTGAATTGCATCTCCAAGCTTCCTTGGAAAGTTCCTCAAGCATTTTCACCATTCAGGCCTGCTATCTTACATGGCAGCAGCCACGGTGGGCGCAAATACTTTTCAATACTCTCTTCCTTTATCAAATAAAGGGTGAACACTCTAATTTAAAAGGGACCAGGCTATAGCCCCGTTGACACTAGACTGAGGCCACTGAACTGTGCGAAAGATCAGCCAAGATATGCTTGTTACAGCAAGGCCAATGTGGTGTGTGTCTTTTGCTGGAAGTCTCCTTGCTCCAGCGTCCATCCAATGTTCTCTGGAAGTGTCCTTCTGAAAATGACTGCAGCAGGCAACAGGAAATTTTTCAGGCCACATTTTCTCTTGTGAGTAATCTTGCAGGGGCCGCATATCAGGTCCAGAGGCAAAAGTAGGAATGGAAAGGAATGCAACTCTTAAGTATGCACAGTAGCTACACCCTGGTTGTGCAAATGTCAAGAGGTTTCTACACTACCCCCTCCCCCCAAGGAAGCAAGAGGCACCATCGCAGTTGAAAGAAACATTTCAGCCAGGGAAATACAATCAAGATGGGTTTAGGGCTGGACTGAGCATGAGCTGTAACCTAGGAAGAGACCTGAGGGCCAGATAGGGAAGTCTGGAGGGCCACAGCCTCAAGGCCTGAGGCTCCCTACTGTTCCACTATTGCTTCCCTTTTTCTCATATCTGCCAATTAGGCTCATTACACGCCATACCCAGAACCCTGTATTTGTGTCCCCTCCCTTTTACCTTGCCTCCTGCTTGTCCTCTCACTGCAAAACAGAAAAGGGTGGATTCTTCCGCATTGCCTTCCATCTTGAACTGCGCAAAGCTGGCCGCGTGACCCTCAATGGGCTGTGACACTTTCCTATCTACGGAATAAAGCTGCATAGCTCCTACTACACGGTTTTGCTTTATTAAAAAAAGAAAAGAGAAGAGCACACACATGAATATTCAACTCTAACATTACGATAACCATAAACTCTAATTAACTGGCTTAACACACCAGCTAGGCATATTTATGCAAGCCTATGCATAGCCTTTATAGACACAGGAAGTTTTTTTACTTGTACATTTGTAGAGGGGCAGAAAGTCTGGTTTAAAAGTTTGGTTGACGGTATAATCTACAGCAGGGGTAGTGGTGGTCCCTTGGATTCTGTTACACTTGCAACATCCAGGCCAAATGTCAGGGATGACAGGAGTTGCAGGCCAGCAACATCAGGAGGGCTACAGGTTGCCCACTGGTGACTTCACAGAACTCTCACTCCACCTGACCAGCTTGAGAGGAGAAAGTGAGGCCGTTGGTCTGAATGGAATGAACTGCAGTTAAACCCTTTTCTCTGAAGAACTGTTTCCTGCAGTGATCATTCTAACTGCCCACTACTCAACAGTATGAGAAGAGCTGGTATCCAGGACCTAGATTTGCTTCTCCCCCCCCCCCTTTTTGTAAAATGCTTTCTATCTAAGGCATTATTCTAAACTGCAAATTGCCCAGGTTGCTTTGGTAGAAAAGGGGCACTGAGTTAAACAAAATGAAAACTTGCATTTGGCTCCTCTAGTTTCCTCCTGTAGCATGGGGATGAAGAATTGGATCTGGCTGGAGGGCTGGACCCTGATTTCCTCCACCTCCCACTGGCAATATTTGGCAGGTGGGTGGAGTGCCAACCTGTCAATTACCTGACATCAGGTGACCTATTTCTGCACACACAATTTGAAGATAAAAAGACTGCCCTTTGCTGATCGCTGGGGTTTGCAGAGCACTGTGCAAGAAATTTGGTAGGTGTCATCTATCAGTTCAACAGTGCCTACACACCCCCTTTTAGCCCTGTGGCATCTTTACCTGCCTTACACCTGACATATGAAGTCAGACGCAGAGCAGGTGGGTGTGCCTAGTCAAAACAGCAGGCCAAAAGGGGAGGCCTGGCAAGCCCAATACTTGAGCAGCAGTGATGAATCTCCCACCCCCTTCATTACACTCCTACAAGTCACTGTCACCCACAGCCTCCTTTTCACCAGGCTATGGAGGCAAGAATTTGCCCAGGAAAAGCTGAAGTATTATTTTAGCCACAGGATAACAGACTTCAGCTGAACTGCATTATAACAAGTTTCTATTTAACAAACTCTACAGGCACCACTGAAAGGGACAATAGCTTACAAAAAACAAAACCCAGGAACACCAAGGTTATTTTTAATGAGAATGCAGTATGCTACAGCCATTAGGAATACTCCCCTCATCTCATTGGCTCTCGTCAGGGTTCAGGCTTGTGGTCTGGATTTTGTCACATTTTATCAATACGTCTCTGCAGAGTGGCATCTAGTCACACTATTTCATCGGGGTAGATTAAATGCTGTGACTTTATGCTGGGACAATGACCAGAATATCGACGTGGTATGCATTGGGGGTGGAAGGAAAGGGTGCAAGCTCTCCACAGAATGCAGACACACAGAGTCCCCGTATAGCCATGAAAAAATTCAAAGGTCGTGTGCTTGCCCATTAGTAAAATGGAGAGGGTGGCAACCTGTGGTTGAGGCAATGCCTCTGTATACCAGCTGTTGGGTATTGCAGGTAGGGAGAGCACTGCTGTTGCGCTCAGGTCGTACCTGCGGGCTTCCCATGAACATCTGGATGGCCACTGTGAGAACAGAGCACAGGACTAGATGGGCATTTGTCCTGATCCAACAGGACTCTTCTGATGTTCCCTAGAGTGCGGGAACCACTCTGCCCATGCAGTTTAGCACAGATTCTAGCTAAAGCCACAATTTCCACATATTTGGATATGCATACATCCACTTATACCGATGCATTACCTGTGCAGATATACCAGTCAAAAGCAACCATTTCTGCTTTGCATCTGTACGGTAGTTGATGATCTGGCAGCCGGCGAGGCTAGAATGGCGATCAAACATCTTGACCGGCTGAGACTCCCCTTCCATGCTCCAGTGGTACACAGCGCTGTCGGTGACCAGCGCAACCGTGTTCAGAGAAATCCACTTCCAAAAGGTGACGTCGTCCGTCATGGTGTGAGCTTTCATTTTGCTTTTCATTTCAATATTAAAGATCTGGAGGGTCTTCCCAGCTAGGGACACAATTTACAGGGAAATTAGCTGAAGCAGAAGCAGAGCTGGAGGGCCAAGGTGAGAGCTTAAAACGTCTGCACACACCACCTGACCCATCAGGAAGTTTCATGCACTGCATTTAGTTGTGAAAAATAATAATAATTCTCCGTGGGCTGCTGCTTTTTAAAATAAAAAACAGACACCAACATTTCTAAAGCCACATCTACTACTCTTACACACAAGTTATTATTACAGAACCAATTGTTGAATTAATTGGTTATGGCTTCACAGCCGGGTATTGCAAACATGAGTCTCGTTCATACCGAAGTCGAGATGTTTTGATTCTCATGCTAGGTTAAACTCATCCTTAACCCAAGAGGCGGATTTTTAAAAAAGACTTCTCACTTGAGAGATAGAAGTACACCACGGCATACAACGGGCAGTGCTACACACACATTTATGTCCGCATCGAGGACAAGTACAGGAGGAACACAAGACAGGTTTTCCACGTGAATAGGCAGTCACAAAGCGGACACTTTGTTAGGTCAGCTGCAAGTTTGGTTTTGACCGAACCAAAACCCTTAACAAAGTTTCTTTACTGTTGTGTACTGCAGATTATTTGGGTATGGGGGAAGATACGTGCACTACACACAGGGGTGGGTGGGAGAAGATGAGCTCACACAATGACAACCAGGCAGGCTTTGGCGGAGGGGGTGCTTCAAGTCTCAGGAGGAGTGGAAAAGGGGGGTGAATGTTCACATGTCAACGCTGGATCATGCCACCACCTCCGGCATTCTTACCACGAGTAAGGAATCAGTGCGGCACAGCTGACTTAAGTGCTGGTAATCTGGAGCAAGGCGGCTTAGGCCACCAAGCTCTCTGCGTGGTCTTTCCCACACCCTCCTCGCAAGGCTGTTGGGAGGGCAACATTGGGAACTACCACATGGACACTGGCCTGAGTTCCTTGGGGCGGATGGGAATGAAGCAGCAATGCCTTCAGTTCCCAGCAACACACTTAGCTGCAACCTCAGGTAGTGGAAACCAAGGGGGAAGGGCCTTCTCTGTGGCGGCACCTTCCCTATGGAATTGCCTCCCCTAAGAGCTCTGGAAAGCGCACAGTGCCCATGATGCTTTTGGCACACTTGACATACCTGGGCCTTTCTGGTGTTTTAATGTTAATTCTTAACTGTGCCCTTTGGGTTATCGGTTGCAGTTATTTACAGCAAGTGGTTTTACTGGTTAATAATAATAATTTTATTATTTATACTCCGCCCAAGTGGCTGGGTTTCCCAGGCACACTGGTTGTATGAAATGGACCTGTCCCAAGTTCTGAGATGGCTTGAAACAGGTGGCATATAAATACTTTTGTACTGTGCATAAAAATAAGCAGTATACCATGGAATAGCTTCCATACATGTGGCTCTCAGACTAGTGCTGTTGTAAATGTCCAACAGCTTAGGGATAGAACACCCACATTGCATGTCAAAAGGTCCCAGGTTCAATCCTTGGAATCTCTAGGTAGGGTTGGGAGAGACTCCTGCCTGAAACCCTGGAGAGCCACTGCCAGTTAGTGTTGGACAAAAAACTGACCAATGGGCTGCCTTGGTAGGAGGCAGCTTCCTACGTCCCTAATGTGTCAGGAAAGGGGAGGAGAGCAGGCAAAGAGCCACAGAGCAAGCTCTAGAGAGGGCCAAGCCAAGAAGCCTGTGGGACACTGTGGAAGGAAGCCAATACAACTTTCCTTTGGATACTAACCACTGCCAGGAGTACAGCTTACTATCAAGACGTTGACCAAGGTTGGGAAGTAGAGAGGAGAAGCTAGTGTAGCATTATCTCCCAGCCCAGCCATGACAACTCTGCACCTCCCGCTCTGAGAACTAGAATTGCACAGGCAGAAAAGATTCATGGGTGTCATTAGAAGCAAAGACATTGGAGGGGGGCGTTATTCCATTTAAACAGCATGGGGAGAAAGCTGTGTGTATTTCCCTCCTACGGTTGTGTGTGGTTTGTTTTTTTTACACAATCCAGATGAATACAAAAGCACAGAAGCTATGCAGGCCAGACTTTCAAAGCCATTAAAGAACTACGTTTCGGGGCTGAAGGATATGAGTCAACCATCCACCAAGGGTCACCCATCTGCTCTGAGCTGGGCTTGGGTTGATGGTTAGTCTTCAAGACAACAGGTTAGGTTTGTTTCCTCGGGGTAAAAAAAAAAAAGTGGCAAGGATGGGTGAGGGGACAGAAAGAGGACTAGTTCAATCAGTATTCCTTTCACTATGCAAACTTGGATTTAGAGGCTGGGGTTGGTAATCCAAGATAACATCTATTTGACAGCCAGGCTACGGCTTCAGTTTCGCCCCACACGGAGCACATGAAAAGCAAAAAATAATACAGCCAGATATGGAATTGTAAGAGTCTCAGTCCTGTTTATAAAAAGCTTTATGCATATCCAAGTTTACTGCTTCCAAGCAAGTGCATCTCTACAGCTCCAAGTAAAGATGCTGCAGGTACAAGCATTTCGGGAATAGGGTTTTGTTTTTTTGGTTTTTTCAAAGAAAGAAAGAGGAGCTTTGAGAACAAGACTCCACAGCAGACAGAATATATAGGTCCTTGTCTACTCCTCCACCTTAATTATTCAGAGATGTGCCCCCGTTAAGCCTTTAAGCTGGTAAGCCTTTTGCATTCTCTTTTCATAAAACAGGACAAACACAAATACAATCTGAAACGGAGGTAACTCACCATCTGCACACACAAGAAAGCATTAGAAAGTGTGACAAAAATAGTGATACAACATTAAAGCCATCAGAAGAAAGAAAGAGGAAGCTATTGTAATGAGACAGTTGAGAGCTTACGTTTCTCCAGCAAATAAAAGAAATGAGGCAATATGCTGTCTTTTGGGGAGGGCAGATGAGCAGTGCTTTTTAAAAATAAAATTAAAAAAACTTTGACCGTTTTGAGCAAAGGTGACTAGGCAGTTCGCATCCGGCACAAAGGCTTGTTCAAGTTGGGACTTGTAAACCTAGGTAAGTTTTATTTATCAATTTCTTGTGTAACAAGGGGGATACTATAACATTGTTTTGCCCTGTCTTTGAAAACTATGCCTCAGGAGAGATGGAACGTGGAAAAAGGGCAAGGAAATTGGTGCACCCCGTTAGAAGGAGGAGGTGAAGGGCCACAGCTGAGTGGTAAGTCATCAGCTTTGCCTGCAGAAGGTCCCAGGCTTTATCCCCAGCATCTACAGCTAGGCTGGAAAAGGCTCTCTGCCTGAAACCTTGGAAAACTGGCAGTAAGTCAGCATTGAGGATACTGACCTAGACAGACCAATGGTCTGACTTGACAGAAGGTAGCTTCCTATGTTCCTTATTAACTTGCTTAAGAGAACAAATGGGGTCCCTTTGCCAATTATGATATTGCTAATATTCTTACTCTGATTTTTTTTTTTTAATGATAGCAAGGTTTTCTTTAAAAAATAAAAAGTGATAGTGACTCCTGGTTTGAAAGACACACTAAGCCAAACCTTGGCTTAGATCTGCCCATCACAAGATCAAATGGGCCAAGGAAGCGCAAATCAGCTGCGAGCTCCTCTCCAGGAGCTCACATCTGCACATTCCTGGTGAGCGGTAGTCTGGCTTACCGTGTCATGCAAGCCAAGTCAGTGATGGTAACAACTGGACCCTGGATGAAATCACAGGGGTAATCACCACCGATAATGAGGTGGGATGCAGTTTAACTATGCTATTCTCTTCTCTCTTATTTCCCAGTTGCTAATTATTATAAGCTCTCTTCAAAACTTTGGTCTTCCAGTGCTCTGGAAATGAACACAAGCACCGATCATGCCAGTTTTCCACATGACCACTAGCATAGGCACCATGGGAGATCAGGAATTCCAGACAGGCGAGCACATGAAATTCCTTTCCAGGAGAATGAGCAGGCTGGAGCAAACGGCAGTCTGTTCCTCCCTTTGTTAACCTTCCCAGTGTCTATTCTGGCTGTAAGTGAAGCCCCTTTCCCCAACACTGACCCATGGTGGACCTTCTGGCAGCCATACCTCCAATTAGGTGCGATCAAAGGTGTGGTGAGAAATGCAGCTCTCAAGGCTGCCTTCCAAAAGACTACCCACTAGCTATTCTACTCAATTTTAAATTTTATAAGTTCATTATTCAACTCAGCATTTAAAAAAAAAAGTTTAAGGGGGGGCTTAAAACCCTTTTGGAACAATGGCAGCTTAGCAGGGGAACTGCAGAAGTGGCAGTAATTTAAACCCTCTTTTTTTAATGACAAACTGGGGGGGTTCATGAATCAAACAAAAAACTTTCAGGGAGCTGGGTACAGCCCATGGGTTAGCCACTGTTGTTTAAATCATAAATGAGTTCCAGGGCTGTTCTATTACTTATCTCTCTAAGTTGTTCTGGGAGCCCTTTTTTTGTTAAAAAGCAAGCTAAGTAAACCAAGTAAACTAAGAAGCATGCAACTCTTTTTTTCCCTTTTTTATTGGCTAGAAACTTTGGGGGCTTAGTAACAAGGCTCATTTACTTTAAACAGAGCTTTTGATGGAAGCCATACCACAAACCAGCCTTATATTGGAAAAAGCCATCAAGGATTTCACTAGCTCATCAACCCTGCTAGCTTTCAATAAATACTGTGTATGTTTGGTAACCCACAGCTTCTCATAGTTGTAAGAATAGAAAAAGTAGTAATGACAAAATAGTAAGGGCAACAAAAATCAGTACACCTTTTGAAACTTAAAACACATTTCTAAAAAGCTCAACTCCAATTGAGAAATACGTTGAGAAAGATTTCCTGTACCTTTCAGGGCAATGACCTTGCTGGCGGGGTTCATGATTGCACTGTCAGCTGAAATCGGCCGGCGAATGGGATTGCTGGGGTCATTCATGTCAATGATGACCACCTGGGCCTGCTCTCCAACTTTCTCTCGTATGCAGATGAACTTGTCAGACTCCATGGTCAGAGTGCTGAAGCCAATGTTAGCCGGGTTAATGCCCAGGTTCTGGAGCTGGAAGGCAAACACACAAGAGAGTTCAAAGTCATTCAATTATTCATAGTCCCATAGCCAACATCTCATAAAAACTCAATAGGGTTTATAATGCTCTGGGATTAGATTCCAAGCACTTCCATTTGGCCCATTACAGGGAGCCACTAAGAGCTCCATCCTGTATTCCCTTCAGATGTTGGCAAGAACTTCAGACATTTATGGAATGTACCACAAAGCCACCTATGGCAATGAATAGTCCATAGCAATACGTAGGGCTCTTTCAGACAGCATTCCATTGTTAATCCAATTGCCACCCGTCCCAGTATGCAGGCACAGAAATGCCTCAACACTATAAAACCTAAAGCCATCAATGGAACTCACAATTTAAGTTAAAGTCATGGGTACCACTCCCTAACTCTTTTGCTTACTACACTGTACACCTGTTTCTATCAAAAGGAGCTTTGGTCAAAACAAGCACAAGCTACTGCAGGGGTAGCCAGTACGGTACCTGCAAGATGCTGGACCACAATTTGCATCACCCACAGAATGAAGATACCAGGTCGCTTCCAGAGGCTGACTACCACCAGCATATAAGAAACACCCTGCTTGCAGGATTTCACTGGCTGCCATCTGCAAATTCAGCTATGTTGGTACTAACGTATAAGTCCCTATTACAGATCAGGGATACAAACATATTACCGTATTTTTCGCTCTGTAACACGCACCCGACCATAACACGCACGTAGTTTTTAGAGGAGGAAAATCCGTAGGCATGCCACCCGTAGGCATTCCCTCCATAACACGCACAGACATTTCCCCTTACTTTCTAGGGGGAAAAAAGTGAGTGTTATGGTGCAAAAAATACGGTAAGTCCCTATTTTACAGCTGAAGACCAAGCTACTTAAGAGACCACCTTATTGCTTATGCACCCAGTAGATTTCTGTACAGGTAACTCGAAACTTAAGCACTTTTAACTTCTGTGATTACTGCTTTGCGCAGGCAGGCAGGCAGGCAGGAATGAATGAATGAATGAATGAATGAATAAATAAATAAATAAATAAAGAGCACAGGAAACCCACTCTCCATTTATTTCCCACCCGCACCATGTGCTTGCCTGGTTTTGTAAAGGAGGAAGGAGAACTCTAGGACCCTGTCAGAGTCCTTGCACCTCCTTCTTGAAGCTGGACAAGCAGCTCTCCATTTTTGGAGGGGGCAGTTCCAGGGAGTTCCTGGCTTTACACAAATTTGCTTATAGCGTGTGACAGCCAAGAACCTAATCCCCATGGAAGATGCTGTAGTCTCTGGTAAGTTCCAAAAATCTCAGAAGCCCACTATGTAGTAACTCTTAGACTGTCTGCTCCTGTTATGCAGAATAGCATTCCTTTCAAGATCCAAGGTGCCCAATGCTGCACTTTCCAGAAACAGATATTCCAGCACGCTTTCCCAGCTGGATAAAAGGGTCTTTGCCATGAGAGTTTATTTTGTTTTGTTTTAGTTTTAATGTATCTGCTGCTTATTTGTGTTTTTAATGTGCATCACCCTAAGGTGGTCAAACACACCCCAGATCTAGGACACTGGGGATGGAGCGGGGGGGGGGGGGGAATTCCCAGAAAGCCCACATCACTAGGCAGAATATAAATCTAATCTGCCCATGGCCCCTTTGGAGGTAGGGCTGGATACAAATTTAATAAGCAACACTAAAAATAAAATAATCCTATCTCCCCTTCTAAATACACAGCCACAAAAGAGGCTTTGCTGTGCTCCAGGGCACATTCCCCAGTTCAAATTGCATCCCTGATGTACTGTGCAGGTAAACCTGTAATCCAGTGCACACCTGGTCAGGAGCAACCTCCAATGAACACGAAGATGAAGAGGGTTTTATAGTGCAACGGCATCTAAAACAGTTTCCTCCCAGCCCTAGTGCTGCCCAGATGTTTTGAACTTCAAACTCTCATCCTCCCTGAGTACGGGCCGTTGCTGGCTGGGGCTGATGGGAGTTGTTGGAAACCAACAGCATTAGGAAGGCACCAGGTTGGGAGAAGGCTGGTCTAGACCAGGCATAGACAACCTTCGGCCCTCCAGATGTTTTGGCCTACAACTCCCATGATCCTTAGCTAACAGGACCAGTGGTCAGGGATGATGGAAACTGTAGTCCAAAACATCTGCCTATGCCTGGTCTAGACCATAGTGCTCCACTTCCACACACCAGAATATGACCAAATAGCCATTTCTATTCAGCTCATGAAAACAGCTGCCAGGTCCCAAGGTCTTAAGATGACAGCAAGCCAGTTTTTCTTCAAAGGCATGAACAAAGCATGCAAATTAGTGCCTAGAAAGCTAGGCCAACATGGAAGGGTTTTAAGAGAAGGCTGGATGCAGAAGTGGGCATTGCAGCAACACTTGTTGAACAGCCGAAGGAAACGCTGCAGGGGTTACGACACTAAGGCCTCTTCTTCAGCATGTACTAACCGATTCTTTGAGGGATGCATTTGGCCATGATGTTTGCACTAGTGTGTTGCACCAGCAACTGGCAAGTGGGATTTGCAGGGAGAGCTAAAAAGGGTTGCGCAACAGAAGCCTCATGTGCCTAATGCAAACTGGGCAACCACCCTGGCCAAATAGTTTGTTGCTTTTTATTTGCCCAGGTCCCATCTACAAAGAATCCAGGGTCTCCAATTAGATAGAGAAACAGAGCATTATGCACGTGAACAAGTTTCAAGGTCAGCACTGAACTGTAGGAATCTTTTTTTAAAAAAAAAGTCTTGGAGCCCAATAAATGTGTTGTAGTTCAAGGCCAGCAAGATTGCAAAAGAAAGTTCTACAGAAGCTTCCTTCCTAGTTTTTCATTCCTGCGGGTAAATGTTTCTCCTGCATGGTTTTGGAATTGGGGGATGGGGCACAATCATTCAGTGAAGCATGGTTGCTGTGGAACAAAACCAGGATAGGAAATATAATTGCTGGTCCTGTTTGCAGAGTGTTGAGAGCCCAAGGTACCTGGGAAAGTAAATGGCGAGTCCCAAAAGGCCTTCTGCTCCAGGGTGTAAAAAGTGGCAGCACTGACACAATGTTATTCAAACGTAATTAAATCGCCTCTGCAACAACAGGAACTAAGCACAAAGGCTTCGGGTGATTACTAAAATCAATATAACTAACTTGCATATTACTTATTGCATTTATCTCACCTTTCCTTCGAGGAGCTTAAGAGGGCATACATGGTTCTCTTCCTCCCCATTTTCTTCTCACAACAATTCTGAGATGTGGGTTAGGCTGAGAGGCTGTGATTAGCCCAAGGTCACCCAGTGAGTTTTATGGCGGAGCAGGGATTTGAACCCCGGGCTCCCAGGTCCTAATCCAACATTCTATCCACTATGCCACACTGACTCTTGGTCACGTGCATTAATTTCAATGGGCAAAACTTAGTCGAATGCCACCCTTAAACTCTGGATAATAATAATGATAATAATAATTTTTATACCCCGCCCATCTGGCTGGGTTTCCCCAGCCACTCTGGGTGGCTTCCAACTGAATATTAAAAACAATACAGCATCAAACATTAAAAACTTCCCTAAACAGAACCGCCTTCAGTTGTCTTTTAAAAGTAAAATAGTTGCTTATTGCCTTGACATCTGCTGGGAGGGCATTCCACAGGGCAGGCGCCACGACCGAGAAGGCCCTCTGCCTGGTTCCCTGTAAGCTCACTTCTCGCAGCGAGGGAACTGCCAGAAGGCCCTGGGTGCTGGACCTCAGTGTCCAGGCTGGACGATGGGGGTGGAGACGCTCCTTCAGGTATACAGGACTGAGGCCGTTTAGGGCTTTAAAGGTCAGCACTAACACTATGAATTGTGCTCGGAAATGTACTGGGAGCCAATGAAGATCTTTCAGGACCAGTGTTATATGGTATCGGCGGCCACTCCCAGACAATAAAAACAAGTTTTCCCACTGCATACAATGAATGTGTAACCTAACACAAACACATACTCTCTAACATGGACTGCTTCCCCAACAGGTAAGTCCATGTGGAAATGGTCCCCTGAAAGTAAAGGTAAAGGTAAAGGGGCCCCTGACCATTAGGTCCAGCCGTGACCAACTCTGGGGTTGCGGCGCTCATCTCGCTTTATTGGCCAAGGGAGCCAGCGTACAGCTTCCAGGTCATGTGGCCAGCATGACTAAGCCGCTTCTGGCGAACCAGAGCAGTGCACGGAAACGCCGTTTACCTTCCCGCCGGAGTGGTACCTATTTATCTACTTGCACTCTGACATGCTTTCGAACTGCTAGGTTGGCAGGAGCAGGGACCGAGCAACAGGAGCTCACCCCGTCACGGGGATTTGAATCGCCGACCTTCTGATCGGCAAGTCCTAGGCTCTGCAGTTTAACCCACAGCGCCACCCGTGTCCCTCCCCTGAAAGTAGGAATGCATTTATACCCCAACTTTTTCTCCAAGGAGCTCAAAGTGACATACATGGTTCTCCTCATTTAATCCTCACAACAATTCTTTGAGGTATGTTAGTTGAGAGGGAGTGACTGGCCCATGGCCATCCACTCAGTTCTATGGCTGAGTGGGCATTTGAACCCTGGTTTCCCAAGTCCTGGTCCAGCACTCTAACCACTACTCCAAGCTGAAGAGACCAAGTTAACACTAACAACATTGCACAAGGGATGGGCAGAGCTCAAGCAAAGCCATTTAAGCAGCAATTACTAAGCAAACCGCATTTTCCTGTTTCAACTTGATTTTCACTTCTGCAGAGTGTTACAGGGAAATTTAAGGAGGCTGTGTGTGTGTCACACACAACTACGCTTCGTTTTCAAAAGCAACATGTTTGAGTCGCACTGTTATGTCTTATAATGGAGGGACTGAGTCAAATCCCTGTTTAACCAGCTGGGAAGCTCATGGGTAACCCTGCGCAAGTCACTCTCTGCCCTCTCCACCTCAGGAGTTCTAGAGAGGATGCATATATGCTTAACATTTGTATAGCACTCACAAGGATCCAAAGAATTAAAAATGCTTCAAGAGCCCTGCAAGGTAAGTTAGTATTATCCCAATACAGATGTGCAACCCCTCTGAATGCCAGCTGCTGGGAAACACAAGCTTGTGCACTTCTCATTAGGGCACCTATCTGACCACTGTGAGACCGGGGTGGTGGATGAGATTGCTTTTGGCTTGATCCAGAAGGCTCTTATGTTCTTAGACAGGAAGCCATACTCTTGGCCTCAGAGCCCTGAAGGCAGGAATGGGGAACTCTTGGTCCTCCAGATGCTGCTGAACTTCTACTCCTATCAGCCCTCACAAGCATGGCCAGTGGCCAGGAATGATGGGAGCTGCAGCCCAGCAACTTCTGATGGGCCAAAGGATCCACACACCTGCGCTAAGGCCACCTAGGTACAGCGTTTGAAACTCCCATTGTTATAGGCGCATTTTGCGACAGGGAATTTCATTAGCGTGAACGGTTTCTGAGCTCTGGGCGCAGTACTGCACCTAAGATTTCAGATTAAAACTGTAGAGTGGAAGGAAAGGAGGACCTTTTTCTGCCTCCCCACTTCCAGCTACTCTCTGAAGACTGAAGAGACGAGACCCTCTTAAGAATATTAGGGCTAGGGACTAGACCATGTGAAAAAGGAACATAATATTTTAGCTGCAGTTGGTTCATTTTCAGCTATGTATTCTTGTTGCACCCATAACCTAGGTTAAGGTGCAACAGCTCCTAGCATTCATATCTCAATTTCTGCCTAGGTACCTACCCTATGGTAGAGGCGGTAATTCAAACCAGATTTGTACTTCAGTCTTAGACACTACAGCAGGCTAGCTCTTGAGCAGTGGATCAGACTGCCCCAGCCTGATGTCCTCTAGGTGCTGTTGGACTTCAACTCTCATAAGCTCCAGCCAGCATGGCCAATGATCAGGGGTGACAAGAGCTGGAGGAGCCCTACAGCAGCTGGAGTGCAGCTGGGTATGGCAAAAGCGAATGAAGACCATTCTGAGCTCCTTGGGGGGAAATGAGAGACAGCCATGTTTAACCAGCAAGAGAGCCTAGAACGGTTAGCTCCTCTTTTTTTTTTGAAAGGACAGCTCTTCTGCAGAGCTCTTCCCAAGGACTCTGTGCACTTTCAGTTCCTCACTTGTGCAACAGTGTAGTAAACTACCAAGAAAGAATGATTCATTCACAAGCCAGATAAGGGGGGGCAAAGACTGGAAGCAAGAGTTTTGCAAGAGCCAGCCATTTTCACAGACACCTTCAGAAGTATAAAAGTTCTCTATTCTGCTCCTTAAGGTTAGCTCTTGGGGGCGGGGGGGGGGGAGCAGATGCTTTTCACAATCGTTCCTGTGAAAACCTCATGGAACATCAAGAGGGTGTGAATTCCTTGTGTGCCGCCCTCCCTTATTATCAGTGGCATTTCATCCGCCACAATAAAGGCTCCACCTTCCCAATTCAACTGTGTCCTTCCTTGTAGCCTCCGATAAAGACAGGGTGTGCCACTCCTGTGCTTCTCTTCTGTAATGGCTGCAGAGTTACGTTGTGGAGCCGTAGGAGTCCCATGCGAGGCTACACACCGAAGATCCCCACACCCCACAAAGCCGTCCTGTTACTTTCCTCCTTACAACAGATACAGGGAACCTCAGGGCCAGGGGGCCGAATTTGGCCCTCTATGCTTCTCTATGTGGCCCTCAAGGACTCTCCCTATGTCACATCCCCTCATCAGGCCAACACCACCCCAGTCGTACTCTGCATCGGCATCCTCTAGGATGACTACAGTTCTGTGGCTTGAATGTGTCCTTGAACTGTGGCAATGCTTCCTGCTTGCCTGTATGGAGGACAGGGAGCAGTGTGCGTCTGTGTGTAGGGGGTGTCAACATCTCTGGCTTTTGCCTAGCTGGAATGTTACCCACTGTGCAAAGGTAAGAGCCCCAATTACTTCTAGCGCCATCCATTTTGTCTCCAGTGCCACTTCTACCCTTTAGAAGATTTTCTAAGGAGAATTGGGGCCCCCAAACTGTAAAAGGTCCCCCAACCTCTGCTCTACCACAATGCACACATTTCTAAGGCTTACTGGGTTGAAATTTCTCCCTAGATGTAAGTGGGTAAACCCTAGCACAGAAATGGCAATAGCTCAATTCTGTCCAATGGTGACTGTTCTATTCAAAGCTACACCACATAAAACTCTGATGGGTTTATACTGCAGTACAAATAGCTGTTTAACAAAACAAGAGCTGTATTTGTTCTGCTATCTGGGGGAGAAATTCAAGAACATTCATTGCCTCTGGCGTGGAAGTATGGTTTTTATATAGAACAAGGACTATCGTCGGGGGGGGGGGGGAGCAAATATACGGCAATGATAAGACAAACCCATCTCGGATCTGCATCACAGGGATAATCATCTGCTGTGCTTCAAGGATATCAAGCCCATTATCAGCTTTTTAATAGTCGGGGTGTTTCCGCAGGAGCACCATATCTCTGAAGCAGGTCACCTATAGCAGGGGCAGGCGCTAAAAGCTGCATCAGAAAACACATCCGAGTGAGAGGGAAGGTCAAAGTGAATGCGACTTACATGCCACATTTGCTGTGGTTTTGGATCTGCCAGGTTGAAAGATGAAGGGCAGATTTACTGCATTGATATAGTGTTCGTCTCCCATGGTCAAGGCAGCACACATGGTGTGTCTCCCTCCAGCCAAGTCTCACAACCTGTAAGGTAGGCGAGGCTGACAGACAGAAGACACCAAGCCATCCAGTGAGCCTCCCAGGTTTTCCGTGCCCCCAGTCCAACGCCCAACCAGAAGACTCCTTCCCAGCCTCTAACTCTACACCACCTTTTCCTCAGTTCACGCAGCAATTCTCGTAAGCCCCCAAATTAAGACATTTTAAACACAGTTTCATTCAGATTGCTCCTTTCACGTCTTTATGTAAACCGGTTTAGAGGTTTAGATTGTTCTGTTATTACAGCAATTTATACACCGCCTTTCACTTCAAGAATATATATATACTGAGGTGGATTCACAAACAAACAAAAGCTGACTGCAAAACAATAATAAAACCAACTGAAAGATTAAGTGTTTAATAAAACACCACCACATTGTCAGACACTACAGTAGCTAAAAGGCTAAACAATTATACTTTCTATTCCGCTGAGAATTAGTTTTATCCTTGCCAGCCCTGGAGGGCCACATCAGTGAACTTCATACATAGTCTTGCACCAGCTCAAACATGGGTCTACCGGACCTAAGCAGAGCCAATACGAGTCACGACATCACCACATCAACTAGAACAGAGGTCCACAGGGTTTACCTCGCCTGGGCCGGTTCACTCCAGCGGAGATTCCCTCCGTGGGCTGGAGTGTGAGTGCGTGTGTGTACACACGCGATTTCCGGCATTTGCGTTGACACGATTTCTGGCGTCCGCACATGCACAGACACGATTTTCAGCGCCATGGAAGCGAGTCCCAGCACTGCACTGCGCCACTTTAGCACAGCACGCAGGGACTCACCAAGCAGGCGGCTCATTTTGGGGACGGCTCGTGGGCTGGTTAAACAATCCCTGTGGGCCGCTTGTGGCCCATGGGCCTTAGGTTGCCTACCCCTGAACTAGAAGCATGTTGATTTTTATTTTTTTTTAAAGCTAGGCTTCTTAAGAATCTGAGAGCAGCCTCAAAGATCATGCCTCAGGAGTAGTAGGGTAGGCTGCCCACTTTGATATAACACAGAGAGAAGGGAAACTAATTCATGCACTGCTACGCCTTATCTTCCATTTCAGCTCCCCACAAGCGTCTTGTCTACAACTGCGCCGTCAAGTTCTGTTGTAAAGCCACACCTCTGCGAGTAACCATTCACAAGCTATTAGTAATGCACCACTCCCTTCGCTAAATCGACTGTGCCAAACCAGCATTGCTATCCGGGCTCAAATGAAATATGCTGCCTTGAAATGCAACACTGCCTTAACCGTCTTTCGCTTTTTTATATTCTCGCTCATACTTTCAACGTGCTTCATTGACTGACTGACTCCACTTGGCCAAGGACTTGTCTGAGGAAAGTACTGTGTTGCAGAAACTGCCCTGTCCTGGGGTTCATCAGATCTGCTGCTGAATCTAGTCTGGTGGCAGAAGTGCTTCTGGTGTAGGACTGCTCTTTACAAGGGCAAAGCAGCCAGAACCGCCACTCACACAGGCTGTGAATGTAACTTGAACTGTTGCCTGAACTTGCTTTTCCCTTCTCCCTCCTGTTCCTTTTTTCCTTGTGTGCCTGAGACCTTAGGACAGGGACCATCTCAGAACTGTTTTGTTTTTTTCTTTTTTGTAAACTGCTCTAAGAGCCATTTTGGCTCACAGGGCGGGGTACAATATCTGCCAGGAGTACTTCTTTCTTTAGATGCACACAATAGTTCTTTAGGCTGAAACAGGTGTGTGGGGAGCATTTGGTCTTCCCAGAGGTTGCTGAACTTTAACTCCCATCAGCCCTAACAGGGCACAATCAATGGACAGGAATGATGGGAGTTGTAGTTCAGCAACATCTAGAAGGATAAATGTTCCCTGTACTTGTTCTGAAGGAAAAGAGTATGATTCCTGCACCACCTTTTTTAAAAAAAGTTTGGTGTATCCACTTTGTTAGCTTCACACAAGTCAATTTATCTGGGGTTTGTTGCAAGTGTGGAATACAAATCACATTATTAAAGAGATCTCATCTGCACCTGTCTCCCATTTCTTCTATTCTCTTTCCCAGCCTTTTAAAGGCTGAACTGGCTACACAAATTTATGGAAATCCATGTTTTATTAATCTCATTGGCTACTTATAACAGGCCAAAGTGTGGCAGATGGTAACAGTTATCTGAGCAAAGACCTCGCTTAGCCACAGCACTTAAGCAACAAAGCAAGGCAGATTTACCTTAATTATAGCCATCTGCTAGAATAAACAATCCTGTCATTTTTTTGCAGAACCAATGTCAAGAAACACCCTTGGTCAATGGTGTTGGGACAAACAGCTGCAGGCAGTGACTGCAATCCATCACACAGGTGAGCTGAGCAAGCTGAAGTTCCATCAATAAAAACACTTTTCCTCCAAATTAAGGGTGAGAAACAAAAAATGCTCAGGATTCTATCAAATGCCCGCAAGCTCTGCACAAGCATATCTTAAGAATCATGGGTCCCAAGCCAGGGAAACAATATCCTTGGTGATCAAGATAACTGACTATATGCCTCATGGCTTTCTCATTTGGTCACAGCAGTATGTCTATCAAGAGCAGCTGCTGATCTCACCATCTTAAGAGACTATGTCCCAAATGCTCCCTGGTTCTTTTTTTCCTTTTAGGAACATAGGATACTGCTTTATACCAAATCATGCTGGTCCATCTAGCTCAGTACAGTGGTACCTTGGTTCTTGAACTTAATGCATTCGACTCCCAAAACGGTTCAAAAACATAAATGGCAGCTTCCGATTGGCTGCAGAAGCTTCCTGCACTCAGTCGGAAACCGCGGAAGCCATGTCGGACATATGGCTTCCGAAGAACGTTTGCAAACCAGAACACTCATTTCTGGGATTGCAGCATTCAGGAGCCCATTTGTTCAGGAGCCAAGCCATTCGGGAACCAAGGTACCACTGTACTGTACTGTCCCCACCCCCCTCCACACATCTCATAACAAAGGGGAACTGAAGGACAGCTGCTATTATTACAGCACCCAAGCATTTTCCTCATCTGTCTCTTCAGCTCCCTGAAAATCTCAAACCATTTATTTCTTTTAACCATAAAGTGTTTTTGAAAAATGCTATTAACTGCACCCGTAATTACAAACTGCAGGCTAATACCAATCTGGCTACCTTGTTCCTTAATATACTTTTTTTTTAAAAAAACATGGTATTTTGCACATTAACATACACCAAACAGGTTGTGACCATGAATTTGTCTTTAGCTGCGGTCTAAACCACTGAGCCTCTTCGGCTTGCTGATCAGGAGGTCGGCAGTTTGAATCCCCGTGATGGGGTGAGCTCCCATTGCTCGGTCCCTGCTCCTGCCAACCTAGCAGTTCAAAAGCACATCAAAGTGCAAGTAGATAAATAGGTAACGCTCCGGTGGGAAGGTAAACAACGTTTCAGTGCGCTGAAAAATTGTCTGCAGACAAACGCCAGCTGCCTCGGCCTGTAAAGCGAGATGAGTGCTGCAACCCCAGAGTCATCTGCGACTGGACTTAACTATCATGGGTCCTTTACCTTTATCACAATTACTACTTCCCACAGAAGTAGAATAAGAATAAGCCTATTCCGCCTGGTGAATCAGTGGCTGTCATCACTTAAGCCTGGTATTACCATATTCATATAGAGGGCAAAAATAGAGGTATTTGTATGACGACAGTCCCATGCTAGAAGATAACAAAGACAGCATTCCACCAGCACTCAAGTGTCAGGCTTTCAAGTGGTGACACCACTTCCATACCATGGGCAGGTCTATACCATACATGTACATTTAAACCACATGCCTCCCCCTCCAAAAGAATCCCGGAAATTACATTTTCTCCTTACAAAGCTATAATTCCCAGCACCCTGAACAAACTACCGTTCCTAGGATTATTTAGGAGAAAGCCCTGTGGTCTAAATTTATGGTGTGGATCTGTCCTATAGTTCTGTTATGGCAGGCAGCATGGCCAAAATGTGTTTAGTGTTCACTATGTAACAAAAATGATTTTATGGTTCTTCATTCTAGTGATGCATCAAGGTTTTTGTTCTTAATGCTTGTGGATATGTATTTTATAGAAGGTGAAGGATGCAAGTTCTGTACAAATGTGTGTGATACACACACACACACACACACGCTCGCTTGTTTTGCTGTAAGTATGCATTAAAAGCCAGAAAGGTTTCCCTAACCTCCCAGGAGGCCATTTTGTACCTACTCTGCTATTTGGATAATTACATTCCATTTACCTTTACTCTTGAGCAACACCTTGCTTAACACTACGTAACCAGCCTGGGAGCACCAAGCTTTTTACCTGCTATAATGTAAGCTGAAAAGCCCAGGACCATTTCCCTCAAACGCCATTAGAAGTGCTGTGGCAAGAGTGAATTATGAAGACCAATGTGTAAGGAAGGCATTTCTATCAATTAACCCCCGCAGATGACAATTAAGGAACAAAAGATGCTGACAACAGCAAGCCACTGGGTTTCTTCCAGGAGAAAAGTTGGCATATTTTGCTAGAAGAGCCTCTGAGCTGTCACCTTCCAGGAGGAAGTGACAGTGCTGCATTCTCAGCATTTTTGCCAGATTTCATAGCACACAACCGGATGCTGGCCATTGTTCTGTTACTGGAGAGAAAACTGGGCCCCGTCCTCCTGCCACATGTTTATCTTCCAAAGACTGCACAGTAGACACATTTTTTTGCACGCTGAAAGTTTCCCCTAACCTACTATGTTCCATACTTTTGGAACCTGGGGCACTTTCTTCCTGGATGAGAACAAAGCAGTTAAAATCCAGATTTTTTAACTCCATTCTCAGAACAAGCAGGAACCTCCTAACTGCAGGACGGGCCCCATCAATGCCCCACCCTCCTCTTGGCCGCTGTCAGAGAGGTGGAGCAGGGATTTTTTGTTTGTTTGTTTGACACTGCGCCATATAAGGTACATTGTGTAAGCATTCCTGTATTCCCTTCTGTGTGTAAGCTGCAACAAATGCATTTTAACTTCCTCCTGAAAGAGGATGGCACTGCCTACATAGTTCTTTTAATACTCAATTCACCTTCTGCAGGCAAAGGTATAGATTTCCAAACCATACAAGGGCTCCTACCTTCCTTGCCTTTCAAAAGAGTCTCTTTCTGAACCTCTCTCTTTGCCCATTCTCATTCCTGCTTCTGCTCCTTTCTGCACACCTGCTGTTCTGCCTGCCCCCACTTTGGCCTGCGTTCAGGTCTCACCTGACTTCACACTTCCTCTTCACCTTCTGTTTCGTTAGGAAAGCTCAACATGCGTTTTGGCTTCGTGTAACTGTTAACTTCTGTAGCTTGCATAAGAACACCAGAAGCGCTTGCTGGATCAGGCCAATGGCCCATCCAGTCCAGGATCCTGTTCTCACAGGGGCCACCAGCTTGCAAACAGGACCCAAGCGCAAGAGCACACTCCTCTCCTGTAGCTTCCAGCAACTTGCCTTCAGAAGAGCATTACTGGACCCAGTGAACAACTTGCACCATTAATATACAGTCATACCTTGGGTTACAGACGCTTCAGGTTGCGCGTTTTCGGGTTACAGATGCACCGAAACCCGGAAGTCCTGGAACGGGTTACTTTCAGGTTTCGGTGCTTGCACATGTGCAGAAGCACTAAATCGCACTTTGCGCGTGCACAGAAGCGCCAAATCGCAACCCTCACATGTGCAGATGCGGGTCGCGAATGCTGATGCGCCACTGTGGGTTGCGAACACTGTGGATTGCAAACGTGCCTCCCGCAGGGATCACGTTCGCAACCCAAGCGTCCACTGTAGTTGATAGCTTCTGCAGAGATAGCTATTGGAAGAGCAGATACAAAGAGTGCTGCAGCATTTTGGAAGCTAACAAGGTTTACTTAATTCACTTCGTAGCCCTAATTCTGCAAGCCACCCTTCCCCAACCTGGAAATCTCCAGAAGTTGGTGGACTCCCATAACCTCCAATGATCAGGGCAGGTGAGAGCTGAAAGTCCAGCCTCTGTCCACCTGCTACCCTCCAGATATTTTGTACTCCCAACTCCCATCCGCCTCAGTCAGCACAGCATGCTGGCTGCGGCTGATGAGAGTTGGAGTCCAAAATATCTGGATAACAGTAGGTTGGAAAAGGCTGTTGTAGTCCAACAGCATCTAAAGGCCATCCCAAGTTAGGAAATGTGGCTCTAGAGGACACACTTTATGTAAAATAAGCTTTCCTGTACTGAAACTCACTTCAGATGAATAACATCTCTGCACTTTATGCCCATACGTGTATATTTTCATTCCCACCAATAGAGGATGTTAAGTGATGCATCTGATGAAGTAGACCAGGGAGGCTTATACTACAGTATCTGTTGGTCATTTAAGGTGCCACAAGACTGTCATTAATATAGGGAGTCATAATATGAAGGTAAGAGAATAGTCAGGAAGAGTTTAGATGATCTCCAGAAGTAAAAAAGGCGCTGAACATGCCTGTATGTGTTCCACCACACAACAAGTGGGTGGCATGAAGAGCACAGCCAGCAATCTTAGATGGCAGATGATCCTGCTGCTAGTACCTTTCACTTTCCATAGCTCTTCTTGCGAGCGCCTTTTTGGATAAAAGGATCTCATAAAATAAGACATATGTCATTGTGAATTACTTGGGGGATGAACGACGAGATCAAGTGAATAAAATGTGAACTTTTCTGTGCCAAGTGACAGAATAGAGATTTGTCTCTATACTGTCAAGAATGGCCTTGGCTAGCTAGGGTAAGACCATCCAACAGCCCTCCTCTGTAATATAAAGGCTGCGACCCATAAAGCCTTTGACCCCAAATAGTTCCACAGACAAGACTTCACCCACATTTTAAAGACAGGTTCTGGAACAGCTAGGTTGCAATCTGCTGCACATAAGCCCATATTTTAAGAAATATGGGAAGGAAAACTGGAAAAATCCATGGGGTGGGAGGTTTTCACCAGTGTCAGAAACTGGGATAGGAATGCCAGGAGCCATGTGATTCCTGGGACCTGGGTATTTTGCTGTTGCACTACCCTGAAGACCCCCCTGAATGACCCAGCCAGGCAAGTGGTGCCTGGATATCTCCACCAGTTACAAAAGGCTGGTTGCCAGTTGCAAATTGCGAAGGGTGCCCGCTAATTTCGAACCCTGGTTTTTACTGAGGGATGAATGGGGAAAGGGTGAGGGCTTGTAAAACAGACAAAAACTCATGAAGTTTTAGAATAATCACAGTTATGTTAGAAGTATTGTTTTAAAAATATTGTTACAATAAATTCACACTACTGCAAAGCCATTACAGTGGTACCTCGGGTTAAGAACTTAATTCATTTTGGAGGTCCGTTCTTAACCTGAAACTGTTCTTAAACCTGAAGCACCACTTTAGCTAATGGGGCCTCCTGTGGCCGCTGCTGAACGATTTCTGTTCTCATCCTGAAGCAAAGTTCTTAACCCGAGGTAGTATTTCTGGGTTAGCAGAGTCTGTAACCTGAAGTGTATGTAACCCGAGGTATCACTATATTAGTTATTTATATACTGCTTAATGCCAGTATATAAATATAAAAATAGTAAACAAAATTCTAAGTGGCTATAATTTGGAATCTAAAGGGGGCAGGAACTGGTAGCTTTCCTTCCAGTACTGGGTGTATTTGGTTTGACATATGGTTTGCATAAAAATAATAAACAGTAAGTTGTATTTCATGTTCTTGAAGCATGAAATACATCTAAGGCCCCCTCAGAGTATTTACCAAAGGACAATATAAAATATTTAAACAATTTAAAACAACACAGTTTAATGAAGTACTGCAGGTATTTTAGCTTTCCCCTCCCATGGCTTCAAAGAGCCTAGATTGGACATGGTACTTGAACCCGCCTTTCAAAGGCTTTGGGAGAGGGCAAAGGTAGGCAGTGTTCTTAAAGACTCACACCAAAGAAAAGGACTTCAAGTCTTGGGAAATGGATCAAGAGCGGTAATGTGTTTTATATTTGACTGGACATTTAGACATTGTCATGATTCTTTACTCATAACAGCCTTGCAAGACTGTCAAAGAATAGAAGTTCAAATATTAACTCATCATTAACTCAAATATTAACCCTGGATATTGTTTTCCTTGATATGTTATGTTTTGTTCTGCTGATGTGCAGAGTTGTTTGCATATGCTGAAAACAAAAATACATTCTAGAAGCCTAGTTTTTTATATCTTTAATCCATAACTGCTTATGTTTCAAGAGTCATTATTAACTCTCCAGTGTATTAACATAAGCCTAAAGCTCCCTGCTGCATAAACCAACTCAGTTAAGGTTACAGTATTCAGTCACCTACTGAACTACTAAATTTTTATCTAGTTTACCTGCTTGCACATGTCAGTGTCAGTCATTTGCAGCACACAGGAAGTCTGTGAGCATAAAACCCTCTTCCCATTTAGAGACAATTTTCTACCTCATAACTTGATGTGTGAGAAATTATGTAATGAATGTGGCTAAAAAGAGGCTACTACTGGACTGAGACTTGGATGGAACATTATAATATTTTATTGGATCCTCTGGAAACAAATTAAAAGAGCTTTCTGCCTGATCCACCTGTGGGTAGGTTTTTTGGGGTAATTTGTCAGAGGCAACCAGATAAATAGCTTGTCTTCTCAGATTTCTAGTTGCAAAGTGAAAACAGCTTAAAGTTCAACACGATAATCTCCAAACCACTTCTACAACCATTCTGGACAGACTCTACAGAACATGGAACAACATATTCCTCCACACAAGGAGGCAGATGTACAGGAAGGTACCAAGTATACATGCAGATGGAGAGGTTTTTCCACAGCAGGTACACTGCGGAAAAGAGGCCAGTTTTCTTTTACACAGACCGTTTCATTGCCAGAGCAACAGACGGTTACCAAAGCCAACTGCCCATGCTGAAAGTGAGCAGGGATGCAGGTTTCATTTGTCACTTTGAGGCTCAAAGGAGGCAGACACGCATAGCCTGCATCTTGAATAATGCATCACCAGTCGGCTAACGGAGGCCAAGATATCCAGCAAATGGAGGAGACCCTACCTGCAGCACCTGACAATACCTTGCTTGAAATAACCCAGATACCAATGCTGGCATCTCTGTCTGTGGGAATCCAAAAACATTTAATTCAAAACAACAGAGGGCAGAATTTAAATACAGAGGGGTTTACGGACTGCTCTCCCACATGAAGAAGTATTTTTGTTTCCAGAGAACTCCAATATTCCCGGGATTCTTCTGGGAAAAGATTAATGATGGTGGACAAGATTCACAACAAACTACAGTGGTACCTCAGGTTAAGAATTTAATTCGTTCCGGAGGTCCGTTCTTAACCTGAAACCATTCTTAACCTGAGGTGTGCTTTCGCTAATGGGGCCTCCCGCTGCCGCCACTCATCCTGGGGCAAAGCTCAGAACCCGAGGTACTACTTCCGGGTTAGCGGAGTTTGTAACCCAAGGTGTTTGTAACCCGAGGTACCACTGTAGCTTTCTTCTGCAATGTGTAACAACAAATAAGTGTTTGGAGGGCTTGCAGCCTGTACAAGAGGGTTGGGGAACCTGCGGCCTTTGCTGGAGCAGACTGGTCAGGTCCAATGGGAATTTTAGTACAACATATCCAGAGGGCCACAGTTTTTCCCACCCCTTCCATACAGAGCAACAGTGAGGCTCAACAAGACTGGCCAATACAAACCAAGTGCATAGCTAGAATATGGCCCAGAATCCTCTGCAGCCTATGGGTGTTCCGCAGAAGACATGCTGTACAATCTCAGCAAACAAACTGGTGCTCAAAGGCTTCCACTAAGCTAATAAGTTCGAGATCATACACCAAGCTGAGCTAAACTGTGTTACTGCCAGATACCAGTGCTGTTCAGTGACGTGGGGCAGAAAGATTTCCAACCTATGTTTTCCAGTAGAAATGTTTTATTTCCAAAAATGAATCATTCCACATTAACAACAATGAACATCCTATAAAACTGGGTAGTTTTAGAAGCTGTGGTGTGCAATCCCCCCCCCCCAATATTATTAAACTTAGGCAATGCCTATGTATTTAATGCACAGAGCTTTGGACATGCTAAAATTATAGTGCACTTCTATGGAAATCTATTCAAAATGAAGCTCAACTTACTTGAGATCTACTTCCAGGTAAGTGTGAACAGAACTGAAATCTTAGCATGTTAAGAATTCAGAGCCATCATTGTTTTTCTTGAGGTTCAACTAATGAACTTGCACTGAGTTGTCGTGTAATGTATTTTTTTAAAAAAAACAACCATTAATGCAAATTTCCACCCACCTAAGGACACTAAATGTTACTTGACGGCTTCTATTCCTTTTCCTCAAACCCCATCATCCTTCCAAGTTAGCATTTCCACATACTAGGAACTAAGCCTAAATTCTGTGCCATAAAGTTTAATTTCATCAGAAATGCCTTCCAAACGTGCAAAGCAACACAAAGCCCTTGAATCACATCTCTTTTTCATGGATGTTCGGAAGTGTCTGAACATCCATGTTTCCCCTTCTTTGCTGCTGTTTCAGTGTCACTTTCTATTTTAGCTCCCAGCCTATCAGAGATCACATAGTGGATGTGACATCACAGCACGCATAACCAACCACTTTGCCCCACTCTGAACAGGTGAGGGAGAAGAACACTTCCCCATTGCATGGTTGATGGAAGACAAGGCAGCATTGTTTTAGCCAACCAAGTCCATTCTAGGCAATGCCTGGATGGGAAGACCATGCACCCTAAAACACCATGCACCCCATCTAGGAGTTCCTTGGAAGAAAAGTGGGGTGGAAATGGAGGAATAAAACCATACCAGTTTGTTGTGCTGCATCAAGCTCAGCATAGCAAGAGGCATGCAGTACAGTGGTACCTCGGGTTAAGTACTTAATTCGTTCTGGAGGTCCGTTCTTAACCTGAAACGGTTCTTAACCTGAAGCACCACTTTAGCTAATGGGGCCTCCTGCTGCCGCCGGAGAACAATTTCTGTTCTCATCCTGAAGCAAAGTTCTTAACCTGAAGCAATATTTCTGGGTTAGCGGAGTCTGTATCCTGAAGCGTATGTAACCTGAAGCGTATGTAACCCGAGGTACCACTGTACAAGCAAAGGAGCCTCCACAGTATGTGGTGCCCCAATAACATTTTACACCCTTTTGACCACTCCTAAAGAAATGGTTGAAAAATTGCGCCCCTCCACTTTTTTGTCAATGCCAAACAAATTAAATTATTACAAGTTGAAGTCTTGGGGAAAAAGGAGGGCATATACCAAGCTTCCTTCTCTATCATCTTTTTAGCATTCAAAGGATTGAAGCAAAGTTACACCCTATTTCAGGGAAATCCCCCTGAAGGGGAACCCCACCTCAGGTTTCTGAAGGGCCTCCAAACAAAAGAAAACAGGTGCGATAACTTTGAGCAGAGCAAGAGCACTGCCTCTCGCCAACTTCATCTACATTTTGCCTTATCATCCTATGCAGTCTCCTTGGCAAGAACTTTGGCACCACACAAAAAGCATTTTCCAGAAACAGTTGCTTGCATACATTAACTACGACCGGCCAGGTTCAAAAGGAGGCAGCCCTGAAGAGAGAAATACCCAGCGGCTTTCTCCCACAGCCATGATGGCATCAAAGCACTGCAGCTTAAAGCCTATCAACAAGGTGAATTTTCAGGCAAAACTTTTATGTACAAACTCCAGGTCAAACCAAGGGAGTTTTCAACCAGGTCTCCAAAATTCATCGGGGACCAGGGTGGTCTAGCCCCCAAGAGTACCAAGAGCTCCTCATTATGACAGAAGGAATGCCTGCAAAGTAAATGACAAGGAACCTGGCAGGATCCCAATCAGAAAGCACTAGCATGATCAAAAATGATGCAGGAAGGCAGGTTTTGCCCTTGCTGCATCCTTCTCTTTAAGTGTCATACTTCTATCTTTTCCCCAAAGGAGTGGATGGTAACCATTTATGTACAGGAGAACAGTAAAGAGGTGAGACGAAGGTTGCCTCTGGTGTTGTGCCACCCATTAAGAATTACTCTCCTCTGCTGCACAGCAGCTCGTTTCAGGATCCCATCACAGCGGGACAGAAAATACTGGGAAACTTGCATAGAGGCCGGATGAATATTCTTGGGAGAATGCCCAAGAGTCTATTCTGCCCTGTGCTGCAAGCGCAGATTTTCTAAAGATGCCAAATTGCAAATCAAGCAATCTATCAGTACAATATAAGCAAGAGTCACAGAAATCTGCAGTGTGCACATTTTCGGCAAAAAATCCAAAGAGGAACAGTGCAAAGGCTCTCTCCGAGGTTGTGCTGCCAAAAGTCTGTGCAGCAAGGAAGCCCGCAGGAGCGTGACTTGCGATCGCTTCTTTGCCTGGTTCTTCCTGACACAAGAGGCTAGAAGCCAATGCTCAACAGGAAGCAGGAAGCAGGATTAGGATTTTTTCTTTTTACAGAACAGCTACTCACATCAGAGATCTGTTCTTGCTGCCACTAAGTTCAGAGACATGTTCTCAATAGACATGCAACATCTGAAAACCAGTTGCAAGTACAGTGGTACCTCGGTTTTCGAACAGCTTAGTTCACGAACAACTTGGAACCTGAACACTGCAAAACCGGAAGTAGGTGTTCTGGTTTTCGAACTTTTTTTCAGAAGCCAAACGTGCTCCGTTTTGAGTCCCCCTGTGTTTCCTGTTTTGAGGCTTTTTCAGTTAATTTGTTTTTGTGACTTTGTGGATCTCAGTTCAGCAACTGACTGATTGACTGATTGTGTGACTGTGGCGATGGATAAAAGCCCCCCATTCAAACAATGACTATCATCAGTGCAGGTAAGAAAAGAAAATTTAATTTTTATCATCTACAATACTATTTATTTTATAGTACAGTACATTGATTATTGCTTTCATTTTATGGATCAATAGTCTCGTTAGATAGTAAAATTCATGTTAAATTGCTGTTTTAGATGTTGTTTTTAAAAGTCTGGAACGGATTAATCCATTTTGCATTACAGTACTTTCTATGGGAAAGTGTGCCTTGGTTTAGGAACACTTTGGTTTTGGAACAGACTTCCAGAACGGATTAAGTCTGAGAACCAAGGTACCACTGTACTATGAGTAACACTTGTCAAATTTCTTTTCTTATTTTCTTTCTTTTTCAAGGTGATTCCCCCCCCCACCCCATTTTGTTCAACCAAATTATTTGCAGGCAAACAAGGAACAAAGCATGGCAGAAACACCTTCCTCCCTCTCACCCCCCCTCCTACAAAGCCACACATACTTCCCAGTAGGCACTACTGGAGGCAGAGATCCAGTGCCGCCCACACAATAAGGATTATATTATTCTTGTGAAGTGGCAACAGTAGGAACTGCAGCAGAAACCACTTAGCTAAGCTCCCCCTTCACAATGCAAAGTTTGCATGTGTCAGATCCTGGGTCAGGCTGACATCTGAATGGCAGGCAAGAAGGCAGAGGGAAACCAGCCCAATAAAGCAATAGTGTGAATACAGGAAGTTCTGATTTTAAGATAATTGAGCATTGAGCTCAAGCAATTTGAAGTGCCTGCTTGGAGGGAAGTGAACGACCAAGGTACAGGGGAAAATTCACCATCACTGAGCCATCTTTGCACATGTAAGAATGTGTAGGACGACAGCATCTACACATCAAGGGAATGCAACTCTTACTTGCTCACACACACCCAACTTCTCTACAGAAACTGAAGGCAGCAGATTCCTTGAGTAAAGCTAGGGAATGTTGCTGTAGAAGTGGATAACCTTTCCCCTAACAGGCAATGCTATTTCAACAGTTAGGAAAGCTGTGATTCAAGAGTAGCAGTGTGTGTGTTTGTTCCTTCCACTTCAGGAACTCAAAGGGCCATTTCCTGGGGTGACTGGGGTGTACTTTGTAGGCAGATACCTGCACAGTCACTACTACAACCTTCAGCTCCACCCACAGAAAGATGAGTACTGCCTTTCTCAACCTTCATCACAAAGAGAAGGAATCCTCAAATGCATCTGACCGATTTAGCTCCAATCGCCTGGATTCCACTCCTGCACTCTATATACCTGCCACAAGCCGCACCAACATTTGTCTCTACCTTTTATGCACACCTCAAAGTGACTGGATATTGCACACCTGGTTCCACTATGACCTCTGACCTTGGATTACCCATCACATTATACCACAGAATTCCTTTAGTTCCAAATACTTTGTCATTAAGTTCAGCCTAACTTAACACCCACCCCCGGAAGTCAACCAAACCCAACTGCCCTAGCACTGATGTTATTTGACCTCCCTAGAACAACATCACATCATTTCTTCCTGCTCCCTCCTGTTTTAAACTCCTTACAGTTTCTCACTATCAGCTGGGACATGATCCCTAAGGGAAACACGGGATAGAGCTTGAAAAACGTAAGAAACATGTGCCAGTTGAATTATCGGCTCACTCTCACTTCAACTGTCCATGCATACCCAACATTCCTTTTGGGCTTCCCCTGCAGAGTTATTTGCAACATTACCAAATCTTGACCCACTATACAGATCTCTCTCCCCCTGAAATCTACATCAATCACTCCCATCATCTCCTGTCTAGCTCTAGTCACATAATTCTTCCAGAACAACTCTGCAGTCAGCAGTCACACAAATCATTAACCAGAAACCAATCAACCCCCTGACCTACCACTACAGGTCAGGTTCTTGCTCCCATCAAGCCCCTGCATTAGCCTAACAAGTTAATCTATATTAAGGCAAGTATACCACACCCAATTAAGCATCAGAATAATTCCTCTTGGCTTTTTCTTTTTTCTAACCCTGCCAAATCCATCACATGGAGAAACAGCCACCTCCCTCTCACACAGGTGCATCTACCCCTTCAAATTAGTCCAGGGCTACTTCCACCCACACTATATGCCCAAACATTAATGCCAGCCACTTTGAAGAACCTCCCTAAGTTTCACCCACCCCACCCTCTTAGTCTCCAAACAGGACTGCCCCTCTCCACACACAAACACTTTAATCTCAATCACCTTTACTTCTTTTCTCCTCCATTATTTAAACCTTACTGTTGCTACTCTGGAGCCCCATCTCCTCCACATTACCTAGAATGCCTTTATAATCCCACTCACAGTCAGGCCTCCCCTCCCTTTCAAAGTTACTCCAGGATCATCTTCCTTCCTGCCACGCCATACAGAAACACCTGTTACTCCAAAAGGTTTTGTCCCACCCCACAATTCCTCCAAATGCTGCACAAACAGCCCCAGCCACCTTCACTCATTTCCCTCTCTCCTGTTGGGTACAAACCTTCATTATCTGAGGACCGCCTTCTCTCCTCCCTACCTGCAAACCTCTAAACTCCCAGTCACTTCCAGTTCTCCACTTAAATGCCTCAGGCCCCCATCCTGCCTCCCAGCTCCTATAAAGCCCCTGCCCCCATCTCGGTCTCATTCACCACCTCAACTCCTCACTCACTCCCTTCATTCATTTAGCAGAACTGGCTTTCCTCCTCTCCCAAAGGAATCACTCCCAACACTTCCTACCCCACACTGTCATACAGATGGCATCCCTCCCTCCTCCTCCTCCTGGAAGATCACAGAATCGCTTCCTCTTTTCCTTACTCTCTACATATTGACACTTGTTTTTCCCTAACCTTCTCTGGAGCACCCCTATCCTTTTAAACCGAGCCATTTTACCACTGCCTCACTCTCAGCACACCCCCCCCTTTACAGGACGAAACTACCACACAAATTGCTTCCTACACACACTTCCAGATAACCCCATGACCTTCCTTCCCTGTGCAAAGTTAGGCACAAACCCCTCTTGCTTCCACCCCTCCTCTAATGCTCAGTCACCTGCCTTCTCAGCTCCTCACTCCCAGCAGCCTGCCAGGTGGCTTCCTAGCATCAGAGTCCCCAAGACCTAAGACCCTACAACACACATGTGTGCATACATTGCACAAACTCACACGTATTTCCTCCACTCTTCCAAATACCCCCTTTAATCTCAGCCCCTCCCCACTTCCAGCAGCCCTTTCACACACATATTCTTTCCCCTATTGATGATCCTGACCTTCAGTGTAACACCCACCTCACTTGCTTTCCCTCAAATTCTTCAAATACTCCCTTTTAATCTCAGTCAGGGCCTCCCTTCCACTCATCTCAGCTATCACACAGATGGGTACTCTAGAGAGGGAAGAGTTAAAACCTTCCTTCATACATGTATTATGTACACACATGCCTCCCCTCCCCCAAGGAACCCCTTTAACCATAGTTTCCCCTGCCTACTTCTACCAGCCCTCTCTCAACCATCACAGACGACTCCCCCCTTCATATCCCCCCTTCATATTTATCTCAGACAATCAGGCAGCTCTGGCCTCTGCCCCTCCACCCAGCCATTATCCAGGAAACCCAGTTTAACCATAGCTTCTCCTGCCTCCTCCTACCAGTCCTCCCTCTCAGCTATCAGACAGATGTCCCCTCCCTCCTTCATACATAAACACACCTTGCCAGTACAACTCCTGCTTTACACCCACCCCAAATACCTTCAATGAACTTCCTTTAGACCTATTTCCTCAGCTACCTCTCCCTACCTTTATACCAAAGACCAGCCTTCATTCATATCAGACACACAAAAAGACTCTTGTCTCCCCTCCCCATGGCTCCAATGAACCCCCTTTAACTCTAGCTTCACCCCCACTTCCACCCCCTTCCACTATCACACAGACGCCTCCCCCATATATATATATAAATGAATTACATATATAATACAAACAACTATCTCACCACCCCTTCCAGAAATGTCCTTTAATCCTAACTTCCCCCACACTCACCTCCCAGCAGCCCTGTCTCTCTCTCTCTCTCAACTGGTATTTGGAAGCATGTTGATTTACACATACCAGTTAACGCTGCATTAATGTAGCGTTTTTTAAAAATATGCAACTGTGCATTTTTGTAATATTTTGTTCAAGTTGCCTGATGTTGCTTCCAGTTTCTGCGCCCCACTTAAGAGGCGTTTTTAATATGTTAAGCTGTATAGAAATTAAATAATCAAACGCACAAATCTCTCTTCTCTCCCCCCCCCCTTCTCCTCAAGCCCAGGAGCTCCCTCCCTTTCCCCAAGTCCTCCACCTGACCCCTTTCCCACCTGCCCCAGCTCATAACCCAGGACGCACCTCCCTTCGCCCCCATTCCTCCAGCTGCCCCCTTTCCCCTGCCCCCCAAGGCCTAAAACTGTCACACACGGACAGCCCCCTCCTCTCTCTCTCTCTCGGCCCCGCTTCCAACCCCAGGCCTTCCTGACCCTCCCTCAGCCATTCCCCACAGACACGACCCCCTTCCGCACCCCCCCCACGGGGGTTTTTTCTTGAGACTCACCTGCAGGTGCTCCTGGAAGCGGATGGGCAGGATTTGAGCCATGGCGCCCGAGGCGTTGTTGGGGTTTTGGGGCTCCAGCCCGGCGTTTGGGCGGGGGACCTAGTCTCTCCACAGGAAAAAAGAGAAACACGGGAGGAGGAGGAGGAGGGGGGTGAGAAAAAAGAAGCCGACGGCGAGGCGAGCCAAGGACCCGGGAAGGGGGCAAGGGCGGCTCTCAATGGCGGGGAAAGCAGAGAGGGAGAAGACGGTGGGAGGCCGCCCTGAGCGATCCGGAAACAGCCGCCGCTCGCTCGGCGGAAGGACACACCACTTTCCTCCTCAAGGGAAGGGAGAGCAACGGCCGGGCGGCGCAGGAACAGTCACGGCGGCGGCGGCGGCTCCCTCCGCCTTATCCTCCTCCTCACCTGCCGCCAATTAGCGCAGCGGCGGAAGGATCAGAACGCCGCCCACGCAAAGGAATCAATGAGAAGCGCGGAAGGATACGAGAAACCGGAAGGGACTTTTTTCTTCCCCTCTCTCTCGATGTGTCTTTCTCTAGCCAAGCTTTCGCCCCCCCTCCCCTCTCGCTCTCTCCTGAGCCCCGCCTACTTCGGCGCTACGTCTCTCCCCCCTTTTTTTGCCACATCATGCGACCTGGGCGGAGGGGTGACGTCACTTCCGTTCTCGCGCCCCACAGTCATTACCACCTGGGATTCTTGCCCCGTGATCACATGATTGGGGGGAGGAAGGTGCTTCTCTCTCTCTCTCTCGGTAGACTTTCTAGGCAGAGGAGGAGGAGGAGGAAGTTCACCTTGTTCCCCACCGCGTTCTCTTTCTCGGGTATTAAAATAGTCCCTGGTGAGAGGAGATGCTCAGAACGCTCCATGGAGTAGGTGGTTACGGCGCCTGCGCGGACAAGAGCTGCTTACGGTTTTCCGCGAGTTCGAATCCCGGCCTTGGCACGCAGAGTGAGATGACCTTGGACTGGTAACCTTGTTCCACAGGTTAATGCATAGAGAGCGGGAGAAAGAGGCTTGAGGCTGTGCAAATACTTAATAAAATCAACTGTCAGCTATATCAGAATAGGTCTCTTTGGCAGGCTACGTTGTAAAAATGTAAATAAAAATTAATCTTAAAAAAAATGAACAATGTAAGTAAATATATCATGTATGAAACAAAGGGAGAATATTCACCCTGAGGGCCACATTTTCTTGTGGGGGCCACATGGCACTAATGGGTGGAGCAACAAATGCAAATTGACCTTTTTGTATATGTATCCTACACAAGCTCTGACCTACCTGCACCTCGAAGTTCTACCAATTTTACTTTCGGTTTTTCAAATTTTTCCAGCTGTGAATTAAGTTCACCCCATTGCTATCCCACTTTGGGCTGTATTCTTCTTAAACTTGCGGAAAAAACCCCTACTACATACATTACTTTGCAATGAATTTTCCCTAATATAATGCATTTTAGGGAGTTTTTTCACCAACATGAAGCATTTGAGGGTGCACTTTCCCCCTAATATATGTAGGATTTGGACAAAAATGAATTGCAAAATTCAAAGAAGAGGGGATCTAGAAGTAAACACACATTCCTGTTCACGTCTTTGGTTCAGGGAATGGAAATCAGGTGGGTAGGTGTTACAGTGTGAAGCAAACAAATTTCTCCCTTCCCTAGGATTTGTCCCATTTTGTAAATGTCAGCCACCCAATTAGCTGAAAGAGATACACCTTGACTCCAGGCAATCAGGAAATGACTATTGCAATCCTCAAGGTTTTGCCCACCCATGGTTGGGCCTAGGATGTTTTTGAGGCTGCCTGTTGCCTTCCAAGGAATTGCTCCTAAACAAGCAATGTGAGAGGGGAGCCATTTCTCAAAAGACTTCCATGATAGCCTTATCTACTTTAATCCAATGGCATGCCATTGTAAAAATAGAAAACTCTGGATGAAAATAGATTAACCAGGAGGTGGAATTGCTCTGTTCTCGCCCCCCCCCCCCCCGCGCAAAGTCAGCATAGATCTCCTAAACTGTATGAACCCCTTCAAAGAACTTACCAGGGATTTTTTTGGGGGGGGGTGTAATTAGATAGATACATTGAACCACGACTACTAAGCTGCAAATGTTTAAGCATTACAAGTGTGGACCTGTGCTGTAACAAACTGCTGCAATGTGGGGCACTTTGGTTCAAGGCTCCCCCATCTGACGTTTCCTACTGAATGAGAACATGCCAGAGCTAGGCAGCAGGTACAAATTCAGTAAATAAATAACATTACAGCCTGGATTTTTTAAAAATAAATTTATTTGGGCAGCAGCTTTATGAACCAGTCTCCTCCAGGTGTGTTTGTCCAATGGTAGCTTTGGGCTAATGGAAGCTGCTCTGCAGGTGCAAAGGAGGTCAGTGTTGATTTCTGCAAATCCCTCCTATCCAATGCAGCACGCACACACCCCGCCCCCTGCAGGAGCCTAGTCCATAAAGGTAAAGGTAAAGGGACCCCTGACCATTAGGTCCAGTCATGACCAACTCTGAGGTTGCGGCGCTCATCTCGCTTTATTGGCCGAGGGAGCCGGCGTACAGCTTCCAGGTCATGTGGCCAGCATGACGAAGCCACTTCTGGCGGACCAGAGCAGCACACGGAAACGCCGTTTACCTTCCCGCCGGAGTGGTACCTATTTATCTACTTGCACTTTGACGTGCTTTCGAACTGCTAGGTGGGCAGGAGCAGGGACCGAGCAACAGGAGCTCACCCCGTTGCGGGGATTCGAACCGCCGACCTTCTGATCAGCAAGCCCTAGGCTCTGTGGTTTAACCCACAGCACCACCCGCGTCCTAGTGCATCGTATATACGGTAGTATAGAGCAGCAGGGATGAAGAACCCTGGGCCTGGGGGCCAAATGTGGTCCTCCACATCTCTCTTTCTGGCCCTTGGGAGACTCCCCAAGCCACATTCCTGGCCAGTCCCTGCTTTTCATCCTCCTTGAGTGTTCTTGCCTGGCTAGAATGTTTCTGAACTGTGACAATGGCTCTTGCTTGCCTGGAGGATTGAAGAAACTGGCCTGCTATTGTACAAAAGTTTGCATTTGTTGCTCCACCCACTTTTGCTTCTGGCCCTGCAGAACCATGGCATCTGGCCCTCGGAAGATGGTGCAGCAAGGAATACAGCCCGTCATTTCCCCAAGGCTGCTGGGCTCATCCAGCAGAGCCTCTCCTTATGTTCTTAAAAAGGCCACACAAAGGAATGGCACAGACTAACCACAATGGTGGGTCGCACAAACACACACCCTTGCTATAGGTAATCCTGCAGAAAAATTGAAGACAATGGAGACCAGTATCTTTAACTCATATTGAAGGTCTCATCTCCAAAAAGAGGAATAGCAGATCCATCCAAGATTGATATCCACTCTGAAGATTCATTGCACACACACATACACTCAAAAAGCTCAGTTTAAGCTGTCAGAGCTTTATAACAAAGGTACAAAAAACCTTTCTTACTCAACAAAAGGGGTGGATATTTTACAACCAAGAATACACACATACACCAGTATATACAATATCGCAATGAATATATTCTTTAAAAGGCTTAATAAAAGCTTTATAACTTCTTGCTTGAACAGTTCACCCAATGTGAGTGTGCGTTTTTAGGAAAAGGTTGCAATGTCATAGGCCACTTTCCAAGCCAAATACCAATAGATGAACAGTGCTTGGAAGCAGCATAGGTAAGAACCATAAATATTTCTAATGCACTCGTTTTTAAAAGGTGGCTCCCCGCCAGGGTTTTGTCAAGTGGCTTTCTCTTCTGATCGCAAAACAACGCCAACAGTTTGATCAATTTTGACATGGAAAACTGTAAAGCAGCTTTTGCAGGGGGAAAGTCCTTGCAAAAGAGACAAAGAGGAGGAGGGCATATGAGAGAGGGAAGTGTGAGAGTCTCTGTATGAGAGAGGAAGGTTTGTGTGTGGTGTAGGAGAGACAAGAGAAGTCGGGGGCTTGTTTGAAGTGTAGCTTGTAATGTAGTTGCCTCCTTAAAAGATAACTGATTTGGCCTCAACACCTTCAGAGGGGTCTCGCCCATGACACGGCAACCACCACAGCACACTTGCAGGCGTTTGCAAGTATTTCTGAGCTACGAGCAGACATGGCAACCTCTCAGCCTCCAAGGAAACTCACTGGGACTCTCTAACTAGAGCTGTCCCTTTGCAGCTGGTCCTTATATACACAGTACAGTGATGTAGCTCCACCCACCCGAGGTATCAGGTGACAGCTTGGGCTCCCCTGGGTCCTTCCTTCCCACCATCTCCATTCCCCCAGCTCTAGCTGTGTAAATTCAGGTAAAACAAGTGTACATTGTGGGTGGCAGGGATGGAGGAGTGCTGCCGGTTCAAGTTTCCTTGGAAGAAGTATTTAATTCCTGCATTCTCTGCTGCTTCCTTTCTAAGAACCGTGCCCGAGCATCACTTATGGATTGGTTATCATTCCTCTTCACCATGTTCTTTGCAGACTTGTCTGTCACTTTTTCTAAAAGAGAAAGGGGGAAACCACACACTAGAAATCAATATTGCAAAATGCAGGGTTTCTATTATTATTATTATTATTGCTACTACTACTATCATTTATAAATTTATATACTGATTATGTGCCAATATGGCTTTTGTGCTGTTTACCACTATAAACTCAATCCATAATTAAACTGCACAATAACATTAAAACATCCTGAATTAAAAAACGATTCTTTTCACTGTATATGTTAAAAAAAAGTAAAAATGAAAACAACAAAATCACCAGCTCACTTAAACAGGTGTGTTTTGAGGATCCGGCGGAATGCCAATAATGATAGGGCCACTCATATTCCAGCAGGGTGGGCATTTCACAACACTGGTTGGGGGGGGGGGGGAAACGCCTCTCTGTTACTACAAGCTGATAATCATAAGGCCAAGGCAAAACTAACAGGGATAGAGAACATTTCTCAGCCCAAGAGGCACATTCCCTTTTGGGAGATGCTCTGCCCATGCACTTCAGCCTTTCCCAAATTAAAATCATAAAATAAAACTACCAACTCAAAGGGGTGATTGGTTATTTCTGCCTGGGGACAACTTTCTCTCCAGCTTTGGTTACCGTGAACCATGCAACAAACTACAGGCACAGATGAAAGATTGTTTATCCAGTCCGGTTTCAAAATCCAAAATGCCAGCCCTGGGCTCCTTTGGAAGGAAGGGGTATTTATCTAATAAATATATGAAGTAGTCAATAAGATTAACATCAGCACAGAACATCATTGCAACGGGAGGGAGAATAGCCACTCAGCCAAACGTCAGGCTAAAGGGGTGCATTGTAACCAATATAATAATAATAATAATAATAATAATAATAATAATAATAATAATAATTTATTTATACCCCTCCCATCTGGCTGAGTTTCCCCAGCCACTCTGGGCAGCTCCCAATTGAGTGTTAAAAACAATACAGCATTAAATATTAAAAACTTCCCTAAACAGGGCTGCCTTCAGATGTCTTTTAAAGATAGGATAGCTGCTTATTTCCTTTACATCTGAAGGGAGGGTGCTCCAAAGGGTGGGCGCCACTACTGAGAAGGCCCTCTGTCTGGTTCCCAATAACCTCAATGAGGGAACTGCCAGAAGGCCCTCTGTGCTGGACCTCCGTGTCTGGGGCTGGACGATGGGGGTTGAGACGCTCCTTCAGGTATACAGGACCGAGGCCGTTCAGGGCTTTAAAGGTCAGCACCAACACTTTGAATTGTGCTCAGAAACGTACTGGGAGCCAATGCAGATCTCTCAGGACCAGTGTTATGTGGTCCCGGCGGCCACTCCCAGTCACCAGTCTAGCTGCCGCATTCTGGATTAATTGCAGTTTCCGGGTCACCTTCAAAGGTAGCCCCACGTAGAGCGCGTTGCAGTAGTCCAAGGAGGAGATAACCAAAGGCACAGGAAAACAAGAAGCGAACTTATACCGAGTCAGACCCTGGTCCATCCAGCTCATTAATGTCTACACTGACTAGCAGTTGCTCTCTGCAGTTTCAATCAGAGGCCTCTCCCTGGCCCCACCTCATGCCTTCTGCTTGCAATCCAGATACTCTGATACCGATTGCACCAGATGCAACTTTGGAGAGGATGCCATTCCACTCCACCAGCTGGGGCCACCACAGAGGAGGCCTTGTTTCAGCTCACCCTTCCTCTTCTGGAGGTCCTCCTTGTTCCTCCATTTGGCCATCTCCTCCTCCGTCACCTCCTCCCGGGCCATGCTGCTCAGCTCGTAAGCGTCGATCTTGTGCAGCCGGGGCAGCAGGTCTTGAACCCACTCGTAGCGGACCGGACACACCATCCTGACGTAAACCTTGGAGGTCACGAGGACATCATGGAAGAGGATCCATTCCAGCTGGGCTTCCTGATCACGGAGCTGTGGGAGACGTGTGCTTTGCAAGTTATCAGAAATGCTTCGTAAAAGATTAGCTTCCTTTCAGGAAGGAGACAGCTATCGATGGCCACTAGCTATGATGGCTATGCTCTGCCTCCAGTTATTCCTGAGCTACATTGTCCGTCATTCCTGATCCCTGACGCAGCTGGCTGGGGCTGATGGGAGCTGGAATGCAGCAAGTTCTGGGGGAAGCCTTTCTCCCCCTCTCAAAATAACAGAACCCAAACAGGGCCATCTGAATTCCTGAAGTTTCAGGAAGGCAAAAGGAAGCAGTTCTTCACATACCTGAAGGAGCGTCTCCACCCCCATCGTTCTACCTGGACACTGAGGTCCAGCGCCGAGGGCCTTCTGGCGAGAAGCCAAGTTACAGGGAACAGGCAGAGGGCCTTCTTGGTAGTGGCACCCGCCCTGTGGAACGCCTTCCCGTCAGATGTCAAAGAGAACAACTACTACCAGACTTTTGGAAGACATCTGAAGGCGGCCCTGTTTAGGGAAGCTTTTAATGTTTGATGGACTACTGTATTTTAATATTTTGTTGAGAGCCACCCAGAGTGGCTGGGGAAACCCAGCCAGATGGGCAGGATATAAATAATAAATTATTATTATTATTATTATTATTATTATTAAACTAAAACAGTAGAATTGGCTCCCGCAGGAGGGCAGGGATGGCACCGATTTGGATGGCTTTAGAAGAGGATTGTACAAATTCATCGAGGACAAGGCTATCAATGGAAAAAGCAGGAGGGTTAGAGTTGCTCTTTTGCTCAGATCCTGCCTGTGGCCTTCCCAAAGGCATCTGGTTGGCCACTGTGAGAACAGGATGCTGGCACAGATAGGCCACTGGCCTGATCCTGCAGGCTCATCTCATGTTCTTAAAGAAAGGTAAAGGTAAAGGGACCCCTGACCATTAGGTCCAATCGTGGCCGACTCTGGGGTTGCAGCGCTCATCTCGCTCTATAGACCGAGGGAGCCGGCGTACAGCTTCCGGGTCATGTGGCCAGCATGACTAAGCCGCTTCTGGCAAACCAGAGCAGCACACGGAAACACAGTTTACCTTCCCGCCGGAGCAGTACCTATTTATCTACTTGCACTTGGTGCTTTCAAACTGCTAGGTTGGCAGGAGCAGGAACCGAGCAACGGGAGTTCACCCCGTTGCGGGGATTGAAACCACCGACCTTCTGATCGGCAAGTCCTAGGCTCCGTGGTTTAACCCACAGCGCCACCCACGTCCCTCTTTAAAGAAAGGTACACCCCGGTAAAAACTGCAGAGAAGCATGTACTGCACTGGCAGCTTCCCGACTTCCTGTCTTAAGGGAAATCCTTGTTATATCCATCTAGCTATCAAGTAACCCCTGTGTGTCTGGCTACAGGACCCCGGCCTGCATGATGAACGACACTGCCATAGCTCAGTGGAAGAACACCTGCTTTGCCTGCAGAAGGTGCCAGGTTCAATCCCTGGTGCCCCCAAGCTAGGTGGGCAAGAGACCCCTTGTCTGAAATCCTGGAGAGTTTGCTGCCGGTCAGGTCTGACTCAGTGGAAAGCTTAATAATAATAATAATAATAATAATAATAAATTTATTTATACCCCGCCCTCCCCGGCCAGAGCCAGGCTCAGGGCAGCTAACAACAGTAAAATTACAGTAAAAACATAATAGGGGAAAAGAAAAAGGAAAAAAAACCCAATTTAAAATACAGGTTATAAGGTGTAAGTTGCCTCGTGCCACATCAGACCACTGTTCCACCCGGCTCAGCATTGTCTCCCTTGACTGGCAATGGCTCTCCAGGGGTTTCAGGCAGGAAAACATTCCCAGCCCTGCCCAGGGATGCAATTGGGGACTGAACCTGGACCTTTTTCTTAAAAAGACTATTTACCTATACCATCAAGTAAAGCCAGGAATGCAGAGAATCTGCTTGGCTGGGCTTTCTTCTTTATCTAAAGAAAGGTTCAACCATTCCATCCCCCCACTCCCCAGCAATTATTAACAGAAGGGGGGATCTTACGGTGGACGAAGGGTGAATGTAGACGGTGCTCCCGTGGCCGTCCATGGTACAGAACGACTTGCCTATGGATCTAAGGGCAAAAAACACAAGAAGAGGTTGACGCAGACTTTCCAAAAACCAGCCCGTACCGCACCACCCACTGAAAGGGACGACCGCATTTCCTTGACTATTTGACAATCCGATAACACCGATAGTCTTTGACTTGGGACTCTGGTCATTTTAACCCCTGCGCAACTGTACTCATTCTACAAGTTTTATGTAGCTTTGTTTCCCCCTCTTTTAATTTTCCATCTGCTGTTATAATTGTCCTATCTGTTTTATTTACACTACAAAATGAATCACAGAGTTGGAAGGGACCCTGAGGATCATCTAGTCCAACCCCTGCAATGCTCAGCTGGTTAGAGCGTGGTGCTGATAATGCCAAGGTTGCCGGTTTGATCCCCGTATGGGACAGCGGCATATTCTATAAGCTCATAGAATCGTCCCTTCCAACTCTACAATTCTACGACTCTATGAGCTTATAGTCTTAACCTCCAATAACATGCTTATTGGCAGAGTACCGCAGCCCTATAAGCCAGTGAACTCCCTTTACACAGTCTCCACTCAAAAACATCAGAGAGCCTTTACTCTGGTATGTTTAAATGTCCTTCCATCAGCAGTTCTGGAGGGGAGGTTCCAAAAGAACTTCCCTGTCGTCAACGTAAGGTAAAGGTAAAAGTAAAGGACCCCTAGACGGTTAAAGTCCAGTTGAGTTTGACTATGGGGTGCAGCGCTCATCTCCGCTGACAGACAGCTTTTATGAGTCGTGTGGCCAGCATGACGAAACCACTTCTGGCGCATGGAACACCGTGAGGAGTGCCAGAGCACACAGAAATGCCGTTTACCTTCCTGCCGCAGCGACACCTATTTATCTACCTACGCTGGTATGCTTTCGAACTTCAGGAGCTGGGACAAAGCAACAGGAATTCACCCCATTGCACGGATTCAAAATGCCGACCTTCTGATCGGCAAGCCCAAGAGGCTCAGTGGTTTAGACCACAGCACCACTCCTTTTCCCCATTAATGTAAATGTCCTTGTGAATCTAGAGAAGTAGAAATGGTAACTCATGTCCTTGTGTGTCGTTCTTTTTACCATGACACAGGTAAGATTTTTACTGAAAATCCTTTTATGGAAATTCCCAGGATCATCATGAGCATTTTCTACATTTTTGCTCCTTTCGGATAAGAACGTACCCAGGGGGAGTGAAACATTGTGCAGCTGCGAGCAAAATTCAACTAATTTCAGCAAACTTAAAATCTCGTTTTCCATGCCTGGCGTCCTATAGTACTATACAGTTATTAGTAATTTTATGGCTATAGTTCTGCTTGCCATTATTTTCTGCAATTATACATAATTTATTTCTGGATATTGGTAATTGACCGTAATAAGGAGATTGATTGTTGAATTCCTTACCTCCTGGCAATATTGGCAAAATAACCTGCACAGAGACATCTTCTCAGGATCTCATTCCTGGAGCCGTCAAAATGCTCTCTTGGAAAGTCTGGCAGCTAAAGAGAGAGAGAGAACCAAAAACTGCCTTACTCAATCTGATGGAAGGTCTTTCTACTCCATGGTGAGTCAACATGAGTCCTCCAACTCCCATCAGCCCCAGCCAGCCTGGTCAACCACCAGGGATCATGGGAGCTGTAGTCCATCAGCAGCTAGAGGGTGCCATGTTTGCTACGCTTGTTCCAGGTCAATCCTCTATTATTTATTTTTATTTATTTATGAAGTTTATATTCCCCCCCCCTTCCACCCAAAAGCATCCCAGGTGGCAAACCCACAAGAAAGCTAAGCCATCTTTAAAACATCCCCCAAACAATTCCTAGGCACATGCAGACTGGGAAAGATCTCTGCTTAAAAGCCGTGTTGGAAGAGGAAAGTCTTCAGCTGGCACCAAAAAGACAACAGAGATGGCGTCTGTCTAATATTTAAAGGGGAGGAAACTCTAAAAGAACACCAAAGGCCTGCTTCATATTTTGTGCAGAGTGAATCTCCTGATGGGATGGTATTTTCAGGAGGCCCTCACCTGCGGAGCGCAGTCATCGACTGGGCATATAAGGGGACAAGACAATCTTGCAGGTATCCTGACCTCAAGCTGTGCAGGGCTTAGTATACCCAAACCAGGTAACTGCAAGCTAGTGCCAGCCAGATTCCTCAGTCTGCTCTCCACGGGCCAATTTTGACAGTAAGTAAAGAGTGCAAGAGATAGTAAAATAATAAAAAAAAAGGTCTAAGTTCAATGAGGCTTGCATTAGCAGCTCTTGAAAATTCAGGAGCGGGGAACCTAAACAACAGCTGTGAAATCTCTGGTGTGTGAAACACTAAATTTGTATTTTGGAATGACTGTTTTAGCAGGCAAAACCAAAGGCAATCAGGAGTTTATTATGTCAGGGAAGGGTGCCAAGCATGAGCTTTGAAATAAAAAATTTAAGGTCATATAAATATATATATATATATATAAAACGTTCATAAATGTACCAAGCAAACACGTACATAAATATATATACCACATGTCTGAAGCAGCACAGGAAAACAGCCCTGAAACCATTTTGACTCCCAAACTGACCAAATGATTTCTCTGCAAGGTCAAGGAAAATGGAAAAACCTCCCCATTGTCTTTTCCTTCACAAATCCTGTCTTAAGGGTATGTCTGTGTATGAATAGGGTGAGTCTGTGACCTGGCTCAGGAACTAACTATTTATCATTACAAAAGACTGGCCAGGCTCCCCAGGGTATCCAATCAAGTAAGCATTAACAAGTACCCTGCCAGACAGGAGGTAAAGAATGCGCTCAGATTTCTGTTGCAGACCACCCTTTCTGTGATATAGGTATGATGTTTCTGGGGGTGGTCTTGGACTCCAGGGCGGGCAATTTAAAATGTCTATATAAGGGCGGGCACACCTTGGTTCGGGGTCCTCCTCCTTCTCCTGCATGCGAAGGGGGCACCCTGTTGCAACAGTTCAATAAAGATCAGGCTTACTAGCTGCTTTGCTTCTCAATATTCTCTGGTTGGCCTCTGTTCTTATCTCCGACCGATGGAGAACCTTGTGTCCCCCATAAGGACTCTTGTGTCCCCCATAAGGGAATAAGGGCAGATTTTCATTTATTAATGCTTTAAGAAGCGTAAGAGTCTTGCAGGATCAGGCCAAATGCCCATCTTGTCCAACGCACTCTTCTCACTGTGCCAAGGGGAAATCTGCAAGCAGGAATCCTGACAGTGGCCGCTGAGAGCTTCCATGAATTCGTCTAACCCTCTTAAAGCCATCCAAGTTGGGGGCCATCGCTGCCTATTGTGGGAGCGACTTCCACAGGGCTAACTGTGCACAGCTCCTTGGGGAAACCTCCCAAGGACCCCTGCGTGACACTGCCCCCCCATCCCAAGACCCCCCACCGCCCAAGGTAGACCCACCTGCTTCAACTTGCTGGTGATCTCCCAGAGCTGCCCTTCCACACTGAACGCCAGCTTCAGTGCTCTCCAGTGGACCCAGTTATCCCGGCACCAAGCAGATGGGGACTTGCTAAGCCAGAGGGAAATAAGCGAGATCAACAAAAGCTGCTGTTTTAAATGGAACATGCGAAGCAAGATTCTAGTCCTCAAGGTTCTGATTTAAAGGCTGGTTTAATAAGAAAGGAAGCCACCTTACACAAAGTTTATCTAGCTCAGTACTGTCTACACTGACTGGCAGCCTCTTCCCTACCAGGTGCCAGGATGTTTTCCTGGATAGAAGATGTAGTAACAAGTGCGAGGAAATTGACATGTGTTCCTTCACCCTCTTTTCCTTCTGGCCCTGCCCACTGCTGACATCTGGCCCCTGCAATGTTGCCCAGAAGGGAATGTGGCCCCCAGGTTGGGCAAAGGCCCCGCACCCCTAATATCTACCCCCCAAAACCTTGAATTCAACCCTACTTACAACCCTCTGACCATCTGCTATTCTGGCACTGAAGCACAAGAGGTCAATTCTTCCGGATATTGCTGGACTACAACACCCATCGTCCTGGACCCAATAGTTGCACTGACAGGGGCTGATGGGAGTTGTAGTCTGACAACACCTGGAAGGTGTGATAGGAATTTTGAGGTCTTAGATATATGGTAATGTTCATAACCGCACGTACACAGATCAGCACAGGAAGACCAACCTGGAACCATTTTGATTCCTAAACTGAGCCAATGTTTTCTCTGCAAGGTCAAAGTGGGAACTCTCCCATTGTCTCTTTCCTCACAAATCCTGTCTTGAGGGTATGTCTGTGTTTGAACAGGGTGTGAGCCTGTGACCTGGCCCAGGAACTAAGTATTTATCACTACAAAAGAATGGCCGGGCTCCCCAGGCAATCCAATCAAGTAACCTGCCAGACAGGAGATAAAGAACAGGAGAAAAACAATATTCAAATTTCTGTTTTAGACCGCCTTTTCTGTGATGTAGGTGTGATGTATCTGAGGGGTGGTCTTAGGTTACACCCCTCTGTGATGTATGTATGATGTTTCTTGGGGTGGTCTTGATCTACAGGGTGGCAAATTCAAAAGTCTTTATAAGGCCTTGCGCACCATTGTTCTGGGTTCCTCCTCCTCTCCTGCGGGTGAGGGGAGCACCCTGTTGCAACAGATCAATAAAGATCAAGCTTACGAGCTGCTTTGCTTCTCAGTATTCTCTGGTTGGCCTCTGTTATTTTCTCCTACCAATAGGGAACCTATGGAAGGACTCTATATGGGCTTTTGGATACCCCATAAGGGGAAAGGGCAATTTTTTGTTTACAGCACTGGGTACCTTGCTTTGCACTGTTCGAAGACATTCAGGAGTGTCGCAAAGTCGTTGCATCCTCCCGCTTGCAAAGACAGCTCTTGGTGTCGGAGCTCAGCTTCTTTCTGAGCCTCAGGATCACCTAAGGAAATACGGTGATGAATGTAAGGTAGTCTTTCTTATGTTTATCCAGGATGGGAATAAGATGGAGATAGTAGCCAGGTTTCTGCAGCACGCAGTGAGGATTCCTGAGTGTTACACGAGTGTTAGATGCAGATTTTGCTGAGTGATTTCATGCAGAACCTTATTGTAATCTTGTTTATATGCCAATAAAGCTTTGGGAATTTGAGAAGTTGGATGAAGTTGGGCATCAATTCCTTTTATTCCAAATTTTCAGGTTAAGTACTTAATTCGTTCTGGAGGTCCGTACTTAACCTGAAACTGTTCTTAACCTGAAGCACCACTTTAGCTAATGGGGCCTCCTCCGTGCTCCGCCGGAGCACGATTTCTGTTCTCATCCTGGAGCAAAGTTCTTAACCCGAGGTAATATTTCTGGGTTAGCAGAGTCTGTAACCTGAAGCGTATGTAACCTGAGGTACCACTGTATATAGTATTATTATTATTATTATTAGACATCCTTAAAAAGTCCGAGACAAAAGCTTAGCAGAACCTGTCACGAGAATTAGCAGTGGGGAAAACTGTGCCTCTGGGCATAGGCAGAGTGTTTTCCCAGTCACTGTTCAGTTGCTACAGCCCAGCTTGTGGCAAGGGAAAGGGGCTAGCTGTGGAGGCACAGGGCAGGTTTTCAAGTTTGGTTTTTTAAAGTGGGCACAGATAAATGATTAAGTAGCCCCCCACCCGCAGCAGCTCCCTTTCAAAGGCACCGCTAGCATGCACTGCTTTTGACTGCTGAGCCAAAGAAACCCAAAGTTAATGTGTTACAGAGATTACCCGGCACCACCAGCGAATGTGGGGAGGACCATCAAAGGACCTTTGTCCTCTAACAACAATCATTCCTATTCAAGCATCACTCCCCAGCCCAGCCCTTTGCCTATTTTTTTCGTTTCCACAGCCGTTACAGGCCTCTGCCATAGCACAGAAAACAGATATTTCCCTCAGTGCTTCTCAGTCTAACCTACCTCGCAGGGTTGTTGTGGGGACTAAATAAGTAGGGAAACACGGATGCCACCTTGAGCTATCAGGTGTTGTTGACTCAAGTAGGACCTTCCACTCTCACAGACACAGCCCTTTTCTGTTTTCTTTCTCCATCTGATACTTAACATTCCATGCCTACTAAACATACTCAGATTGGGCTGGGATTTTGGGGTGGGGTGTGGGCTCCTTGTCTTTTGTTTTAATAATAGCCTTTTGGACTTCCATAATCCCAAGAATTTCCCTGAGCACACTATTATTAGTTAAATAATAATTTATTTATACCCCAGCCATCTGAGTGGCTCCCAACAGAATATTAATGATGATAATTAATAATAATAATAATAATAATAATAATACTAAAGCAATCAAACATCAAACATTAAAAGCTTTCCTAAACAGGGCTGCCTTCAGGTGTCTTCTAAAAGTCAGATAGTTGTTTATTTCCTTGACATCTGATGGGAGGGCATTCCACAGGGCAGGCGCCACCACTGAGAAGGCCCTCTGCTTGGTTCCCTGTGGCTTCACTTCTCGCAGTGAGGGAACCGCCAGAAGGCCCTCGGAGCTGGACCTCAGTGTCCGGGCTGGACGATGGGGGGAGGAGACGCTCCTTCAGGTATACTGAGCCGAGGTCGTTTAGGGCTTCAGAGGCCAGCACCAACACTTGTGTTCAGAAACGTATTGGGATCCAATGTAGGTCTTTCAGGACCAGTGCTATATGTTCTCTTGAGAAACCCTCTTGCTCTCAGCTGCTGTTGGCACTCAACACACAAGTTCGCTATTAGGAGGGTGCCTTTTTAAATTTTTTAATTTGCAAGGCTAGACAGAAGTCACGTTTTCTTGATGCAAAAAATGTGGGCTACCTAGATGCACAAACTTATCATTATCATCATGATCCAGAGTATAACAACCTCGGCTAAGGCCTCCGCAAGGAATGATCCTACCCTAAAAGGACAGTCTTCAGGGGAGGAAATGTGTGTTCTCTGGCTCCACAGCTGCCAACAGCGGCCACCCTTTCTCTCATCCTACCTGGTCGAATGAACACTTTTTCCACTGACAGCATGGCTGCGATTGGAAGCATCAAGTCTTCGCAGCCTAGAGAGGCAGCCTTTATGACAGCACAAGTCAGGTTCGGAGGCAGGGGGAACCGCACCATGAACTCCCCCAGTTTGGTCACGTAGCCTCTCCTAAATTTTGGGAAGAGAGAGAAGATGGGTGGCGGGGGAAAAGGAATGAGGGTTAATCTGGAAATTATCCTTCCGTTAGCCAAACATTAAGCCCTAGGCATGTGATCCCATTCCACAAAGTGACATCAGAGGCGTCACGTGACCCACTGCATAAAGTAGCAAAATGACATCAGAGAAGTCAAGGCTCCGCCCACTTCTGCCCCAATCGTAATTTTATTTATTTACTCTACTAATGAGTTGCAACCCCCTCCCACCATATTCTTGGGAGCAGAAAAAATTAGTAGCAGAAAGAACTTTTAAGTCTGGAAGCAGACACATACTGTATATCGGGGCCTCCTACCTTTTTACGCCTGACAGCACATTTGTATTTTTTGTTAAGAGGGGGAATTTCCACTGGTGGCAGATAACAGAGACTGTGACACCATGAGACCGGTGTAAAACCAAATTAAAAAAAGGTTTATTAAGGTAAAGGTAAAGGGACCCCTGACTATTAGGTCCAGTCGTGGCCGACTCTGGGGTTGCAGCGCTCATCTCGCTTTATTGGCTGAGAGAGCCAGCGTACAGCTTCCGGGTCATGTGGCCAGCAGGACTAAGCCGCTTCTGGCGAACCAGAGCAGTGCACGGAAACACCGTTTACCTTCCTGCCAGAGCGGTACCTATTTATCTACTTGCACTTTGACGTGCTTTCGAACTGCTAGGTTGGCAGGAGCTGGGACCGAGCAACGGGAGCTCACCCCGTCGCGGGGATTTGAACCACCAACCTTCTGATTGGCAAGTCCTAGGCTCTGTGGTTTAACCCACAGCGCCACCCGCGTCCAAAAACAGCAAAGCTTGTGGGTGTTTTTTCTGCAGGCAGAGTTCAAACTGCAGCTTTTCTCCTTTTGTAGTAAGGACCAGCTGCAACCAATCTGCCCAAAGCTCCCATAAACAGTTCTTAAAGGTACAAACATATTTACTGCTTCTATGGAGAATGATTCCCAACATTTTTGAGCAAGTGCACCACTCCCTCTGGTCATTTCTCACCCGCCCCCCACTCCTCCAGATCCCAATCCCAATCCACACACAACCCACCCGCATCCCAACACACACACAATTTGCTTCACCGAGAGATCTGGGTAACAGTCAGATTCAGCAAAATGAAACCGAGCTGTGAAAAGTGCATTGGAGCTGAAAGAGGAAGTGGGAAAGAGAGTCACTCTTCAACTTCCTCCTTCAGCTCTATGAACTATTCAAGAGAGAGAGAAAAGTAACCACACTCACCACCCCACAACTAAAGGGACACCTGAGCAGGGTGGGGGTGCCCAGAGGCTTCCTGGGTGGCAGAGGAAGACTTCACAGGTGCTATTGCACCATCCAGGTGGCCCCTGTACAAAATATGCTCTATTTTAATCTGCTATTGTTGTTTCTATAAAATAATAATAATAATAATAATAATAATAATAATAATAATAATTTATTATTTATACCCCACCTATCTGGCTGGGTTTCCCCAGCCACTCTGGGCAGCTCCCAACAGATAAATATTTTTATTGATTTTTAATTTCAAGCAACACAGGGAATAAGAGCTTAGTAGTTTTTTTCAAAAAGAAGAAAATATCAGCAGATAGCTGTAATATGAGATGTTCCAGTAAAAGTTCCATGTGTCAATGGAGAGTGAAAAACGACAATATCTTGTGCATGGGAGGTAAACATAATTTAAGAAAATTACAGGGAAAATAAATGTACAGTGTGTACACAGGTGCTTAAACTTACCGGTCAATAGCACTGCATTGATAAAGCTCCTTGAGAGCTTCCAGAATACGTCTCTCTTCTGGGCGATCCAAATAAGGAAACCTAAACAGAAAATGGGGGGAATCGAGTCACCAAAGGTTGTGGGATTCCTTAAAAAGAAGTGAAGCAACAAGATCGCCAATCCTCTTCCCTTCCCCACCCCCGCGACTCCCCGTTCAGCTCGTTGGGCAGGATGGGCTACCTGATGACATCGTGGATAGCAAGGCACTTCAAGGTCAGGATGACAGACGTCAAGCTGGTTCGCCTGATCTCTGGAACCATGTGGTCGGGCATACACTGCTCCCAGAATTCCTTGCTGTACACCCGGTAGCACTTCCCAGAAGATGTCCGTCCGGCTCGGCCAGCTCGCTGCAATGCTTCGCTCCTGAAAAGAGGATCATTAACTAATGATTATCAGTATATCGGCGGATAACTAAATAACTTAGGCTTCAAATATGTGAAAGACTGCCTCCTTCCCCACAGGCCCTCTCAAGTGTTAAGCTCAGCAGAGGGGGCCTCTTGGGAGCAACAGAAAATTATTGTTTCGACTACAGTTAACGCACAGCCGAGGGACACGGGTGGTGCTGTGGGTTAAACCACAGAGCCTAGGACTAGCCGATCAGAAGGTTGGCAGTTTGAATCCCCGCAACGGGGTGAGCTCCCATTGCTCGGTCCCTGCTCCTGCCAACCTAGCAGTTCGAAAGCACCTCAAAGTGCAAGTAGATAAATAGGTACCGCTCTGGCGGGAAGGTAAAAGGCGTTTCCATGCGCTGCTCTGGTTCGCCAGAAGCAGCTTAGTCATGCTGGCCACATGACCTGGAAGCTGTATGCCAGCTCCCTCGGCCAATAAAGGGAGATGAGCGCCGCAACCCCAGAGTCGGCCACGACTGGACCAAATGGTCAGGGGTCCCTTTACCTTTAATGCACAGCTCCACACTACTTCAAAGAACAGAATTTGGAAAGAGAGAAAACAACAGCGTTCCCTTTCCGTGTAAAACATGGGTAGGCAAAATAAGGCCCCGGGGCCAGATCCTGCCCAATCGCCTTCTAAATCCGGCCCACGGACGTCCAGGAATCAGAATGTTTTTACATGAGTAGAATGTGTGCTTTTATTTAGAATGCGTCTCTGGGTTATTTGTGGGCATAGGAATCCGTTCATTCTCCCCCCCCCAAAAAAATATATATAGTCCGGACCCCCACAAGGTCTGAGGGACAGTGGACCAGCCCCCTGCTGAAAAAGTTTGCTGACCCTTGGTGTAAAACAAAAGGGTCCTCTCCTTGGCTGGGGGTTTTAAGCAAAGGGTGGGCAGCTGTCTGAGAGGGGCTCAGCAGTTGCAAGATTCCTGCCACTGACCAGAGGGTTGGATTGCATGACCTCTGAGATTCCTTCCGAAATTCTACAAGGCCAGGATAAAATGGAATGCAGTCAAATGAACAGAGTTATATGTGTGATGTTATATTAGTAACTAGAAGCAACGTATCCAGCATTGCTCGAGAAGTCTAAAAAACTCATTTTAAAAAATCAAGGCAGTTGTAAAATCAGGGGTTAAGATCAGCACGGTTTCAAGAGGTTCCCATCCAGTTTGAAACCACGTGCCCCCTGCTTAGCTTTGCAACCGTGCTGGCAGTTTTACCGCCGCATGAAAATTTTGATCATGGTACCTTAAGAGGTGTGTCTAAATGCATATTTAGCAGACCCACAACTTTCCAAAATATATAACAGACACAAATATATAATAATATTTGTAATAATAATAATAGTTACTACCAACCAAAAACCTGAACCTGAATTTGCTTATTTCCTCCGCCCTCCCAGCCCATTTTCCTTTTGTGTTGTGCCTTTTTAGATTGTAAGCCTGCTGGCAGGGGCGATCTTAAAAAAGATGGCTCTGGGTGCCTTCCTTTTGGCTGAGGAGCAGAATTATAACAAATAAATTAGCTGCAGCAGCCTGTGGAGAAATTACAGGTTCCATAAGAAAGGCTGTTTCCTCTAAAATGGTGAGAAACAAACCCCACAGTACCTCAAACTTACTTGGAAATGGGGACAACTTCCAGTGTGTCCAAGCCCACTCTCGGGTTGTGGTTTAACTGCTTCACAAACCCGCTGTCCACCACGTACCTTAAAGAGAAGCTCAAATGTGATCCATGCATTCAACCATCACAGCAGGCCTAATTTCACATCGGCCCCTTAAACCAGCAGTGGGGCACCTTTTGCTGCCTGAAGCCCGCATTCCGTGGGCCTGCTTTTGGGGGTGGAGCCACATGTCACTAGTGGGTGGGGTCAGAGGTGAGCGGAGAAACAGAAGCGACTCTTAATTCTGTGCGGCAGGGACCTATCTGTACCATATACATCTAAAGCGGTATCCTGCCACTTTAAACTGCCATGGCTTCTTCCCCCAAAGAATCCTGGGAGCTGTAGTTTGTTGAGGGCATCAAGAATTGTTAGGAGACCCCATCCCAGGGTGGTTTAACAATCAATCCCTCTTCCCTGGGAACTCTTTATTTATTTACTTGCAAATTTATAACCAGGGACATGGGTGGTGCTGTGGGTTAAACCACAGAGCCTAGGACTTGCATACCAGAAGGTCGGCAGTTCGAAACCCCACAACGGGGTGAGCTCCCGTTGCTCGGTCCCTGCTCCTGCCAACCTAGCAGTTCGAAAGCACGTCAAAGTGCAAGTAGATAAATAGGTATCGCTCCGGTGGGAAGGTAAACGGCATTTCCGTGCGCTGCTCTGGTTCGCCAGAAGCGGCTTAGTCATGCTGGCCACATGACCCGGAAGCTGTACGCCGGCTCCCTTGGCCAGTAAAGCGAGATGAGTACTGCAACCCCAGAGTCGGTCACAACTGGACCTAATGGTCAGGGGTTCCTTTACCTTTACCTTTAAATTTATAACCCATGCTTTCGTAAAATGCGACAGCCAGTGTGGTACAGTTGTTAAGAGTATTGGGCTAGGGGTCTGAATCCCCACTTAGCCATGAAGTTCACTGAGAGAACTTGGGCCAGTCATGGTCTCTCAACATAATCTACCTCACAGGGTTGTTATGCGAATAAAATGGTGAAGGAAGAATCATGTGAGCTCGTAAGGGGGCGGTATCAATTTTGGCCTGCCATCCAAGTTACCCATCCCGCTGTTTTCAGGCCTCTGCCTCATTCTCCTGGTCAAAAAATACCCCAAACAGCTAACCTGATTCCATCAATTGTCAGAGAAGTTGCGGCAATATTTGTGGCCACCACACACTTTCGGATTCCTGGAGGAGGAGGGAGGAATATTCTCCTTTGTTGATCTGGGGGGTTAAAAAAGAGTTGGAGAGACCTTGAAACAGATGTCTGTCATTGGTTCTTCAAATGGGGTCATGGGGAGGAGAAATGAGGCTGTACCTTTTTGCCCAGTCACCTGAGTTTCAGAAAGGCACTGCCTGGACAGCTCCGAGTCCTAAGGACTAGCAACTTGGTTGGTTGGCTGGCTGGTTTGTAATGAAAGTTGAGGTTCTCACAAAGCAGAACTCAGACTCACCTGTTGGCATGGAGCCATATAATGGCAATATGAGCAAGCCTTCAACAGAGCGATCCCTTACATCGAATTGGTAATCGATAGACTCTGCTTTTTGGAAAAGCAACTCGCAGGTTTTCTCAATCTCGGACTGGCCTAAAAACAAAAAGAGAAACAAGGAGGTCTTTTATGGGGGGGGGCAGAGGGAAGGCTCCCAAATTGCAAGCCTGTTTTTTTAAAAAAATGTCTAGCTTTAGCCAGATTCTGCTCTGCATTTGGAACTACAGGGAACCAGGCAGAGGGCCTTCTCGGTAGTGGTGCCCGCCCTGTGGAACGCCCTGTCAGATGTCAAGGAAATAAGCAACTACAGTAGTACCTCGGGTTAAGTACTTAATTCGTTCCGGAGGTCTGTTCTTAACCGGAAACTGTTCTTAACCTGAGGTACCACTTTAGCTAATGGGGCCTCCCGCTGCTGCCGTGCCGCCGGAGCACGATTTCTGTTCTTATCCTGAAGCAAAGTTCTTAACCCAAGGCACTATTTCTGGGTTAACGGAGTCTGTAGCCTGAAGCGTCTGTAACCTGAAGCGTATGTAACCCGAGGTAACACTGTATCCTACTTTTAAAATACATCTGAAAGCAGCCCTGTTTAGGGAAGTTTTTAATGTTTAATTCCGTATTGTGTTTTTAATATTTGATTGGGAGCTACCCAGAGTGGCTGGGAAAACCCAGCCAGATGGATGGGGTATAAATAAATTATTATTATTACTATTATATACACTCACTGCTGAAACGCAAGGGGCTCCATATGCATTGACACCCCACCGGCTTCTGAAGATGCACTTGTTTAAGCAGACACTCCCCTTGATCCCCTAACCTGGAGTCACCTGTTTTAATTGCTGCACTGTTTTTTACAGGATAATTTTATTGTGTATTTTAAATATGGATGTTTATATATGAATGCCTGTGTAATGGGGTTTGTTTGGGGGTTTTTTTGCATGTTGCAAGCTGCTTATTTTTAGTCTTTATTTGCATTAAGCTGTGCATGTTAATAAATAATGAGCTGTATTCCACACTAATCAATCTCAAGAGGAGACCCATTGAAATCAATTGACTAATGGAGGAAAATCTGCTTCCATGAGTCTACTCCGAGAAAAAATTAGTCGGCTACAACGCAATAATATAAATAATAAAATTATAATACTCTGCTGCACAGTGCAAAACCCAGGTCACTCAAGAGAATCCAACACACTCATCGTCTGACGAGAGCCTGCTAGCACCCAGGTGAGTTTTTATTAATATTGTAATTTCACCATCAAAAGTGGTTATTTTGCATGGGAAATTCTCACCTGTTAGAAAAACCAGGATGTCTCCGGCTGAGCCGCTCAAGTGGATATCCAAGGTGACTTTTACAGTCTGAAACAAGCAACATTAATAAGATTAGGACTGGCTGAAAATAGATCCCCCTTTTCATGCAAAGCGTTGGAAGCCGTTTCCCTTCACACACACATGTACTCACGGCCTTCCTCTGCTGTAAAAACCAATGTGGGGAAAGCTACACTTTGCCACCTGAGGCTTTGGGCTGTGGGCAACCCACGCTTCCTTCACAGGCTCAGAAATGCTCTCCAGCAGCCTGGGGGAGCCCACAGACCCAACAGGAGCTGCTGAGAATTCAAAACCTGTTCCTAGCCATATAAGCTCCACCCCTTGATCTGCATAGCCCCACCCCCAAATTCTATTTTTCAGCCACAGCCCATCATAACTTAGAAGAGGAGAAATAATGCATTCATTGACACTTCAGAAGTCCTGGGATGCATACTGCATTCACCAAGGCCACATTCACACATCTACAGCTCTATAGTATCACTTTAAAAAGGTCAAGGTAAAGGGACCCCTGATTGTTAGGTCCAGTCGCAGACGACTCTGGGGTTGCGGCGCTCATCTCGCTTTACTGGTTGAGGGAGCCGGCGTACAGCTTCCGGGTCATGTGGCCAGCATGACTAAGCCACTTCTGGTGAACCAGAGCAGCGCACGGAAACGCCGTTTACCTTCCCACCGGAGCGGTACCTATTTATCTACTTCCACTTTAACGTGCTTTCGAACTGCTAGGTTGGCAGGAGCAACGGGAGCTCACCCCATCGTGGGGATTCGAACTGCCGAACTTCCGATTGGCAAGCCCAAGGCTCAGTGGTTTAACTCACAGCACCACCTGTGTCCCAAGCGTCATAGCTTGCCCCAAATAATTTTGGGAGCTGTAATTTGTTAAGGGTGCTGAAAGTTGTTAGGAAACCCCTATTCCCCGCATAGAGCTACAATTTTATTTATTATCATTATTTATTAAGTTCCCAGGGTGGTTTAACAACCAATCCCTCTTCACAAGAAGTCTGAGAATTGTAGCTCTGTGAGGGGCATAAAGAACCTCCTAACAACTCCCAGCACCCTTAGCAAACTACAGCTCCCAGAATTCTTTAGGAGAAGCCATGACTCTTTAAAGTGGTATCATAGTGTTTTAGATATACCAAGACAGTGCAGGAAATGGCAAAAAGCCTTTGTAGGTCTAGCCATTTTCCTTGGTGACCCCGTGGAGGACCATAATGCAGTGGTAAAGCACTGAAAAGTTTAAAAGGTTAAAAAGAAGGTTTTAAAAATCCTTAGCATAAAGATTAAAACCTGTATAGGTAAACACTGAGAACGGCTGTTGAGTTCCCTTTGAAACTGATTTACAATTCTTGGGTCCCCAGAGAATAAAACAACACTAAAAAGGGCCTTGCCCCCTGATAAATTAGATAGCTGCTGAACCAATACCACCACTATCACACAGAAAGAAAAACAAACAAACCCCAGTCAAACCATTAAAAGAGCCTGCGGAGCTCAGCCAAGAACGACCTTTCTCGACGCCACCTTGGCTGGAAAGTCCAGAGGCCCATAATGAAGAAATGATGATTAGATGTGATTTTAATCCACTTCCAGAAAAGATTAACAGGCAAGGTGGGAACAGCCAGAGGTTGTTAAGGCATTGGAAAGGTGCTTTCCTCACCAGAACAGAACACAGGAAACAGCCGGACCAGGTCGGAAAACTTCTCCATTTTGCTCAAGGTTGTCTACACTGCCTGCCAGCAGCCCTCCAGGCTTTCAGACAGCAGGACGTTCCCAGCCCCTACCTGGAGATGCTGGGGTTGAACTTGGGACCTTTCTGCAAGTGAGGCCGGCGTTGCTTACCGCTAAGCCACAGCCCTTCCCAATGCTACCAGCAAGTACCGTATTTTTCGCTCTATAGGACGAACCTTTCCCCCTCCAAAAATTAAGGGGAAATGTGTGTCCGTCCTATGGAGCGAATGCAGGCTCCTTGCCTTCAGCGATAGCAACGCGAAGCCTCCAAAGCGCAGAGGGAGCGCTCCCTCCGCGCTCCGGAGGCTAAGCGTTGCTTTCGCTGAAGCCTGGAGAGTGAGAGGGGTCGGTGCGCACCAACCCCTCTCGCTCTCCAGGCTTCAGGGATAGCTGCCTGAAGCCTTTGGAGCGCAGCGGGACCTCGCGCTGCGCTCCAAAGGCTTCGGGTTCCTTTTACTGAAGCCGGGAGAGCAAGACTCTCCTGGCTTCAGCAGAGAGGGAGAACTGCATCGCCCCTTCAGCAAAGCGAAAGGAGAAATGGAAGGGGCTCTGTTTCTCCTGCTGCTTCGCTGAAGGGGGGCTGAGCAGAGAGGGGGAGAATTTTTTTTCTTGTTCTCCCCCTCTAAAACAAGGTGCGTCCTATGGTCAGGTGCGTCCTATAAAGCGAAAAATACGTTACCTCTGTAACATACGCAGAGCCGTCAGCATCCCTCGGGCCCACCAGACCACAGAACCTCTCCTCCACCGGATAGTTCCTTCCAGGGATGTCCACCACCGGGCAGTGATTGAAGAATTCAGAGAACTTGTCCGTGTCCAGAGTGGCCGACATCACCACCACTTTCAAGGGCCTTTTTCTCTCCGGCGGCTTCTTCCCTTGAAACATTTGCTTCAACAGGCCAAACAGGATATCCTGGAAGCGGGAGGGGATCCAAGCATCTAGTCATCGTTAAATTCCCAGGGATAAAATAAGAGGGTCTTCACTCTTACAAGCCTTCCACCCGGACACACACACAAAAAACCCACAGCCTGCTGCACATCAGGCCAATGGCCCATCTAGTCCACCATCCTGTTCTCACAGTGGCCAACCATTTGCCCACAGGGAACCCTCAAGAATGATTCGAGCACAACAGCACTCTCTCCCTTCCTGTGGGCTCCAGTAAGCGGCATTTGGAAGCACTGCTGCCTCCTGCCGTAGAGGCAGAACATAGCTATTGTGGCTAGTAGCCACCGATAGCTTTTGCCTCTGTGAATTTGTCCAGTCGTCCTTTAAAACCATCCAAGTTGGTGGACATCACCGTCTCCTGGGTAAGCAAGTTCCACAGTTTAACTGGGCACTACATGAAGAAGCAATTTATTTTCCTCTATCCTGAATCTTTCATCTGCATTGGATGTCCACGAGTTCTACAGGGAACCAGGCAGAGGGCCTTCTCGGTGGTGGCGCCCTCCCTGTGGAACGCCCTCCCACCAGATGTCAACGAGAACAACAACTACCAGACTTTTAGAAGACATCTGAAGACAGCCCTGTTTAGGGAAGCTTTAAATGTCTGATGCATTACTGTATTTTAATATTTTGTTGGAAGCCGCCCAGAGTGGCTGGGGAATAATAAATTATTATTATTATTATTATTATTATTATTATTATTATTACTACTACTACTACTACTGTTAGGGAGAAAAACTTTTCTCTAGCCACACTCTCCATGCATAATTTTGCAAACGCCTATCATGCTCGCCTTTTCCCCAATCTAAAAAGCCCCAAATGCTTTCACCTTTCTCCCTAGGGGAGTTGCTCCCACCCTTGGATCATTTTGGGTGCCATTTTCAGGCCCTTTCCCAACTCTACAACGTCCTTTTTTTGGAGGTGAAGCATCCAGAACTGTACACAGTGTCCCAAACTGTACACTTGCTTCCCCTGCCTAGTCTCCTGCAGGCGATTTCTAGGCAACCAAGCGAGCATCTCTTTATAAGCCCATTCTGGCTTAGTTACCCACCGTGCTCAGACTCCGCTCGTGAGCTTCGTCAAGAATGACGATGCTGTATTTGGTGAGGTGTGGATCTGCCAGTATCTGCCGTAAGAAGCAGCCGTCCGTCATGTATCGGATAGAAGTATCCTGTGTGGTTTCAAGATCAGGCATTTGGTTAGCGCACATGTGGAGAACCTTTCTCAACCCGAGAGCCGCATCCCTTCCGGGGCACCGCATGCCAGTGGAGGGCAGGGCCAGAGGCAAAAGTGGGTGGAGCAACAAATGTACACGGTTGTCAGGGCTGGCTGGATGCCGAAGCATAGGGATCCCCTAGCGAAGCCGCAGAGGAAGAAGGCTTGGACCCAGAAGATTGGTGGTGGGACACAGAAGAAAGATCAGAAGAGGGAGAAAACTGGGGGGTGGAAGACACAGAAGGCTTGAAGAAGAGCCAGACACAGGGAGTCCTCCAAGGACAAGACAGGGTGCAGAGGGACACACTTGGAGCTCAGAATCTGAAGAAGTGGACAGACGCTGCGACAGCTTCACAACAGCTTCCTGATCCCTCTGCCTTGAGCTCCCCTCCCCCTTTGACTCAGAGGCGGCGGGGGATACAAGATAAAGTTTGATAAGACTGATTCCGACTCGTACCTCCGAGACACATTCATCAAAGCGAACCTGATACCCCACGATGCTCCCTAAAGGGCAGTCCATCTCCTCCGCCACCCTCTGAGCCACGGACGTGGCAGCCACTCGCCGTGGTTGTGTCACGCCAATCGTCCCGTGCTTGGCAAAACCTACAAAAGGGAGCAGAAGGACTTGTGAAGTTGCACAGGAAGAGGAAAGAGACTGACTGGACTAACAACCCTTAAAAAAAGAAAAAGCAGCAATTCATTATTTATGTGGAATTGTCAGGATAAAGGACACAGACCCCTCTGGACAGAGAGACATGTGTAATCCATATATTTTGCTCTATAACTCCCGTTGGTTCCAGGAGGCAGAGCCATGCTGCCTGGGGCTAATGGGATTCATATTCCAAAATGCAATAAAGGAAAATATAGACACTGCTTTTACCATATAGAAAAATATATGGTTACCTTCTTCAAATAAGTATTTTGGAAGCTGGGTGGTTTTACCACTGCCTGTTTCGCCCGTCACTACAATAAATGAGTTATCTCGAACAGCCTCAACTAATTTCTTCCGGTATCTGCAGATTGGCAGAGAGGCAAAGCCCAGATCATCTCTCCTTTCTCGTTGGTGCAATTTGGATTTTCGTTTCATCTGTACAACACAGCAGGGCTAAAGAGAGAGATATAAACACGCCATGATCAATGATGCAACTCCAGATGTCATCTGAAGGCCACAATTCTAAACACAGTGGTACCTTGGGTTAAGAAAATTCGTTCTGGAGGTCTGTTCTTAACCTGAAACTGTTCTTAACCTGAAGCACCACTTTAGCTAATGGGGCCTCCTGCTGCCGCCACGCCACTGGAGCATGATTTCTGTTCTCATCCTGAAGCAAAGTTCTGAACCCGAGGTAATATTTCTGGGTTAGTGGAGTCTGTAACCTGAAGCGTATGTAACCTGAAGCATATGTAACCTGAGGTACCACTGTAGACTTATTTGGGAGTAAGTTCCATTGAGCACAGGAGTACTGAGAGCTGTTTGTTTGTTGTTTATTACATTTATATCCCACCTGTCCTCCACAGAGCTCAAGCATGCTGAGTGGGGAAGTGGCACCTGCTAGATGTGTTTGTCAACAAGCTCAGAATCAGCTCAGTAAAAAAGAAAAAAGGGAGGCAGCCCTACACACAACCTCTAGCAGGAACTGGCCTGATACAAATAGTTCACCAGAAGCAATGAGGAACTGACAACCCTCCAGATCTTACTGGGCTACAATTCCTTTTCCCCTCGGCCACTGACCATGCTGGCTGAGGCTGATGGGAGCTGGAGTCCAGCAACACCTGGAGCACCGCAGCTTCCTCACGCCTGCTCTGACTGGCAGCCGTTGCCTTAAGAGTCTCAGATCGAGAAAGTCTGTCCCAGCCACGTCCGACCTGATCCGATTTTTTAAAAAGCCAAATATTGAACCTGGGACTTTTCATAATTGCAATAACCCGCCCTTCACCCTAAGGTCCCAGGGCGGATTACACAATATTGACAACACTTTTAAATCACAAAAGGTGGCTCCTAAATACAGAACACCTCCAGTGTTCTATATTTAGCAAAAGCCCCCCTTCCCATACCATTAAAGGGGGGCGAAACAGGAGCCCCCCCACCTTCTCCCTCCCTGAGCACACACACCTTCTGCAGGTAGAAAACCACGTGGCCCGGCTGGAGGCGACTCTTCCCCCCCTAGTCCAACCCCCTCCGATGCAGGAATCTCAGCTCAACTCTCCCAACTCAAAAGCAGCAGGGAAGCGGCGCGCGCCTATGACGTTGGCGGCCTCCCTTCACAAGCCACGCCCACCGCACCAAGCCACGCCCACCACTTCATTTTCTTGGATCTTGCTGCTGGGACATTAGCGATGCAGCGGCTCTTGCGTGCTCGGCAATTGCACTTGCTTTGCAAGAATGGCCAGGCAACCCATAATATCCTATTGGGATTTTGAAAATCCTCTGCCCTTACTAGGATCTGCTTTGCACGCAGAAGATGCCCGGTTCAACCCCACCGGCATCATCATTGGGATGCCAACAATCTGGAGACTGTGCCGGATTTACATACGGCCCGAGTGGGCTGCATCCCAGGGCCTCATTATAATCTCTTGCCAAATTATTATTTTTTAGAAAACAGACTATTTTGTTGTTGTTGTTGTTTAGTCATTTAGTCGTGTCCGACTCTTCGTGACCCCATGGACCAGAGCACGCCAGGCACTCCTGTCTTCCACTGCCTCCCGCAGTTTGGTCAAACTCATGCTGGTAGCTTCGAGAACACTGTCCCACCATCTCGTCCTCTGTCGTCCCCTTCTCCTTGTGCCTTCCATCTTTCCCAACATAAGGGTTTTCTCCAGGGAGTCTTCTCTTCTCATGAGGTGGCCAAAGTATTGGAGCCTCAGCTTCAGAATCTGTCCTTCCAGTGAGCACTCAGGGCTGATTTCCTTCAGAATGGAGAGGTTTGATTTTCTTGCAGCCCATGGGACTCTCAAGAGTCTCCTCCAGCACCAGAATTCAAAAGCATCAATTCTTCGGCGATCAGCCTTCTTTACGGTCCAGCTCTCACTTCCATATTATTATTCCCCTCTGAATGCTCTGTTTACTTTTGTAAACTTATTAAAAGTTGTAAATTTATCAACAATATTTTCATCAATGCTAAAATTTCAGCGAGGTTCTACTTCCGTTGAATAGGTAAAGATGAGGACGAGGTCTTACTTATTATGATGCTATTAAATTTGGTCCTCCCAAGGTCTCCAAGCTGCCTTAATCCTGGGCTGCCTGGAGAGAGGTGCTGCCAGCTAATGTGTCTACATTAATGTGTCAATATTGTCTAATATTGAGCTAGACAGATGTAATGATGATGTAACTCGGTTTAAAGTAGCTTCCTGTGTTCCTGTTTAAATCAGCTTTTAATGCAGAACCACTCAGTCGGTAGAGCATGAGACTCTGAATTTCAGGGTTGTGGTTTCGAGCCCCACCGTTGGGCAACAGATTCCTGCATTTGAAGGGGTTTGGTCTAGACGACCTTTGTGGCCCCTTAAATACTATGATCCTATAAAGACTGGAACCCTCTTTTATTTCTAAGGGAGAGGAAGTGTGCAGCCTTTTGTATGCAGAAGGTCCTGGGATCAATCCCAGCACCTGCAGGTAGGAGATTGCCATGCAGTTATTGCTGTGCAGCGATTCCAGGGATTACCCGAAGGTGGCAGACTAACAATATGAAACACAGAGGGGGGTGAGGTAACAGGACAGAGCATCACAAGAGACCTGCAGCTGGATCAGGCCTGTGACCCAATTAGCACAGCGTCCTCTGCCCGCAATAGCCCACCAGGTGCCACGTTGGGAAGCCCAAAACAGCACTCGCCCCAATTGAAGTTCCCAGCAACTCCATGAATTTGTTTAATCCTCTTTTAAAGCCTGCTAACTTGGTAGCCATCATTGCCTCCTTTGGGGATGAGTTCTGTAGTAGTAGTAATAATAATAATAATAATTTATTATTTATACCCCGCAAATCTGGCTGGGTTTCCCCAGCCACTCTGGGTGGCTTCCAACAGAACACCAAAATACAATAACCTATTAAACATTAAAAGCTTCCCTAAAAAGGGCTTGACTAAACTGCGGGAGGCAGTGGAAGACAGAAGTGCCTGGCGTGCTCTGCTCCAGGGGGTCACAAAGAGGAGGACACGACTAAACGACTAAACAACAACAACAGCAAAACAGGGCTGCCTTCAGATGTCTTCTAAAAGTCTGGTACAGTGGTACCTCAGGTTAAGTACTTAATTCGTTCCAGAGGTCTGTACTTAACCTGAAACTGTTCTTAACCTGAAGCACCACTTTAGCTAATGGGGCCTCCTGCTGCTGCCGTGCCGCTGGAGCACAATTTCTGTTCTCATTCTGAAGCAAAGTACTTAACCCGAGGTAATATTTCTGGGTTAGCAGAGTCTGTAACCTGAAGCGTATGTAACCTGAAGCATATGTAACCTGAGGTACCACTGTAGTTGTTTTTCTCTTTGACATCTGGAGGGAGGGCGTTCCACAGGGCGGGTGCCACCACCAAGAAGCCCCTCTGCCTGGTTCCCTGCAACTTGGCTTCTCGTAGCGAGGGAACCACCAGAAGGCCCTCGGCACTGGACCTCAGTGTCCAGGCAGAACGATGGATGTAGTTTAACTATGCACGCTGTTAAGCAGTGCACGCCCTACCCCACCCCCCACTTTTTTGTGTCTGTAAAGCACAAAGGTAAGCGCAGTCACATAGCTGAAGGGGGATCCTCAGGTGCGCAGTGGGACCTCTCCCCAGGAGCCACCCCTGCCCCTAACAGATCTCACTCCTTTAGGTCAGGACTGGGCAGGCTCGTTCGAACGAAAGAGGAAGGTGCATCTTCTGTTCTTGTTTAAATCCAAACCATGAGGACTGGAATCTTGCTTTATTCTTAGGGGAACAGCGATAGCTCAGCAGCAGAGCACCTGCTTCGCGTGCAGAAGGTCCCAGGTTTAATCCCTGGCCGCTGGGAGAGAACCCTGCTTGAAACTCTGCACAGCTGCTGCTGCGGCCACTCAGTGTAGAGAATACTGAACTAGATGGACCAATGGTGGGACTCAGTTTAAGGCAGCTTCCAATGATCCTAGAAGCCGGAGAGCCACCTATCAGGGAGCCTGTAGTTACTTTCTATCCTGTGATCCTACATTGAGCATAACACTGGATTAGATCAAGGAATTCCAACCTCCTTGGGCCCAGGGGCACATTTGGGAAATCTAAGAAAGTATTGTTGGCACCACACAAAATGCCCATCACACAAGAGGAAAACTGGCAAAGCTCAGATATTGATGGGATAACTCAGTTGGCAAAGCATGAGACTTAATCTCGGGGTCATGGGTTTGAAACCTGGGCTGGGCAAAAGATTCCTGCATTACAGGGGGTTGGAATAGATGACCCTGGTGATTCCTTCCAACTGTACAATTCTCTGGTTGTATGAAAATTTAAAATAAAAAACTACTAGGCCTTGGAGGGTGCCAAGGTGGGTGTCTAAGGGCACCCTAGGCCTTAATGCACTGTAAGCAGGCAAAGCTGACGTTCAGGTCTGCGGCTGAATCACTCCTTCAGAGCGCAGATGTTCTGGAGGCGTCCTTGGTCTGCAGATGTTAGCAGGAGCAGGTCCTCGTTTACCCTCCACCTGCGGAAGATTTATGTTTATCAAGCTGATCTTAAAGGCACAGGAGATCCGTGGGCCATACCTTGGAGGACCAGATTGAAGGAGGGGTGGTTTTCAACTCAACTCGGAGAGAACAAAAACAACATAAACCCTCCCCCCCCCTAAAAAAGAAAGAAAACAAGAGCACTTTGCTTCACAAATCGTTGCCTCCCTAGACTGCTGCTGCTGCTATTTTGAGAAGGCCTAAAGGAGAAGGATGTTTTCTGTCTCAATAAAATACAGAGAGCCCCGAGCAGGGAAGCATGAAGTTGACAGAGGGCCCCGTTAACATCAGCACAATCTGAGCTGTCAAGCCAGTTTAGGAAGCAGAGGATGGCATGCCAGAAAACACAGTGGCTTCGGTGGCAGGGAAAAGAAGGGCTTGTTCAAAGCTCTGTCGGCATATGGGGTCTTTTGCAGAATAACATAAGCCACACACACACACACAGGGGTGGGGAGGAGCACCACCAAAATGCATGTTGTCTCATTTGTGCTGCCACAAATATATATACAGTGGTACCTCTGGTTACAGACGCTTCAGGTTACATACACTTCAGGTTACAGACTCCGCTAACCCAGAAATAGTACCTCGGGTTAAGAACTTTGCTTCTGCATGAGAACAGAAATCGTGCTCCGGCGGCGCGGTGGCAGCGGGAGGCCCCATTAGCTAAAGTGGTGCTTCAGGTTAAGAACAGTTTCAGGTTAAGAACGGACCTCCGGAACGAATTAAGTACTTAACCCGAGGTACCAATGTATCACGGATGTAAATAGATAGATAGATAGATAGATAGATAGATAGATAGATAGATATAGATAGATAGATAGATAATTTATTACGGTCGGAGACCAGCTTATAAAACACGCTTGGGGGTACAGTCCCAGAAGGAAAACAAACCATTAAAACAATGTACAACAATAAATTTAAAATTTATAAATGCGATAAGGTTCTCCTCCTTCCCATTTTATCCTCACAACAACCCTGCAAGACAGGTTTATAATAATAATAATAATTTATTATTTATACCCCGCCCATCTGGCTGAGTTTCCCCAGCCACTCTGGGCGGCTCCCAATCAAGTGTTAAAAACAGTACAGCGTTAAATATTAAAAACTTCCCTGAACAGGTTTTGCTGAGATGCAGTGACTGGCCCAAGGTCACCCAGTGAGCTTTGTAGCTGAGTGGGGGATTTGAACCCTGGTCTCGCAGGTCCTGGTCCAACACACTAACCACTGCACCACACTGCCTCTCACATGTGTGTGTGTTTATATACCTGTATGTCTTCTAATCCAGGGTCCTTAGTAAATGTGGGCACTTGGGAATACATAACATCTCTGCCTGAGATCATAGGACTGGGTTTTAGCAAGAAGATCCAGGTCCCTAGTCCTCACTGAATTGGTGAACTCATCTCGGGGCTGCACAACATCAGGATCTGCGGTAGTGTAGCCTGCCCAAATCTCTGGGTGCTTGCTGTGGTTACAGGCCCAGGCAGGTAGAAAAAACCCCTGGTGGCAATGTCTGCATGGCATTTGACAAATAGGGCCCTTTCGGAGACTTTTTGGTGTATGGATTCTGCAACAACTCGCTGATACAATAATAGTGCATTTGTGGTGGGTTTCCTACAATCACCTGGTTGGTCTCTGTGAGAAAAGGATGCTCGAATAGATAGGCCATTGGCCTGTTCCAGAAGGCTCTTGGGTTTCAAACTCCACCTCTGTGACATATGTATGGGTGTGTGTGTTTAATCATCTGTACCAAATCACCAGAACTTCCCACTAGAATTCTGCAGTTTTAGCAGAAGGGAGAGAGGCGCAGGCAGAGGCAGGAAAAAGCTGAGTCCACATTGCCACCCAGCGACCTTTCCCTTCGCAGTTTGCACCTGGTTCCTTTTGCACAGGAGGGCTTTGGAAACAGCTGCGCGTCTGATTCTCTCATTAATTAGACGAAATTGTTTAATGCCCAGATTCATCAAATCATGCATATTTTAAGGTGGCACAAACACACTGGAGAAATAACCTGAAGCCTGAACGGGAGCATCTGCTGTGGGAGTTTAATTATCACATGAAAATAAACTCGTACAATTAGCTATTCTTTGCAAGATGTGGATGAATCAAGGCTGCTATTCAGCATGGTTATGTGGGGCTTTTATCTTGCTAAAAAAAAAAAACCAGTGGGATCGAAGCCCAGATAACTCATGCCGGCTGGCACCTGAAATAATAATAATTGCAACTCTGAAAGGTGAATGCAGGCATTTCCTGTGATTCTGATTTTAGGTGAGCTGCCTGATGTCCTAATGATGGGAGTTGGAGCAGCATGACGAGTCCACCGCCTTGACTATCCCTGTTTAATATTGACTCGCAGTGGCTCTCCAAGGTTTCAGACAGGCTTGTATCCCAGCCCTGCTTGGAGATGTTGGGGGTCAAGCCAGGAGTGTTTTGCATGTGTGTGCTCTAACCACTAGGCTATGCTGCCCGAGAGACTTAATGCATCTGATGAAGCAGGCTCGTTAGTTTACTAAATTTTCCCGTGATGAATGTATTAAGCTGCATCAGCACCAAACATTTAGAGCGCCGGGATGCACTGGGATTCCTCCAAAGAATCTTGGGAGCTGAGGCTCTGGGTTTGCTGAGAGTTCTTCGGAAACAGGCCCCTGTTCGCCTCCCAGAACTACATTTCCCAGAGTTCCCTGGGAAGAAGTATCGATTGTTAAAGCCACTGAGAATTGTAGCTCAGGGAAGGGAATGTTGTTGTTTAGTCGTGTCCGCCTCTTCGTGACCCCCTGGACCAGAGCACGCCAGGCACTCCTGTCTTCCACTGCCTCTCGCAATTTGGTCAAACTCATGCTGGTAGCTTCGAGAACACTGTCCAACCATCTTGTCCTCTGTTGTCCCCTTCTCCTTGTGCCCTCAGTCTTTCCCAACATCAGGGTCTTTTCCAGAGAGTCTTCTCTTCTCATGAGGTGGCCAAAGTATTGGAGCCTCAGCTTCAGGATCTGTCCTTCCAGTGAGCACTCAGGGCTGATTTCCTTCAGAATGGAGAGGTTTGATCTTCTTGCAGTCCATGGGACTCTCAAGAGTCTCCTCCAGCACCAGAATTCAAAAACATCAATTCTTCGGTGATCAGCCTTCTTGATGGTCCAGCTCTCACTTCCATACATCACTACTGGGAAAACCAGAGCTTTAACTATACGGACCTTTGTTGGCAAGGTGATAGGGATCTTCTAACCACTCTCAGTCGCCGTAACAAAGAACAGCTCCCAGGATACTTTGGGAGAAATTGTAGCAGTAAAAGTGTTATCATACTGCTTTAAACATACAGTGCAGATAGAGGTCTCTGTTTCTAAGGTGCTGTAAGACTTTTTATTGTGTTTGCCTTCCAACTGTAGGCGGAAGCAATAGGTGGAAGCAACAGGAGGTTCACAAACATGTTTGCAAAGAGTGTGCGATGTGCTCATGAATCATTCCTGTGTTCGATAATATGTGGGCTAGTCAAAGAGATGGAGGAGATTTGAAGTGGCGAAGATGAGCAATTGCCTCTCTTCAGTGCCTCACTATTACAAATCAGAACAAATTGGGCAGCCTTCTGTCCACCTGTGACTCATTCTGCGTCATCCCCGGGTATTTTGAATAAAAATGGGGAAAGCTCCGTTTTGGTCGAGGAACAGAAAACATGCTACTAGGCCTCATTGCTCAGACTCAGAAAGCAAATAATATATATATATATATATATATATATATATATATATAAAGAAGCCAAATGTTATGGTCTCATTTACTCAACGGGCACTTAAGGTAAAGGGACCCCTGACCATTAGGTTCCGTTGCGGACGACTCTGGGGTTGCGGCGCTCATCTCGCTTTATTGGCCGAAGGAGCCGGTGTACAGCTTCCGGGTCATGTGGCCAGCATGACTAAGCCGCTTCTGGCGAACCAGAGCAGCGCACGGAAACACCGTTTACCTTCCTGCCGGAGCGGTACCTATTTATCTACTTGCACTTTGATGTGCTTTCGAACTGCTAGGTTGGCAGGAGCAGGGACCAAGTAACGGGAGCTCACACCATCATGGGGATTCGAACCGCCGACCTTCTGATCGGCAAGCCCTAGGCACTGTGGTTTAACCCACAGCACCGCCCTCATCCCACAACGGGCACTTTAGAGTAAACAATGGGTCGTATTGTAGGCTGACCTACATGAATGTTTCCTTGGTCATTTTGACTGCCATTCTTATAAATGAGTTAATGAGAACAGGATAGGGAGTAATGCAGATGAATCTGCTGTTCATTTCATGGTGTTTTTGGCCCTCTGCTTACAGCAGGGATTTCCAACACAATGCCTTCTAGATGTTTTGGACTACAATTCCCATCAGCTCCAGCCATCATAACCAAGGGAAGTTGTAGTCCATGTCATCTGGAGGGAGCCATGTTGGCTGCTTCTGGTTTACAGCTAGCTATGCAGAGGTCAGGGACTGCCTGAATACAGATGAGGGGGCACCGGAAGAAAGAGGGTTGGGGACTGACATGGAAGAAGGGGATCTGGGGGAGCTAGTAATAGCTGGGAGATGAGAGTCAGGAGAAGGTACAGGATTGGAGAGGGAAGAACAGGGGCAGGAAGAGGGAGAGAGATGGGTCAAGCTGGTGGAGAGTCAAGGGCTTCCACCTCCTCCTGCCCCCACCTCTCCTGCTCCACTGTCTCCCAGGACCAGAAGAGGGCCGAAGAGGGAGGAGCAGAAGCAGACTACATAGGCGTAGTCTTCGTCTGCAGCTCGGGTGGGGGAGATACATAAGCTGAGTTTGGAGGCTTTGTTGCGGCAACTGCCTCATCGAGGTAGCTGAGAGACGTAGGACTGATGGAGAAATGTATGAAGCATTGCAAAGTAGAGAAAGAATAGAGATATTAGTTATGAGTTAAATGTAATTGTGGAAGTAAGAAATGTATATTTAGTGAATAGATTGGAAAATTTTCAGATGTGATTGATGGAAGTAAAAAAAATGGTATAAGATATGAAAGTATGTTTTATTATTGTTGAAAATGATATGTTGAAAAACTAATTAAAAAAAATATTTTAAAAAAAGGACTGATGGACATGCCTTTTCGTAACTTGTAAGTGTACTTTTAATAATGTTGATTCCTCCCCTCTGGACATTCCTGACAGCACATGGTTAAACAACAAAATGCGATACCAAAAGAGGCAGCGGTAGACACAAACTTGGATGGCCTTAAAAGAGGATTAGACACATTCACAAAGGACCAGGCTACTAGCCACAGGGGATGTGTTCTCCCTCCACTGTCACAGGCAGGAAATGCCTCCGAATCCCAATTGCTGGGAATCACAAGTGAGGAGAGTTGTTGTGCTTGAGGGCTTTTCTATGGGGCCATCTGGCTGGCCACTGTGAGAACAGGATGCTGGACTAGATGGGCCCCTTCTGGCCTGATCCAGCCGGCCATTCCTATGTTCTCTCCAAGAGAGGGAGGAGTGAAGCAATGAGGATGTCAGTGCAGCGATGCTTCCATCACTGTCTGCACCACGCTGACACCAGCACTGCCACCCCACCTCTCCACCTCCCAGTAAGCATAGCAACATGGCTGACAGGAGGCCAGGTGCTTTCCTGGGCAGCTCTACCCACTGGCCACCCCTCTTCCCGCATCAAGCAGCGGGTTGCACTAGATGGCCTCTGAGGTGCCCCCTCCAACTCTCTGATCAAGGATCTGCTGAGAACAAACAAACCAACTAGCCGCAATTTAGAAGCAGCTGACACAGTCGTTCTCGTTTTGCTCGCCGGCGGATCCAAACCCTCCCAACCAACAAGTTCAATTAACGGTTTCCAAATGACTTTCCTTAACTCTAATGGATTTTCTTAATTACCGTGCCCATTAAGAGTTTAATCAAAATACCGTGCTGGGGCCCAGGAGGGTGGGGAACCCGTCTGAGAAGTTACTGGAGTTGGCACGAAGTCATTCCCGTCTTCCATTCACAGCTGTTCCTGTATTTGCTTTTAAACTCATGAAATCCTAGTCAGCAACCACATTTGGGCAGAGGGCTTGTTTCAAAAAGGGAGCAAGGAACAGGAAGCTGAGATATGGAGCTGTATGTCCTAAAACACCTACTAAAGTCTTAGTTTTTTTTTTTTAGTTTTTTTTTTAAATAAATTTTTATTAATTTTCCAAACACAAAATAAAAAAAACAAACAAACAATACACAATACACCAACATACAAACATATAAACATGTATAATTTCATAGCCATTTTTTCATAAACCTTACTTTCCGGACTTCCCCATACCTCCCCTTTTCTGCATCCTTGTTTTATATTTCTTCAGCAACTCCTCACAACTAAATATTCAATTCAATTTCTTTTAAGTTCTTCTAATATTGTTAATTACAGCTGCAATTCTCTGTTTCCCAACCCCTTGACATTTTAACATTCCTGAATTTTACAACAAGTTCTAAGATAAACTTTGAATTTCTTCCAATCTTCTTCCACTGTCTCTTTCCCCTGGTCACGGATTCTGCCAGTCAACTCCGCCAGTCCCATGTAGTCGATCACCTTCGTCTGCCATTCTTCCAGTGTGGGTAGTTGTTGTGTCTTCCAATACTTTGCTAGAAGAATCCTTGCTGCTGTGGTCGCATACATAAAAAACGTCCTGTCCTTCCTTCTCACCAATTGGCCGACGATGCCCAGGAGAAAAGCCTCAGGTTTTTTAGGGAAGGTCCATTTAAGAACCTTCTTAATTTCATTATAGATCATTTCCCAAAAAGCTTTTATCCTCGGGCAGGTCCACCAAAGGTGATAAAAAGTACCTTCAGACTCATTACATTTCCAACATTTGTTATTGGGCAAATGATAAATTTTTGCAAGCTTGACTGGGGTCATGTACCACCTATACATCATTTTCATAATGTTTTCTCTAAAGTCTTAGTTGTCTTGAAGGCCCACCTTGAATTTGTGAGAGGGGCAGGGCTGAGGTCCTGCGTCAGCAACAAACATGGAATTAGAATACTTCAGAAGCTGACTTACACTAAGTCCATACTGTCTACACTGACCGGCAGAGACTGTCCTGTGTTTCAGATGGCCCATTGCAGCCCTACCTGGGAAAACCAGGGATTGAGCCTGGGACATCTGCATGCAAACCAGGTGCTCTGCTGCTGAGCAATGGCCCTTTCCCTACAAGCAAAGCAGGATGCTAGCTTTGAATTAAGGGCTGGTTTTAACAGGAACACAAGAAGCTGGCTTATAGCAGTCAGGCTATTGTATCACCTAGCTCAGTATAGTCTTCTGTGCTGAGTGGCAGTGACTCTTCAGGGTTTCGGAGAGGAAATCTTCTCCAGCCCCACTTGTGAGATGCTGGGGACCTTCTGCGTGCAAATTGGGTGCTCTACCAATGAACTACAGCCCCTCCCCTAATATGGTCCATAGGAAGATGCCTTGATCTGAGTCAGATTCTCAGCCCATGCAGATTGGTGTTGTCTACCTTTGGGAATAGTGTTGCCAGACCAGGAGCACCCTGCAATTTCAGGGTCCAAAGCTGAGACCTAGGGGCTGCCTCTGGTGATGCCATGGGGACGGCTGAGCCCTGGAGATGGAGGTTAATTGGGAGAGGAGAGCACAGGAGGACAGACACTGCAGAATGTCTTATGCTGTAATTTCCAGCTAGCTCCTGCTGGGCTAAAGCTTGCCAGCTGCATATATAGTGGTACCTCGGGTTACAGACGCTTCAGGTTACAGACTCTGCTAACCCAGAAATAGTACCTCTGGTTAAGAACTTTGCTTCAGGATGAGAACAGAAATCGCACGGCGGCAGCAGCGGGAGGTCGCATTAGCTAAAGTGGTACCTCAGGTTAAGAACAGTTTCAGGTTAAGAATGGACCTCCAGAACGAATCAGTTGTTAATATGAGGTACCACTGTACAGTCTTAATATTTTTATTTTTATTATTCAAGGCACTCTCACTTGCCTGCAGACTCGGGCCCAAACCTGCCACCAGGAGGGGGCCAGGCAAGATTTCAGAGATCACCTGGAGGTCTGGGAACCCTGCCTAGGAAGGGGGACCTTTTGTAGCCTGGGGGGTCATGTTCCCTTCCAGGGTCAAACATGCCAGAGCAAAATAAGTAAATGTCACCTTTGTGCAGCAGGAATAATAATAATAATAATAATAATAATAATAATAATAATAATATGCTGTCCATCTTCCTAGGTTGCCCCAGCCACGCTGGACCGCTTCCAACAATGGATAAAACCACAGTAAAACACTGAACATTTAAAATGTCCCTATACAGGGCTGCCTTCACACATCCTCCGATTCCTGCATCCTGGGGAGCAAGAGTTTAATGCTATGTTCAGGGTACTGAGCAGGACAGGTGAGGGGTGTGACTTGGGGAGAGGAAGGATATGGCAAGGAGAGAGTCCTGAGGGCCAGACAAAGATGTAAATCAGGCCCCTGATCCTGAGAGTCTCTGCCCTACACTGAGCCTTTGCCAGGCCTACCAGGTAATTGAACCCAGAGCAGATGTTCTGTCAGTGAGCGATGCCCCTTTTCTGACAGGGTGTGTGTGTGTGCGTGTGAAGGATTGACACACTTACAACCTTGTACACAACACAAAAGCACTCTCTCTGTGTTCATCTGTCACAACGACTACAAAAAGCTGAAGCCTCCCTGACTCGACACGCCGGGATGTATAAATATCTCTCTCTGATCTGCTTTTAGAACAACCTCCTTGTCAGGTTTTCTCTCAGGCAAAGAAAGCAGGCAGGAAATATATATGTATTAAAAAGCCGCCTAATTAAATATTAACCTTTGCTTTTTGTTCCTGCTTTAGAAAACCCTGTTAAAAGCATTTAAATCAAAAGTCGGGAGAGAGAAGGGAAGGGAGAGGTTTGCTTGTTATTTGTTCCCCAGCCAGCTGCTGTTAAGAGGCCAAATATATCCATTTTATTTTATTTATATCTCACCCTAGGAGCTCAAGGTAGCAGACATGACTCAGGTCACGTTTAAACTACCTTGCTCCCCTGCCCCCACAAAATTACTGGGAACTGTAGTTTCCCCCTCGTGTATTTACAAGGCACTCCTAACAAACTACAGTTCCCATAATTCGGGGGGGGGTGTGCTTTAAATGTATGGTGCTGATGTGACATCTTCCCCTCCTCCCATCTTCTCACAATGACCCTGTGAGGTAGGCTAGGCTGAGAGAGAACATCTGGCTCACAATCACCTAGTGCAGTGATGGCCAAACGTGGCCCTCCAGCTGTTTCGGGATTACAACTCCCATCATCCCTAGCTAGCAGGACCAGTGGTCAGGGATGATGGGAATTGTAGTCCCAAAACAGCTGGAGGGCCAAGTTTGGCCATCACTGACCTAGTGAGAGCTGCATAGCTGAGTGGGGGATTTGAACCCAGATCTCCCCGGTCCAACCCTGACACTGTAACATGAGGCCTTCTGCACCCAAAACAGGTGATCTGCCACTGAACTACACCTCACTGCCTCCCTATAGTTCGTGTTGGGATCCGTTGGTCCCCAGGATGTTGCAAGCGTGACCAAAAGCTGAGGATGGGAGTTGTAGTACAGCAACATCTGGAGGGACAAAGCTACCCCACACCTGCTCTGTAGAAAGAAGGAGTAGCAGAGGCTATGGCCACTGGTCTGATGGTTTTCCACTGGAATCATTTGACCGTTTTTACTAGGACTGAAATATCAACAACCTCAGATATGCAGATGACACAACCTTGATGGCAGCAAGTGAGGAGGAATTAAAGAACCTTTTATTGAGGGTGAAAGAGGAGAGTGCAAAATATGTTCTGAAGCTCAACATCAAAAAAACGAAGATCATGGCCACTGGGCCCATCACCTCCTGGCAAATAGAAGGGGAAGAAATGGAGGCAGTGAGAGATTTTACTTTCTTGGGCTCCATTATCACTGCAGATGGTGACAGCAGCCACAAAATTAAAAGACCCCTGCTTCTTGGGAGAAAGGCAATGGCAAACCTATACAGCATCTTAAAAAGCAGAGACATCACCTTGCCAACAAAGGTCCCTATAGTTAAAGCTATGGTTTTCCCAGTAGTGATGTGTGGAAGTGAGAGCTGGACCATAAAGAAGGCTGATCACCGAAGAATTGATGCTTTTGAATTATGGTGCTGGAGGAGACTCTTAAGTCCCATGGACTGCAAGAAGATCAAACCTCTCCATTCTGAAGGAAATCAGCCCTGAGTGCTCACTGGAAGGACATATCCTGAAGCTGAGGCTCCAATACTTTGGCCACCTTATGAGAAGAGAAATCTCCCTGGAAAAGACCCTGATGCTGGGAAAGATGGAGGGCACAAGGAGAAGGGGACGACAGAGGACGAGATGGTTGGACAGTGTTCTCGAAGCTACCAGCATGAGTTTGACCAAACTGCAGGAGGCAGTGGAAGACAGGAGTGCCTGGCGTGCTCTGGTCCAGGGGGTCATGAAGAGTCGGACACGACTAAACAACTAAACAACAACAACTAGGACTGTTATATTATTACTTTATAGAATTCACTACCTGCCATGCTACTAATGTCTTTCCATCACCTGTTGGACTTTCCTCTTTCAACAAGTATTCAAAGTGGAGATAAAAAAACAAAAACAAATCCCATTTAGTATATGTATTGGATTTGAAATGGCTTTCTAAAGTGCGCCTTCCTCAATGCTAACCATCTTGGACGGGCTCCTGGAAGCCAAGGCACTTTGCCCCCCAATCCCTGTTGTTGCTTTTTTAGGGGCCAGGACCCCTCATTGTTCAGAGGGCATTTGGCTCTGCCCCCCCGGCTCCTCTCGACGTTGCGTGCATGACGTCAGGACATCACATCAGACCCCCTCAATCGTCTGGAGAAGCTGGTGTGTCAGGTCTGAGACTCGACAATCAGCAGTTGAGAGGTCTTGTTGGTGGTTGCCCCGGTTGTGCTGACTCACGCCAGGGCCTTTCTAGTGGTGGCTCCGCAGCTGTGGAATGCCCTACCTAGTGAGTGCACCTGTCTGGATCATTATTAACTTTCAGGAGGAATTTGAAAACATTGCTGCTTACCCAGGCATTTGGTGGCCGAAGGACACTATTCCTGGCAACCCCACGATCATTGAGTGGAATAATCTTTTTAACTGCTTTCAGTCGTTTTTCATTGTAATTGCTTTGAGGCTGTTTAAATCTGTTTTAAAATGTTTTTGCTTTGTTTTGGGGTTTTTTACATTATATATCTCTTTGCTGCCCTGGGCTCCTTGTGGCGAGGAAGAGCAGAGTATAAATTAGATAAATAAAATTAGGTGTGCAATTGTTTAACTGCCTTCATTACCAGTAATCATATAAACAGTTAAAATGGTTGCATGGGAATTGTTGTGCATGCAAATGTTCCATGTGTTTTCAATTCTGTTGTGAAATCAGTTTGATATGCTTCACAGGAAGTGATTCGTAAATGAAGTTATTATTTTTGTCTTGCCAAGAGAGCCTCCGTTTTGGAGGAGAGTTCCTGCACCCCCTCATTTTACTCGACTGAGGTAGTTTGTATATAAAGGCCGCTATCCTAAGCAAGATGAAAGTAGGTCATCAGTAGGCACACAAATATTTGACTCCTACAGTATTGTGGTATAATTACATTAAGTAAGCAAAGTATTTCCTCCTTTGATCTTACCAACTGTGAAGTATTCCATTTCCCATCCTCTTTGATCTTCCAAAAGTCGGGAATCATATTTAAAATAAAATTATTTATGAATCCGTGAGAGGGGTTGCCTTAAATTGATTTTGTTTCTTTTAAGTGGTCCCCCCCCCCCTTTCCCTTTTTTAAATATAGCGCTTCATCCGTTGTTTCATTTATTGGTCCGAAGGCAGCCAAGGGAGAATGATGACTGAGCTCTTGCAATATTCAGTGCTGGAACAGGCAGAATTGGCTGGAGACATTTTGCAGGAGGGATTGTCTAAAGGTCATTTATTGGCCATGGTTGAATTAGCAAATATATTATCATTGTCAAAGTTAACTTATTTATATACCACTCTTTCCATCTATCCAGCTATCTATCTGCTATCTATCTATAGCTAATAGCAGTTTGCATCCAATATTGTACTGTGAAATCACTTTGATATGCTTGATCGGAAATGATTCATAAAGGAAATAAGCAACAGCAATAAGACATGTCGGTCCTCAACAATATATCACAAGTGATGCTATAAAAGCAGCTCGAAGCAAGTTCATAGTGCCAGCTTAAACAAAACATTGCGGCAATACACAGTTACATATTAAAATGTTACATTAATACAGAGTTACTAACATACATATATATACAGTGGTACCTCAGGTTAAGAACTTAATTTGTTCTGGAGGTCCATTCTTAACCTGAAACCGTTCTTAACCTGAGGTACCACTTTAGCTAATGGGGCCTCCCGCTGTCGCCACTGCACAATTTCTATTCTCATCCTGAAGCAAAGTTCTTAACCCAAGGTACTATTTCTGGGTTAGCGGAGTCTGTAACCTGAAGCATATGTAACCTCAAGCGTATGTAACCTGAGGTACCACTGTAAATCAACATCAATTCATTTTCTTTCCAGCACACCCTCCTTCCCAGCGCCCAGACATAGGAGTCAAGGCCTAAGACCAAGGGGGCTTTGGCCCCCCAATAAAATATTTGAGGAGGCCGGGACCTCCAAAGTTGATGGGCATTCCCATTCAAATGGTGTGCATGCACTGTGCCATGTGATCAATTATATGTGTAAGCCTCTCCCCCCCCCCCAATATTTTATCCAAGTTGGTACCCCTGCCCCCAAAACGCCCCATTTTGGGGGACTTAAATCAGCCTCAGCTCAGAGCCTAATGTACCTCACAGGGTTGCTGTGGACATTAAATGAGGAGGGGGAGAACTATATACACCACCTTGAGCTCTTTGGTGGGGGGAAAGGCGAGACACAAACTCAAACTCAATAAATATATAAATAAAGTTATGACAATGGATCTTTGGCAGAACCGGGGTTGGGGACTTAAGGCCAGCTGAGCTGGAGACCCACTGAATCCTAAGCTGCTCACCCTGGCAGGTCTTGCCATAGGATTTCCCCCTTATAAATATCCATCATAGAATCGTAGGGACCCTGAGGATCATCCAGTCCAACCCCCTGCGATGCAGGAATATGCTGCTGCCCCATACGGGAATCGAACCTGCAACCTTGGCGTTATCAGCGCCACGCTCTAACCAACTGAGCCTTCCACTATGTAATGAGCACCAATCACCATGAACGCACCACAAAACGGACGCCCACCATATGTTGAATTGGGCCATTGTTCCCTCCCTGAATGTGACTTCCTTGGATGTCCCCCACAGCACTGCCCATAAACATAGGCACAAAATGAATGTCCGTATGCTATTGCTATTTCCATAGCTACTTTTTCCATGTTGCTATTTCCATAGCCTGAGTCAGGAGGGTGAGTTTTCGGTTCCCCGGGAGAATTATTGCAAAAACATTTACTCGATTGCAGTCGTGTGCAGGCAGCCTTAAGGTTTTCTTCTTTTCTTTTTCTTTTCTTTTTCCAGAAGGCCTTAAATAAACTCTGCTCAATTCCCAGGGCAGACACCGGCTGCTGAGGAATCAGCTTTAGTTTCGTTTTTCATAGAGGCAGCCTGGAATCTAAATCTGGAAGTGGGGGAGGAAAGAAGTTGCTTATAGCTCACTTTGTTCAGACCCACGGGGCAAGAATGACACAAAGCAGGCTGGATTTTTGTTTTTAAAACATGTTTTGCATGGGCTACGTAGCCTAGTGGTGCAACACATAGTTTTTATGTGAAAAGGTCATAGGTGCAGTCCCTGGTATCTCCAGGTAGGAAGGGGGGAAATTTCCCAGCGTAAAGCCCTGGAGAGCTGCTGTCTGTCAGTGTACTGTAAACAATACTAAGCTAAATGCACAAATTGTCTGCCTCCAAATAAGGCAACTTCCTGAGTTCCTATTCAATCAGCCCTTCACCCCAAAAGACACAGTCCTCCACTTCTTCTGAGACACACCGCTGCTATCATGGGCATGGAGAACCCATGAGGACTAGAATCTTGCTTTGTTTTTAAGTGGAGGACTGTAGCTCAGTGATAGAACATCTGCCTTGCATGAAAAAGGTCTCCTTCCCCAGCTTCTGTGAGCAAGGCTGGGAAATACTCCCTGCCCTGCTGTGTTAACTTAAAACACACATTCCCAGCATGGCTGCAGTCCCGTCTCAAGGACATCTGCGCTGGCTTGGTAGATGGAAGATGGCAGGATCCCCAAGGATGTGCTCTATGGGGAGCTGGCTTCAGGCGCCAGGCGCGTTGGGCCCCTGCCAACTCTACAGTTCAATGATTCTATACAAGTGTGTCTGCAAACGTGACACGAAGGCTGGCAACGTCAACCCTGCTGTGTGGGAATCCCTTGCAGACGACTGCCTTGCCTGCAGACAGACAGTCAGGTTGTGTATCCACAGCAGTGACCAGAGGAGGACTTACCTCTGGGAGGAGCGCAGAGAGGAGAAATGCCATGGCGCATCTGCATCAGCACAACCGGACGCCTTCCTCTGCTCCGGCTGCAGCAAAACATGTCTCTCCCACATCAGTCTCTACAGCCACAGCAGGTGCTGTAACTCTCCAATGGTCTGATTTCACCCCCAAAGGCTTCACTCCTCCATGGTCTCCCGTGATAGACAGATGCCAATGAGGGATTAATTTGATTCCCTTTGCCTTTACAGTGGTACTTCTGGTTGTGAACGGGATCCGTTCCGGAGGCCTGTTCACAACCTGAAAGGAACGCAACCCACGTATGCGCAGGTGGCAACTCGCCGCTTCTGCGCATGCGCATGACATCATTTTTGCGTGTCTGTGCATGCGCGAGCGGCGAAACCCGGAAGTAACCCTTTCCAGTACTTCTGAGTCGCATGGAACACAACCTGAAGCAAACGTAACATGAGGTATGACTGTACTGTATAGGTGAGCCTACCAGATTCACACTTTGTGAAACAATCCATAAACTGAAATACAGTTTCAAAATCCACTCTTCTTCCAAATTTGCAATGGCAGGGTTCAAATCAACACTCGGCCATGAAGCTCAGTGGGTGACCTTGGGCCAGTCTCCGCCTTTCGGCCTAACTTACCTCACAGGGTTGTTGTGGGGATTCAGTAAGGAAAACCATGTAAGCTACCTTGAGCTCCTAGGAGGGAAAAAGGGGGGATATGAATGCAATAAATAAATAAAATGTGTTAGTCCAAGACTTTCTGTGGTCTTCTTCTGCTAGATAGTTCCTTGCAAAAATAAATAAAAAGTTGCCTTCCTAAAAATCCACTTTTGCCCAGTCAAAGCCAAATACTGTTTGAGATGCTTTCAGGGCCAAGAGGGACCAGAGAGGTAAGTCAATATTATTTTTTACCCAAAAGGAAATTTATATTGTGTTTACCTCTCAGCTCCTCGCAAAAGAAACTAGACAGGACCGAATTTCCTCCTTCCTAATATTTACTCAGCTGAGGAGCAAAGTTCAGCTGTCTTTATCAATACATTATTTTAGCAGTTCCTTAAGAAAACAGAAGAGGCTGGAGTGGGGGGTGAAGGGGAGATGGGGCGATGTTTGGCTGGAAGCGCTAACTGTGGATGGCTCACTCCTCTATTCTCAAGAACCAGCTGTGTTCTCCAGAAGTGGGTAGGGGGCCTGGAACCCTTCCAGCCCCCCACATAGGGCCCAGCTCTATCTAAAAGCTGGCACCACCAACAGTTAGGTAATTTTAGTCTCTGGACTGAGTGGACTTATTCTCTCTCTCTATCATACCACTTTAAACAGCCATGGCTTCCCCAAAGAATTCTGGGAGCTGTAGTTTGTCAAGGGTGCTGAAACTCTTGGTAAGAGACCCCTGTTCCCTCACAGAACTACAATTTCCAGAGTGGTTTTGCAATCAGTCCCTCTTCCTGGAGAGCGCTGGGGGTTGTAGTTCTGGGAGGGGAATAGAGTGCCTGGTAACAGCTCTCCGTACCCTTAACAAACTACAGCTCCCAGAATTCTTTGGGGGAAGCCATGGCTGCTTAAAGCCATGGCTGCAGATTTGCATAGTGCACTTCTTCTGTGTACAGTTGTACCTCTGGTAATAATAATAATAATAATAATAATAATAATAATAATAATAATTTATTATTTATACCCCACCCCTCTGGCTGAGATTCCCCAGCAACTCTGGGTGGCTCCCAATCAAGTGTTAAAAACAATACAGCATTAAATATTAAAAACTTCCCTAAGCAGGGCTGCCTTCAGATGTCTTTTAAAAATAAGATAGATGCTTATTTCCTTCACATCTGAAAGGGGGGTGTTCCACAGGGTGGGCACCACTACCGAGAAGGCCCTCTGTCTGGTTCCCTGTAGCCTCACTTCTCGCAATGAGGGAACCACCAGAAGGCCCTCGGCACTGGATCTCAGTGTCCGGGCTGAACGATGGGGGTGGAGACGCTCCTTCAGATATACTGGACCGAGGCCGTTTTAAAGGTCAGCACCAACACTTTGAATTGTGCTTGGAAACGTACTGGGAGCCAATGCAGATCTCTCAGGACCGGTGTTATGTGGTTTCGGCGGCCTCTCCCAGTCACCAGTGTAGCTGCCGCATTCTGGATTAATTTCAGTTTCCGGGTCACCTTCAAAGGTAGCCCCATGTAGAGCGCATTGCAGTAGTCCAAGCGGGAGATAACCAGAACATGCACCACTCTGGCGAGACAGTCCATGGGCAGGGAGGGTCTCAGCCTGCGTACCAGGTGGAGATCGTAGACAGCCACCCTGGACACAGAATTAACCTGCGCCTCCGTGGACAGCTGCGAGTCCAAAATGACTCCCAGGCTGCACACCTGGTCCTTCAGGGGCACAGTTACCCCATTCAGGACCAGGGAGTCCCCCCACACCCACCCGCCCCCTGTCCCCCAAAAACAGTACTTCTGTCTTGTCAGGATTCAACCTCAATCTGTTAGCCGCCATCCATCCTCCAACCGCCTCCAGGCCTCCAGGACCTTCACTGCCTTCACTGGTTCTGATTTGAAAGAGAGGTAGAGCTGGGTATCATCTGCATATTGATGGACACCCAGCCCAAACCCCCTGATGATCTCTCCCAGCGGCTTCATGTAGATATTTAAAAGCATGGGGGAAAGGACGGAACCCTGAGGCACCCCACTTTATTCGTTCCGGAGGTCCGTTCTTAACCTGAAACTGTTCTTAACCCAAGGTACCACTTTAGCTAATGGGGTCTCCCGCCACCACTGCCGCACGATTTCTGTTCTCATCCTGAGGTAAAGTTCTTAACCCGAAGTGTTTGTAACCCGAGGTACCACTGTACTTTTCTTTAAAAGTGGTTCCCAAATGGAATCAGTGAAGCTTACCGAAATGCGACTCACGGTCAAACAAAATCTCTGGACGATCATAGCACTGTCAAAATTGACACATCTGACTAAGCTTGGAGAAAAAAGTGCAAGTTCGTTGGAGAAATTAGGAGATATTGGGGGGGGGGAAAGGTCTGTTGGATTGTCTCTCAAGAGCAGCATCAACATATCCAGTTGCGTAATTTAAACAGCGGAAGAAATGTCGTGAGGCTGATCGGACGCCTGCTAGCTTATGTTCAGGCTATGTGACTACATGTACTATTAAGATAACAGACAAAGAGATAAGGGGGAAATTGACAACCAAACATGCACATACTTGTTCCTGTTCAGAATGCCAGCCAGCCAACCTTGCTCGGCCTCTCAGTACTCCATTCCATCCTTTATCCCAACTTTCTATTTCTTTGCTATTTCCCCCCTAATGCTCATATGGGCTATCTGTGTGTATTCTTAAGCATTTACTGTCCCACCCTGTATATTTTTTTATTCAAAACTCTTCTTCCAGTTTCCTTGAGTATGCTAATATCTTTGTTTTGAGCTCCTGGAAGGAAAGGTGTGATAGAAATGCGGCAAAGAATCGCGGCGTTGATGATCGTCTCTCTTATGCGCTCATAGCGAACTCAGATGGTGGGTGCTGACTGGGACAAAAACCAAAAGGGCCACTAAGAAACCAAACGGGGGAGATATTAGCATACTCCAGGAAACTATGGAAGAAGATTTTAATAAAGTTTTATAAAGTTCTCTCCTTCCTGTTTCAGCCTCACAACAACCCTGAGAGGTAGGTTAGGCTGAGAGAGAGAGAGAGAGAGAGAGACAGAGACAGAGAGATGGTAATTGGTCTAGGGTCACCCAGTAGGTCTCATGCCTGAGCAGGGATTCGAACCCAGATCTCCCAAGTCCTAGCCTGATGTTCTAATAGCTACTAGGTCACACTGGTGGAAAAGTTCCAGGCTGATTTTAAAGACACAAGAGGAGATCAAATGGAAACTATGATGCACAAGTATGTGTGTGGATTGTTCACTCAGTCAATCAATCAATCAATCAATCAGTCAATCAATATATCTATATCCGATCTCAACAGATATATAGACAGCAAAAGAGAGAAAGAGGGGCTGCACACACACCACACATTTAAAACACATGGCTTCCCCAATGAATCCTGGAAACTGTAGTGTGTTAGGGGTGCTGGGAATTGTAGCACTTTGAGGAGCAAGCTACAGTTCCCACAACCCTTTGGGGGAAGACATGTGCATTGAATGTATCGATGTGTGGGTGTGTGTAGCCAGAGAAATGAGATATGGATATTTTACGGAAGCGTTTAGAATACTTTAACATATAAAGCTAAGCATTCAGGGGAGGCTGGGGAAAATGTAGGGTAGGATGGGGGCGGGCAAAGTCCTTGCCACTTGCCCACCCCATCTACATCCCTATCGGGAAAGCACAGAGGCCTTTTCTGTAGCGTATTATCCATTTCCATGCTCTCGGCCAAACCGCTTTGGTTCCCCCCCTCCCGCCCCCTGGATCATTCCATCTGTGTGGGCTTGTTCTGTTTCGCCTGAACTGAGTGCCTTTCAGCTCCGCAAGAGGGGCGGGGGGGGGGGAGGCGAGCTCGACGACCTTTATGCAACTTGAGTGGAAGTACTACTGCTCCCCGAAGCATCGTAAAGGCCCCAGACCTTCAAGCCAGGATTTTGAACACTGATGTCATTATATATATTTCCCACAGAGGAGGGATATGACCCCAAAGCTCTCAGAATGGGGGTGGGGGGCAGGGGAGAGAGGTGACGTTGGAAGTTTGAAGTAGGGCAGGAGCAGGCCAGGATTCGAATTTGCAGCAGCACATAACTTGGCCCTGTGGGAGCCTTAGCCATTGGTTCCCGCCACCACCCCTCCAACGTTTATCTGATGAAAGTAGGGAAGTCTATTATTATTATTATTATTATTATTATTATTATTATTATTTATACCCCACTCATCTGACTGGGTTGCCCTAGCCACTCAAGGCAGCTTCCAACATATATAAATACATAAGAAAACATTAAACTTCCCTAAACAGGGATGCTTTCAGATGTTGTCTTCTAAAGGTTATAGAATTACTTATCTCCTTAGTTCAGGGGTCATATAACTCCATACCCTCTGATGGAAATAGGGACATCCTAAGGAAAAGAGGGGCATTCTGGGATCAAAGGAGAAACTGGGATGGCTTTTGTAAATCCAGGACTGTCCCTAGGGGTCTCCTAGCAGTCCTCAGCACATAGCTGCCAACCTTCACTTTTTTTGTGGTAAATTTCCTTATTCCAGTGCTTTTTCCTGCTGCTTCCCACTGCTATCCCGGATTGTTAGATATCCCGTAGACTGTCCCCGGGACAGGTGAGACTGCTGATCCCTTATTTTTGAGGCTGCTGATCCCTTATTTTCAAATCTGAAACTTGACAGCTATGCCTCAGCGCCCTTAATGAACTACATCTCCCAGAATTTTTTGGGAGGGGAAGCCCTGACTGCTTAATCCAGGCATGTCAAAAGTCCATTTTGGGGGCCTAATCCGGCCCACCAGTCGATTTAATCCGGCCCCCGTGGCAGTATATGTCCTGGGGGGAAATTCTAAAGAAAGCTCAGCGACTTCAACCTCATGCATGTTCATCAAATCTGGCCCTCTTTGAAAACGTTTGGGCACCCCTGGCGCCTTAAAGGTAGTGCTATTGTGTGAATCTGGCCTGATGTTTTGGAGCACAGCTGGAGAGGGCCCCAGTCTGCTTTCAGCCACACGGTCTGAAGTTGTTCGGAGCAGAAGGAATTGTTGCAGAAGGCAGCTCAGGAGTCTGGTGTGTCAAACTGTAATTCCGCCTCCTCACCCAACAGAACACAGCTGTAAGTGGCGCGAAACATCTCCTCTGCTGGCCAGCTGCTGAGATTTATTTTTACACACACCTCCTTTGAAAGATGTTCTCAGTACGGATGTAGAGCTTAAATGTTACTCCCTCATCTGTCCGTCCGCCCTCCCCGCCCCGGGGGAAATAGGTCAAGAAGCTTTGAAAGTCAGGGAGCTCCTACGCCGCTGCTACTCTGTGTCTAGGGAGTCGATTGCACAACGGCACAAATTTAGGTTTGCACAACTAAAGTGCCTTTTGCCGCCCCGGCGCAACCAACACGCCTCTGCACACACAAATCAGACACTCTCTGCAGTGAGAAAAGTGCCAGGAAAACATCCCAGGAAGTGGGGGAACGTCACCATGGCTTGACGCAACCTCGCATAATGACCCACAGACAAATCAAAAGACATGCTCATTAAACAGCTAACGTCATATCTTCCTGGAAACTCTGTGCAAATGAATCAGGACACATGTTCTTAAGAACATGAGAGCCTGGCTGCTGGATGAGGCTAGAGGGGGACCCATCTAGGGCAGTATCCTGCTCTCACAGTGGCCAAATTGACTAATTCTCTCTTAAAGTTGTCCAAATTGGTGGCCATCCCTTTTCTCGTGGGAGGGAGTTCCAAAGTTTTAGCGATGTGCTGTATGTGTGGAGAAGTACTGTATTTTCTGGCGTATAAGACTACTTTTTAACCCAGGGAAATCTTCTCAAAAATTGGGGGTCGACTTATACATCGGCTACAGCGGCAGCTCCTGCAGCAACTCCCCACCAAAGGACAAAACGACAGCAAATTAAATCAGAGGACACCGAGCTCTCTAGATGAAGCAGAAATACGCTTGAAAATTGGCCCCAGAAGCCCCCACAATCACCTGCTCTCTTGGAGTGCTAGCCACCATGGAATAGGCTCAGGTCGGCTTGACTGGTTTTTTAAATTTTTATTTGGTGTGCGTTGGAAGAGGGGTGGTCTTATACGGCGAGTATATCCCAAACTCTATATTTTAACTGGAAAAGTTGGGGGTCGTCTTATACGCCCAGTCGTCTTATATGCCAGAAAATACGGTACTTACTTCCTTTTGACTGCCCTGAACTGTCCAGCATTCAGCTTCATGGCCACAGGTTCTAGCATTTATGCACAATAAACATGTCATTGTAGTTCCCTCTAGGGTAGGGGCTCTTTGGCTTGAGTAGCTGCCTGGACGGCAGAAATCCAACAGGTCAGACTTCTCTCATCACTGCATTGAAGCAGATTTGCATTGCATTTTACACTCTCTCTCTCTCTCTCTCTCTCTCTCTCTCTCTCTCTCAGAGTGTATCTCATTCTGCTAAGTTTCCTGCCAGCATTCCGTCTGGGACTCTGATCCAGCAAAAATCTGGCTCTATCAGCGCTTAACTCATCAGTCTATGATTCTCTGTCTGCGCTGGCTACTGCCCCAGCGAATGACAGACTTTTTTTTTTTTTAAAAAGGAACACCATCCTCTTCAAACCTCCCTTTGCAGGCCCATAAATCCAAGGCTCTTTCTTCCCTGACTGTAAGCATTTGCTGTTTTACTTACAAAGGCTGAATAAAAATAGCTCCATGATGGGGAAAGAACCCCCCCCCCCGACTCCCGTCACCCAGTGGAAAAGAAAACATCAGTCTAACTTTCCAAAGGAAGCATGGAATGCTGTTCAAACATACACAGCCGCGCACACTCCTATATTGTATTATTTTTGAAAAGGGTTCAAGACTCCGCATGGAACAGTCTGGCGAGAGGATGTGCTGTGTACATTTTCCGTTGGGGCAGCAAAGCAAAGGTTGCAAAAAACGCCAAGCTTTGTCTCAGCTGAAACAAATGACCCGTCTTCACTATATATTTAAAGCACTATCGTGCCACTTTTAACAGCCATGGCTTCCCTCCCCCCCGCCCCAAGAACCATGGGAAATGTAGCTCCGTATAGTTAAAGCCATGGTTTTCCCAGTAGTGATGTATGGAAGTGAGAGCTGGACCATCAAGAAGGTTGATCGCCGAAGAATTGATGCTTTTGAATTCTGGTGCTGGAGGAGACTCTTGAGAGTCCCATGGACTGCAAGAAGATCCAACCGATCCATTCTGAAGGAAATCAGCCCTGAGTGCTCACTGGAAGGACAGATCCTGAAGCTGAGGCTCCAATACTTTGGCCACCTCATGAGTAGAGAAGACTCCCTGGAAAAGACCCTGATGTTGGGGAAGATGGAGGGCGCAAGGAGAAGGGGACGACAGAGGACGAGATGGTGGGACAGTATTCTTGAAGCTACCAGCATGAGTTTGACCAAACTGCGGGAGGCAGTGGAAGACAGGAGTGCCTGGCGTGCTTTGGTCCAAGGGGTCACCAAGAGTCGGACACGACTAAACGACTCAACAACAACAACAAAAGGGTCTGATTGTTGTTAGAGGAGACCTGGTTCTCTTCCCAAAGCTGCAATTCCCAGAGTAGTTTAACAGTCCGTCCCTCTTCTCAGGGAATTCTGGGAAATGTAGCTGCGCTGGAGTAGTTACGAGGCACTTGTTCTCCTCAAAGAACTACAATTCCCAGGTTGGTTTATTAGTTAATCCCTCTTCCTAAGGAACTCTGGGAATTAGGATCAGGCCCATAGCTCCTCTAGTCCAACATCCCAGTCTCACACTGGCTGCCCAGATGACTGTGGGAAACCTGGAAGCAGGATTCGAACCCAAGAGCACTCTCCCCTCCCACAATAACCAACAACTGGTACAGTGGTGCCTCGCAAGACGAAATTAATTCGTTCCGCGAGTTTTGTCGTCTTGAGATTTTTTTCGTCTTGCGAAGCACGGTGTCGGGAAAGTTTTGGAAAAGCTTCAAAAATCACCAAAGTCTTTAAAAACCTCAAAAAAGGCTACCACACCGCGTTCTATGAGTTGCTCCTCGAAGTCAAGTCGCAACTGTATTAACGGTGTTAAGAAAAAGGAAACAAACTTGCAAGACGTTTCCGTCTTGTGAAGCAAGCCCATAGGGAAAATCGTCTTGCGAAGCAGCTCAAAAAACGAAAAACCCTTTCGTCTAGCGAGTTTTTCGTCTTGCGAGGCATTCGTCTTGCGGGGCACCACTGTATTCAGAAACATTACTGCCTCTAACTCTGGAGGCAGAGAACAGCCTTCATGGCTAGTAGTCATTGTAGCCTAAATTAAGTATCATGAGGACTGGAGCTTCGGTATATTTGTAGGAAAGCAGCCTTGCCTTGGATTGTAGAAGCTCGCAGATCCAGTCTCTGGCATTTTATATTAAATAAATAATAATAATAATAATAATAAAAAATTATTATTTATACCCTGCCCTTCCCGGTTCAGAAAACCGGGCTCAGGGCGGCTAACAACAAATTTAAAACATTTAATTGATGCAACAAAAAAAAGCATAAAATACAGTATAAAACATGAATAACAATAAATTCAGAATTCAAAAATCAATTTAAGGGGGAAATCCATCCGATAAACATTGGATGATCACCAGGGCTAGCTGGCTAAATTAGTCCTATTTGGCCAGCGTGGAGACCAGGGGAGAATTAACTGTGGGATCCCAGAGTGCATAATCTTCATAAAAAGGGGAGAAGGAGGGAAGGAAAGGTAATAAAAGATCAGGCTAAGTTCAGATTGAAAGCCAGTCAGAATAGCTCTGTCTTACAGGCCCTGCGTAAGGAAGTTAAATCATGCAGGGCCATGGTCTCATGTGAACAGAGCATTCCACCAGGTTGGAGCCATCACTGAGAAGGCCCTGGCCCTGGTGGAGGCTAATCTGATTTCCTTAGGGCCCAGGACCTCTAAACTATGATTATTCATGGACCTTAAGGTCCTCTGTGGGGTGTACCAGGAAAGGCAGTCCCATAAATATTGTGATTTTATGTTGTGAACTGCCCTAAGATCTACAAGTATAGGGCGGTACACAAATTTAATAAATAAAAAATAAATAAATATCCAAGTAGGGCTGCGAAAGACACTCTGTCTGAAACCCTGGAGGAAAACACACATATGCACAAATACACAATTCAATCTTCTCTCCAGAGCTCACTTTATGCACCAGTAGCTCAGCAAAGCATTAGCCAGTCCTGGCCCGCTTTCTAGACAGAAAAGAAATGACATCTGCTCAGACCAGAGAACAGGCACCAAGAAACGGACTCCATCTGCTCACCTCTGCGCTCTGCTCCCAAAAGAACCGCCCTGTGCATCCCTCGGGGCTCTTCACTTGCTGTTCTTCTCCCAGGTGATGTTTGTGTCTGCTGCGTTTGGCTGTTTCACAGATCCAGCCTCGATGCGACAATCCTTCTTTCAAAACGACTTGGCATTCTTGCTATCTCTGGCGACCGAGAGGCAACAAGAATCATGCAGAGAAAAGTTCCCTTCCCTCTCCCAAAGCAGTAGAACTCCATGGGCACCCCATGTTGCAGGATTCAGAACAGACAAAAGGAAGTGCTTAACACTGTATATCCACCACACTGGAAGCCTTTCATTCATTCAGAGCAGCGTACACATGCTCTGAATGAATGAATTAATGAATGAATGAAATTTCTGGCCCTGTAGATACTCTTGGACTCTATCTCCCATCAGCCCCCACCAGAAAAACCAAGAACCAGAGATGATGGAAGCTGTAGTCCAGCAACCTGGGGAAGGCCACACATTATCCCCTATCCCTGCTTTATGTATTAACATTTAAGTGTGGCAGCACCTACACTTTGGAACTCCCTGCCACTTGACACCAGGGAGGTGTCTTTTCTTTTCTGTGCCTGCTAAAAAACATTTTTATTTAGGCAAACCTATCCAGGTAAGTGGGACGCGGGTGGCACTGTGGGTTAAACCACAGAGCCTAGGACTTGCCGATCAGAAGGTCGGTGGTTCAAATCCCCACGACGGGGTGAGCTCCCATTGCTCGGTCCCAGCTCCTGCCAACCTAGCAGTTCGAAAGCACGTCAAAGTGCAAGTAGATAAATAGGTACCACTCCGGTGGGAAGGTAAACGGCGTTTCCGTGCGCTGCTCTGGTTCGCCAGAAGTGGCTTAGTCTTGCTGGCCACATGACCTGGCAGCTGTATGCCGGCTCCCTCGGCCAATAAAGCAAGATGAGCGCCGCAACCCCAGAGTCGGTCACGACGGGACCTAACAGTCAGGGGTCCCTTTACCTTTACCTTTATCCAGGTAAGTAAAATGTTGGCATGCATTTTAACCTGGCTTTTTGCTTATTGGTTATTTAATACTGGTGTACTGGAAGAAGCAAAGATCACCAGTGTCGAAGCAATGATTAGTCAACATCAACTTCATTGGACTGGTCATGTCGTGCGGATGCCCCATTATCGTCTTCCAAAGAAACTACTCTATTCCAAACTTAAAAATGGGAAGCGTAATGCTGGTGGTCAAGAAAAGAGGCTTAAAGACTGTCTCAAGGCAAATTTAAAAACATGTAGTATAAACGCCAACAATTGGGAAACACTTGCCTGCGAGCGCTCCAACTGGAGAAGAAGAAGAAGAAGAAGAAGAGTTTGGATTTGATATCCCGCCTTTCACTCCCCTTCAGGAGTCTCAAAGCGGCTAACATTCTCCTTTCCCTTCCTCCCCCACAACAAACACTCTGTGAGGTGAGTGGGGCTGAGAGATTTCAGAGAAGTGTGACTAGCCCAAGGTCACCCAGCAGCTGCATGTGGAGGAGCGGAGACGCGAACCCGGTTTCCCAGATTACGAGACTACCGCTCTTAACCACTACACCACACTGGTAAAGAACAGCCTTTACCAAAGGTGTGTTGGGCTTTGAAGACACTCAAACTCGGGACGCAAGGGAGAAACGTGCTAAGAGGAAGGCACGCTTGGCAAAATCCACACCATGATCAACTCTCGCCTGGAAACGAATATCCCCACTGTGGAAGGACGTGTGGATCCAGAATTGGCCTCCACAGTCACTTACGGACTCATTGTTAAAACCGTGTTTATGGAAGACAATCTTACTTGGCTACAAGTGATCACTAAATAATAATAATACAGTGGTACCTCGGGTTACATACACTTCATGTTACAGGTGCTTCAGGTTACAAACTCTACTAACCCAGAAATATTACCTCGGGTTAAGAACTTTGCTTCAGGATGAGAACAGAAATCATGCTCCGTCGGCGCGGCGGCCTCATTAGCTAAAATGGTGCTTCAGGTTAAGAACAGTTTCAGGTTAAGAACGGACCTCCGGAACGAAGGTAATAAATAATAATAATAATAATAATAATAAATGTTTTAAGTAGCTGTTTTTAACTGCTTTTTAACCTCTAACGTTATCGTTTTGGAAACAGCTTTGGAAACTTCCCCTGCATGCAAAGATAGGCTCTGGTGGATTGAACAGATGAGACTAATTGTGTATCCAAAGGGTCAAGAAAGAGAGTTTTTGCGCATGCTGTGAGGGGCAGGTGGGGCTAATCCACCTGAGAACGTAGCTCATCTAGAAGAAAAACTCTGGTCCTAAACCTCCTCTGCCCTGCAGGATATCTTCAGAAGAAAACGCTAAAGAGTAAACCCTACACAAATCTGGAATGGAGTCCCTAAGGTATTTGGATGGCACCTGGTGCACCTCCTTCCAGCAACTCCTGCAGCCCAGCTGGTGCCAAATGTCTTGCTCTGCTTTCCTTTGGACCACATCAGTGAGGCCAAGGTGTGTGTGTGTGTCTTGTTATCTCGGCAGCGCAGGACCTCCCGACACACTGCCCAGGCTTGTGCCCCAGGGAGCTCACTTTGATGCAGTTTGACTTCACCCCTGGAGACACACTCCATTGTCTCTCAAGACAGACGGATGCCAAAAACAAATAGCTTTGATTGTGTGTGGTTTGAAAAACAAAGAAAGAAAGAAACAAGCAGTAGAGATATATATAATGAAATGAAATCCAGTCATGGGGAAAATAAATTTGAATTCTGTGGTTTTGCATATGAAGACATAATGATAATCATCTGTTCCTTAGCAGGTCTTCAAATTAGGTAAATACAACCTCAGATGAACAACAATCATGACACTAAAGCCAAAATGGAAAAGCTGTGTGTGAAAAACTAAGTACAGCACACCTTAGGATACAGTAGCTTGTAGAACCACCTTTGGCAGCAATAACATGAACCAATTGTTTTCTGCAGGATATCAGTCTCTCAGTTGTGGAAGAATTTTAGCCCATTCTTCTTTACAAGGTTCCTTCAGGTCTTGGAGGTTTGCTGGCATTTGTTGATGAACAGCTCTCTTAAGGTCCCGCATGGCATTTCAACTGGGCTGACGTCTGGATTTCGACTGGGCCATTGCAACCTCTTGATTCTGTTCTTTTTTTCCAGGCATTCTGTTGCAGATTTGCTGGTGTGCCTGGGATCCTTCTCCTGTTGCATGATAATAATGATAATAATAATAATGATAATAATGATTTATTATTTATACCCCGCCCATCTGGCTGGGTTTCCCCAGCCACTCTGGGCGGCTTTCAACAAAATATTAAAATACAATAGTCTGTTAAACATTAAAAGCTTCCCTAAACATGACCCAATTTCAGCCAAACTTGAGCTGCTGGGCATATGGCCACACATTTGACTGTAGAATATTTTGGTATATAGAGGAGTTCATGGTCCACTCAATGACTGCAAGGTCCCCAGGCCCTGCATCTGCAAAACAAGCCCAAATCATCACCCCTCCACCACTGTGCTTGACGGTTAGTATGAGGTGCTTGTGCTGATATGCTGTGTTGGGTTTTTGCTAAACTATGGCAAACATCTCCACTTTGGTCTCATCTGTCCAAAGGACATTGTTCCAGAAATCTCATGGTTTGGTCAGATGCAACTCTTCAAACCAAAACCGTGCTACCATGTTCTTTTTAGAGAGGCAAGGCTTTCTCCTGGAAACCCTTCCGAACAAACCATACTCGTTTAGTCTTTTTCTAATCATACTGTCATGAATTTTAACATTTAACCTGCTAACTGAGGCCTCTAGAGCCTGAGATGTAACTCTTGGGTTTCCTACAATTTCTTGTGAGCATTGCACGGTCTGACTTGGGGTGAATTTGCTGGGACGTCCACTCCCGAGAAGACTGGCAACTGTCTTGCATGTTTTCCACTTTTGAATAATCTTTCTCACTGTAGAATGATGGACTTAAAATTGGTTGGAGATGGCCTTAGAACCCCTCCCAGTTTCATAGGCAGCAGCACTTGCTTCTCTGAGAGCATTGTGTCGTCTTTCCTCACTGAGGGACGCGGGTGGCGCTGTGGTCTAAACCACTGAGCCTCTTGGCCTTGCCGATCAGAAGGTCGGCGGTTCAAATCCCTGCGATGGAGTGAGCTCCCATTGCTCTGTCCAACCTTCTGCCAACCTAGCAGTTCGAAAGCACACCAGTGCAAGTAGATAAATATGTACCACTGCAGCAGGAAGGTAAATAGCATTTCCGTGTGCTCTGGTTCCCATCACAGTGTCCCATTGTGCCAGAAGCAGTTTAGTCATGTTGGTCACATGACCCGGAAAGCTGTCTGTGGACAAATGCTGGCTCCCTTGGCCTGGAAGCAAGATGAGCGCCGCAACCCCATAGTCACCTTTGACTGGACTTAACCGTCCAGGGGTCCTTTACCTTTACCTTCCTCCTTGGCATTGTGTTAAAGCACACCCAAATGCTCCAGACCAGCAAACTGCTAAATCTTTGGCTTTTCTAGAGATAGGCATACTTGCTGATGATTTGATTTGCACTGCTTGTCTGTTACTTAGCCTCTTAATTCCTGTGGAAGCGGTATGGGTGTTATCATGGGATTGCTACAAGCTATTGAATCCTAAGGTGTACTTAGTTTTTCACACATGATTACTCCATCCTGTCTTTATTTCTGTTAAATAAATCATGACACAGAGTCATATGTCATGTGTTGTTCATCTGAGATTGCATTTACGTACTTCATTTTAAGACCTGCTAAGGAACAAATGGGACGCAGGTGGTGCTGTGGGTTAAACCACAGAGCCTAGGACTTGCTGATCAGAAGGTCGGCGGTTCGAACCCCCGCAACGGGGTGAGTTCCCGTTGCTCGGTCTCTGCTCCTGCCCACCTAGCAGTTCGAAAGCACGTCAAAGTGCAAGTAGATAAACAGGCACCGCTCCGGCGGGAAGGTAAACGCCGTTTCCGTGCGCTGCTCTGGTTTGCCAGAAGCGGCTTAGTCATGCTGGCCACGTGACCCGGAAGCTGTACGCCGGCTCCCTTGGCCAATAAAGCGAGATGAGCGCCGCAACCCCAGAGTCGGCCACGACTGGACCTAATGGTCAGGGGTCCCTTTACCTTTACCTTTAAGGAACAAATGATTGCTATTATGTCCTGATATGTAAAACCACATGATTCAAAGGCAGTGCACTTTCTTTCCCCCATGACTGTAAAATAGCCTAGGAGCGAGTCTTGTTGAACTGAATGAGACTTACTTCTGAATGGAGGCATATAGGATTGCACTGACTGCCAGACCCCAAAATATAAACTTCCTGCCAGCAGGGGCCTGTAACAGGATCCGAGGACTTAGGCTCTTGGAAATATGTACTAATCTACGCAGGGTTCAAAATGCGCCAACAGCCTGTGCAAAGCCTTTGGGGAAGCGGGGCCACTGAATGGGAAACTATCTCCCTTTTGGATCTGAAATAGCACCTTGTGACTGGAACAGGTGCAAGAAATTGACCGGCTAAGCTGCTCGTGGGTCATACACAGCTCTTTGGGAAGAAGAGGGTCATGTGTCAAGGAAGATTTGCTTGACAGGAAGAGAAGTATATGTCTTAATTTTTTAAAAGCCTCTTGCTTCAATAAAAAAACTTGCGGCATTTTAAAGACTAACAGATTTAGTGCGGGCACAAGCTTTCGTGGACTCAGCTTCACTTTGTCAGGCATGAAGAGCAGATCCAAACTACTGTACTGTGGCCCGTGTTTCGTTAGCCGAAAATGGAAAACGAGCGAGGTCCCAGCTAAAGAAGAATGGTCAGTTAAACTGATGGAATATGCGCAGCTTGCAGACCTAACATATAGAATAAGAGAACAAGAAGAACATATGTTTAGAGAAGATTGGAAAATGTTTATTGAATATATGGGGGGAAATTGTGTACACTTGAAAACGTTGGCAGCATTAAGATAAATTCAACAGCGTAAATAAGTTTTGATGGATGTAATAATGGAATACTGAATGGTTGAGTTTATGTAAAATATGCAGGCATTTATGGTATGCAAAATGAACCATGTAAAGAGAAGAAGGGAAATCATTGATATTTTAAGGATGTTTAAATGAGTATTCAAAATTGTAAAGCAGAACATTTAATAAAAATGATAATAAAAAAAGGTCGTCAAAGACAAGATGCAAAACTGAAATGCATGAAAGGTTAAGCGTAGCGACCGTTTTCAACAGCTAAGTCGCAATAATAGTGTTCTTCAGCTATACTCTGCTAATTTATCACCCATGGGGGGAGGCAGTGTGGTGTAGTGGTTAGAGTGTTGGCCTAGGAACTGAGAGACAGCGGGGTTCAATTCCCCTCTGGGCTATGAAGCTGACTTGGTGAGCTCTAGCTGCTTTTGAACTATAATAATAAAATAATAAAATATAATAATAATAATAATAATAATAATTTATTTATACCCCACCCATCTGGCTGGGCTTCCCCAGCCACTCTGGGCAGCTTCCAACAAAATATTAAAATACAGTAATGCATCAAACATTAAAAGCTTCCCTTAACCAGGGCTGTCTTCAGATGTCTTCTAAAAGTCTGGTACAGTGGTACCTCGGGTTACATACGTTTCAGGTTACATACGCTTCAGGTTACAGACTCCGCTAACCCTGAAATAGTACCTTGGGTTAAGAACTTTGCTTCAGGATGAGAACAGAAATTGTGTAGTGGTAGCGCAGCGGCAGCAGGAGGCCCCATTAGCTAAAGTGGTGCTTCAGGTTAAGAACAGTTTCAGGTTAAGAATGGACCTCCGGAACGAATTGAGTACTTAACCCAAGGTACCACTGCAGTTGTTGTTCTCTTTGACATCTGGTGGGGGGGCGTTCCACAGGGCGGGTGCCACCACCGAGAAGTCCCTCTGCCTGGTTCCCTGTAACTTGGCTTCTCGCAGGGAGGGAACTGCCAGAAGGCCCTCGGCACTGGACCTCAGTGTCCGGGCAGAACGATGGGGGTGGAGCCGCTCCTTCAGAGCATCATCACTGACCACTGGTCTTGCTAGCTAGGGATGGTGGGAGTTGTGGTCTGAAAACAGCTGGAGACCCAAGTTTGGGAAACTTTGTTTCCAACAGATGTCTTCTCCAGGCCTACCTGAGGATGCAAGGACCTCCATCTGTCACCTTCTGCATGCAAAGCAGCTGCTCTAAGCTGGTGGTGACTGGGAGGCAAGAGAGCCCAACAGTAGGGGAGGCCAGAGTCAATGAGAGGCAGATTCTGCTAAATTCTGCTGGGACTATGAAGAGAAGAAGGGATGCGGGTGGCGCTGTGGGTTAAATCACAGAGCCTAGGACTTGCTGATCAGAAGGTCAGCAGTTTGAATCCCCATGACGGGGTGAGCTCCCGTTGTTTGGTCCCTGCTCCTGCCAACCTAGCAGTTTGAAGGCACGTCAAAGTGCAAGTAGATAAATAGGTACCACTCTGGCGGGAAGGTAAACGGCGTTTTCGTGCACTGCTCTGGTTCACCAGAAGCAGCTTAGTCATGCTAGCCACGACCCGGAAGCTGTATCCTGGCTCCCTTGGCCAATAAAGCGAGATGAGCACCGCAACCCCAGAGTCACGAATGGACCTAATGGTCAGGGGTCCCTTTACCTTTATGAAGAGGAGAAGGAACAAGGAGAAGGCCAGCAGGGACAAGCCCTGAACTGGTTGTAAGTAAGAAGGACAGGCGAGTAGGGGCTGGCTGAGAGGGCAGACAGAGGTTGATGAGGCAGTGCCCCATTTGCCCTAATAAACACACCTCCACTGGCAGACTCTCCAACATTTATCCAATGAAAACAGGGACATCTTCATCCATAAACAACAACAACAACAGTTTTACTATTATCATGCAGCTTCCAGCAGATTTTTAAAAATAAGAAAACATTAAGCATTAAAAAAAATACCTCCTTATACAGTGGTACCTCAGGTTACACGTGCTTCAGGTTACATACGCTTCAGGTTACAGACTCCGCTAACCCAGAAATATTACCTCAGGTTAAGAACTTTGCTTCAGGATGAGAACAGAAATCGTGCTCCAGCGGCATGGCAGCAGCGGGAGGCCCCATTAGCTAAAGTGGTGCTTCAGGTTAAGAACAGTTTCAGGTTAAGTACGGACCTCCAGAACGAATTAAGTACTTAACCTGAGATACCACTGTACAGGGCTATTTTCAGGTGGCTTGGGGGTCGGATAACTCCATACCCTCCAACATTTATCTGATGAAAATAGGAACACCCTAAGGAACAGCGGGACATTCCAGGATCAAATCAGAAACCGGAATGACTTCTGTAAATAGGGACACTTAGAGGGTCTGCACTGGTTCCCCCGAACCCCAAGTTACTGCTCTGACCCTTAACAACAATTAGAAACTGACCTGCCATCAGTTTGAAATGTAGGGCGAGAAGCCAAGTTACAGGGAACCAGGCAGAGGGCCTTCTCGGTGGTGGCACCCGCCCTGTGGAACGCCCTCCCACCAGATGTCAAAGAGAACAACAACTACCAGACTTTTAGACGACATCTGAAGGCAGCCCTGTTTAGGGAAGCTTTTAATGTTTAACAGACCACTTTATTTTAATACTTTGTTGGAAGCCGCCCAGGGTGGCTGGGGAGACCCAGCCAGATGGGCGGGGTATAAATAATAATAATAATAATAATAATAATAATAATAATAATAATATTAAAGGGTGTAGGCATCTTCACAAATGCATAGCTCCAGGCACCTTGGTGCAGAATTTGGAGTGATGTGGGAGGAGGCAGAGGAAGCAGATAGGTGCTTGAAAACGGTGGCCAAACCTCCTCCATTTCCTTAGAGATCTTTTGGCACCAATCCTGTGAACAGCGGGAGATGATGACCTCTAGGTGACCTCTCTCCCCCGCCTTGCAGCTGCTTTCTGCAAGGCATTTAATCTAGCTATGCCCTGTCCCAGGAAAAGAATAACCCACTGTGCTATTTATACCCCAAAGCGTACATCTTGAACAGAAATAGCCCCCCGGGCGTCAGAACGCACCCTCCAGCTTCAGGGCCCATTAGAAAATCTGCTGTCACCAGAAGCAGAAAACCTACACCATCCACAATGCTACCTAAATATGTCACAGGCAGGGATGAAGCAAAGAAAACAAGCACCACTCCACTCAGCAGTCATCGAGGTTCCCAGAACCACAAGGCCCCACAAGCTCAGGGTCAGGACACCTGCTTGGAATGCAGAAGGCCCCTAGTTCATATTCAATACGTTTAGTTTGGCTTGCCACGTCAGTTTGCAAATTTGCTCGAAAATTCATCAAATTTTTAATGCTGCAATAGACACTTTTCTCTAAGCAATTTTGCCTAATAGGAACTCTTGCAAAGCAATTTCCCTTACTATAATGGTGTAGTGGTTAGAGTCATGTACTAGGACTAGGGAGACAGCAGGGTTCAAATCCTCTCTTGGCCAGTCCACTGGGTTGCCTCGGGCCAGTCACAGCCTCTCCGCCTACCTCACAGGGTTGTGAGGAGGGTAAAACAGGATGAGAACCTATGCATGCCACCTGGAGCTCCCTGGACAAAAGGTGGGATATACCGGTTAATGTAACAATATATTATAATGCACTTTTGCAGGTCATTTTCACAATTATATGCACTTTTATGTACACTTTACCCCAGTGTATGCATTTGTTTTGTACCCATTACTTGGCTGGGTAAGTGCCCTACAAAATCCAGAAAAAGACGGGCGTGTTTCGGCTAGGATTAGGCGGGCTTGTACCTTTTCATGTGAGCTGAACCTGATTTCTCTCCCATTGCTACATCCTGTTAAAAGGATATTAGGCAGAGCAAAGGATGGGGAAAAGAGCCTCTTCTCTCTGCCGTATAATAGCCCGGAGAGCAGTGGCCAGACAGAGTAAGCCAGAACTGGGTCTGATTCGGTATCAAGCAGTTTCATACACAGAAGAAAACAATTAACACCCCCATCCTTAATGACCCGGCTAGCAGCTTGGCTGTGACAAGACGAACAGATGCCAAGCCTTGCTCTCGGTTCCATGCGGCCATTACGGACTATTAGCCGAGCTTCTGTTCCAAGATGCAAACGAAATGGTGATTCAGAGACAGGGTGGGTGTTTTATCTGCAAATCTGCTCCCTGATCACAACAATCCCACGGAAGGACCGTTGCAAATCGCCCAGGGGGAGGACAGCAACAAAAGGCTATGTTTTGCCTTATATGGTGTCTTGCCATATGTCCATTCAGTTCAGTATTTTCTACGTTGGCAGCAGCTTTTCAGGGTCTCGGCCAAGCAATGACTCTTCCAGCCCTGCCTGGAGAGGGTGGGGATTGAGCCTGAGGCCTCCCCCTAAAAATGAAGCAAGATTCCAGTGCTCATGGTTCTGAATTAAGGGCAATTTAATTGGAAACTGCGGGAGCTGCCTTCAAATACTGAGGAAGATCGTTATTCTACCTAGGCTAGTATTGCCCGCACTGACTTACAGCAGCTCTTCAGTAAGGGCCTTACTCTATCTGCTTGAAAAGTAGATGTTGTAGCATGGAGGACACATTTAAAAGCTGATGTAGCCATTCATTTTGGAGTAAGACTGAGAAAGACCCGGGTTCAAATCTCCATTCAGCCACGCAGCAGCTCACGTTACAATGGAGCGTTTGAGCGCTCTCTTTGCCACCCGCCCAAACCCATCTTCACATTTCGGCAACACAACACCAAGAGGCTAGCGGAGGTGAAACCCAGTACCAGGGTATCATCTGTCACCATGGAAACAGTGGGCTCCTCCATGCCGCTGTCATGGAAACACAAAGCTACAGAGCAGGATGAGTGAGAAGGAAGATTCTCTGCAGGAATAAAAGAGGTGGGGGGGAAGGTCAAGCTGTCTGGATTTGGGATATAACTTCTGGCCACTTCAAAATAAGCCAGGCCCAAAGGGACTTTGTTGTGTGAGGGCGATGACGAGATGTAGACACCAACAGCTGTTCAGTCTTGTTTTAATGACATGCTCCTCCACCTGCCTCACTTTGTGCAAAGGTAGAATCATAGAACCATAGAATCACAACGATGCAGGAATATCAACTAAAGCATCCATGACAAACAGCCAACCAACCCCTGCTTGAAAACCTGCAATGAAGGCAGGTCCGCAACTTCCTGAGGGAGACCGTTCCACTGTCAAACAGCTCTTACCGTCTTCCTGAAGTTGTCTCGGAATCCCCTTTTTTGTAACTTGAAGCCATTGGTTCGGGTCCTAACCCCCCCTCCCCAGAGCAGGCGAAAACAAGCTTGCTCCATCTTCCACGAGACAGCCCTTCAGATATTTGAAGATGACTATCATATCTCCTATTAGTCTCCTCTTTTCCAGGCTAAACATACCTAGCTCCTTTTTTTTAAATAACTTTTTTATTCAAAATTAAAACAAAACTTATTATCCAGAAACATATCATCCTTATCCCCCATTTTTCCTCCCTCCCCCCACAGAACCCACCCACCCCCACCCCCGACTGCCCTCAGTTCGTCTTTGATTTCTCTAAAATTGCTGTTTTCTGCATGTTACACAGTTGTATAGATCCTCAAACTATTTAGCTGATTATTATCAATAAAAAGGTTTGTGAATGTTTATTCAAAGCCAGCCAAGTCCCAGCTCCTTCAACCACTCCTCATAAGGCTTTGTTTCCCACCCCTTGATCATCTTGGTCTCCCCTCCTCTGCACACCTTCCAGCTTGTCAACATCCTTCTTAAATTGGGGTGCCCAGAACTGGACACAGTCTTCCAAGTGTGGTCTGACCAAAGCAGATTCAGAGCGGTACCATTCCTTCCCTTGATCTGGACACTAGACTTCTGTTGATGCAGCCTAGAATAGCATTACCTTTTTTTGCTGCTGCGTCATGCACTGGACTCATGTTAAGCCTGTGGTCCACGAAGGGCTGGCACCTCTTCAAGCCTTAAAACCTGGAACCTGGGCATAGCTGTCAACTTTTACCTTTTCTTGCGAGGAATCCTATTCGGAATAAGGGAATTTCCCTTAAAAAAGGGGAAACGTTGACAGCTATGAACTTGGGAGGTTGGCCAGGTGAGCTCAAAAAGGTCCTGGACCTGTGCGTATGCCTGTCACAAAGGAGACAGAGATCACCACCTCCTAATTCAGGGGCAGGGATTTTTCACCAAGGGCCATGTTCACTTCTAGGTAACTTTCTGGGAGCCACATGCCGGGAGTAGGCGGGGCCAGAAGTAAAAATGGGTGGAGCAATCAGCATTACAAATCTCAGGTATGCTTTCTTAGAATCTCTTTTGATTCCCCCCCCCCCCTTTGAGACATTTGATTTAATGCATACGTTCAGAAACTGTAGGGTGTGTTGTTTTTTTTAAGCAACAAATAAGAGGGAGGCTGAAAATCACCACTACAACAGAGCTGTGGCTTTTTAATATTGGAAAACTTTTATTTTATTTTTTTTCTCTTCCAAATGAGCACCAACACATATCGTAAATAGGTCAACAAATGCTTCCTTCCTTCTAATACTGAAGTACTATGTACAATTATACAAAGGACATGACGAGGTGAAGACCCCCCCCCAAAAAAAAACCAAAAAAGAAAACCCCAAAACAATTAAAAACATTTATTACTGAAGCAAAAAAACGACCTGAAGAATATGCCAAACAATAAAAATAAAATACAAATAAAACAAAAACCCAAGAAATATGTACACAGTTTGTAAACACAAGGGCGTCAACACGACAGGCTGGTATTGGAAATATATTTGCTTCATTTGAAGAAAGCATTAAGGTGCCCATTGTATCTTACCCATAATGCTATTCTGCTCACAGTTAAGTGTGCAGGTTTTTTTTTAAATTTAAAGTTAAAAACCATTTGTTTTCTCCTTCAACCGTTTTCCAGCATTCAACTTCCTTTTTCTTTTTTCTTTTAAAAAAAGATTCCTGAAAGTCAACACACAAACAAATATTCCAGAACATTTCACTCCCCGGTTTTCTCTCAGACAGGTAAAGCATTTCTTCAGCTACTCATTCATTTCTTTCATCATGAGCAACGCAAAGCTGGGGTTTATGTGTGGTGGGAAGTGCGATTCTTCCTCATCCTTGAAATGATACCATGAAATGTATATTTAATACATAATTATCTCAGTCCGAAAACACAGACATACACACAGGAATAAAAAACAAACAAACCAATATGCGAACACGAGGAACAAGAGATTTCACCTGCTTGTTTTGTCATTTAAAATGGGTGTGCACCAGAAAGTTTTATGGGAAGGGGCAGGACGTGGGGAGAAATGAAGCACACGCAGCATTGATCAAGCATACTGCCAAAGAGTCATATTGCCAAAGCGCAATCCAATCATTTGTGCTGTTGGTCCACTTGGGAGATTTATAGAGCAATCAAAACTGGGGTAAAAGGAAAGACTTAACAGCGACGGAAAAAAATAAAGACCCATTAACGCCAGAGATGTAAACATGTCGCCAGAATCTAGAACAGTGATGGCCAAACGTGGCCCTCCAGCTGTTTTGGGACTACAATTCCCATCATCCCTGACCACTGGTCCTGTTAGCTAGGGATGATGGGAGTTGTAGTCCCAAAACAGCTGGAGAGCCTAAAGGGATAGAATCAGAGGTTGCCACCTTTTCTTTCTGACCCTGCTCCCGTGCCTTTAAATGACAGCTAAATAGAGCCACTGAGATGTCACATGAGGGGAGGAAAAAGACCCCCCCCCACTAGTTCCTCCCCATGCTGAGAAATTTTGCTCTGCTTGCAAACTTGTGTGTGTGTGTGAGGGTGCTGTTAAAAAAAGGTGGCAACTCTAGACAATATCTGCTGCCGCACACCCCAAAAACCTAAAACAGGAGGCCTGCTTACAATACAGAGACCGGTGACTAAAGAACAGGACAGGAAGCAGCTTGTGCTGTTTGGAGATATTATTATTTTAAAAAAGGACAATCTATGTTGCCAACTCACTTGCCTTGCTATGCTGGCTGCCACTTGAAGCCTCATTCTAGAAGACAGTTTCCATAGTATTCGCCTTACAGAATTAGATGGTTCACCTGGTAAAACAGAGATTTATGGAAATCCGGCAGCAGAGATTCATGAGCTACTTCTTGTTGTGAACAGAGCACGGCCATTGCTAGTGCTATAGTGACTCCGGAGGCAATGAACAAGCTCTGAAATTGATTCTTTGGTCTGGTTCAGAGGAAGTCTCTACATACAGACATATAGACAGAGGTGGCCCAATACATTTGGTGGTGCCTAAGGCAAGAAAATCTACATGGTACCTCCCTCCCGCCCCTCCACGGTAAACATATAACGAAATAAATAAATCATAGACAAGTTTCGATACGAAATCATTCCTGCATCGTGCAGCGGAACCTAGCTAATGCGTCCAGAGGGAAAGTCTGGGGCGGTGCGAGAAATTAAGACCCGGCGAGTCCAATGACTGGGGTGCCTGTTGCACCTCTCTTGCAGTAGGGGAGGCACATGCTGAACGCGGACTCATGCAGAGACACACAAGAGATGGGCTTCTCTGGGGCAGTGGAGAGGGTGGTTTCACTGGTTGTGGCTGCTCCCACTGATGGCAGGGATAGAGGGGAGAGAGATGTTGATGGACAAAAACTCCCTTCACCCCCAACACCACTAGCCGTGTCCAGAGAGCCATTGATGTTCCCTAGGCTGTCAGTCAGGCCGAAGGGAATGACAGACTACCGTAATCCACTCCTTTTTGGATAGAGAACTGTCCATGTTAGCCTACAACGCCAGAAAGGAGGAAAGAAGACAGTGTCTTTCAAGAACTCTTCCCAGGTCCAGATGAGGGTCTCAGCTAGGCCAAGGCCACATCCGCACCCAGCATTTAAAAGCAGTGTTATAACATTTTAACATACCCCTCAAGTGTCCCGGGGGGGGGGGAGGAAGGGACTCCCTGTTTCTTATCGCAAGAGAACAGTGGCCATTTGGGTTGCTGTGATCTCGCGGCATGATTTCTCCCGTAAAATGTGTTTTTTGGGGGGTTGCGATTTCACGCGCTGCCCAAAACATGTGCTGTGCGATTTTTGTTCCCCCCCCCAAAAAAAAGCTGACAACTTTGCGGGTGTCAGGAATTTTACCTTTTGAAATATGGCAACCAATCCCTCTTCCCAGGGAACTCTGGGAACTGTAGTTCTGAGTGGGGAATAGGGGGTCTCCTAACTGCTCTCAGTACCCATGACAAACTAAGGCTCCCAGAATTCTTTGGGGGAAGCCATGACTGCCTCAAGTGGTACCATAGAGCTTTAAATGTATGGTGCAGATATGGCCTAAGGCCCGGGCCACAGGTTTGCAGGGGCTGAGGTGCTCCTAGGGTGTCCCTTGACAAGAAGATCAGGCAGCTCAGAAACTAGAAAGCAGTCATAGAGTGGCTCAGGAATCTACTTTAAGGAAGCAGACAATCCCAGTGAGTCTTGAGAGATTTCCCAAACCGAGGCTTCCCTCTAACACCCCACCGTTATCAACCCTGGACACAAAAGACTAGACAGCCTGGTGCTATTTAAATCCTTCCAAACCACAACCTAAACTTCCTTGCTTCTAAGTATAGCTCAACATCTGTTTTTGCCTACCTTGCGCTTTAGCCGTGACAAATGCCTGCCCCTTCAGATGTAGGTACAAGTCACATCCCAACTGAAATCAATGAAAGTCCAGCTTATGTTAATGGAGTTAGAATTATATCTTCAATCTCTTTCTTTTGACACCTCGTTTGGCCCTGCCTTGACAAATATATATGAGGGTCTGCTCCCATTTTATCCTAACAACAGCACTGAAAGATGGCCTTTCCTGAAGATATTCAGGGAGCTCTTTTGACACTCGAGTGTCTGATTTGAAAACATGTTCCCTAGATTCAAATCTGAACACGCCAATTGCTACATCGTACAAACATGTTTTCCACACTTCTCTCTGGGACAACGATGAGGGTGCTCCAAAGACAGAGACTTTGAAAGACGAAAAGGCACAAGATTTAAAACAACATCATGCAAAAGTTAGCAGCATAGCGTAAGCCATTGAACGGCACTCACTGAGATTATCAGGAGCAACCTATATACACTCAAATGGAAGTCCCAAGACAAGGAATTATTTCAACATCTGTCTCTGTCTACATTCAAGAGTGTGAATTACCGCGCGTCCCTGAATTTATTTATATACTTAAAAATGAATCCTTGCCTCCAGACGTTCCAGTGGGCTTCTCATTAACCATGAAACTGGCTGTATTTTAGTTTCTTCCCTGCCCTGCATTTCTTAAGGTCTTGTTTGATTTGAATGCAACTCCCTGCTAACAAACATCTGCCTAACATCCGCATTATTTCCCTTTAAATAATAGTTTGCAAGACGGAGAGAGAATAAAAGTTTAGAAAAATTCAAAACTGTAACACGCAAAAGTGGTTTGGTGGGGGGGCCGGAGGGGTGTAAAAGCACCACATATATATATTATTTTTTAAATTCAACATTATTAACATAAAAAGTACATATGCTACTGCCTTGTATGGTATGTAGATATTATTATCAGGGTGTCATTTTTATATGATCCAGGAACCCAAAGGAAGAACAAAGTGGAATGGGCAAGGGGAGGAATAACCCTATCAAATTCTGCAAGTCAGAGGGATATAATGCAAGATCTATTCTTTCCATCAGCCAAGGGGAACTCACTATGAGACAGGGACGGTGTTTCCACCTACAACCTGTAGGATTCAGGGGGGAAATGGCCCTGGTCCTCATGATCAGGAGATAACTTCGACTCTCATTGCTTAATGCTCGTTTTTAATCCCCGTCCCCCAGGAGACAACGGCTGACCTCTGCAGTCTGTTACCCATCAGGAAAGGATGGTACCTATCAACTAACTTGGGGACAAAAAAAAATAGCCAAGTTCTTTGGTCATGCTGTAAAGAGAGAGAAATCAGATTTCCAAAAGCCATTGATTCAGAACACAGTGTTTTTGAGCATAAACTCAAAATCACCGGGGGGAGGGCATCTGGATGCTGATGGGCTTCCAACTCCCAGCAGCCCCAGCGGCCAGCATGGCCAATGGTGAGGGACGATGGGAGTCCAACAACGTCCAAGAAGGCCTCAGTTTCCCCACAAGTAGTTTTGGGCATCTACTTTTGCTTCCCTCTTCCATTACCAAACACAAAACGCTGCCACACGAGTCTGTACTCTACGAGCAGGTGATGGGTGATTTAGCAGCAAAATCTAGCAAACGTTAAGAAGCACTTGAGGTTAATGTTTTAGCAGAGCAGGAAGACTGAAACTAGATCTCAGAAGGGACAGCCCAAAGGGTGCTTCCAATATCAAATGGTTTAGAGAGGGGCATGGGCTGCAGCCACACTTAATAAGAATGGGGTGTCCTGTCAGGTAAACAACAGACGCTTGTAGTGGAACAGGCTTGGATTTTGAGAGACTGGACTTCCCAAGTCCAAACTGGGTATTGCACTGTTATTAGGACTAGCATGTAAACAGGTGGTGTGGAGATGTATCAAGACTCCTGCTTATCCTTTCATCTGCAAAGTCAGCAATTCGTGGATCTTGCCCTACAGACAGATCTGTACCCTGAAATGCAGCGTTTTGCTACAAAGATTATGGGGGTGATTCTCTTGCACCATCAGAGCCAATTAATCGGCAAACATTAGTGATTGAACCTAATTCCCTCCTCCTCACCCCAAATCTTCTCTTTGCTTACCACTCTCAAGCGGGCATCCCCCCCCCCTGCTGATAACCTGAGTTTCTGCCGCAGAAAAAGGAATCCCAACAGAAGGCCATGAAAACCGGATGGTTCTCAACGCTTGCCCTGACCAAAACAAACAAAAACAAAAATCCACACCATGGGCTATACTAGATCTCTTTCTTGCTAGCAGATTGCGACAGATTTGCAGAGCAGATTAACCTACATGAGAAGATTTCCACCAATAAAGCAAGGGGGGGGGCGAATGAGAAAAAGAGAGAGGCAGCGAGGGCCGGGGGGGGGGGGGAGGATGGAAAGGAATTCATTTAGATGTGTACAAATTCAGCCTGACTTCACTTGTCAGACACCGGAGTCGCTTTGATGCAGAATGCAAATTCACAGTGTCATTGACAATGCATTGAAATGCAAAAAACGGGGGGCTCTCAAAGCATTCCCCTTGCGGCCCCCCTGTGTCCCCTCCACAAAAAAGACCCCTTAACGTGACCAGAGGGAGGCCTTGAAGCAAAACAGGAGTGATTCAAAAGAAGGCTACCCCTCTGCCATGCACCACCCTGGCCTGACATAGAACATTGGCAAGTAATATTCCACACACACCCTGCAAATCTTAACAGACAGTTAACACGTTTAGCCAGATCCAATGGAGACAGCAATTTCTTCTAGTATAGTGGGTAGGGAGAGGCAGACAAGGATTCTCACAGGCCTTGCATTGGGAAACTGAGGCCCGGCTGCTTTCTGATGGCCACTGAACCTTGGTGCAACATCAGGAGTAAGACAGCATCACTCCTTCCCAAGTGGGAAGGGCAATTTTGGCAGTAGCCCCAGATTTGGGCAGGCTAAAATGGCCCACCATCGTTTGTGAACTCTCCCCTCTTCTATACAGAGCCGTTCCTCTATCTTTCGCACCGAGAACACTACTTAACAGAGTAGGGGAAAACTGTGGCCCTCCATATGCTACTAGACTACAACTCCCATCATCCTTGACCCTTGGGCCATGCTGGCTGCTGGGAACTGGAGTCCAACGACACCTGGGGAGGCTGCAGGGTTCTCCACCTGGAGGTTTTTAAGAGTGCCTCTGCTTCTTTCGGAGCTGCTTCTGTTCAAAACACTCACAGAACCCCCCCCCCCAACTGCTGAACCAGAACTTAACACACACTTAGGCTCTGAAACATTTGTTACTGCTCGAGTCCATCACCCCTGTTGTGTTTTTGTTCGTTTTAAGAGTCACACTTAACAGCACAAGTGCAGGTCGTCCAACTTATCATCTGCAGAAGCGATCCAGGCTTGTTTCCATCATCCTAGTGAGACCAGTCATCCCCCTCCGTGCAAAAAAAATCAAGCAGTCAGGAGGCTGCAAAACTGCCAGCAATTTTGTTAAGGATATAGATCACCACCTCCTTGCTCCCCCGCCCGCCTTAAATGTATTCGCTCCATTCAATTTTGAAGCGGGACATGCTTCCTGCACTTGAAGGGTCAACGTCGTAGGAAGAAAATGGCGAAGGGTCTCCGATCTCCCAACATCAGCACCGCAGTGTTTGGGTGGGCTTGCTCACTGGGGAACAGGAGGCCAGGGAGGGCTAGGCCCGCGACCTGTGTTTACACCCCCCTCCTCTCAAATCACACATTAGTACAAAAAAGACAAAAAATCCAAAGAGATCACTTAAAAAGAAACAAGCAATCAAACGAGGAACACAGACCAGTCTGGGGATGCCACTAGCGACGAGTTTTTAGGCTACAGTCTTTGAGATGCAGACAGGATACAGCCATGAGGTATATATTTTTTTTTCTGCGGTCCACAAGTTTCAAGCCATGGTTGACCAGGAATTTTTTTAAAAGGCCAAGCGGGGAAAGGGGTAGGGGCGATGCAACTCTCCCGTGCGCCCGACGTCTGAAGACCCAGCACTCCTTCCCTCGTGCCGGGACCCTTGGATTAAAAAACACACACACACACACCACCCCAAAACCAACCTTCAGTTTGTACTGAGACAATGTCACTTAGGAAACGGTTTTGAGGGGCACCGAGTTCGAGTCCTCCTTACATCTATACGCACCCCCAATGCCAGAACACAGAGGAGTAAGGGAGCTGGGCAGGGGAGTGGGGGAGGAGGAAGGGGACCAGAAGTCAACTCACAAACAAGAGACAAAAGCAAAGAGAGACAGAAGTTATCGAGGCCGGTCACCGCTAAGGATGGCAGGAAGGGTTCTGTGAGAAAGCATCTCAACACGACGATGACGACGACAAGCCCCCAAACGCATGGAACCAAACGGTTGTCAGTCACTCGCTCATATATATATGTGTGGGGTTTTCCGAGAGATAAAATGTTTGGTAGGATGACAAACTCCCTCTCTCTCTCGCCCGTGTTCGGCGTGCGTCTCCTCGCCATTCAATCCCAGCCATTGTCCTTGATCATGTGAGCTAATTCAATGATGTATTTGCCTTCCTTATACTTTTGACTGCTTTCAAAAGCGTGTTCCTGGAAAGGGAAAGAGACAGAATCAAAACAAGGAAAAGGAACGAAGTTCCTCCTGGGTCTCAGTCCAGGGACTGCGGTGTCCGGAAACCGAATCGAATACCTTCCGCATGCAAAGAAGATACTGTACTACACACTGAGAGCCAGTGTGGTATAGTGGTTAAGAGCGGTGGACTCGTAATCTGGTGAACTGGGTTCGATTCCCCGCTCCTCCACATGCAGCTGCTGGGTGACCTTGGGCTAGTCACACTTCTCTGAAGTCTCTCAGCCCCACTCACATCACAGAGTGTTTGTTGTGGGGGAGGAAGGGAAAAGGAGATTGTTAGCCGCTTTGAGACTCCTTAAAGAGTAGTGAAAGGCGGGATATCAAGTCCAAACTCAAACTCTACTGAGCTACAGCTCTTCAGTAAGGAATCTGGACAGCACCAGGTTAGGGAAGGAGGTCAGGTGGGCCCAGGAGATTTCCCACCCCTCTTGCATTACTATGGTAACTGTGATCATCATCTGACAGTACAGCTCCAGTGCGAAATGGAAAACCCAGTGTTCAAAAGTTGTGGGTCTTTTCTAAACATTGTGTATTAGCAGAGGTTTGGAAGGAAATTTACAGAGGCTCACTTTTTCTTTTTTGTTCCTGAACTGCCCAACCGTGTTTTGGAAACATAATCCGATTGTTCAAAGGACTGAGGGTTTTAGCGCCTGGCTGGCGTGAACTCCCAAGGTCCCTTTTGCAACAGGATCAAGTTCACGGATTTATCCCAGAGGCTGAAATGTTGCTAACTTCCCCGGCTGCTCAGCAGCCAACCCCAACTCCAGCCTCGCTGAGGAAGAGTGCACCTCTCTCGGGTCTTTTGCACAGCTCAAAGCCAGAGCAGGCTTCGCCACACTGCCAGAAGGATCAGCTAGCTGGTATTCAGAAAAAGACCTTGTCTCAGGAATAAAGCATGTGTTTTATGCAGAATCAGAACGTTGGTGCATCTAGTTCAGTACTGTCTACACTGGCCGGCAGCAGCTCTCCCCTAGGTTTCGGGCAAGAAGGGGACATTCCCAGCCCTATCTGGAGATGCCAGGGAATTGAACTTTCCTGTATACAAAGCAAGGGCTTTGCCACTGAGCTACAGCTCGCCCTCTAAAAATAAAAGGAGATTCCAGTTATCATAATAATAATAATAATAATAATAATAATAATAATTTATTTATACCCTGCCCATCTGGCTGGGTTTCCCCAGCCACTCTGGGCGGCTTCCAACAAAAAACACTAAAATACAATAACCTATTAAACATTAAAAGGGATGTGGGTGGCGCTGTGGGTTAAACCACAGAGCCTAGGACTTGCTGATCAGAAGCTCGGCGGTTCGAATCCCCGCGAGAGGGTGAGCTCCCGTTGCTCGGTCCCTGCTCCTGCCAACCTAGCAGTTCGAAAGCACATCAAAGTGCAAGTAGATAAATAGGTACCGCTCCGGCGGGAAGGTAAATGGCGTTTCCGTGCGCTGCTCTGGTTCGCCAGAAGCGGCTTAGTCATGCTGGCCACATGACCCGGAAGCTGTACGCCGGCTCCCTTGGCCAGTAAAGCGAGATGAGCGCTGCAACCCCAGAGTCGGCCACGACTGGACCTAATGGTCAGGGGTCCCTTTACCTTTACCTTTATTAAACATTAAAAGCTTCCCTAAACAGGGCTGCCTTTAGATGGCTTCTAAAAGTCTGGTAGTTATTTTTCTCTTTGACATCTGGTGGGAGGGCGTTCCACAGGGCGGTGCCACTACTGAGAAGGCCCTCTGCCTGGTTCCCTGTAACTTGGCTTCTCGCAGCGAGGGAACCACCAGAAGGCCCTCGGCGCTGGACCTCAAGTGTCTGGGCCGAACGATGGAGGTGGAGATGCTCCTTCAGGTCTACTCGCCGTTTAGGGCTTTCAAGGTCAGCACCGTCACTTTGAATTGTGCTCGGAAACGTACTGGGAGCCAGTGTAGGTCTTTCAAGACCGGTGTTATGTGGTCTCGGCGGCGGCTCCCAGTCGCCAGTCTAGCTGCCGCATTCAGGATTAGTTGTAGTTTCCGGGTCACCTTCAAAGGTAGCCCCACACAGAGCGCACTGCAGTAGAGCGCATTGAGCGAAGGGCCAAAGGGGACAAGATTTTAAGAAACAACAACACTCACGTATTTCCAGCCCAGCGTGGTTTTGCAGTTTTCACAGTAAATGTCAGCAACCGCATGCAGTCCTGTTAGCAAAACCCGTTCTTCTGCAGGGCCACAGCCCACATTAACTCTGCAAATGTGGGAAGAAGGAAGAGAGAAGTTTTGATTTGCAGATCCAGTTCCATTTTGCTGCAGCAGCTGTGCTCCTCACTAAGCACACCTCTGCTCTTATTTGCATAAATCAGGATCATGCCACTTCAAGCAGTCATTGGCTTGTTAACCAGAAAGGGCAGGGATGGGGAAACCCATGGCTCTCTAGACACTACTGGACTCGGACTCCCATCATCCTCAACCAGCATGGGCCAACGCAAAGGGATGATGGGTGTTGTATTCCAGCAACATCTGGAGGGCGGAAGGTTCCGCCTCTCCCTTTCTGACGACAACAGTGACAACGGAGAGGGGGGTGGGGGGTGGATCCCAGACACTTACACTGAATTGAAGAGATAGGCCCGGCCCTGGCTTCCTTGAAAAGACTGTAAGGCAAAATAAAAATAGTGTTTGTCATGATGAAAGTCACACCCTGTCAACAACCAAAAAATAAAAATAAAAATCAGTCCCTGATGAATTATTAGCAGTGATCTCAGTTGCAGCAGCACAATTTTGCACCTGGGTGGGTGGGGGAGACAGCATCCCTTTAACCCAGAAGAGGCTGGTGGAGATTAATTCGCTCCATCCTTGTGGATCCTCTCTGCAAAGCAAAAAATAACAACACCCGAACTCTACAGCCTGCTGTGGGTTGTTGGTGCAAATCCCTGACCACACCACCCTCTGGAGCAGTTATGGGGAGAAAGAAAAGACCCAGAAGTGTCTGTTCAAGGAAAGGTGGATTCTTGCAGTCTGCAGGTCAGAAAAGTTAACAGTGTAGGAGGAGATGTTTAAGAGGATGAGAGAATAGTGTACGTTGTAGGCTGGGGAGAGGGAGAGAGAGAGAAGCTCAGGTTCTTGTTTTAAGAGAGTGAAATGGTCTTTCAGATTACATCTAGATGTAATCTGGATTGCATCTAGATTACAAAAATGCATCTAGATTACAAAAAAAAAAAAAAAAAGGCTTGCAATATTTTCAGACTTTGGAACATAGTTAATTGGCATAACAAACCCCAGACCTTCTGATCCCAGGGTCCTCTGTTGACATACCAAATGCCGGATCTCCAGATTGCAGGACCGCCCCCTCCCCACTCCAGCCAGAGGTTTATGGCACCTCTGACTCAGTGTCCTCAAGTGACATTAGCAACCAGCTCTCCTCTGGCTTCATCCCACCCTTGAAACACACAAATGTACCAGACACCTTTTGATTGGTCCCCTGAAGACTGGCTCAGTCACATGAAATGGCCTGCCCACAAGAAGAATAAACAGACTCTACCTCCATTTAAAGGGCTACCCCCCACCCCATCTCCCCATCTGAGTTCTGCAGAGTGGAACACAGACTGTTTCCCCTCCCCTCCAACCTCTTGGGATGTTTGCAAAAAAACACACACACAACAACAAAAAACACAACACCATTTGGTTTGAATTAAATATGTGGCAAGGAAACTTTTCCATCTCATGCAAAGGTTTCAAAGAGCCACACACCCTTTGTGAATAACAGAGAACACAGTAAGCCAGACTATGGAAAACAAAACAAAAACTCTGTGTGTGTGTGTGTGTGTGTGTGTCAAAGAAATAGGTAGGGTTGGTTTTTGAGTTTCTCATCAAAACCAGCCAAGAATAGTTCCTGCACTGCTAACTGTAAGGCAGACACTCTCATCTTCCAACAGAACAGTTGTTTTCTTCAAAGCCTAGTGAAAGACACATCAGCATATTACTTCTGCCTTGCAGCAACCAAAGTTTCTGGCCCACAGACATTCCTGCTACCCTGCCTGCCCAGACAGAATTTCTAATAAACTAGGGATGGGTGAGCTGTTTCACGGCCAAGGGCGAAAAAAAAGAAACAACTACTCTCTGATTTGAAGAAGAAACCTTGACTGCCTGATCGCCTAGAGGAAAACTCTGACTCGCCACAGGAGACTAAGCATAAATCACCTCCCCCAGAACTGCAAGGCTGAGCTACCTAGCATAAAACTGGAACTGTTTAGCCACCCAGATGCACAAGATAGGTATGAATTAATTTGAAAGCTACTGACCCCAGTCTTTCAACCAAATCCACCTGATTTCATGGCTGCTTCACACAAGGTCCTTGCTCAGGTCTCTGCACTAGAGACATTAGGAATCGTAAACAAGGGACTGCAGGAATAATTCATTCTTTCTCTCACACACATTCTCTGCAGGGTTTTCATCCGGCTTAAAAAAAATCTTTGATTAGCCCCAGAGAGGGACCCAATTACCATAGAAACACTTAGCAGATTTCAGATCCGAAAGGTCAACGCCGAAGCTGTTGATCCCCCTCAGGTCAGATGGAATGATTCAGATCTATTTTTAATCAGCAGTCGCAGCTCCTACACCCACTCCATTTCCCTTCCAGCCCACCAGTTCAGAAATCTCCACCAGAGGCTTAAAAATAAAATAAACAAAGCACCTCACACATACCCCAAAGAAGCAGGCCACAAGATACCTCTGTATCTTGTAAGGGGGCAGATAGTGGGGGGTGGACTTTAAATTAGTTGAAGGGGGGAAAGGAGGCCAAACCACAGAGTGGGAAGGAGCCGTAACTGAGTGGTAGGACATCTGCTTGAAGTGCAGAACGCCCCAATGGCATCTCTAGGTAGAGGCTGGGAAAAGATTCCCTTACCTGAAATCCTGGAGGACTGTGGACAATACTGAGCTATATGGACCAATGGTCTGACTCTGTATACGGCAGCTTTCTATGGGGATAGGTAATCAAGAGGAAGCAAAGACATCACCTTGCCAACAAAGGTCCGTATAGTTAAAGCCATGGTTTTCCCAGTAGTGATGTATGGAAGTGAGAGCTGGACCATAAAGAAGGTCGATCGCCAAAGAATTGATGCTTTTGAATTATGGTGCTGGAGGAGACTCTTGAGAGTCCCATGGACTGCAAGCAGAACAAACCTCTCCATTCTGAAGGAAATCAGCCCTGAGTGCTCACTGGAAGGACAGATCCTGAAGCTGAGGCTCCAATACTTTGGCCACCTCATGAGAAGATGTTGGGAAAGATGGAGGGCACAAGGAGAAGGGGACGACAGAGGACGAGGTGGTTGGACAGTGTTCTCAAAGCTACCAGCATGAGTTTGACCAAACTGCAGGCGGCAGTGGAAGACAGGAGTGCCTGGCGTGCTCTGGTCCAGGGGGTCACAAAGAGTCGGACACGACTAAACAACAACAAAATCAAGAGGAAAGGACGCGGGTGGCGCTGTGGGTTAAACCACCGTGCTGCTTGGGCTTGCCGATCGAAAGGTCAGCGGTTCGAATCCCCGCGACAGAGTGAGCTCCCGTTGCTTGGTCCCTGCTCCTGCCAACCTAGCAGTTCGAAAGCACGCCAGTGCAACTAGATAAATAGGTACCGCTACGGCGGGAAGGTAAACGGCGTTTCCGTGCACTGCTCTGGTTTCGCCAGAAGCGGCTTAGTCATACTGGCCACATGACCCGGGAAAACTGTCTGCGGAAGCGGACAAACGCCGGCCTTTAAAGAGAGGTGAGTGCCGCAACCCCAGAGTCGTTTGTGACTGGACTTAATTGTAGGGGTCCCTTTACCCTTTACCTTTAATCAAGAGGAAAGGTAACTTTGGTCCCCCCAAATTATGATTAACACACATTAGTATAGGGGCGGACTTTGGTGATCTTTCGTACTACGGAGCCCTGTGCAAGGCCCAAATCTGGCACTCCCAAATGGATCTTCTCAATTTTGTGCCCCCTTTTTTGGGGGGGGGACAGCCCTAAATTGGGCACTGGATTAGCATATAAATATGTGCATCCCCCCCCCCGGCTGTCCTGCTATGGCAGGGCGTAAGTTCATCTGCCCCTCAGGAATCCTAGGCTCCCTCTGGAAGATACAAAGCTGATAACATGCATCCAATCGGAAGCCGTGTCGGACGTTCAGGTTCCAAAGAACGTTCACAAACCAGAACACTGAGATCCAGTGCCGAGGGCCTTCTGGCGGTTCCCTCATTGCGAGAAGTGAGGTTACAGGGAACCAGACAAAGGGCCTTCTCGGTGGTGGCGCCCGCCCTTTGGAACGCCCTCCCATCAGATGTCAAGGAAATAAGCAGCTATCTTATTTTTAAAAGACATCTGAAGGCAGCCCTGTTCAGGGAAGTTTTTAATATTTAATGCTGTATTGTTTTTAACACTCGATTGGGAGCCGCCCAGAGTGGCTGGGGAAACTCAGCCAGATGGGCGTGGTATAAATAATAAATTATTATTACTATTATTAATAATTATTAATTATTCCAAGTTTGCAGAGTTCAGGAGCCAGCACATTTGACTCGCAAGGCGTTTGGCACTCCAAGGTATGACTGTATGTGCTTGTATGTACTAATTCTGCTGGACTCAATTTTTGCCCAGATTTGTCTTCCTGGGTGTCAAGAGAGGGACTGATTTGATGGAGGGGGGAAAAGATGTCACTGGAGGTGTTGGCAGTTGCGGTACTTGCTCAAACGTCTTAATGCAGCTGCTGTACGACGTAAACATGCAGCCACCCATAATGCAATGTGGAGAGAATAACGCAGCTTTCTTTCACATACCTTTTGGGAAGACTGCGGTGTTAATATTCACAAGGAACACTGAACATCCGGAGCTCTATATAAATGCTAATTCTTTTTACATAATACTACCCTTACAGTTCTCTCTTATCTCGTTGGGAAACAGCCTTACAAACAAAAGAATCCTACTTCTGAACGATCAGAAAACAGGAGAACAGCAATTTATTCCCTCAAGACTGACAGGTCGTGGAGAAACCCAAACCCAACAAGTTAAATCATCCAGATTTACTACTGGGGGAAAAAGTAATAATTTAATCAAGTAGACTGTCTTGGCCCAATAAAAAGCCCAGAGGATTCACGGCCCTGACATGAATTATGAGATGACAAACGGGATCTGTGTGGTTTTTATCTGAAACATTAATCTGAAAATGAACGGAAATGCGGGTGCGAGGAAAACATGAGCCGGAAGCGTGACGCAGCGTCTAAAAGCGCTAATGCAATTCTAGGCAGCATCAATAACAAAGAAACAAAAAAGCGAAGTGACCAAATAATGAGAAGAAATGGCAATGTTCTGGAATGTTCCCCGGGGCAAGGAGATAAAAATGGTGAGGGGGGTTGGAGACCAAGCCGTGTTTGGGAAAGGCAGAATATGTTTAGCCTGGAGGCAGGAACAGGAAGAATAACCTGCTAGTTCAGGCTAAACCAGTTCAGCGCCATGATCTCACAGGGGCAAACCAGACGCTTATGGGAAGCCTGAAAGCAGGAACTGAGAGAAACACTTCTGGTTCCCAGTATATTGTCTCCGAGTGAGGGGAGGATTAGGGGAAGGGGCAAAGAGACAATGTAGAGCAATGGTCCTCCAACTTCTCCCTCTACCTCAGACCATTTGAAAACTGCTGAGGGTCTTGGTGGACCACTTAACGGAACGCCCTCCCATCAGATGTCAAGGAGATAAATAACTATACAGTGGTACCTCAGGTTACATACGCTTCAGGTTACAGACTCCCCTAACTCAGAAATAGTGCTTCAGGTTAAGAACTTTGCTTCAGGATGAGAACAGAAATCGGGCTCCGGCGGTGCGGCAGCAGCAGGAGGCCCCATTAGCTAAAGTGGTGCTTCAAGTTAAGAACAGTTTCAGGTTAAGTACGGACCTCCAGAACGAATTAAGTACTTAACCTGAGGTACCACTGTACAACTTTTAGAAGACATCTGAAGGCAGCCCTGTATTGCGAAGTTTGTAATATTTGATGTTTTATTATGTGCTGGAAGCCACCCAGAGTGGCTGGGGAAACCCAGCCAGAGGGATGAGGTATAATTACATTTTTAAAAAATTATTATTATTATTATTATTATTATTATTATTATTATTATTATTCCTTTCGTAGGAACTGTAACGTGCTGTGCTAGGTGCTGTATGGTTTTCAATTGCATTTTTACAGGCAAGTAAAACACAAACCACCTGAATGTGTCTCGGTCACAGAAAGGATTGAATGACTCAATCGGAATTACTTGCTTCCCCGCAAGGAGTCCAACTGGAAAGTGCTCAGAGGATAGAGCTATGGATCACACAGAGACCCACCGGGCACCCTCCTCTGCAGGCAATCTCAGGCCATGCCACACAGTTTGGGCTTTACTGTCCTGTGTTGTTTTTTTTTAATTTGCTTTGATTTCCCTCCAGGAGGTTTGCAGCTGTGCCCAGAAAAGGATTCTTAAAAGGGAAGAGATTTATGGGTGGGGTGGGGGGTGGAATTATTGAAAGGGCAGCTCAAAGCCCTGCAGACGTCTCCCAGAGAGCAGTCTGAGTACTTGGACTGGGAGAGCCCATTTGAAGAGAAGGAGGGAAAAGGAGGTGTGGGAAGGCCGGCAAAGCATTCCCTACATATTTCCATAATCAAGGACATCACTGTTGGGTTATTTCTCCTCCTTTTTTTAAAAAAAGAGAGACAGATGGAGGCATCCAAGTCAGAAAAAGCAACCTATTGTTAGGACAGCATGCATGTGTTTGAGAGAGCAACAATGTGTCACAAAAAACGCCAAATTCCCCTCATTTAGGGCAGGCTTGGGTAGAATCTCAAGTCGGGGGGCCAGATGTGGCCCCCAGGCCTCTCTCTCTGGCCCTTGGAACTCTCTTGAGGCCACACCCTGTTTCCCCAGGCCGCGCCCTTCACTGGACTTGCTGCACATCCAAAGTGAGGGTGTTTGGGCTTAGCTGAAAGGTGTTTTTGATCTCTGCTCATGCCCCTTGCTTGCCAGGACGGAGGACAGGCAGAGGGGCCTGCGTGAGTGGGTGCAGAAATTAGCCTGCAGTACATTTACCTTTGTTTCTTGGGGGACAGGGGGTGGGCTGGTGTGGAGGACTCCCTGATCCTGAATGGGGTAACTGTGCGCAGCCTGGGAGTCATTTTGAACTCACGGCTGCCCATGGAGGCACAGATCAATTCTGTATCCAGGGCAGCTGTCTACCAACTCCACCTGGTACGCAGGCTGAGACCCTACCTGCCTGTGGACTGTCTTGCCAGAGTGGTGCATGCTCTAGTTATGTACAGCTTGGACTACTGAAATGCGCTCTATGTGGGGCTACCTTTGAAGGTGACCCGGAAACTACAACTAATCCAGAATGCGGCAGCTAGACTGGTGAGTGGGGGTGGCCGCCGAGACCATATAACACCGGTCTTGAAAGACCTACACTGGCTCCCAGTATGTTTCCGAGCACAATTCAAAGTGTTGGTGCTGATCTTTAAAGCCCTAAACGGCCTCAGCCCAGTAGACCTGAAGGAGCGTCTCCACCCCCATTGTTCTACCCGGACACTGAGGTCCAGCGCTGAGGGCCTTCTGGCGGTTCCCTCACTGCGAGAAGTGAGGTTACAGGGAACCAGGCAGAGGGCCTTCTCGGTGGTGGCACCCGCCCTGTGGAACGCCCTCCCATCAGATGTCAAAGAGAACAACAACTACCAGACATTCAGAAGACATCTGGAGGCAGTCCTGTTCAGGGAAGTTTTTAATGTGTGACATCTTAGTGTATTTTTGGTCTTTGTGGAAGCCGCCCAGAGTAGCTGGGGAGGTCTTTGTGGAAGCCGCCCAGAGTGGCTGGGGAAACCCAGTAAGATGGGTGGGGTACAAATAAATTGTTGTTGTTGTTGTTGTTTTTGTTGTTGTTTCTCCACCCAGCTTCGCCTCTGGCTCCACCTACCATGTGGACCTTGGAAGGCTGCTTAGAAGAGAACGTGGCCCTCTAGCAGGAAAAGGTTCCGTGTCCCTGGCTGAGGGCACTGGAAGCCAACGGTGGTAGCTTCTAAATGCAGAAGTTGTTCTCTGTCATGGACTGACTGGACGCAGAGGCACCAGTTGTGAAACCCCCAACAGATGAACGCTCAGAGCCCAGGATGTGGTGGTGGGACGACAATGAGAGGTCAGAGGGAGAAGAGGGAGCGGCCTGGGAGGAGGAGATGCTGGAAGATGGAAGTGGCAACGGGCTTTAGTGAGCAGGGAGAAGCTGTGGCAGAGAGCAGTCCAGAATCAGGGGCAGAAGTGGAGGCTGGGGGGGGGGAGAGGCCACGATCAGGGAATCTTCCCCTGATCTTCCTCCTCCCTGATCTCCCAGAACACGCAGAGAAATGAAAAGAGCAGAGCAGAGGTGGGTTGCCTGCAGACATAGTCTCTGATTGCTTGGTCAGAGGAGAGGGATTTATGCAGCTGTGGGAAGGTGGGGAATTTCAGTTCTTGCAACTGCCTCATTGGGGGCAAGACCTACTAGGTATCACTGCTGGGATCACTAGGCTTGCACTGTTTTGGTGTAGTCAAATAAAGAGTTAATTTCCCCACCACTGCCCTTCCTCAGACCCATTCACTTGCATTTTCTTTCTCTGGGCCCGCTCCACAGGGAGAGCGCCAGAAGGAGGAATCAGAGGTTGGTGGGGCAGATCAGCCCCCACTGACAGCAGTGGGGCCTGGGCTTTAGCAGGAGCCTGACAAGGAATACCCCTGGCGCCAGCTCTGAGGATAAAGCTGATGAAAAAAGTGACTCGCTAAAGTTGCCTGAATTTCCACGCTATACACAAAAACAGCCACTCCATGGCTCAAAGGAAGGGGACTTAATCTTGCGCAGCTACAGCCACGCCAAAGTGCCCCAAACTGAGCTGCCTCAGTAGCACCTGTTTTCCTTTTCATATGAGACAACCCAAGTTTCTAGGTGTCATTGTGGGAGAAAGGCCATAGAACACCGGTCCTGAAAGACCTACATTGGCTCCCAGTACGTTTCTGAGCACAATTCAAAGTGTTGGTGCTGACCTTTCAAGCGCTACATGGCCCAGTATACCTGAAGGAGTGTCTCCACCCCCATCATTCAGCCTGGACACTGAGGTCCAGCTCTGAGGGCCTTCTGGAGGTTCCTTCCCTGTGATAAGTAAGGTTTCAGGGAACCAGGCAGAGGGCCTTCTTAGTGGTGGCACCTACCCTGTGAAACGCCCTCCCATCAGTCGTCAAGGAAATAAACAACTAAGTGCAAACTTCCGGGTGCGAACGAGATCCGTTCCGGAGGTCCAGGCACATCCTGAGGAATTCGCAACCAGAGGACCACTTCTGCGCATACGTGCACGGTCAAAACCTGGAAAAATACTCTGTGGCTTTGTTTTGAGTCAGCCCAAAGGCCGGGAGGCTGTGGGTTCTGAAACCCACTGGGCAGGGCAAAGGTGCAGTTAGTTGCTGCCAGACCCACTGACCACACCCACAACGTTAAGACATTTGTGAAAGCAAGTGGGATACAAGAATCCACAGAAATAAACCGAGCTGCATCTGCCCGTCGCCACTCTGCTTTCGCTTAAACCTCCTAAGAACTTTCTTGGCCGGACTACAAAGCCACCATGTAGCTCTTCTTACAGATGAGATACAATGCAGCTGAAACAAAACCCTTTCACCATCACACCTGCCAAAGACAGCGGGGGGGGGGGGGAACACCACCAAACCACCCAATGAGAAAGCAAAAAATGAGTTTCCATATGCTCACTTCCCAGAATGGATTTAAGGGGCCTGCTTAAAAGCATTGGTTGATCAATGTGCCTCCCCAAATAGAATCTGCTGATTAAGGACCACATTTTCCTTTGGAAAGCAACACGTCTATGTGTTGAAAAGTTTCCGAGAGAGAAAGAGAGAGATTTGGTGGGGGGCAAGAGAAAGGGTCATAGTGTTCTTGTTTTTCAATTTGATCCTTTTACATGGGTTTGTACGTTTTGTGGTATTTTATGCATTGTGACTTTCCATTATTTTCATTGATTATCGTTTACACTTAAGAATTACAATAAATAATTACTAAACAGTTTAATTATTATTTGATGACATTTAATTTTACGCTTTGCTATTACGTTCTAACGGATTACTGACTGTTGCTTTATTCAATATGTTGTTAGTTGTAAAGTAATGTTTTTATTGTGACTTTTTTGTATGGGGTCAGATTGTTATTAGGCGTGTGATTTGTCTATTTTGTTGTTTCTTCAGTCTGTAAACAGCCTTGTGTATGGCGTAATATAGAAAGGTGGAACACAAATAAAAAGTGGAAATGGAAAAAGTGAAAGGAAAGGGTGGGGGGCTTCCAGACCGAGGGCCATTTATGGGCCCTTTGCACCTCTCCACCTGGCCCTCGGGACTCCCCCCAGGCCACACCCCCTCCTCCAGCCTCACTCCTTGCACAACCTCCTTGAATGGTTTTGCCTGGCAGAAATGTGTTCTTGGACTCTGATAATGCCTCTTGCTTGGCTGCATGGAGGGCCGAGAGTGGTTATAGAAATGAACTTCCTGTCCAAAGGTAAAATGCTAATTCGTTGATCCACCCACTTTTTCCTCTGGTCCTGCCCACCAACAGTATGTGGTCCTTGGAAGGATGGTCAGAGGAAAAGCTGTGCCCTTCTCTGACCCACAGCCAGCCTCTCTGGGCAGCCAAAGTGACTTTTCAAGAAGCCTGCAGTTGGCAAAAGAGCTCAAGGCAGGTTCCTGAGAATGGTCCTTTCCCTGCCGCTTTGAAGGCCAATACAGTGGTACCTCAGGTTACATACGCTTCAGGTTACATACGCTTCAGGTTACAGACTCCGCTAACCCAGAAATAGTGCTTCAGGTTAAGAACTTTGCTTCAGGATGAGAACAGAAATCGTGCTCCGGCAGCGCGGCAGCAGCAGGAGGCCCCATTAGCTAAAGTGGTGCTTCAGGTTAAGCTCCGGAACAAATTAAGTACTTAACCCAAGGTACCACTGTAAACGTATCTCAGCCTGGCCTACCCCGCAGGCTTGTCGGTAGGATAAAACTAGGGGTGGCGGAAACCTACACAGAAGAAGGGAGATAGATAGGGGATAAATAAATGCACTGCATTTGATCGCAAGCTTAACCCTGCAGTCATCTGAAAAGTCAAGGAGGCAGATGAGGAATGCCTCTCCGAAGGAGTGTAAAAGAGGCAAACTACATCAGTGCTTTCGTACAGGAGAGTCCAGCTAAACATCAAGAAGAACTTTCTGACAGCAAGAGCTGTTTGGGAAGTGGAAAGGTCTCCCTCAGAAGGTTGTGCGCTCTCCTTCCTTGGAGGTTTTTAAGATTATCTGGCCATCTGTCTAAGAGAAAAAGACAACAGAGACTTTGAAAAAGACTGGGAACCATTCCTATTATATTTGCAGAAACAAAGAAAGACAATAGACTTGATGGCAGGATTTAAATAAACATCCCCATTATTAGCATCAGAAAATGTTTGGAAGCTAGTGAAATAAGATGATGTCTTTAATTTTATTTTTATGTTTTTAAGGTTTGATGTTATGTTACGTTATTAATAACTTTTCCTGTTGAGAGATAGCAAAGCGGGTGAAAATAGAAACAAACCAGAAACGCAAGTTGTGAGAATTGTTGGAGGGGAGGGAGGGAGGAATATATAGTAAATGCTAAGAATTTGAGATGTACGTAATGAATGAAAAGGAATAAATAAATATAAAAAAGATTGTATGGCCATCTGTCATCGCTGCTTTAGCAGAGAGTCCTGCATTGCGGGCGGTGAGGGGGCTGGACTAGATGGGCCTCGGGGTCCCTTCCAACTCTACAATTCTATGATTCTACAGGAATAGGAACCAAGAGGCAGTGTGGTGCAGTGGTTAAGGTTTCAGACTAGGAGGGCAGTGGCGGGGGAGGGCAGGAAAGAAGCCACAGTTCCCACATCTCCATTCAGCCATGAAGCTCGCTGGGTGACCCTGGGCCAGCCTCTTCCAGCCTTGCCTACCTCGCAGGGTTATTAGTGAGGATTAAGAAGAACCTTTCCTGTCAACCTAGCAGTTCGAAAGCACACCAGTGCAAGCAGATAAATAGGTACTGCTCCAGCAGGAAGGTAAACGGCATTTCTGTGTGCTGCTCTGGTTTGCCAGAAGCGGCTTAGTCATGCTGGCCACATGACCCGGAAGCTGTACGCCGGCTCCCTCGGCCAATAAAGCGAGATGAGCGCCGCAACCCCAGAGTCGGCCACAACTGGACCTAACGGTCAGGGGTCCCTTTACCTTTACCTAAGAAGAACCTTATATGCCTTTGGAGGAGGGGGCAACACGATTCCATAAAACCTGGTGGCGGCTCCTCGGCCTAAAGCTTTCCACATGGGTCCTTATTATCCAAGGCAACGAGGCGTTCCAAAATCCCCATAAGAGATGCCCGGTCCACGCAGGAACAGCGCAGAAGGGCTCTGTTGGAACAAGCCCAAGGCCGATTCAGCCCAGCATCCCGGGGCCAACCCCGAGGCTTCTGGGAAGCCCACAAGCGGGACGGGGAGGCAACTGCCCCTTCTCCCCGCTCGCAAGCCCTGGGGTCCGGCGCTCCCAAGGCGTACCTTGGAAATGAGTTCGTCGTGGTTTGCCAGGTGGGCTCTGCAATGGATGCAGCTGTAGGTTCTGTGGCAGGAAGGCAGGTAAGCTTGGAACGTCTTGGACCGTGTCATCTTCACCATTGGAGCCACGGAGCGCTGGGTGAACTCTGGGGTGGCCCACGAGGCGCTCCCACAAGACGGGTCGCAGGGGAAACACTGGAACACGCAGGTGAAGGCCGTGGCTTGGCAGGGGGCAGGTGTGGGGCAGGCTCCACACGCTGGCGACGGCTTCGGGGGAAGAGAACCTGGCGCAGGGGCCGGTCGACGACCTGCTCGGACCTGCGGAGGGCAGAAGAAGGAAAAACAAGGAAGTGAAACAAAGGGTTTAAACAGATAAAAAGCCGCACAGGCAGACACCTGAAATTTCCCAGGTTCCAGTTCTGAAGGAGTAACCCTGATATTTTTCCAAGCAGAAAGTTGAATTTGCATGCAGACACCCCTGAAATCTCTAAAGTTCCCGTTCTAAATGAGAAACACCAGGTTTTCCAGTAAGAAAATTGAATTTAAGCCTATGCTTTCGCACGCACACAAAAATGCACACACACACACACACACACACACACAGAAACATCTATAATAGCTCAAGTTCCAGTTGTGAATGACGAACTTGTGTTTGCAGATGCACACACACCTAAAACCTCTCAAGTCTGTTTCTTGCATGAGCAGCCCCAATCATTTTGCAATGGGGAAACAAATAAATTAAAAACCTGTCCCGGTTCACACATCAACACACACCTGGAATCTGTCAACTCCCAGTCCCCAATTATTTGCCGAGAAGAAAATGCAATTTGAAATATGCCCGGGTTTTTCCCCTCAGCTCCTAGAAACGGCTTTCCTTACAGCACAACCTTAGGTGGGTTTACTCAGAAGTTAGTCCGGGCAAAGCCAATGAAAAATTTAGCAAGCATGCCGACGTCTCCAACACCAGATCTCTCGAAAGGTGTCTTCGGTGGAGATGTGAACACTAGAAATTTCCTTTTTTAAAAAAAGAGATAAAAAATAGGGGTGGAGAAAAGAGCTTCTCCAGAAACACAGTTGTGCTTTCACAACACAGAATACAAAACAGGTTCGGCCTGTTTGCTTCCTGACCAGTTTTCAAGTTTCTAGCCCTCTGTCTCTTTATTTTTAAAACAACAAAACGAAGCCTCCAGGGGTGCATTTGTGGGGCTAAAAACTGCCAGTTTCTACAGTGCAATCTTATCTATATGTTGACTCAGAAATAAGCTCCATTAAGCTCAATGGGACTTAAATCCCAGGAAAGTGTCTGCAGGATTTGTAGTTTTAGCACCTAAGTATTTCAAGTATGAGGAAGGGCTGCCTGCAGCTCAAGGAGAGCACTTGCTCTGCATGCAGAAGGTCGCAGGGTTTAATCTCTGGCATCTCCAGGTAGGGCTGGGAGGCACGCCTGCCTGAAACCTTGGAGGCTGCCAGTCAGTGCAGACAATACTGGGCTAAATGGACCAAAGGTCTGATTCAGTAGAAGGCTGGTTCCTATGTTCTCAATAGAGACCCAGGTCACCTCCCAGACAGGCCTATATTCCTTTACCCAGGGCAGGCAGGCAGGTGGGAACTTTCCAGCTTTCCAGATGTTGTTTTCCAGATGTTGGTGAACTCCCACCAGCCTCAGGCAGCATGGTCAGGGTTGATGGGAATCCAACAACATCTGGGACAGAGTTTCTCAACGTTTTTAGCTCCCCTTTTAGCTAAAAATCCTACACTTCAAACATGGCTCGCCTGATTATTTTATCACCGCCCCTCCCCATATCTTCATAAGCACCCCCCAGGGAGAGGCATACCCTCCTAGTTGAGAAATAATGATTGGGAGGGGTGTCACAGGTTCCTATCTTAGGGTCACAGGCCCTCCCCTAATTCAAAATATATTCATCATCATGTCTAGGCATCCCCAAACTCAGCCCTCCAGATGTTCTGGGACTACAATTCCCATCATGCCTGACCACTGGTCCTGTTAGCTAGGGATGATGGGAGTTGTAGTATGGAGAGCCGAGTTTGGAGAAGCCTGATCATGTCTCTAGTCCTTTTACTTATAGAGATTGTCAACGGAAGGGGTAATTGTCAAGGAACTGTTTTTACTTATTGAATAAATTGCCATATATTTGTGGGGCTAGAACTCCCACCAGAGTTGCCTGGGGCTGCTGGGAATTGTAGTTCCAAACATCTAGAAGGTGCAAGGCTGGTCAACATGGGTTTATGGTTTACAACCCTATACTGACAGCAATTAGGGGTGGTAGCAGCTGAAAAAATATTGAACGAAATAGATCCTTTGCATGTTTACTCAGAAGTAGGAAGTTAATCCTACTGTGTTCTACGGGACCTACTTAGCAACGGTGTGCTGTTATTGGGCTATTTTTATTGACTTAAACGGTGCTTATCATTAGGCACGGCAGATTCTTTAATATATATATACAGGTACCTTTTTAAAAAAAATAAGCTTCAAGCAGCAAGATGCACCATTTTCATATAGATATAGATATATAGTTTGGGGCATATGCTGATTTGATGCAGGTTTCAAATATATTAAAAATTCAGGCAATCGATCAACTGAGGACCAAATGACACAGAATATTTTTCATACACAGAAACTGGCTGTTTTTATTCTGAAGAGATAAAAAGCAGCAGCCCCCATTTGGTTAAGAATGTGCCCCGATCGAGATTGGGGTCCACACACCAGGCCCTTGCTAAAATCATCTCTCTCCGGCAGCTGAAGATAAAAGTTTTTGGAAAAGAGCATCTTTGGGAGCCAAAAAGCACATGGATAGCATTGTTGCTGGACAATCCCTGATCTGCATTATGGCCCCAGCTGTTCTTCCTCCAATTTAGAAGTGGCCAGTTTAAACATCCTTCCACATATTAAACATTTCACCTATATATGGCGTAACAAAGCCTTTCTGCTAAAACCATAAGGTATTCATTCTTTTTGATGTAAAAACACTTCCCGCATTCATTGTATTACCTAGGTTTGTTTGTTTTCATCACTTTATTATCTGGTTAACTTGGAGGGGGAAACTCCCCAGCAGACAAAATGAAAGGGGGAAAGCAGAAAAAGTTTTCTCTAAGCTGGCTGAAGTAACTTGCCAAAAGCAGAAGAACTGATCTCCCAAAAGGTGACCTGCAACTATTTCTGTCCGGCTGAAAACCATCTCCCTAACAAAAAGACCCCAAACCACAAATCTCAACACAACGCCATGCCCCCAGCTCGGCAGAGGCAGCACTGCTGATCACTCACAGGGGGATTTGAGAGATACTGCAGTGGATGGAGGCAGTAGGAGAGCAGAAGAGATCCCAATCGATCCAGCCGCCTGGCTCACTAGACAGAAGCGAAGTTTCAACCACAGACTTTGTCCCCCACAGAAACCCCCGGGGCGTTGAGAGGATGTGAAGCAGAAAGACCCCCAAACTGTGTGCTGGGGTACCAAACCCTACAAGTGTCTATTTTCCATGGACGTCCCTGATTTAGAGAAGCCATCCCAGTTTCTGATTTGATCCCAGAAAGTCCCACTTTTCCTTAAAGGTAAAGGTAAAGGGACCCCTGACCATTAGGTCCAGTCATAGCCAACTCTGGGGTTGCGGAGCTCATCTCGCTTTATTGGCCGAGGGAGCCGGCGTACAGCTTCTGGGTCATGCGGCCAGCATGACTAAGCCGCTTCTGGCGAACCAGAGCAGCGCACGGAAACGCCGTTTACCTTCCCGCCGGAGTGGTACCTATTTATCTACTTGCACTTTGATGTGCTTTCGAACTGCTAGGTTGGCAGGAGCAGGGACCGAGCAACAGGAGCTCACCCCGTCACGGGGATTCAAACCGCCAATCTTCTGATCGGCAATCCCTAGGCTCAGTGGTCTAGACCACAGCGTTTTCCCTTAGGATGTCCCTATTTTCATTGGAGGAATATTGGAGGGTATGGAGCTATCTGACCCCTGAGCCGTCTGAAGGCAATCCTGTATAGGGAAGTGTTTTTTAAAAATATATATGTTTTATTATGTTTTCATATATGTTGGAAGCTGCCCAGAGTGGCTGGGGCAACCCAGTAAGATCTGTGTGGGATAAAGAGTAAAATTATCATTGTGGAATGGGACATCGCTATTTTCATCGGAGAAATGTTGGGAGGGTATGGGGTACCATCGCCCCACAGGATGAGAAGGTCCCAGGCCCCATATGCACCATACATTAAAAGTGGGATCAAACCAAGGAATTCTGGGAGCTGTAGTTTGTTCAGGGTGCTGAGAGTGGCGAGGAGGCCCCTATTCCCGTCACAGAGCTACAATTCCCAGAGTTCCCTGGGAAGGTGGAGTATTAAGTGAAATAGCTCACAGCTACTATAAGGCCAGGGACGCGGGTGGCGCTGTGGGTTAAACCACAGAGCCTAGGACTTGCTGATCAGAAAGTCGGTGGTTTGAATCCCCGCAACGGTGTGAGCTCCCGTTGCTCGGTCCCAGCTCCTGCCCACCTAGCAGTTTGAAAGCACATCAAAGTGCAAGTAGATAAATAGGTACCGCTCTGGCGGGAAGGTAAACGACGTTTCCGTGCACTGCTCTGGTTCGCTAGAAGTGGCTTAGTCATGCTGGCCACATGACCCGGAAGCTGTACGCTGGCTCCCTCGGCCAATAAAGTGAGATGAGCACCGCAACCTCAGAGTCGGCCACGACTGGACCTAATGGTCAGGGGTCCCTTTACCTTTACCTTTACCATAAGGCCAGTGTTGTGGGGGGGGATTGAACTAGATGACCCTTGGAGTCCCTGCCATCTTTGCGATTCTAACGTCAGACGCTCCAAAATGTCCCTAGCTGAAGGTTTTCTCCCCAGCCAGCCACCGTGGATCCCTGTTCCGCTCTGCCCCAGGAGGGCAATGACAGGCACGAACGCCTCACTTGTCTCGTAAACTGCTGAGCAAGGGCCCTCTGCCATCACAGTAAACTCAGCGCTTTTAAGCCTAAAAAAAGAGAGAGAAAGGGAACGCAACACTTTGCAGAACTGCCAAGTGAGCAGATCGGCTTTTCAGCAGGGGGAAAAAGGGAGGGAAGCCCTCAAGATGCTCTGAGGTTGCCTGCCGCTTGCCAAACCTCTCTGATTCCGGATTACGGAAGGTGAGGCAGGCTTGGAACGCAGGTGGGCTACCAGCCACAATGGCCGAATTCAGCCTCCACTCAGAAGTGGAGGGAGCGTTTTTGTGGCGCTCAGGTCCTGCTTTTTGGGCCTTGTATTGGGGCATCTGGTCTATTTGTTTACTAGCGGGGAGTTCCCGGCACCACCAAGGAAACCCAAAAACATTGTGTTTTTTATACTGATAGTGCCTTTGTGAGTTCTAGGGCACAACCAACCCAGGGCTCCTGCCTGACCCAGCCCCAAATCCATTTGTGCCTGTGTGCTAATGTCCAATTAAGGTTCAGGTTCACTGGTCCGCCATCTTGATTCAACATGGTGTCTGGTTTCCAAACACAGATGAAGACTGCTTCCTCCACCTCAGGGACCCTCGTGACACATTGGGCGATGCTATCTTCAGAGACCTCCAAATCAGCAAGGGGTTCTAATGAAACCGACCCTTAATCCAGAATCGTGAGGACTGGGAGATTGTTGCGTTTCAGTGGAAGAGCCTCAGCTTTGCCCCAGCAGATCCAAGCAGGGTGGACAAAGACCGGCTTGGCTGGAGAGCTGCTGCCAGTCAGTGTAAGCCAGGGGTCAGCAAACTTTTTTCGCAGGGGGCCAGTCCACTCTCCCTCAGACCTTGTGGGGGGCCGGACTAGATTTTGAAAAGAAAATATGAATGAATTCTTATGCTCCACAAATAACCCAGAGATGAATTTTAAATAAAAGCACACATTCTACTCGTGTAAAAACATGCTGATTCCCGGACCGTCCGCGGGCCAGATTTAGAAGGCAATTGGGCTGGATGCGGCCCCCAGGCCTTAGTTTGCCTACCCATGGTGTAGGCAATATTGAACTTGATGGGCCAAGAGCCTGACTCAGGATTAAGGTAACTTCCAGAGAAAATGGGCTGCCAACCTGCAGATCCTAATCCAGCTTCCAGCTGTGTAAAGAGCCGGTTTGACTATGCCCACACATAGCCATTGTTGATCGCATAAAAATATATAAATAAAACCAGTTGCAGCCTCCCACGGCCCCTTCTTTTATGCTTCGACCAGCTTCTGGCTGGATGGAAAAGGCCTTTTCGAGCTATTTAAAGCCCAGAGCCTTCTGTTTCCATTCCTGCTGGAGTATTTCAAGATTAGGGAGTGTTTGACTTCCACTCCCTGCTCCTTAAATAGGGGCTTCCCTCAAATCAACGCCCCCTCCAGCGGTTTAAAGCTGCGCCCTCTCTTTGTTGGGAATGAGTTGTGGTTTTTTTTGAGGGAGCCTTTGCCTGGGTGGCAAGGTCTGCTCTGCCCCACATGCCCTTTCCCTCTCATTCTCTCACACACCCCCCCATGAAAAGGCTTCCCCTGCCACTCTCGGCCAATCAGCTGGCTATTATGGGCAGAAGAGCCAGCCAGTATGAGATCAGTTGGCAAACCCTACTGAGCTGTAGATAAGTGTAAACTTGCTGACAAGTGTGAATGATTGCGACCAGCTGGAATGTGTCCTTGAACTCTGATAAGTGTCTCTCGCTTGTCTAGATGAGGAGAGAGGCTTGCGTGAGTGCGTGTGTAGCCTCCTGTCAAAAAGTGAAAATCTGGACACAACAAAGTTGTTGGAGCTACACTTCCGACATGAGCTTTGATATGCCTGGATTTCCCTGGACGTTTCAGCGATTCCCGCCCGGACGCTGTTTATGATGACAGAATCCCAGCTATGGCAACCCTACCTACTGTATGAAAAAGCCACAAAATTCACAAACAGAAAGGAGCGTGGCCCTTGAACAGAAAACACTTCCCCACCTTACCTTATCCTGTAAGAATCTACAAATCATAGGCCAGATCATTTGCCCACTTAGCCCAATATTGTCTGCTCTGGCTGGCAGCATCCCTTGCCAGCTACCTAGGGTCCTTTCAAACTGGAGATGAAATTTGAGGCAAAGCATATGTTCTATTCACTGAGCAATGGTCTCTTCCCCATATATACACAACTCTTTTCCAAGTATGGAGCGGCTATGCCTTCTTGTTGGACATTCTGCACTCTGCGTATGCTCAGGGGCAAATTCCTCTCTTACTACTGCTTGATGTGCATTTTAAACATCTAGACTACACTCATCTCACAAGGTCTGACATAGGCGCCAACTCCCTGGGGCCCTGGGTGTCTGAGCACCCACAAAATTCCCCATGAAAGGGCTGGGCACCCACAAATTTCTGTGCCAGGGCCATGCACACTGCATGGTACCCAGGGCAGCCATGGGCACAGGGCCAAACTGGTACTCCTGAGGTCTGGCAGGGAGGCCAGAGCAGAACAATGCATTTTTTTCCTGTTTAGAATTATTTTTGATCTTATTTTTTCCCTGCATTTCCTGCTAGGTCCTCCTCTCTCCCTTGATATGAGCAGCTTGGTAATGCCAGCAGCCCCTACCCCACTTTCAGAGGGAGCGGCTGTCTGTACCTGACCCAGACTTGACCGGGGGTGGGGGGTTAGCAACCTCTCAATGGAGGGCGGGTGGGCAGGCAAAGAGCAGTCTCTGGCTTGCAGACCAATCGAGGCCCGCAAGATGTTGTTTCAAAACCCATATCCACCTTCCACTCAGCTGGCATCGCTCTGATGGGGGCCACATCAGCTACTGGATACAGGTTCAGGGTTGTATCCTGTGCTACCTGCAGAACAGATGCACGCAGCACGCTGCTGTCTGAAAGCTGCTTTCCACCCAGCCCCGGGCTGCTCTTCAAAACTCAAGTTTCCCAGAGGTTTTAAAAAACAGCACTGGACTTTTTGCAAAAGGGCTTTCAAACAGGCCCATGCTGCTCTTTGACGTCCTGACAGTCAGGGCTACAAAGCGCAGTCACAGTGAGGGCAGGTGGGCAGGGAAGGACCTAGCCTCCTGGGCAGAAAAGTTCCCTGCCCCTGTTCTAGTCTTGCTAAAGCAGAATTTAAAAATCCCAGTCCTTAGAAGAAAAAATTAACATCCCACAAACCTCTTCCACCGAGCTTCCTCACTGCAGTTTTCATTTTGCCAGCCCCTCTCTTGAAGAAATGAGACACTTTTCACACATTTGTGCATCGAGGGACCCCAGTGAGAGAAACTGGCAGAATCGTGACTCACGCCAGTGTCGCACATCACTCTGCTGTGCCTTTTTATGGTGAGACAGAAGCTGTATCCTACTTTCCCATTAAAAATATATATATTCCACAAACACAGAAGGCTGCCTTATGCTGAGTCACCCCATCTGTCCATCAAGCTCAGTATCATTGACACTGACCAACAGCATCACTCCAGATTTTCAGGAAGCGGGTATTTCACAGCCCTACCAGGAGATGACATTGACATTGGACCTTGGGCCTTCTAGATGCAAAGCAGATGTTCTACACACATACACCCAAGCTAGGGCTTTGGAAAGGAGAGCATGTTGTAGGTTAGGAAGCATCACATTATTTGGGGTTGCAGGGACACATAAACTTTATTTTTCTATTTCAGCATGGTCGGGCAGCCATGCGCCAAATAAGCGACAGAACTTCAACTTCAGTCGTGGCCACGGAATAGATAAGAGATCCTTTAAACTGGAAGTCCAGAACTGAAGTGATGCTGATAAGAACACTTTTGTGCTGGTCCCGGGGGTAAGGTACCGTGAGTGTAGCAGAGTCCACACGAAGAGGGGTGAGGTCCGATGCAGAGAGCCGGGCGGGGAACAGGAACGCTGGAACAGAAGGCCGAGCAGGGAACAGGAGTACCGGATAGTCAGGAACAGGAAGCCGAGCAGGGATCAGGAACACAGGAAGGTCCGAAGCCAACAACGACGTTGCTCCCGCAACCTGGGGCCGGGCTGACTGGGCTTTTATCCTCTTCTAAGGCCAGGGGCGGTCCCGGTCCCCAGGAGCCCCGCCTCCTCTGGCCTTAAGGCGAGCACTCCTCCTGGGGGCAACCAGTTCCCTTCGCCTCTCTGCCCTAAGCCTCTGCAGATCAGGAGAGGCCGAAGGGTTACTGGGCCCTGGAGGAGGCTCACCTGTGGCCACTGAGTCATCAAGCCCCTCTGGGGCCAGAAGGGCTTCACCTGGGGCCAGCTCCTGATGCACTGCCACAGGTGCAGGCTCTTCAGCATCTAGGCCTTGCCCCAGTTCAGCCGGCCCTGGAGGCGGGGACTCCTGTGCAGGCTGGGATTCCTCTGTTTCATCCTCCGAATCGGAATCCCAGGCCATCACACCATCCCCCCTCCCAGGCCCCCCCCTCAACCGAGGGTCCGGACCCGGCTTGCCGGGGTACGTCGCATGGAACTCTCGGAGGCAGGCAGGTGCGTGGACATTGGCCGCTGGTTCCCAGGAACGGTCCTCCGGTCCGTACCCCTTCCAGTCAATGAGATACTGCAGCTTTCCCCTGCGGTATCGGGAGTCCAGGATGCGTTCCACCTCGTACTCAGGCTCTCCCCGAACCAACACTGGCTGCAGTCGGGGACGGTTCGGGTGGAACTCGTCGGGTGGGGCCACCGGACTCAAAAGGGACCTGTGGAAGACCGGGTGAACCTTCAGGGTTGCGGGTAACCGGAGACGGAATGCCACAGGAGAGATTTGGTCTACGATAGGGAACGGGCCGGTGAAGCGGGCGTCCAACTTCCGCGAAGGTCGAGAGGGGTGGAGGTGGCGAGTGGAGAGCCAAACCAGGTCACCGACGCGAAGTTCCGGCCCCACCTGGCGGTGGCGGTCGGCCTGGGCTTTGTACGCTTCCTTGGCCTGGTGCAGTTGCTCCACCAAAAGCTGTTGCTGGGACTGGAGCTCTTGAAGCCACTCCGTCACCGCCGGGACCGCGGATGCCGGCAGCACCTCTGGAAACAGCCGTGGATGATAACCATAACTGGCCTGGAACGGGGTCTGCTGGGTGGACGCATTCACCGCGTTGTTATAGGCGAACTCCGCCAATGCCAGGTGGTCGACCCAGTCATCCTGCTGGTAGCTGCAGTAACACCGGAGGTACTGCTCCAGCACCGCGTTCGCCCGTTCCGTCTGGCCATCGGTCTGTGGGTGGTAGGCTGACGAGAGGCAGACCTCTGTCCCGAGGGTCTGGTGTAATGCTCGCCAGAACCGGGATGTGAACTGAACGCCCCGGTCGGACACCACGCGCTCAGGTAGTCCATGCAGGCGGAAGACATGCTGAAGGTACAGCTGAGCAGTTTCCTTGGCTGTGGGTACAGATGGACAGGGAGCGCAGTGCACCATCTTGGTGAAATGGTCGGAGAAAACCAGAAGGCAGGTACAGCCACGAGACGAGGGTAAGTCCACTACAAAGTCCAACGAAACTGTGTGCCAAGGGCGCGGTGGAACTGGCAATGGCTGAAGTAGGCCGGGGGGTCGCCCGGTAGGTCCCTTGGCGCGCCGGCAGACATCACAACCAGCAACGTAGCGAGCCACGTCAGCCTTCAGGCGGGGCCACCAAAACTCACGACTGACCAGATGGGTGGTCCGATACCGTCCAAAGTGCCCCGCTGCTGGGGCATCATGGGCCATCCGGAGAACCTCCAGCCGCAGTGGCCCTGGCGGGATGTACAGACGACCGTGGTGCAGCAGGGGGCCCTGATGCAGGACCAGCCCCGGATACTGTGGGCTGGACCCTTCAGCCAGCTCCCGGAGTCGTTCCTGGGCCCAAGCGTCGACCCGCTGCTGTTCCCGCACCCGAACCTGCAGTGGCTGCGCCTCCTGGGTGGCCAGGAATGCGGCCGGAGGTAGGATCGTGGTGGGTTCTGCTTGCTGTACCGTGTCTGCGTTGTCTTCAGGTTTCCGGGACAGGGCATCCGCCTTCAGATTCTGAGAGCTAGGGATGTAGCGGATCCGAAACTGGAACCGGGAAAAGAACAACGCCCACCGGATCTGTCTTTGGTTCAGCTTGCGGGTGGTCTGGAGGTACTCCAGGTTCCGGTGGTCGGTTCTCACCTCCACCGGATGTCGTGCCCCCTCAAGATGGTGGCGCCAGACCTCAAAGGCTACCTTGATGGCCAGTAGTTCCCGCTCCCACACAGTATAGTTACGCTCCGCTGGCAGGAGCTGGCGGGAATAGAAGGCACAGGGTAAGAGTGGCGCTTCAGGACCAATCTGTTGAGACAAGACGGCACCGAGAGCCGTACTGGAGGCGTCGGTCTCCACCACAAAGGGTCGAGAGGGGTCAGGATGTTGTAAGATTGGTGCCCTCTGGAAACAGGCCTTCAACCCCTGAAACGCCTCCTCTGCCTCCTTGTCCCAGGAAAACGGCGTCTTTGGGCGCAGTAGCCGGGTCAACGGGGTGGTGCGATGAGCATAATCAGCGATGAAGGTCCGGTAGTAATTGGCGAACCCCAGGAAACGTTGTAGGTCCTTGCGGTTCCGGGGTGCCGCCCATTCTTGAACCGCTGTCACCTTCCCCGGGTCCATTTGCACCCCATCCGGAGAGAGCCGGTGACCAAGGAAGTCCACAGTCCGCTGATGGAACTCGCACTTGCTGAGCTTTGCGTACAAACGGTGCTCACGCAAGCGCTGCAGCACGGTCCGGACATGTCCCTCATGGCGAGCCGGGTCACGGGAGTAAATCAGTATGTCATCCAAATACACCACCACGTACTTGTCTAACAAGTCCTGAAACACGTGGTTGATGTAGCGTTGGAACACAGCAGGCGCGTTGCACAACCCGAAAGGCATAACCAAATATTCGAACTGCCCGTACCGGGTCCCAAACGCTGTCTTCCACTCATCCCCGGCTCGGATCCGAATCAAGTTGTAGGCCCCCCGGAGGTCCAGCTTGGTGAACACCTGTGCCCCTTGCACCCGCTCCAGCAGCTCCGAGATAAGGGGCAAGGGGTATCGGTCTGGGACGGTAATTTTGTTCAGGGCTCGGTAATCATGGCAAGGGCGGAGTTCCCCACATTTCTTCTTAACGAAAAGCACTGGTGCCGCGGTAGGCGAGGTGGAAGGCCTAATGAACCCACGCTCCAGGTTCTTGCGCAAGAAGTCCTGCAAAGCCTTGCGCTCTGGCTCTGTTAGAGAATATAAGCGACTCACTGGTAAAGGCGCTCCGGGTTGGAGGTCTATGCCGCAGTCAAAAGGCCGATGCGGCGGCAGCTGGTCTGCCCCCCGTTCCTCGAACACGTCCTGGTAGTCCTGATACACAGCTGGGAGCGTGGGTGCTGCCTCCTCTGAGGGCGCGGCCGCCAGCGTCCCGGATTGAGCATGGGAACATGGGTCTGGGAAGTGCACGGTCCGTTTGACCCAGTGAATCTGAACGTTGTGGGCTTCCAGCCAGTCCATCCCGAGCACCAGGGGGAAGCGGGGCATAGAGGCAATGTCCAAAGTTCGCAACTCCCGGTGCTGCTGGAAACACAGGACCAGGGGCTGGGTCTCCTGAGTAACGGCACCTGAACACAGAAGTCGTCCGTCAATCGCTTCCACCTGGACCGGTACTGGCTTGTTCCGAAGTGGCACCTGATGATGGGCGGCAAAAGCAGCGTCCATATAAGAGCGGGTTGCCCCTGAATCTACCAAAGCATGGGTGAGGATCCAGGGCCCACCTGGAGGGTATAAACGTACCGAGACCATAAGATGTTGCAAGTCCATTGATGCAGGCCCATTCTGCGCGGTTTGGGACCCCCGGTAGCTAGGGCCATCAGCTACTGGGGTTGGCGGTTTCCCTGCGGCTGGCGTTTCTCAGGGCAAGACCGAGCGAAGTGTCCACTTCCGCCACAGTAAAGACAGAGATTTCCCTCCCGACGCCGCGCCTTCTCTGCGGGGGAAAGGCGTGGCCGCACTGCCCCGAGCTGCATAGGCTCCTCCGTTAAATCAGTTGTGACCGTGGGGCTGCCGGAAAAAGCTGGTGCCGTGAACTGGAAGTGTCGGCGACCCCGGGCCTGACGACGATCCTCCAACCGGTCGTCTATTTGTAGACTCCGTTGAATGAGAGTGTCTAGCGTGGTGGGGCGTTCCATTGTGGCCAACTGGTCCAGTACCTCGTCCGAAAGCCCTTCGAGATACTGGTCCCGCAGTGCCGAATCATTCCAGGTCAAGTCCTGTGCCAACAGCCGAAACTCCGTGGTATATGCGGCCACCGTGGACTTGCCCTGTTTCAAACGCCGAATCGCCCGGTTGGCTTGACTCCCTTTCTGGGGGTTGCCGAACGCGGCCTCCAAACGATTGCAAAACCCCGTATAGTCTGCCAGCAAGGGGGAGTCTTGCCTGAGTAGCGGCAACGCCCACTTGGCCGCCTGGTCCTTTAACAAACTAATCAAAAAGTGCACCTTGGTGCGGTCGTCAGGAAAGTTCCGGGCTCGCCCCTGAATATACAGCTTGGCCTGGGCCAGGAACATGGGAAAGCTGGCCGGGGCTCCATCAAATTTCTCAGGCAAAGCCACTGGGTACTTGCCAGGAGCCGGGGCGTCGGCCCCAGGAGCCGGTAGGGCTTCCAAGCGTTGCTGAAGTGCCACAACCGCGTCACTGAGCTGCTGCACGGTGTGAGTCAAGGCCTGGTTCTCCTGGGCCAAAGCCACCAGTGTAGCCGCCTGGTCAGCCATGGCCTCTGGCTCTTCCCGAACGCACCCCTACGAAGGGGGAGTGCGGGTGTGGCGGGAGCAAACTGTGCTGGTCCCGGGGGTAAGGTACCGTGAGTGTAGCAGAGTCCACACGAAGAGGGGTGAGGTCCGATGCAGAGAGCCGGGCGGGGAACAGGAACGCTGGAACAGAAGGCCGAGCAGGGAACAGGAGTACCGGATAGTCAGGAACAGGAAGCCGAGCAGGGATCAGGAAGGTCCGAAGCCAACAACGACGTTGCTCCCGCAACCTGGGGCCGGGCTGACTGGGCTTTTATCCTCTTCTAAGGCCAGGGGCGGTCCCGGTCCCCAGGAGCCCCGCCTCCTCTGGCCTTAAGGCGAGCACTCCTCCTGGGGGCAACCAGTTCCCTTCGCCTCTCTGCCCTAAGCCTCTGCAGATCAGGAGAGGCCGAAGGGTTACTGGGCCCTGGAGGAGGCTCACCTGTGGCCACTGAGTCATCAAGCCCCTCTGGGGCCAGAAGGGCTTCACCTGGGGCCAGCTCCTGATGCACTGCCACAGGTGCAGGCTCTTCAGCATCTAGGCCTTGCCCCAGTTCAGCCGGCCCTGGAGGCGGGGACTCCTGTGCAGGCTGGGATTCCTCTGTTTCATCCTCCGAATCGGAATCCCAGGCCATCACAACTTTTCTCTTTTTGAAAGCTGGAGACATATACAGTGGTACCTTGGGTTACATACGCTTCAGGTTACAGACTCTGCTAACCCAGAAATATTACCTCGGGTTAAGAACTTTGCTTCAGGATGAGAACAGAAATTGTGCTCTGCGGCGCGACGGCAGCTGGAGGCCCCATTAGCTAGAGTGGTGCTTCAGGTTAAGAACAGTTTCAGGTTAAGAACAGAACTCCAGAACGAATTAAGTTCTTAACCCGAGGTACCACTGTACTTGGGAAATTTCTTCAGCTCAGTGATGGGCAACCTTCTAAGGGCCACATGCCACAGGTGGGCGGGGCCAAAGGCAAAAGTGGGCGGGTGTGAATTTTGGCTAGTCACATATTTGGGCATTATCAGAATGAACAGACGCACTCCAGCCGGGGGTAAACAATGAAGGTGTAGAACTGGGCTGGTGAGAGTCCAGAGGACCACACAGAGAAGCTTGGGGTCCGCATTTGTCCCACCGGCTGAGCCCTGCCGTAACACAACCAGGTAAGAGATTGAACCCACAATCCCATGTTTGCCTAGATGTTGGCATCTATCTCTCTTGCAAGACAAACCGTTGGAGAGTTACAGCGCCTGCTGTGGCTGTAGAGACTGATATGGGAGAGACATGTTTTGTTGCAGTTGGGGCAGAGGAAGACGTCCAGTTGTGCTGCTGCAGCAGATACACTATGGTGTTTCTTCTCTCTGCGCTCCTCCCAGAGGGCACCCCTCCTCTGGTCACTGTTTTGGATGCACAAACTAACTATCCATCCTTCAAGCACTGTGCTGAGGCTCCTCTCAGAAGCCATTCCCACACAGCAAGGTTGATATTGCCAATCTTCATGCCACGTTTGCAGACATTTTTGTAGCTCAGTTAGTCTGCCAACAGGCCTGGCGCCTGAACCATGTCCTTGGGGATCCTGCTATCTTCCATTCTGCGAACATGACCGAGCCAGTGTAGACGTCCCTGAGACAGGACTGCAAACATGCTGGGAATGTGGGCTTGGGAGAGCACCACTTTGAGACTCTATCCTGCCATTTCCTGGGTAGCAAAGCAACTTTTAGGTTCCAACTACACTTTAAAGCGACAGGGACGCAGGTGGCGCTGTGGGTTAAACCACAGAGCCTAGGACTTGCCGATCAGAAGGTCGGCGGTTCGAATCCCCGTGACGGGCTGAGCTCCCGTTGCTTGGTCCCTGCTCCTGCCAACCTACCAGTTCAAAAGCACGTCAAAGTGCAAGTAGATAAATAGGTAACGCTCCGGTGGGAAGGTAAACGGCGTTTCCGTGCGCTGCTCTGGTTCGCCGGAAGCGGCTTAGTCATGCTGGCCACATGACCCATAAGCTGTATGCCGGCTCCCTCAGCCAATAAAGCGAGATGAGCGCCACAACCCCAGAGTCGGTCACGACTGGACCTAATGGTCAGGGGTCCCTTTACCTTTACACTTTAAAGCAGCCACATACCACTTCAAACTGTCATGGTTTCCTCCAAAGTACCTTGGGAACTGTAGCTTCCCTGGGAAGCGGGACTCATTGCTCTGGAAATTGTAGCTCTGTGAGGTGTCTCCTAATGCCTTTCAGCACCCTTAACAAACTAGAGTTCCCAAGATTCTCTCTTCTTCTTTTTGCGGGGGAAGGAATACTTGACTGTTTATAAAGTGGTATAATACTGCTTCAAATGTAAGGTGCAGATGGTGCCCGAAAGTTGGCCGGATCCATCAGATTCCCCACCCACCCGCTTCAGGCTGGATCTCTCTCCCTGCTTCGCCAAACAGCAGTTTCAGTCTTGGGTGGCAACCAGCTTCCCCACCCACCATCAGGATTGGCACCCATCCCACGGTGGCAAAGCAGAGGGCAGGGGGGCCCTCAAGCCCGCAGAACTGAGAGAGTAGTGAGTGCCTTTCCGAAAGGAGAGATATTTATTTCTTACCCCTGCATTGCAGAGGGGCTGGACTAGATGACCCCCCTTGGGCCCCTTCCAAGCCTACAGTGCTATGCATATAAAAATAAATGTCCATTTGCCCTTGCTTTTTCTGGATCGTGCCACATAATCGCCACCTCCTGGCATTGCTCCATGTGGAGCAACAGATGTTTTGCTGAGCACATTTTGGCAGCCGGCCAAGAGCAGCTCGAACAAATATATTCTCTTGCTCTCCCCCCCCCCCCCCGCCACAGTGCTTCTCTTCCAAACGATCAAGTTCAAACAGCTAATTGGAGCTTAGCTGGTCAGCAACGCAAGAACACAGCATCTCCAGAACATGTTTGTGCGCATCTTCACCCTCTGGACTGGTGACCAGACCTTTCCAAAACTATTCCAAAATTATTATTTTATTTTTTTAAATGGAGATGTGTGCAGGTCTTGGACTGCTAAAGGTGTAGGTTGACTGCAGCCTTCAGCAGCTTGACCTATAAGTCCCATCTTCCCCAGCCAATTCAACCAGGTTGAATTAGAACTGATTTTAACATGAATTGATTTTAGAATGCATTTCAATTAATTGATTGTGATTTTATGTAAATTGTGTTATTTTTATTGTTGTTAGCCACTCTGAGCCCGGCTTTGGCTGGGGAGGGCGGGATATAAATAATAATAATAATAATTATTATTATTATTATTATTATTATTATTATTCCAAAACACCTGGAAGAGCACCCGATGGCCAAAGGTTGACCCTTAAAGGGGTGGCTGACTCGCAGTTCCCCAGAGGTTGCCAAAATGCAATCCCCGCCACCCCTGATCCCTGGCAGGGACCGGTATCAAGTTCAACAACAGCTGAGCCAAGCACAGGTTTAGCAGTCTCAGAAACTCAGATATAAGAGCTAATAGCCAAATGGTGATTAGCACAGTGCAACCCTCCCAGGACATGGCGTGATTTGGATAGCCTCCTACACCAGAGGCGTTGAGTGTCTATGGCCAATAACAGCAATTTCTCTCTCTTTCCCACATGATAAACGCTTAAAAAAAAAAGATACGATAAAATATGTTCAAACCAATGAGTGTTCCACGTAATGAAAGAGAGAGCTTGCACCATTGGCTGGCTTTGCAGGATTTGGGGAAGTAGCAATTAAAGGCATCGAGGCAAGCCAATGCACCGAGGTATATTATATGTACCTGCTGTTGTCCCAAGTCATCCCCTGGCAAATCACAGAGAAATACGACGAGTGATCATTATTCTGCCAAGAACTCATCAATACAAAAAAAGGAAATCCTTGCGATTAATCACGCTCCTCAGCAGGGCAAAATAGATGCTTTGCGCGCAGAGACGTTTATCAGAATAAACATCTATCCATTTCACAAGGCCGTCTTTAATTCTACGATCGTCAACCTGGTGACCCCCCGTTTTTGCTTAACTACATTACATTCCTGATCGTTGGGCAGAGGTGGCTGGGGGCTGATGGGAGTTGGGAACCCAACAAGTTCTGGGGGAAATCTCTCCCTCAAAAAACACTAGAACCCAAACAGGACCATCCAATGGAGATGCATGTTTGAAGGTTGAGGACGAACAAAAGGAAGTGCTCAACGAACAGTTAAACTGTGGAACTCATTCCTGCAGGAGCCAGTGATGGCCACCACCTTAAAAGCGGATTGGACAAGTTCATGGAGGAGAAAGGCTATCAATGGGTACTAGCCATGATTGCTCTGCCTCCACGTTTGGAGGTAGTAACAAGACCCTCCAAGCGTCCCTATTTTCCAGGGACTGTCCCGGATTCACAGAAACCATCATGGTTTCTGATTTGATCCCAGAATGTCCCCAGTTTTCTTTAGGACGTCCCTATTTTCATCAGAAAAAGGTATGGAATTATGCGACCCCTGAGCCAAGGAGATAAGTAACTATACAACCTTTAGAATACATCTAAAGGAAGCACTGTACAGTGGTACCTCGCAAGACGAATGCCTCGCAAGACAAAAAAACTCGCTAGACGAAAGGGTTTTTTGTTTTTTTGAGCTGCTTCGCAAGACGATTTTCCCTATGGGCTTGCTTCGCAAGACGGAAACGTCTTGCAAGTTTGTTTCCTTTTTCTTAACACCGTTAATACAGTTGCGACTTGACTTCGAGGAGCAACTCATAGAACGCGGTGTGGTAGCCTTTTTTGAGGTTTTTAAAGACTTTGGTGATTTTTGAAGCTTTTCCAAAACTTTCCCGACACCGTGCTTCGCAAGACGAAAAAAATCGCAAGACGACAAAACTCGCGGAACGAATTAATTTCGTCTTGCGAGGCACCACTGTATATGTAAGGTGTTTTTTTAGTGTTTAATTTTTTATTATGTATTTATTATTTATTATAATTGGCTCTTTTTTAATGTTTAATGTTTTATTATGTATTTGTTATTTATTATAGTTTGCTCCCCCAAAGATGTAGGGATGGCTGTCAACTTGGATGGGCCTATTGGGTTCCAGTATTATAACATACACAACCCCTAATCTGGCATTGGTACAGTTAAGCTTTGCCACCTTTTTAAACTGTTTCTGCTTCTATGCCATACGCCCATATTTTCCTGGTATTGACGGAAGTGATATATGGGGGGAATTTTCGAAAGACAGCAGTTTGTCCTATATCAGGAGTCAGCAAACTTTTTCAGCAGGGGGCCAGTCCACTGCTCCTCAGACGTTGGGGGGGGGGGGGGCAGGACTATATTTTGAAGGGGGGGAAATGAACGAATTCCTATGCCCCACAAATAACCCAGAAATGCATTTTAAATAAAAGCACACATTCTACTCCTGTCAAAGCACACTGATTCCCGGACCGTCCGTGGGCTGGATTGAGAAGGAGATTGGGCCAGATCCGGCCCCCGGGCCTTAGTTTGCCTACCCATGTCCTAGATCTTAGGCAAGTCAATTGAAAAATCATGGGGTGTTTGGGTTGTTTTTTTTTAGGTTTTTGGGGTTTGTCTGAAAAAAGATACTCTGCAACTTGTTTTCCAGGTTTCCTTAAGAAAAACGCCCCACAAATTTGGGGGTTCCCTAAAAAATATATATGGCAACCCTACTTTAACAGCCCCCATCAGCAGATGATCCTGTGTTGTGAAAAGCTGCAATTTGCTAGTTTGGGCTGCTGCTGCTGCTGCTGCTCTGGAGGGTTTTGCTCTGGCAAAGTGGCAGTCCAAGGATCAGTCCAGGAAGAAGTGCGCCCTGCCTCTTTTCTGCACCATTGAACAGACAGTCCATTTCCCTTCCCTTAAACCTGACGGTTCGCATTTCTCAAAGCTCTTTTTGCTTTGATCCAACATATGCTGGCCATAAAAACTTGGACTGCATTATCTATCCAAAGAAAGGCAACCTTAAGTGATTAAAGAGGCCACTCTTTAAATGAAGGTCACTCTTTGAGGTAGGCCGTAAACCTTCAGCTACAAGGAGCAGGTTGTCTATAACCACAGAGGCTCAGAACCTGTTGATCTGGTAGAGATTAACAATTGATTACTACTTCATTAACCTGTCTTTTTAAAAACAAAAACAAGGCGACGTGAATTGCAAGAGCTTAGATCAATGTATATTGAAATACGCACACACATCTAGTAAATTACGTCACCAAAAGACAGGTCTAACACAAGGTTGTAAAGTTACTTGACAGTGTTTTAAAAGCAGTCACTGAGGTGTGGCATATATCCATTTACAGCCACGAAAAGCAAATTGTTATTCAACCACCAACCAGAGGACCTCCTCTGTTTACTCCTAATACAGCCTGCCCCAACATGGCAACCTCCAGAGGTTTCGGCCTACAACTCTCAAAAGCCCCACTGGGACTGAACCATGGGTTTGTTGTTGGCTTATGAACCCTGGTTTGCAGTTTTCTGTGAACCCCACCACCCCGTCCTTAACCATGGTTTGTTTGGAGCAGCCCAGATGCTCCCCAAATTACAAAGATGGCAAACAAGCCATGGTTTGTCGGACTGTCTGTGGGACAACTCATGGTTTGTTAAGCAAACCTCAGAATAGCAGTGGCAGAAGATGTTAGGCAGAGCTGGAGGCCTGCAGAGAAGAGACAGTTGAAATAAATGCACCAAATCAGTATTCAAATGTCTGACGGGCTGTAACACAGAAGAGGGACTTGTTCTCCAATTCTGACTAAGCATCAGGAGAAGCTTCCCAATGGTACAAGCTGTGTGACAGTGGAACAGACAGCCTCAAGGAGGTGGAAGACTAGGTGAACTCAAGGTTACCAGAGCATTGGCCACTGAAGCCAGACTATCCCCATTCAGATTGGGGAGAGAGAGAGAGAGAGAGAGAGAGAGAGAGAGAGAGAGAGAATTCAGCTAGGTGTGTAGATCATGTGTTTAACTGAGGAACCCAACCATCTTGGCAGCAGTGCCTGGTGCCTATTGGGACTTGCAGGGTAGAAGGCAAGGAGGCCAACAGCAGGTGGCGCCAGAGCCAATGACTAAGACCCAACAAGTGTTTTTTTTTGGGGGGGGGGAGGCAGGGCCATCTTACCCATAGGCGCTAGGGGTGCGGGGCACCTGGGCACCGGGCTCTCAGGGGCGCCAGGCCAAGAGTCTGGGACCCGAGAGTTGAGTCCGGGGAAGAGCCCGCCCGTCGGTTGGAGCGCCACAACAGGCTCTTCTGCTGCAGGCGGCTCTGTGTCGCGGGGGCGACCGAGCCAGTGAGACACTGAGGCGGCCCGCTGGCTCCGCCCTCCTGCACACCTGGGACAGGGCACCGGGGGGGGGGCCGCCGGACAGATCTTTGCACCCCGGCACCGCATATGCTTAAGAGAGCCCTGGAGGGAGGCCAAGGTTGGTGGTGCAATGCCCCCTATGATTCAGATAAACAACAATAGGACAGCGATCTTTAACAGATCTCCAAATATAAAAATGGAAGGATATTGACCTTCATCCTTCAGACACCTGTAAAGACAGGTGAAACATCACCTTTCCTAGGATTGGGCGTGGGGGGGGGTGAATACGCAGGGAACCAACTCTGTATTTCCAACTCCATTTCCAATTTATGTTTTGCCCTACGAGAGCTTGATATATATTTAGCCCATTCAGTTTAAGGCTTGGCATATCATGTTACCAACCGAGACTGCTGAGCTCGTTTTCCACCCCCACCCGCCTCATTTAAATGTAAAGAGAAAACAGATCCCCTTTTGTCTTCTAAATCAGTTCAGCTTGCAATTTTCCCTCTCTCTCTTTTCTCACCCTGCAGACCAAATCACTGGTTGGTTTATATTTTCCTGCCTGCCTGCCTGCTCAGTTTCCCACTCCCCCACCTCTGCCCTGCCAGTCTGGCATCCCAACTCCAGTATCTGTCTGCATCTGTCTGCAACCATTATCTGATCGGTGGGGGGCCCAGGAGCCAGGAAACTGACCTGCCTACCTGAGGCAGCTGCCCTGCTCTGGTGTCATTGGGAGCACAGATTTGCTTTTATTTTTCTGCTCGCCTGCCTGGGATGCCAGAACCAGGAAAGGAGGTGGCTGCTTCTGCTGTTCTTAGAAAGATGAGTTTGATACCTGGCAAAGCTGGTACATTAAGGACCCACCAACTTCAGCCTGTCCCTGTCTGCCTTGCAACCAGTTCACAGGGCACCTTCTGGACCCCCTTCCTCTTCCTCCTGAATCTCAGTGTTGTCCCTGCAGAACTCAGGATGGAGACAAAACTACAGTGGTACCTCGGGTTAAGTACTTAATTCGTTCTGGAGGTCTGTTCTTAACCTGAAATTGTTCTTAATCTGAGGTACCACTTTAGCTAATGGGGCCTCCCACTGCCGCCGCGCGATTTCTGTTCTCATCCTGAAGCAAAGTTCTTAACCCAAGGTACTATTTCTGGGTTAGCAGAGTCTTACCCAGAGGTTGGTGAAACCGGCCTCCATTGGGAGTGCAGGCCGGGGGTGGGAGCAGAAAAATCACCTATCAATTGAATGTCATTGTTAGAAACTCAGATATACAGTGGTACCTCGGCTGTCAAACGTCTCCATTGACGAATGTTTTGGAACTCGAACACCATAAACCCAGAAGTAAATGCTTCCGTTTTCGAAATCACCTCAGAAGTCGATCAGCATCCACTGATGTACCACTGTATTTTTCTCAACTTTCTCTGTAAATTTGCAGACCACCCTTTGCACCTCGGGGTTTTCGAACATTTCAGAAGTCAAACGGTCTTCTGGAACGGATTACGTTCGAAAACCAAGGTACCACTGTACAGCGGCGTAGCGTGGGTAGTCAGCACCCGGGGCAAGGCAAGTAATTTGCGCCCCCTAACCCGGGGCAAGGCAAGTAATTTGCGCCCCCTAACCCCTAACCATGGTCATTAATACTGACGGCTCTACTCTGGGGCAAATTTCGTAGTGACTACTGCCCTCCGTGGTGGTGTTTTTGCAATTAAAGGACCCCTGCCTCAAATAAAGCATGGGGATTGGGCACTGGGATTTGCCAAGGGAGCTGGGAATTGCAGTTCAGTGGCGGGTCAGGGGGAGAGGGTCCCTTCCGCGTCTGGGTGCCGTGGGCCCCTTTGCGCCAAGACGCGCGTCTTTGGGCGTTGCGGCGCAGCCTTCTCGGTCTCCCTCCCCGGCCCGGCTAGCCCTGACGCGGCTTCTTTCTGGCGCGGGGAGGGGGCGCCTCTGGGGCCAGTGGGTTGGCCAGCCTCCGGCGCGGGTGGGCGGGCCCCGTCGGGGCGGGTGGGCGGCGTGGCGCTTGGTGCCGAAGCCTCTGCCCGCAGCACCCCATCGGGAGACCTGGCCGGAAGGAGCCTCGAGCCGGCTGTCGGACGCGGCTGAAGCAGCCAGGGCGGCATGGCAGGCGGCGGCGGCTCCCCGGCAACTCCATGCGGCCAGCCCTGCGCGCTGGCCGAGCCCCGCAGGCGAACGCTGCCCGTCGGTGAGGAGGGGCTGCCTGGCGCGCCTTCCGCAGCGAGCGCTGAGAGCCGCTGCCATGGGGCTCTGGGCGATTCCGGAGGCAGCGAGCGCGCCCCCCCAGAAGTTGCGCCCGGTGCGGCCGGCACCCCTGGCACCCCCCACGCTACGCCACTGCCACTGTATAAGCTAATTGCCAAACGGTACCTTAAACCCAGGTTGCAGTTGCCATGATGGAAGGTCTAGGTGCCCTCCCTCCCCCCACCCCAGTGAAATTTATGTAGTAGTAGTATTCATTACATTTCTATACTGCTTTATATTTTAGAGAAAAAAATCTCAGAGCAGTTGACAACACTTTAAAACATCAAATAAAACAATCCGGAATAAAACGAATTCAAGCTTCAAGGAAAATATTTCAGATCCTTCTCTAAGTAACCATTATTACCTTTCTGCAGTAGGTTAGTTGACCTCTGGCTTTAATTTTTTTACCCAGTTTTTATAGTGCGTATGGCATGGATGAATGTTATAAACAACTTTTTCATAACGGATGGCAGTGTACAATATTTTGATCAACAACATAGATGAAAGTTATGGGCCGAACCAAAGGATCGTCTAGTCTAGCAACCTTTTCCCACCTGTATAACATCGGAAGATGCCTTGCCAGGAAACTCCTCTATCCTCTTTCTTCAAACCTTGCCCTCAAGAAGCTCTGCTGACTCAACGTCTTTGATTTCATGCTCAAGAGGATGCCACCTGCATTACTTTCCCCCCTAAAGTCATGAGGACTAGACACTTTGCAACTTGCTTTTCATTCTTTTAACAGGATTACTTTACCATTGATCCAGCGTGCTCCAATGTGCACCCAAAGTCCTGGTGTTTTGGACACACAAACACATCGCCCACTTGTTGAGCCTAGAACGGCAGTCACAAATTTAGTTGGGATGGGAAAAAGGAGACTAATTAAGGCTTGCTAAATGACTTTGGACACTGTCATGCGGAAGGTGTGGGTGAGCTAAATATTATCATTACCATCCTGTTTCCTGTCTGCTTTGGTGACACGGCAGCCAAGGTTACACCTGCCCTTTCCTTTCCACTTACAAAACACCAGAATTATGTTTGGGATAGCTGGCGTGCAGAACGCCTGATCCCAGGAAAAGGCTGTATAATCAGGGTTTATCCTAGGAAGTGCTGTGCATACATTCCCCCCCACCCCCCAGTAATAAATGATGATATAAAGAACAATAATTATCCATGATATATTATGCATTGGCAACATGCAGGCTCAGAACCTATCATTCTGCTTTGTTGTTTTTTTACAGCAGGTTTCTGGCCTTGGAGGCAGCCTAACAGGTTAAGTCTGCAGAGGTTAATCATATGGTTCCAGTATTCAAGCAAGTCAGCCGATTGGTACAAGCCGTTCCCCTGACTAATCTGAGCATCAGATTCAAAATACATATTTTCACGTATTAAACGCTGGGTCAATGGTAAAGTAATCCTGTCTCCGTTAAAAGAAGAAGAAAAAACAAGTTGCAAAGTGTCTAGTCCTCCTGACTGCTGGGGGGAAAGTAATGTAGGTGGCATCCTCTTGAGCATGTCTATATAGAAACTTAGGATGGATGGGAAGCACAAACTTTTTTAAAGAAAGTATTATATCTTTACTCTCGCTCAAGAAAATCCCTCTAGGTCCTAGGGCTTCTTTCCTCTCTACAGACCACTTGAAAATCACAGACAGTCCACGTAATGTTTCTGCCTGTTGCAGCAATCGTAAGACACTGTGCTAGATGCTGTACGTTTTTTAAAATTGCATTATTTCTTGCTTCTTACATATTGCATTTCATTGTACAGTATTACGATTCTGAAGTTCACAGAATTCAAATTGTAGTACTAGACAAACACAATTTTTTTTAAAAAATAAATATTAATATTGAATGCAGATCCACTGAGGACCAGCTGAATGAAACTTGTGGTCCATTGGTAGTCCGTGGACCAAACTTTGGGAACCCCTGCTCTAAAACCCTGCCTACTTGAAGAAACAGACACACCTAACAAGTTATTCTGCTTGCTTGATAGCTATCCTTCGCCCCCTCCATACATAAATTTTAATTGGTGGATCCATCAATGAAAACTCACATGCCTTATCTGCTACGGTAAGATTTCTTTCTGTCAGGTAATAGCTCTTGTTATCCTGTTTTCCTAAAAGTACCCTAGCCATATACAACAAGCTGTCGGGTCATTTGTGACTGACTTCATGAAAGGGCAAAGGAAAGCCAACTCTCGTCCAATATACAGAAAAGGGGTATTTTTCTTTCCACTCGCTTGCACGTAACTCTTCTCACCAGTGGCGACTATAGACAAAGGGGTTTCAAGGTAAGCCACGCACTTTCAAGATTGTCAGAATTCAGAGCAGGATCTGGGGTGGGATAAACAGACAGTTTTCCACCTTGACTGGCAAAAGAACACATTAGGAAGAACAGTCACATATGCAAATTAAACTAATTTGCTCCTATGATCCACAGAGGCCACATAATTCACCTTATTTGACCCCTACGCCCCAGCACAGAGCATAGCATAAACACCTCTGAGCATGTACAAAATACTTCCTGCTTGCCACAGAATAATTCAACAGCTTGGGGGGTGGGGTTTGGGGGGGGGAAGGCAAGAGCTCAAAATCCCAGTCTCTGTGCAGACTTAAATTCTGGAGTCTTTCTGCACCATGAATTCTCCCTCCCCAAAGAAAACACAAGTTGAAGCAGATCACTTTGTCAGGAAAGAGAAAGACAGAGCAAGTCTGTTCAGCGTCAAGTTCAATATAAAATATTCTGGATGCCTTGCTACTTATTATGCAGACTGTCTGCATAATAATGAACTTAAGAGGGCTGATAAATTTAAGTCTTTCAGTTACCTGAACCCCACAATCACCGGGACTTTCCAGATACCTGCTCAATCCATTCAAGTCTGTCACAGGCTGTGTATTACTGATATTACGTTACTGATACACAGATACTCAGAAGTAAAGAAGGGGCTTCCAGGAGGAGAGACCAAGATAACAAACGCTTGCAAAGCCCTTGCAACAAAACAGCCATCAAGCTCACTTAAGCAAATTTAGCAGTCGTAAGCATTTTGTGAAGTAAATAAAAATATGAATCTGTCTGCCGGTTGAGATCAGTATCAAAGGCCCTGGTACCCCTACACAAGATCAGACAGGTTGGTGACCAAGGCATGACCTTCTTAGTGTTGGCACCAAGACCACAGAGCTATCTTATCCAGGGAGATCCGCCAAGCCCCTTTTATTTTAGTCTCCAGCCAGCTGCTGAATGAATACCTATCTATTAACATATGCTTGATTTTAGGATTTACCAGCCTGCGGTTCCCTGATTTTAATGCTGGGTGCTCTTTAAAACCACTTAACTTTCACTGCTATTTTACAAGCATTTTGTATCAAGTGTTTATATTTTATGGTTCCTGTTTTACTGCGCATTCCAAGCTTTGCAAGCTGCTGGGTGTGCATTCTCCCCCAAAAAGGAGAATAACTCCACCCTTAGCAATCATTCATGAAATAATCATCAGTGTCTAGAACTCTTCTCTCCAACATGCTAGCTTTCTAAGTGCAGGGATTATTTTTTAATTGACCGGGAGGAGGAAACATTTAATGCTGCCATTCCTTATCTACTATCTGGAATGGATCAGCCCAGGAACTGGATAACATACCCAATCTTTTATTTGTGAGAATAAGGGAATATAGACAGCATCTTAAAAAGCAGAGACATCACCTTGCCAACAAAGGTCCCTATAGTTAAAGCTATGGTTTTCCCAGTAGTGATGTATGGAAGTGAGAGCTGGACCATAAAGAAGGCTGATCTCCGAAGAATTGATGCTTTTGAATTCTGGTGCTGAGAGTCCCATGGACTGCAAGAAAATCAAACCTCTCCATTCTGAAGGAAATCAGCCCTGAGTGCTCACTGGAAGGACAGATCCTGAAGCTGAGGCTCCAAGACTTTGGCCACCTCATGAGAAGAGAAGACTCCCTGGAAAAGACCCTGATGTTGGGAAAGATGGAGGGCGCAAGGAGAAGGGGACGACGGAGGACGAGATGGTGGGACAGTGTTCTCGAAGCTACGAACATGAGTTTGACCAAACTGCGGGAGGCAGTGGAAGACAGGAGGGCCTGGCGTGCTCTGGTCCATGGGGTCACGAAGAGTCAGACACGACTAAACAACAAGAAAAGGGAATATCAACTCTGATCCATAACTTTCCTGCAGGGGGTTGAACTAGATGACCATTGTGGGTCCCTGCAGTTATATGATTCCACTTACCAGCTATTAGCAACTCCCAAATCACAGCAATGGTTGTGAGGGGGAGGGTAGGAGACCCACAGTACTACTGAATGAGAGAACAAAAAAAAGGGTGCTTGTGTGGAAGAGACGAAATTACTTTTCGATGCACTGTTAGTGGGACAGACTGCATTACACGTAAACCACACTGTAACCTCATTAGCCCATATAGCTCACTAAGCCTCTGCAGCAGAGATCCCGATTAAAATCAAGTGATCACAGTGATCAGGGCCTGGTGGTTCCCTCCCTCTCCCGGCCACCCCACCCCCGTGGCTGCAGCACAACCAAGTTTTTATCTCTGCGCTCACTGCAGAATCACTGTCGTATATCATTCATTGAGTCGCAGCTGGCATAGATGCCGTTGACCTGTGGAACTCCCTGATCCTAGATATGCCAGGAGGAAGGGTGGTTGTGGTGGTTTGGGGAAGAACCGTAACATTAACACCACGTGGGGCAGGGGGAAACGTTTGTCACGAGGAGATCATACTTTGAAAGCGATTTAATGGAGAGTGAAATCACCGCCATAAAAGTCGAATTAAGTCAAATTATACTGATCAGGGACGCGGGTGGCGCTGTCCACAGAGCCTAGGACTTGCCAATCATAAGGTCGGCGGTTCGAATCCCCACAACAGGGTGAGCTCCCGTTGCTCGGTCCCTGCTCCTGCCAACCTAGCAATTTGAAAGCACGTCAAAGTGCAAGTAGATAAATAGGTACTGCTCCGGCGGGAAGGTAAACGGCGTTTCCGTGCGCTGCTCTGGTTCGCCAGAAGCGGCTTAGTCATGCTGGCCACATGACCCAGAAGCTGTACGCCGGCTCCCTCGGCCAATAAAGCGAGATGAGCGCCGCAACCCCAGAGTCAGAGGTCCCTTTACCTTTACCAAAAAGTTCACCTCCCACCAGGAAATGGAGACCCTCCAGCGGTGGGGGGCGGGGAGACGCTGACCAACCCCAATGCAAACTTTTCTGAGCTTTTTATAGAAAGAGTTAAGAGAAATAAGATCATATCGCGGAATAAGATCCCACCAGACGTTAACTTTCTAAAATGGAAAACTTCTGGCGTGGGGGGATGTCAAGTGAGACTCAAAACCCCACAGTCAACCCCAGCCCCAAATATATGAGGCTAGGATGAAGTGACAAAACACTTTGCATGTGCTCTTGTTACTCTTCTACAAGGCCAAGGGAACCAGCGTTTGTCCGCTTCCGCAGACAGTTTTTCCGGGTCATGTGGCCAGCATGACTAAGCCGCTTCTGGCGAACCAGAGCAGCGCACGGAAACGCCGTTTACCTTCCTGCGGGAGCGGTACCTATTTATCTACTTGCACTTGATATGCTTTCGAACTGCTAGGTTGGCAGGAGAAGGGACCGAGCAACAGGAGCTCACCCCGTTGTGGGGATTCGAACCACTGACCTTCTGATCGGCAAGCCCTAGGCTCTGTGGTTTAGCCAGTACGCTGGCTCAAAGCAAGACGCCCTGCTGCCGGGTCTTGGGTGCAAAACATGACAAGATTGCAGGGTCAACCTCCCACCAGCTGCCATCCCTTTTCTGCTGCTGACGCCACCCACCCTGGGCCAGGATCCTCATCAGCCTGATGAGCTAATTAATTAAATGGGTTGCCAGGGATGGCGAGCAAAGTAATCTGGAGCCAAGAGAGACGCAGAATCTGCAGGTAGGAAGACTGCTGCCTCAGCCTCAACGCAAGAGGAACCCAGCCCCTAGCCAGCGTCTCCAGTGCTGCCCTGGGGTTGTTAGACAAGTTAATTCCACACACACACACACACACACACACACCTCCACCTTGACAGAGACTCAGGAGCACAGTGATTCGCACACATGACACCTGGATAAGGAACAGGAAAGATACTTTCAGCCAGGGGTGGGCCATCGTTTTCAGCCAGAGGGCCACAATCTAATATTCTGGGGGCCACATTCTACATTGCCATTCAGGCAAGAAAGACAACATCTGGTGTGTAATAAGTGTGTCAGACTAGGACCTAGGAGAACCAGGGTTCAAATTCCAGCTTCAGATATGAAGAAGACATTGAGCTAGTCCAAATCTACCTCAAAGGGTTGTTGTGAGGACCAAATCTGGTGGAGGGGGGAGAACCATGTAAGCCACCTTGAGCTAACTGTAGGGAAGGTGAGATATAAATGCAATAAGCATAGAGCTGCCTTGAGTTCCATCAGACAAAAGGTGGAGCATCACTAAATATTACACGTCAGGGACAGACGACAGACTGCCAGAGACACTCGTAAGGGGCGTGGAGCAAATGGTGGTGAGGGCTGTGGGGCTGGCGAGGGTGCCAAAAACCAGAAAGAGAGGCCTGGGAGATTCTCCAAGCGTGGCTTTTGTTCTTTTAAGAAAGTAAGAATGGCGGCGTCAGGTCAGGATTTTAAATCTACCTAGCCCAGCAATCTGCTTCCAACGGAGGACAGCTCAAGGCTACCCGAGAGATCACATGCAGGGTATGGAAAAAAATGTCACCCCTGCCTGCAAGTCCAGACTGCAAGCCAGGAAGCTCACCCCCCCCCCCAAGAGCACATGTCAGGCCCCCAATGCACTAGGGGGACTGAGGCAAGGCACATCTTTCCCGCAAGCCCAGACCACTCACCCCACAATCTTCAGAACAGTGACCACGGGCCTACCAGTACGTTTCCGAGCACAATTCAAAGTGTTGGTACTGACCTTTAAAGCCCTAAATGTCCTCGGTCCTGAAGGAGCGTCTCCACCTCCATCGTTCTGCCCGGACACTGAGGTCCAGCTCCGAGGGCCTTCTGGCAGTTCCCTCACTGCGAGAAGCCAAGTTACAGGGAACCAGGCAGAGGGCCTTCTCGGTAGTGGCACCCACCCTGTAGAACACCCTCCCACCAGATGTTAAAGAGAAAAATAACTACCAAACTTTTAGAAGACATCTGAAGGCAGCCCTGTTTAGGGAAGCTTTTAATGTTTAATAGTTTATTGTATTTTAGTGTTCTGCTGGAAGCCGCACAGAGTGGCTGGGGAAACCCAGCCAGATGGGCGGGGTATAAATAATAAATTATTATTACTACTACTACCGAAGATTAGCAAGGAGGAGGTGGCAGTATCTTGAAATGGCAGGTCTTGAACATTAAGGAGATGTTCCCTCACCTCACTTCTTGCAATGATAATTTGGGGGGGTTTTGCACACGGGATCATTTAAATCAGAGGCCAGTAGATGCCAGCCCACAGGCCAGATGTGGCTCACAGACTCCCCCCTCTTCACCCCTAGGCTCTAACCAGTCTTGGGAAAAACCTTCCGGTGAAACAAACAGGAACTTGTTCTCAAGCCTAACTTCAGGAGGCAGGGAGCTGTTCTAGGGGGCGGGGTGGGGGTGTTGCAGTTAGAAAGAGGTAACTCTACCCTCTATGTATTGTGACACCTGCGTGTATCTCTGGGCACATCTATTTGAAGGACACTGCTTCCCCCAGAGGATCCTGGGAAATTTAGATCCCTCATTATGGGTCTATAATTCCCAGCATCTTCAGTTCCCGGGATTATTGGGGGGGGGGAGCCACATGCATTAAATGCAGAGTGTGGAGGACCCCTAACATGACTCTGTGTGTCTAGGGCCACAATACCTGAAAAGCACTTTCTTTCCCCTCAAAGAATTCTGGGTACCCCTTGACAAACTACATTGCCCAGAATTCTTTGAGGGGAGAGAGAAATGTGCTTTGAATGTGCTTCAAAGGTACAGTGTGTGTCTGTGTGTGGCCTTATCCACTTCCAAATTCGGCCCTGCCCATCAACTGGAACAACTACAACAACAACAAATTATATACTCTTCCACCCTTCATCACAAGATCTCAGGTTCACAAGATACAGTGGTACCTCAGGTTACATACGCTTCAGGTTACAGACTCTGCTAACCCAGAAATAGTGCTTCAGGTTAAGAACTTTGCTTCAGGATGAGAACAGAAATCGTGCTCCGGCGGTGCGGCGGCAGCAGGAGGCCCCATTAGCTAAAGTGGTGCTTCAGGTTAAGAACAGTTTCAGGTTAAGAATGGACCTCCGGAACGAATTAAGTACTTAACCCGAGGTACCACTGTAGAAGCTTCCCCACTCCCTATTTAAAAACCAAATCCCCCACCAAGTCTGAAGTGGTACAGTCCATATGAGGGGCAGCCAATGCAGTGACCTCCAATGCAGTCCAGAAATTGCTGGACTACAACTCCCATCATCCCTGACCATTGGCCGAGCCAGCTGGGACTGATGAGAGTTGTAGTCCAACAAGGTTCTGCAGGGCGTCTCATTAGCTACTCCTCTTCCAGATGCCACCACTTCATCCTGCTGCTTCTGTAAGCCCAAACTTGATGTAAAACGTTCTATAATAGTAACCTAGTATTTGAGCTCCAAACCCCAAGAGCCCCAGATCCTTGATGTGCAGTTTGATTACCACATTGAGATTCTAAAAAAAAAAAAAAAAGATGTTTTTTTAAACAGAGCAAGCTGTTACGTTAAAAAAGAAATAGCTTTAAACGAGCGGTTCTCAACCTGTGGGTCCTCAGATGTTGTTGGACTACAACTCCCATCATCCCTGAGCTCTGGCCTTGCTAGCTAGGGGTGATGGGAGTTGTAGTTCAACAACATCTGGGGACCAACAGGTTGAGAAAGGCTGCTTTAAACAGAAGCTATGGTAGCACACTTTAAAAGGTAAAGGTAAAGGGACCCCTGACCATTAGGTCCAGTTGTGACCGAGTCTAGGGGAGCCGCGCTCATCACGCTTTATTGGCCAAGGGAGCCGCCGTACAGCTTCTGGGTCATGTGGCCAGCATGACTAAGCCGCTTCTGGCGAACCAGAGCAGCGCACGGAAACGCCGTTTACCTTCCCGCCGGAGCGGTACCTATTTATCTACTTGCACTTTGACGTGCTTTCGAACTGCTAGGTTGGCAGGAGCAGGGACCGAGCAACGGGAGCTCACCCCGTCGCGGGGATTCGAACTGCCGACCTTCTGATCAGCAAGCCCTAGGCTCTGTGGTTTAACCCACAGCGCCACCCGCGTCCCTGGTAGCACACTTAGGCTTGTTCAAAACTCACAACCACCCTTCAAGGTAGGCTAGGCGGAGATGCAGCAACTTGCCCAACACAATTTGAACCTGGGCCCCTCCAGTCAAATCCACCCCCATCAGGGTGCTATTTTTATCCTAGCAGAGTTTCCACTAACCAAGCCTCCTTCTGTGGTTGCACTGTATGTATGAAAGTGCATGATCAAGCAACCATCCTCTTTGTCACTGCAGCAAGGCCTGTTTCCGACGGCAAATCAGAGGAGTTTGTTGGCTGTTTTATTTCACCGCCTGAGGATTTCCCCCTTCTGTCTGTATCTCAGAAACCACTGCCTTCAAGACATGCACTCAGAGACAGAACATTTGCTGTCTCCCTCGGCCCCCACGGGGGAGATAAAGCCAGCGACTGCATCTGCATGTTTTAAAAAATAAAATAAAATCCCTAGGGCTTCAGCAGGCTCTTAATTTCATCTGCCCTGCTGGAAGCAGAGTCTGAAATGAGGGCGGGGGCACATGACTGTTGTGATTCTGTGCCAAAGGGGATTTATTTGCAGTACAGGGCAAAGAGAAGCAAACTTTTATGGCAATAACATTTTTTTTAAAAGATTAAAAATTGTGAACTTTTAAGTGAGTTTATTGTCCTCATGGAAAGGGATGCTTGGAAGCAGATCGGTAGGTGGAGTCTCAGGAGCTAGCGATGGCAGAGTAGAGTTTCTAAGGGGAGGGGGAACCCACTGCCCCCCCCCCATGATGGACAGAAGGAAAAGCATGCAAAAAAACAAACACTGCAAAATGAATGATGAAAAGAAAAAGTTGTATGGTGTACAGACATTGAAAAACCCAGCTTCTTTTGGCATAAGGTTCTGATTTTCCCCCATCTCACCTTTGCCCCCTACTTTTGGCATACATTTGAATCCGAAAGAACAGCATTTGTCTTTATAAGAGCAGGATCTCTTCATACCCAGCTCTGATAAAAATGGGGTCCTCTCTCCTCCTGCCCCTTGGACTGGAAGACTGTGGTCAAGGCATGGAAGTGGCCATAACTATGTGGAAGAACATCTGCCCTGCATGCAGAAGGTCCCAGGTTCATTCCTTTGCTTCGCCAGGCAAGCCTGGGTGGGAGAGACTCCTTGCCACCCACTGTTGACAATACTGAGATGGATCAGAGACCTGACTCAGTACAAAGCAACTTCCTATGTTCCTATTTGAATCGGTTCTGAATTCAAAGCCATGAGGGCTAGGATCTTGGTTTTTATTTTTAATTTTTAGGGAAAGAGCTGGGGCTCAGTGGATGAGCATCTGATCTAGATGGAGCAAAGGGCTGATCTGATATATAAGGCAGCTTCCTATATCCTTATCTCCTCTGCAGGGTGAAATTGGGGTGTGTGTGTTTCCCCCTCTTGTTTTAAGGACAAGATGCACAAGAGGAAAGGCACCATTCTGTTAAAACATGGGAACATCCCCCTTTCCTTGCACAGCAGACGAAATTTTGTACTTAAAAATAGCACCTCCCTCTTTTGCGTAGCACCCTTAAGCCCTTTGCAGCACCAGACCAGAGAGCAACAGCAGCAGCAACGTTGGTAAATAAATAGAAACAGAATCACGTGGGTGTGCGGATGGGGAGAGGAGGAAGAGAGGAGGACAGAAGTTAGCAGCTTAACTTCTGCAGGGTGTGAACAACAGGGGTCAGCAAACTTTTTCAGCAGGGGGCCGGTCCATTGTTCCTCAGACCTTGTGGGGGGCCGGACTATATTTGGGGGGGGGGTGATGAACGAATTCCTATGCCCCACAAATAACCCAGAGATACATTTTAAATAAAAGCACACATTCTACTCATGTAAATACATGCTGATTCCCGGACAGTCTGCAGGCCGGATTTAGAAGGCGATTGGGCCAGATCCAGCCCCCAGGCCTTAGTTTGCCTACCCATGAACTACACAGTGAGGAAGGATGCTAAATACCCCACCCCACAGCTTCCATCTAAATCCCTGGGTAGACTTTCCTGAATTGCAGAAAGTCTTGAAGGCTTGATTGCTTTTCTTGGCCTTACATGGAGGAAAATCTCATCCTGAGCTATTAAGTCCCATGTGATCCAAGTAGATCCACACACACACAGAGAGAGAGAGAGAGAGAGAGAGAGAGAGAAGATGCAAGGTGGGGGTGGGGGTGGATACAATTTACTGCTACTTCAATCTCAGCCTTGCAAAGTTCACAAACAATGTTTCTGTTCCACAAAATCCATTTAGTGGCCTGTTTTGCCCCCACAGGTCAAAGTTATTCATTTGCAGTACAGTGGTACCTCGGGTTACATACGCTTCAGGTTACAGACTCCACTAACCCAGAAATAGTGCTTCAGGTTAAGAACTTTACCTTAGGATGAGAACAGAAATCGTGCGGGAGGGCCCATTAGCTAAAGTGGTACCTCAGGTTAAGAACAGTTTCAGGTTAAGAACGGACCTCCGGAACAAATTAAGTACTTAACCCGAGGTACCACTGTACATCAGTCCCTGGGGGGCAGGGGGAAAAGTACTGACTCCTGCCCCAACCATGTTCCTAGCTTGGTTACCTTGAGCTAACGTTCACTCGCCACAGGTGAGTGGGCTATTTGCAATACAGTCACAGTCTCACTTTTATTATTTAATGCATGCTAGGGTTACAATGCTGGTCAAGCTTGAAAAGAGGCTTTCCCTGAAATGTAGTGCCTTTGTGTCTGTGCAGAGTGCCCTGCCAAGTAAATAAGTCTTCAGTCAGTTCCTGCCCCCACACATTAGGACACACGTCTTGCAAAAGGCACCTCTGTCCTTCCGGAAACCAAACACACACAAACCAGGTGCCGATCCACCGCCAAGAAACTTTGATCCAAACACAGAGATCTGTTCCAGGCTTTTGGATCTGGGAAACAGCTGAGAGTTCTGGCCAAACTGGCCACGCCACACACTGGCTCCCCTGCTCAGTCTTCCACATGTGTAAAATGGGCATAAGAGCAACCTGATATGTACTTGATGGGTCTGTGGCAAAAGGAGAAAGGAAGCAAGGGCCGAAATGTTGCAAGATGTTGCAGAGATGGAAACGTATTTAAAACACTGTTGCGGCTTAACGCTGCGATGGATTATTCCGCCCTAAACGCATTCCCTAGACAGTTTTGTAATTGTGGAAATTATAAATGGGGAAATAGGTACCCAGACATAATTGTGAACAGCTCACCCCACAAGCTACAGAGAGAGAGAGAAAGAAAGAGACTTTCTCAAAAGCAGCCTCACTCAAGGTCCTCAGGACTCTGGTATACTGTGAAAAGGGGCACCCAATCACACCCTCTCCAAATCCTTTTTGAATTGCACAGTACCATTGATAAATCAAGCCCTGGGGTTTGACGCAAACCGGAATCAAAACAGAGAAAGGCAGCCCTCTACCCAGGCTCCGCATTGATTCCACGTTGACCTGTGGAAAAGCTTCAACAGCAGCAAATAAACCATTTCAAAACCTGGAAAAAATGAGGGGGGGGCTGCTAGATCTAGGCTTCCTTCAGTAAAAATGCTGTACCTCTAAACACAGGGTTGCAGTCAGCTACCTTTTACTCAGAGTAGACCTATTTAAATTAATGGGGCCGTTTATACCCTTCACCCTAAAGGTCTTTACACCAATCGAAGCACAACGCTAAAATCAGTTTGCAGCAACTTATTATCACGTAAATAAGTTGGGTCTCAAACACATGCGCCTCAAGCGGAAGAGGTTCAGCCGCGGACCATTGTAGTCAGTGGACCTACTCTGAGCAGATCCAGTACTGGCTGCAAGACGCAGTTACTAGGAATGGCAGCCAGCGAAGTTCTACTCGAGAGTAGACCCGTTGGAGTTAATAGGTCTAAGAGCCACGCTCGTTTTATTTCAATGGGTCCATCCCAGTACGCCTGAGGCGGGGCACAACCGAAGGGAGTGCAAGCCCCACCGGCGTCCAGGGGGGCTTACTTCCGAGTAGGCTTGCCTGCCATTGCATTGTGCCCACAGAATGGAGGTTATTTTCCCCCCAACCCAGCTTCCCAATTCAAAAAGTGGGCAGGAGAGGAAATAAATGAAAACAATCAGAAATGGCCAGGAATCCAGGGAACCCTAGAGATGCTCTTTTTGGGGGGGAGAGCCGGGACAGAGAAAGAGAGAGAGAGAGGAGGAGGAGGAGGAGGAGGAGGAGGAGGAGGAGGAGGAGGAGGAGGAGGAGAGCGGCAGGAGATTAAAAGCGTAATAACGCCGGGTATTAAGTAGTGACCCCTGGCGAGGCTGGAACACAGCTCCAGACAGGGCCGTCACGTCTCCTGCGGTTCGCTCGGCGCGCGCCATCCCCGGCTTCCCAGGCGATTTGGCCTCTGGGCGCCGATCCAGCCCCCGATCTCCCTCCTGGACTGAGTGGCGGAGTGGGGGGGGGGGGAGGACGGCGGCGGCGGGAAAGAGTCGGATCTGGCCAGAAGGATCGCCCTCCCCACCCGCTTTCCCAAAATAATCCCGGGATCCCGGAGTTGTTCTTCATTACGCACGGCGGCGGTTGTTTTCCTTCTGCGCCCCGCAGCGTGCGTAACGAAGAACTCCGGGATCCCTAGATTTCCAAGTGCTTGGCGCGCCTCCACTCCCAGATCAACCCGCTTTCTGGAGGTTGGATCCCCGCAACATATTTTTAAAAAAACACATTTTATAAAAAAAAAAAGCAGCAGCACACAGATCGATCAGGACCAATTCTGCACTCACCCGCACCTGCCCGGCGCTGGAGCCTCTCCAGCCTCCCGCAACGCAAGCGGCGCGCAGAAGGAGCAGGGCCCCCCTGGAGAGATCCAGCCTCCTCCAGCTCTGCAGCTCCCTCCCCTTTCCCCGAAGGCGCCCCTGATTTCCAACCCCCGCCGGCGAACCCCCCTCCCCTTTATAAAGGGCAGGAGAGGGCCCTCCCCCTGCTCCTCTGATGGCCACCCCAGCCAGCCAATAGACGCGCCCTGGCACCTAGCAACACCCAGCCGGTTGGCTGCCGGCGGCCGCAGCCCCCTTTTTTCCGAGGGGCCAATGGGAAGCGGCGGCGGGTTGGATTCCCGGGGCTGTCCCCCCCCCCCAGCTCGGAGGAAGAGGGAGCTGAGAGGCGCAGACAACAGCTGGGCGGCCAGGCAGCCAATGGCAAGCGCGGAGGCCCCGCCAGCATGGGAGGTGGGAGGGAAGATAACAAACCGAACGCAGCGCGCCTTAAAGGGGCCGCGAGGTGCAGCATCCCGAGCCAAGGCGGAGGAACGGGGAATGGGCTTCCTCGAGAGCAAGCCCCGTTCACCTCTATGGGGCTTGCTCCCAGGTAACGGCTTGGAATCGTGCGAGGCGCGGGTGTCCCAAGTTGCCGATCTGCAGTCCTATGGCTATTGTTGTTTAGTCGTGTCCGACTCTTCGTGACCCCATGGACCCCTATGGCTATTACTCAGAAGTAAATTGCATTGGATTTGTTGTTGTTGAGTCGTTAGTCGTGTCCGACTCTTCATGACTCCATGGACCAGAGCACGACAGGCACTCCTGTCTTCCACTGCCTCCCGCAGTTTGGTCAAACTCATGCTGGTAGCTTCGAGAACACTGTCCAACCATCTCGTCCTCTGCTGTCCCCTTCTCCTTGTGCCCTCCATCTTTCCCAACATCAGGGTCTTTGCCAGGGAGTCTTTTCTTCTCATGAGGTGGCCAAAGTCTTGGAGTCTCAGCTTCAGGATCTGTCCTTCCAGTGAGCACTCAGGGCTGATTTCCTTCAGAATGGAGAGGTTTGATCTTCTTGCAGTCCATGGGACTCTCAAGAATCTCCTCCAGCACCATAATTCAAAAGCATCCATTCTTTGGCAATCAGCCTTCTTTATGGTCCAGCTCTCACATCCATACATCACTACTGGGAAGACCATAGCTTTAACTATAGGGACCTTTGTTGGCAAGGCGATGTCTATTACTCAGAAGTAAATTGCATTGGATTAAATGGTGCTTATTTCCACCACCACCACCACCCCAGTTAATTGGGTTTAGGATTGTAGGCTTGGCCAGAAGATAAGAATCAGGAGAATTCCGCTTGCCGGTTGTTTACTGCAAAACAAGAACAACAAACCCCAAAGAGTCTTGTGGCACATTGAAGGAGCACACATTTGTTATTCCGGGCCAAGGTGTGCTGAACTAGAGTCTACTTCATCCCCATATATGGCGGTGATTCTCAGTTACAGGGGTGTATACACACGCTCACACTCACATGTTCATAGCAGTAGAAGGAGAGATGTATGCATTGGGGTCAGAGGAAAACAGAAATGCCAGAAACGCAGGTAGTGACCATTCAGATTAGAGCTACAATGCAGGCAGGATAAGCACAGAGACTCTTTAGGGAAGCAGTTGATAGGCTATGAAACAAACCGACTTGGTAGTGCTGAGTGAATTTACAACTGCAAACCATTGTCTCTATTAAGTCCCAAATGAATTGCATTGGATGTCTCCAGTATTTGCAGTGTAGCAGCTTCACTCGTGAGCCTTCCTTTTAAATTCCATCCTTCAAGTCTGGCAATTCTAACATCAGTGGGGAATGCCCTGACACCTTGAAATGTGCTCCTACTCCTTTCTGAATGCTGCCATTTCTGAGGTCAGATTTGTGTCCTTTTATTCTTTTGCTTAGGACAGCTTTCCCAAACCTTCCATATGTTGTGGCTTACAGCCTCCATCATTCTTGACCATTGGCCATGCTGACTGGGGCTGATGCAGGTTATGACCAGTTGTTGGCAATCCCAGGTGGGCAGAGTGCCTAGTTCAGTCCCTGGCACCTTCAGGTAGGACTGGGAATGCCCCCTGCCTGAAACACTGCAGAGCTGCTGCCAGTCAGTGTAGACAATACTGAGTTCTGTGGACCAGTTGTTTGACTCAGGAGAAGGCAGTTTCCTATATTTCTGGGCTCCCTGTTCTCTTTCACACACAGCAATAACATCACCTCCAGGGCAGAGGGAAGGAAGAAAAACAGGCCCTCTCTAGCTCACCTTCCAGAAGAGTCTCCAGCTATTAGCTCCTATGGCAACAAATCACTTGTGCCCAGCAACTCTTTAGTTATGCAAAGGTTCAAACAAAAGAGAATGTCCCAGACTATCTGTGTGCCAAACTATCTGTTTGACGTGAGACACTAGCTTGACCATAAAATAATAAAGTAAAACTATCCTCTTCTGCAGACTCAAACCTTACACAGCTGTAAAAACCACAGGATTGGAAGAGACCCCCAGCCCAACCCCAATCCTAGAACAATTTGAATTGCATCATTTAAATTTACTTGTTAAGGGTGTGGGAGTCAGAATTGCACTTGGCTTAACCAAAGGAGGAATGACAGCCAAGACAAGCGCAGAGGGAATAAGTCTGCATCAGCACAACCGGACGCCTTCCTCTGCCCCAACTGCAACAAAACATGTCTCTCCCGCATCTGTTTCTACAGCCACAGCAGGCACTGTAACTCTCCAACAGTTTGACTTTGCCTCCCAAGGTGCACTCCTCCACTGTCTCCCAAGACAGAAGGATGCCAACACAACAACATTTGGAGGTTCCATGATCAACGGCTACAGTCGTACCTTGGAAGTCAAATGGAATCCGTTCTGGAAGTCCATTCCTACTTCCAAAATGTTTGGAAACCAAGGCGTGGCTTCCGATTGGCTGCAGGAATCTCCTGCAGCCAATCGGAAGCTGCAACGGACGTTCGGGTTCCAAAGAACATTCGCAAACTGGAACACTCACTTCTGGGTTTGCAACGTTCGGGAGCCAAAACGCTCGACTCCCAAGGCATTTGGCTTCCAAGGTACAACTGTACTAGCCATGATGACTATGCCCTGCCTCCACAGTTGGCAGAAGCCATAATGCTTCTGAATACCAGTTGCTGCAAAATGTAGCGCAAAATGCTGCAAAATGTAGCGCAGGCAGTAGGGAGAGTGCTCTTAGGCTGCAGTCCCTCTTGAGGTTTCCCCGCAAGCGTCTGGTTGGCTACTGTAAAATCAGGATGCTCAATTAGCTGGGCCTTTGGCTTGATACAGGAAGCTTTTCTTACATGCTGTGCAACTCAAAAGGAGCCATCCAGCCCAGCCTATGACACTAGCATCCAGAATCTGAATAATTATACTCCCCTCTCACTGGCCTTGGGTGTAGGGCGTGCGATTCCTTGCGGATCACCTCCGAACCCAAAACAGCAACTCACCAGCAACAGCAAGATGCAAAACAGGTGTCACGAGAGAAGTTTATAAAATTATGCATGGCATGAAGAGAGTGGGCAGTTTTTCTCCTTCGCTCATAACACTAGAAGACTGAGTGTTGGGAAACTCAGGACAAATAAAAGGAAGTCCTGGCTCTGCCAATAAGGGGTTCTAGCGCCACCTGGTGTTGGGCTCCTTGCTTTCCGCCCTACCAGACCCTATAGGCATCACAGCTACGCACCAAGTGCAAGGCTTCACGCCTAAACAGGACTCTAGTCCACAAAGGCAATGCCATAAATAAGTCTGCTGGACTGAAGAATGGATAAGTAAGATAATGTGACTATGCAGAACTGGAAAAATTAACAGCAAAACTAAGAGGATCTAAGAGGCAAGGGTTTTATGGAAGAATGGATGCCTTTTTTGGACTATTTAAAGAAATACTATAGTAGGATGAACTCAAGAGCAGGATTTGAGCTATGAGCAACAAATTAGATTAGATTATAAAATTGTGGTTATGATTTAATTGATAGAAGATAGGGTGAAGCAGAAGAGGAGAAACAACAACTCTATGGAAAACGGGGTGGGAAGTCGACAAAGATAAGAGAAAATATGAAATTGTGTTTGTGTACGTTGAAAATTAAGAAAACATAATGGGAAAAAATGAAATGCAATGAATCTGTTGGAGTTTGCAGGGCCCGCAAGACTTTTCTCTTTCTTACTGCGTTGGAGGCTAACCAAACTCCTGCTGTTTCAAGTCTGCTGTTTCCAACCCCTGCTAGACAGATACTTTTAACATTTCATTTTTATGCTGTTTTAAAAATTTATAGCCCTTTATCTTTGTCAAAACAAAAACAAAACAAAACCTTGAGACTGACGGGTGTTTAGCATGCAATAACGGCAAGGCAGTAAACACAGCAGAAGAGAAATGATTGAGCACATCACACACAGCATTTGTCTAACTAGCACCTTCCGGATGTTAGGTAAAGGGTAAAGGGACCCCTGACTATTAGGCCTAGTCGTGACTGACTCTGGGGTTGCGGCGCTCATCTCGCTTTATTAGCCGAGGGAGCCGGTGTACAGCTTCCGGGTCGTGTGGCCAGCATGACTAAGCCACTTCTGGCGAACCAGAGCAGCGCACGGAAACGCTGTTTATCTTCCCGCCAGAGTGGTACCTATTTATCTACTTGCACTGGCGTGCTTTCAAACTGCTAGGTGGACAGGAGCTAGGACCAAACAACGGGAGCTCACCCCATCGTGGGGATTCGAACCGCCGACCTTCTGATCGGCAAGCCCTAGGCTCTGTGGTTTAACCCACAGTGCCACCCACTTCCCCTTCCAGATGTTATTGGACTCCAACTCCCATCAGCCCTGATCACCATGGCTAGTGGTTAGGGAAGATGGGAATTGGAGTCCGGTGGCATCTGGAGGGCCGATGGTTCACCAACCCTGGTCTACACCGCCTGGCAGAAGTTCTTGCAGGATTTCAGGCAGGGGCTTCTCCCAGCCCTACCTGGAAGTGCCTGTGATTGAACCCGGAACCAGCTTCAGGCAGTCAATGGCCCCCCCGTTTTAAAACAGCTCTGATCATGGTTTGTGCAGCAAATAAATGAAGGGGTCGCATTGCACACATGACCTACGGACAGCTCCCTTTGTGCCCAAGATTATTTGGGTGCCAGAAGAAGCAGGATCATCTAGGCAAGGTTTCCATGCAGAGAAAGACAATGAGGAAGAGAGGGGGGCTGGCTCTTGTTTTATATACAGCCCTCCTCAGTCGAACGCTCTGGAAACATGGGGGGGGGGGCCTGGAGGCAGGCAGGGGAGGCTTTGAAAGGGAGCAGAATGCAATGGAAGATGTGATTCCCTTCAGAGAGGGGGGGACAACAGGTTTTAAACTGCTTTATCTTATCATTGATCTTAACTATTTTTTAAAATTTCAAATAGCTGCTTTTTATTGATAACTATTGTTTTATTCCTTTTAGAGATGGCATACAGGGTTTTTGTGCAATCAGACAGTATATGAATTTTATGAAATAAATAAAACACACAAGATTGATTGATTGATTGATTGATTGATTGATTGCATTGCATTTATATCCCACCTTTTTCCCAAGGAGCTGAGAGTGACGTGAACATGGTTCTTCTTCCCCTCCTCATTTAACCCCCTGCAACAACCCTGTGATGTAGGTTGCTTTTGTTGTTATTATGTATTTCGTGTTTTTTATACTGTGATTTTTATGTTGTGAGAGCTGCGGGTATAGTGCGGTTAAATGAATGAATGAATGACAGAGGGATGGACAAATCTGTCCATTTCAGTTTCTGACTTTTCTAATCTGCTGTTCCCAGTTTGCTGCATTCCTAGTTTGCTCCATTTGTGTGTTGCTGTTTTTTAGTTGTGGGATTTTTTATTTTTTTTAATCAGCACTTTAGTCTCCCTTTCTCCTTCTATATACATTTTTTTAATGCAGCACATTCCTAGAGCAATGCATTTTAAATGTCATTTTCACTGTTGCCCCCCCCCCCTTTTAAACACCTTCCCCCAAATATGCATGTTTTTGGTGGAAGAACCGCATTGTGAAGTTTGGAGAACTGTGCGTTTCAGAAAAAGAATAGCAGTGTTTCGATTCCAATCCTGTTCTGGGACGTGCCCTTTAGGTGAGGGGCTGGTTGCATCAAAATGTGGACTGAACCAAACTTCTTCCCCATCCTTAAGCACACAGACACACACACTATTTCTAGTCAATCAGGTTTTGGAACCAGTAACCTGTTTCCCTTGCTTATCAGCGGTGAAAGGGTGAGTGTACACACCAGTGACTTCTGGGCCAGGGGCGGTTAAGGTGGTGATTTAAAGTCACGGTTGGACTACAGCTCCCATCATCCCTGACCATTGGCTGAGCTAGCCAGGGCTGATGGGATGAAGAGTCCAACAGCAGCAGAAGGGTCACAGGGTCCTCTTTAGATTTAGACCCTGGAGAGGCACTGCTGCTCAGTGTCAACAGTAGTGAGTTAGATGGGCAAATGCTTTGAGTCAGCTGGGGAAACACAGCCAGATGTATCATCATCATCATCATAATCATCATCATCATCATCATGACAATCCAGTTTCCTAAGAGTTCTGTCTGCAGCCTGAACTAAAGGTAAAGGTAAAGGGACCCCTGACCATTAGGTCCAGTCATGGCCGACTCTGGGGTTGCGGCGCTCATCTCACTTTATTGGCCGAGGGAGCCGGCGTACAGCTTCTGGGTCATGTGGCCAGCATGACTAAGCCGCTTCTGGCGAAGCAGAGCAGCGCATGGAAACACCGTTTACCTTCCCGCCGGAGCGGTACCTATTTATCTACTTGCACTTTGACGTGCTTTCGAACTGCTAGGTTGGCAGGAGCAGGGACGGAGCAACGGGAGCTCACCCCATCACGGGGATTCGAACCGCCGACCTTCTGATCAGCAAGTCCTAGGCTCTGTGGTTTAACCCGCAGCGCCACCTGCATCCCCCTGGACCTGGACCTGGAAGAAGGTACAGGGTTATAAAGACTAGATCTAGCCGCCTGAGAAACAGTTTCTATCCAAATGTGATTTTGGTTTTAAACGCAGTGTAAGGTAATCTCTATGGGAATATATTGTATTTAATTATGGGGTATCAGAGTTATAGGGGGTTGACCAGGCTGGGATAGCAGGCTTGTTGGTTTTTGAATGTCTGATGTAGATTTTTTTCAATTTCATTGTTCTGTATGGGACAATGACAATAAAGATTATCGTATCGTAGCCACATGCCGTTAGGTAACCTCTCAAAATGAAGGGGACGCTTCCATGAGATCTCGCCACATGCCCACCAGCAAGTAACCTTTTTAAACATCACTGTCAGTAGATTGGAGGGGGTTCAGCAGCCTGGACTGCCAACGCCACTTGAGCTACCGGAGATCTAACACCACAGTTCAGAACACTGGCCCAGCTCCCAGGATGTGCTAAGATCATTTGCTTTCCCCAAATCTGTTGGCCCTTCAGAGTTTGCAAGCACAACGGAACGTGCCAGCGAAGCAAGAAAGAACACATCTAATGCATCAATATTTCAACTAGCCTGAGAAGGAATTCCCAAGAAAAACCACCGTGTTGTAACAACGGAGAAGCAGCCACCCAGCACTGTTTCGAAAACAACTGGCAGATGGCTTGTTTGGACAATTCAACCCCACCCCGCAAGAATGTCAGCTTGAGCTATATAGTAATCTTGCTGGTTTCTCCCTCATTTGGGTATCCAGCCCAGCTAATCCTGATAACTGTTGAAATTTACCAAAGGCTTTTTGAACAGAGGGTTGTGCATGTATCATCTCTGCAAGGCACACAACGACCCTGCAAGCCGTGCCAGTGCCATCCTCACTGGGAATCATCTCCTGCCGCAGCTGACCATTGATCTGCCTAACTCAAATGTTGCCAAAACTGGCTGGCAGCAACTTTCCAGGGAGTTTTTCCTAGCCTTACCTGGAGATGCTGGGGGTTGAGCCCGGGAACTTCAGCATGGGCTCTGCCACTCACCTGGGCTGGACAAACATTCCCCCCACTACGGCTGAGGCTGCATGCGTGTCTGTACTCTGCACAAGGAAGTTCACTGCATCTTGCAGCATTCCTCCATCAACAAGGCTCAAAGCATCACAGATATGGGGAGATGTTTTGTCTTGATACCTGGAATGTAGTTTAGGACTTCTTATCCAGGGAAGGGGAGAAAACAAGAATAGCTTCATGCATGCAACCCTCTGAGCCTGAGGGGGCTAAAACCTAGAAGTGTAGAACAAAATCTCTTATTTCTGTAATTTTGGACTCACAGGTGTCCATGGAGGCACAGGTCAAATCTGTGTCCAGGGCAGCTGTTTACCAGCTCCATCTGGTATGCAGGCTGAGACCCTATCTGCCTGCGGACTGCCTCGCAAGAGTGGTGCATGCTCTGGTTATCTCCCGCTTGGACTACTGCAATGCGCTCTATGTGGGGCTACCTTTGAAGGTGACCCGGAAACTACAACTAATCCAGAACTTTGGCTCCCAGTACATTTCCGAGCACAATTCAAAGTGTTGGTGCTGACCTTGAAAGCCCTAAACGGCCTTGGTCCAGGATATCTGAAGGAGCGTCTCCACCCCCATCATTCTACCCGGACACTGAGGTCCAGCGCTGAGGGCCTTCTGGCGGTTCCCTCACTGCGAGAAGCCAAGTTACAGGGAACCAGGCAGAGGGCCTTCTCGGTAGTGGCGCCCTCCCTGTGGAACACCCTCCCACCAGATGTCAAAGAGAACAACTACCCGACTTTTAGAAGACATCTGAAGACAGCCCTGTTTAGGGAAGCTTTTAGTGTTTGATGTATTGCAGTATTTTAATATTTTTTTGGAAGCCGCCCAGAGTGGCTGGGGAAGCCCAGCCAGATGGGCGGGGTATAAATAAATTATTATTATTATTATTATTATTATTATTATTATTATTATTAATCCAATTATAGTTTATTGGGAGAAGGGGTCTTCAGGCCCAGGGTATCAAATGCTGCCCTCTGGGTCTGGCCCTCAGAACTCTCCCCAGAACACACCCCTCACTCGACCTGCTTTGTGCCTTGAGTGTTTGCCCGGCTGAGATGCGTCTTTGAACTCTGGTCCTATTTTGTGCTTTCCTGGATGGGGGAGCAAGTGAGCTCTGTGTGTGTGTGTGTGTGTGTGTGTGTGTGTGTGTTTGTTTGCATGCAGAAACCAGTCTGCTGAAGAAGAGGAAAATTCACATTCGCTGGGTCACTCACACTCTTGCCTCTGGTCTTGTGGCACCTGGAAGCTTTCTGTGCCTTGTGAAATTTAATTCCAAGCAGGTCTTACAGAGAATCTTCTTCTGCTGTAATCTCTTTATATCAGCCTTCCTTCTGCATGTTTCCCCAGGAAGAGGAACAAACACACATCTCGGAAGACCATAGCCCCGCGGAACAGACCCCTCGACAATTGAGAGAATGTTGTTTCAACTTTTCTTGTAAAAGTATCCTGGAGGCTTTTGAAAACAACAACAAAAAACTTTTGCATCCTGCTATTCTACCTTTTAAAATTGTCAGAAATCTCAAGGCATATGTTGAAGCCCACCCACTTAAACCATTTTTTAAAAATGTGGCAAAAAGTAGCAGGATTTCTGGAGAGGCTGGAGGAGCGTCTTTGGTTTCAAACAACATCAGCCCGCTGCATTGCAGATCCTGCATCATTCACAGGCCAGAGAGAGAGAGAGAGAAATACTCTCTGCTGAATTAATTCTAATGCACAAGACTATTAGAGAGTAATGGAGAAAACACTGAGTTACTGTGACCCCTGGTGGCAGAGAGAGGTACCACAGCTTAAATAAACACGGCCCAGGATGTGCAAAGCCAGGGAAAATATTCACCTGCAGTGGAGAAGAGGTAGCTGTGTCTTTCTAGTGGCATCAGGGCAAGATGACTCAAGGGTTAGAAGGGGGTGTGTGTGTGTAGCACAGTTCAGAGCAACCTGTTGGTTTGAAGCATTAAACCACAGTCTCTGGAGGCAGAGTTATGGGAAACAGGGCTCGTTCCATCAGCTTTGGCTATCCCTGAAATATGAAAGCTGGCCATTATAACAACTGTTTTAAAAATCGGCACCCAAGTTTCCCCCTCCCTCCCTTTCCCCTAGTGTGCAATTTATTTACTTATTAAGCTTGAAAGCTTGAATCCACATTGGCAGAGTGCAGCTGAGGAAGCAAAGAATACCCTGCTGATAAATAAAACTATCTCCCAGTACGTTTCTGAGCACAATTCAAGGTGTTGGTGCGGACCTTTAAAGCCCTAAACGGCCTCGGTCCTGTATACCTGAAGGAGCGTCTCCACCCCCATCGTTCTGCCCAGACATTGAGATCCAGCGCCGAGGGCCTTCTGGCGGTTTCCTCATTACGAGAAGTAAGGTTACAGGGAACCAGGCACAGGGCCTTCTCGGTAGTGGCACCCGCCCTGTGGAACACCCTCCCATCAGATGTGAAGGAAATAAGTAGCTATCCTATCTTTAAAAGACATCTGAAGGCAGCCCTGTTCAGGGAAATTTTTAATATTTAACGCTGTATTGTTTTTAATACTTGATTGGGAGCCGCCCAGAGTGGCTGGGGAAACTCAGCCAGATGGGCGGGGTATAAATAATATATTATTATTATTATTATTATTATTATTATTATTATTATATCTCAGAATGTATGTGGCTACCAATTTTGGGGGAATTGCACATTTAGGTGAATTCAGACTAACAATCTAAAACACAAACATCTCTCGCATAGAAGTACGACCAGACTGTACTGCTTTGTTTGATTCCGGCTGAGGAGTCAAGTGGAATTGAAATGACACTTTTTCTTTTGCTTCAATTCATAAAAGCTTTCCTCTCAGTGCTGTTTGGCGCCTGGTGGGACTCTTAGGGCAGAAGTCAGGGAGACTCCTTGCTGAGTTCCACAAAGGCAACACTGAGACTTGGAAGAGTTGACAGCGACAGTGCCGCCCCGTTACTGTAAGAAAGGCAGGCAAACGGATGAGGAGGGGCTGGGCTGAGGGTAGACTGAGGTTGGTGGGGCTCATTCGCCCTAATGGGCGACATCCACTGCCTAGAAGTGAGCATGAGAGTACATGGAGGGTTTACAGAGTAGCATAAGCAAGCGCATGCTCTCTGCCCCAAGGAACTTAGCAAGGATAATGTGCAGTGTGGGGCTGGAAGAGGGGAAGGCAACAGAGCTGAGGCAGCAACGGGCTTTTGGTCAAAAATGCCTACATATCATGTCTGTGATTCCCTCCCTAGGCAAATGCTTCACACAGGGTAGCAGGCAGGCAAGAACCACCACGTTCACTGCAAGAGGTGACGCGAACGAGATCTGAAGTGGAATTAAAATGCTTTCAAGAGCCAGGCCACCAAGGTGCACAGGCGTGGCTGGTTTGCAATGGCAGAGCGGTGGTGGAGCGCCCTTTCAATCTGAAAACCGTTTTCAGGTTAATGAGGGAAACCGTTTCATCACAGACATGGCTCAGAGAGGTGCGTTTTCTTTCTTTTTTTAATTCGCTGATTCAGAGACCGCTACGTCCCTCACAGTACAGTTTAAGCTAAATTTAGGAGAGGCGACACAGAAGTGTACTTCGGAATATACATGCTACAGTTTCAACTCTTACACTTTAAAGGCCTTTTAAAGTCACAGTTAGTATCAAATCCCTCCAAAGAATTCAGGGTGGTCTACAGTGCCATTGTTTTTTTTTAAAAAAATACCCTGTTATCCTCATAACTGCCCTGTGAGGTAGGTTAGGCTGAGAGATTGTGACTGCTCTAAACTATCCCAGCTACTTTTTATTTTAATCAAGCGGATATTTGAACCTAGGTCTAGGTCTTGAACTGCACTGGTTTTCCATACCTTTCTTCTGTGGCTTGCCACCCCCTTATATTTAAAACTTATTGACTTATTTTAAAGTAAACGTGATGCTATTTTCTCCAGGTGTCAGTAGGTCAGAAGACATCCTTGTGCATGGGAGTGGAGACCAGCTCAGTTAACCAAAGCGCACTTGCAGAGGCGAAGTTAAGACCTTTCCTTGCACTCAGCACTTACTCCAGGAATTCTTAAACCAGACTTCTCCTGGGGAGGCAACAGTGTTCCAACAGTGGTACAAAGTGCAGAGACCTTTCTACGTATGCCAGTCAATTAGAGAGGCTTTGTTTTGGGAATTTCAGCCTCTTGGTTCAAAATGTGGCATGTGCTACTAGGCTTATGACTATCGAGGCAGGCGAGCCTGGAATCTACAAGAACGGTAGCTTATTCTACATTCTGAATTCAGGCCAGGTGGAAAAAAAGGTTGCAGCCTTTGATACCGTCAGCCCCTGAAAAGTGGTGTCGCATCTTACTGTTATATGTCTTCTGCTCCCACTCGGAGTCAATGACTGCAGTGCGAGCCCTTCCCAAAAATGCTTCAGGCTAAAAAAACACGGCAGTACGTACAACAAACTGGCCAAGACATCCCTACATTGATACAAGCAGCACTATTGCTAGTTTTAGGGTTCGCTGTTGGACACACACACACACACACACACACCATAAAAGAAGGCTAACTTTCATGAGTTATGCTAGAGGACTGGCCGTCATGAGTTCCCTGGCCAAGATTTGCTGTGGCCAGATAGCCTGCTCAAGAGGCAGGAATGGCGCATGGAGCAAAGAGTGTCTGCCGTCAAACAGCGCTTGAAGCAGCCTACCGGATTTGGGTGGTGGGGGAGTAGCCACCGGGGAACAGTTCATCACCCCCTCTTCAAAGTTGTCCTCAGCAAATAAAACATGGATGTCAGACAGGGGCTTTTAGCAGAGTGTAAAGTCCAGCTTGTCCATTTTTCCAGCTCTTTCTTCTTTTCCTCTTTCTGCCTCACTAAGAAAACGTGACAATTACGGCCGCGTCAGCCAGTCCACTAAGAACATTTTACACAGAGTAGGCAACAAAGTAAAATTATTGTTATTATTATTATTTTTTAAAAAGTGTCCCGCTGGAATGTTTTCCATGTGCAAACTTGGTGGAATCTGAGCTAGCAACGAATACGGTTAAGTTACACCTACCACCTCTAGGAATCGCCCTGTCGGCAGGTTCCTTCCTAGAGACGTCTCGTCGGACCAGGGTGCAACGCCCGCCCATCAAGCTATTTACATAACAACTATGCCGCTTACATTTTAAAATAAATATAGCTGTGTGCAATCTCTAAGAGGTGTAATGACTTAAGAATGAGGTAATAAAACCCAGCTGCGTCTACGTCTCATTGTCGGGTGAGCGCATGTCACTGAAAAGTTCAGGCAGGAGGGTGCCGGTGTGTTGGGGGGGGGGTGCTGCTGCTGCTCCTCCTTGGCTTGGTGCTGTCCGGGGATCGTGTACTCTCCCCCCTTCCTCTTTGCAAGAACTACCCTTCCTTGTCTTTCTGCTGCCCAGGCGTGTAGGTGTGCAAAAAGTTCTTCAGCTTCGTGGGGTAATCCGTCATCACGCCCGTCGCGCCCAAATCGAACGCTCGCTGGTACTCTTCGTCTTCGTTGAGGACCCAGATATACACCTGGAGGGAGAGAAGGCACACAATGGATGTGTGACTGATAATGCCTCCCAATACAACTTTTGCCTATGGCTGCTTTTGGCTAAGTCACAGGGGTCAGCAAACTTTTTCAGCAGGGGGCTGGTCCACTGTCCCTCAGACCTTGTGGGGGGCCGGACTAGATTTTGGAAAAAAAAATATGAATGAATTCCTGTGCCCCACAAATAACCAAGAGATGCATTTTAAATAAAAGCACACATTCTACTCATGTAAAAACACCAGGCAGGCCCCACAAATAACCCAGAGATGCATTTTAAATAAAAGGACACATTCTACTCATGTAAAAACACGCTGATTCCCGGACCGTCCACGGGCCAGATTTAGGAGGCGATTGGCCCGGATCCGGCCCCTAATTTGCCTATCCATGGGCTAAGGCCACAACTGAAACTGAACCTAAGCAGGAATGCTGGCATTTGCTAACATTCATCCTTCATTAGTCTGGCCCCCCACTTTTTAATTTTTATTTAACAGAATTCGTATACTGCCTGATTGTAAACCTCTAAGTGGTTCTCTCTTTCTCTCTCTCCTCTCTCTCTCACCCCCCCCCCAATAAAAGACAGTGGAAAAGGAGCATTAAAAACAACTCAAATATAGTTAACATTTATAATAAGGTAAAAACACAGAGAACTGCTTGCTGCTGAGCCAGACCTATGTTCCAACTAGCTCAGTATTGTCCACACTGAGTGGATGCAGCTCTCCTGGGAGGCAGCATTTCCTAGCCCCAAGGGGAGATGCTGGGGGATAAAAAAGCATGTTGATTTCTACAAGCTTCTTTCCCTTTGCCCTCGGCTTTTGGGTGGGGAGGGAGGGAAGAAGAAGAAAGACCGGAGGATCAAGACAAGAGCATGAAGCATAAAGCTTGTCCAGAGGCAAGAAGGTCAAGCAATGCTTCCCCCATCCACGTTTTCTGTAAGTTGAAAAACAACAGCCAGCCCTCCTGTCATGAGGACCAGAAGCATGATCTCCAGCGTACAGGCATGCTCCGTGGTGGCTGTGCATACAGGCTGATCAAAGCTAGTATAATGTGAGCTGGAAGTCACTTGCTCAGATACTAGGTCAGTCAGAAGCAGTTAAGTATTTTTTGGCATCAGATAAGTCACTTTCAAAGCATCAGCAGCACATCAGAAAGAGAATGTTCATATTGAATTTCCTTGGAATCCCAGGAAGCAGGGGAGGAAGACCTCTGGCCAGCAGAGGTCAAATTTTGGGCCTGCCAGGCCATGTCTCCCATGCCTCTCTCCTTGGGAAGTCACCTGATGGGTGGGAAAGTGGGGTTAAATCCTGCATCCGCTGTGCACCTATTACAGGGAACAGGGGTGCACAGCCAAACTGAGCAGGATTCAACTTCTGCCTATCAGCTGATGAGCAGGGGTTAAATTGTGCTCAGTTTGGCAGGATTCCATGCAGTAAGGAGATCCAGTAAGGAAGGGGTTCAAACAGAATCTCCTGCTAAAATGGGAGAAAAAAACTTCCTCTTAGCAGCACTTTGCAAGGTGCTTTAAAGTTCCAATGTGACATCAAGTCACTGACAGGTGGAGGGCGCCACCCAGCTGTCACATTCAGCCCTCAAGGCTGATCCCGATATGGATCTGGCCCAAGGAGGCAAGAAGGCTCCCCACCCGGGCTACAGGTTGAGCGGAGGTGGGAGTCAATGTAGCGCTTGTGTGAACTATGTGGGATCCCACTTAACACATGCCAAGTTCTTTAATGTGTTGTTTACGTCACACTTTTCTGAGGTTAGTTGGAGATGGGAACAGAACAGATCAGCTCCCACACAAAATTTCAGAAGATCTGTGTTACACCGTACCTGAATTCCTCGAGCAGTGAGGTGGTCAAATAATGCTTTCCTCATTAACAATCTGCAACGACAGGATAGTAAGATCATTGACATGTCTATCAAAGGTGTGATATATACATATATACATATACATACATATATATACAGTGGTACCTCTGGTTACAGACGCTTCAGGTTACAGACTCTGCTAACCCAGAAATAGTGCTTCAGGTTAAGAACTTTGCTTCAGGATGAGAACAGAAATCGTGCTCTGGCGGCGTGGCAGCAGCAGGAGGCCCCATTAGCTAAAGTGGTGCTTCAGATTAAGAACAGTTTCAGGTTAAGAACGGACCTCCGGAACGAATTAAGAACTTAACCTGAGGTACCAGTGAGTGTGTGTGTGTGTGTGTGTGTGTGTGTGTGTAGCTATACCTCCCTTTCCACTAAACTAGCACTCCAGGCATCCGACAAATTAATGCAAAACAAGCTGCACTTAGACGTGCGGTTTATTGTGTTAGTTTTACTGGCTATTACGCTAGCACTGCTTTGTCTTCTACTGTTCCTTTCAAACTGAGGCACCTGTTGAGTTATGGAACTGTGGCTCTTTGATTGCTAAAATTGCCACGTTCTGCTAAATTTGCATGCAGCTGGAATACTGCCCCAAATGTCAGCATGTAAAATTACAACATGAATTCTCAAGTTTATGAGGCTGCAAACAGATCCGTCCCCCCCCCCCCCAACAAATTAATACAGAAATGAGTGCCAAGCCTCCGCTAGATTCCACTAGATTTCCTGAAGCGGCTTTTCCAATGTGTGAAAGATCACATAGAAGGTAGAAATTGACCAGTAAGGAAACATTGGGAAGATGGACTAAAGTGTTGTCTGAATGCAGCCGCAATCTGATGATTTTAAAAGTATGGGTAAACAGGATGGGCTTTATTATCTACCAGGCCTCGGGTGTGTTTAAGCCCAGCTTTGTCTACTCTGACTGGGAGAGGTTCACCAGGCGAAGCAACATCTTTCTCACACCTGCTTCCTGATCCTTCTAAGGGGGTGGAACTGAGATTCTCTGCCTGAAAAACATGTCCTCTGCCACTGAGTTTTGGCTCCTCCCCAAAGCAGCACTTTGTACATTATCAGCAGGATATGCCCCTGTGGCATGTCTTGCTGTGCCTGCTAACCGGGAGGTGGCAAGGCTAGAGCAACGAACAGGCAACCTCCTTGGGAAAGGTAAAGGTAAAGGTAAAGGTACCCCTGCCCGTACGGGCCAGTCGTGTCCGACTCTAGGGTTGTGCGCCCATCTCACTTAAGAGGCCGGGGGCCAGCGCTGTCCGCAGACACTTCCGGGTCACGTGGCCAGTGTGACGAAGCTGCTCTGGCGAGCCAGCACCAGCGCAGCACACGGAAACGCCGTTTACCTTCCCGCTATAAAGCGGTACCTATTTATCTACTTGCACTTTTGAACTGCTAGGTGGGCAGGAGCTGGGACCGAAAGACGGGAGGGGTTAGTAATTCTATAGCACCTCTGCACTGGTACCAGAGGATGCCAAAATGCAGCAAAAAGAAAGAATAACCCACCAGTGGAGGCTAGTTGGAGGGAGGCACTGAAACATTCAGAGGTGAGCATTCTGGGCTCATGGGAGACTTGAATATGCCTAATGCCTAATGGTTTTCCCAGTAGTGATGTATGGAAGTGAAAGCTGGACCATAAAGAAGGCTGATCGCCGAAGAATTGATGCTTTTGAATTATGGTGCATGGACTGCAAGAAGATCAAACCTCTCCATTCTTAAGGAAATCAACCCTGAGTGCTCACTGGAAGGACAGATCCTGAAGCTGAGGCTCCAAGACTTTGGCCACCTCATGAGAAGAGAAGACTCCCTGGAAAAGACCCTGATGTTGGGAAAGATGGAGGGCACAAGGAGAAGAGGATGACAAAGGACGAGATGGTTGGACAGTGTTCTCAAAGCTACCAGCATGAGTTTGACCAAACTGCGGGAGGCAGTGGAAGACAGAAGTGCCTGGCGTGCTCTGGTCCACGGGGTCACAAAGAGTTGGACATGACTAAACGACTAAACAACAACAATGCCTAATATGAGGTCTAGCGCTGAGGGCCTTCTGGCGGTTCCTTCATTGCGAGAAGCAAAGCTACAGGGAACCAGGCAGAGGGCCTTCTTGGTGGTGGCACCTGCCCTGTGAAACGCCCTCCCATCACATGTCAAAGAGATAAACAACTACCTGACATTTAGAAGACATCTGAAGGCAGCCCTGTTCAGGGAAGTTTTTAATGTGTGACATTTTAATGTATTTTTAATCTTTGTTGGAAGCCGCTCAGAGTGGCTAGGGAAACCCAGCCAGATGGGCAGGGTACAAATGATAAATTATATTATATTGTACTAAAGAAAGAGCCTGACCATTTGGGATATAGAGCTGTGGATCAGGAAAGCACTGGAAGCCCAAACAGCAAGAGTAGTAGGATCAGGGGAAGAGTTGGAGATAACGTTTGAAAACAGGCCCTAAGAGGTGTTACTCCTTTTGAAGCACTGCATTCGGGGAGAGGGGTGAGGCTTCTGCTCTAGAGGAGAATGACGGCACTATGACAAAGGGCTGAGGAGGAAAGGTAGCCTTACGCGTCAGTAAGCCATATGGTAAACCGCTGGCTCCTTGAGATCTTCTCTGATTCTTTCAACCTAAGAAGAGAAGAGAAGAACTTCTGTTTACAGGACTGCCATTTTAATACATGCTGTTAGCAACTGGGAAAACAGAAAAGGGATCACAATGGTCTCGGCGACAGCAGCAGTCCCAGGAGGGCTCCTGTTGTTCCACGCTGAGTGTAGCACAAATATCGAGCTTGTTGGGCTTTAATGCCAAGCGGCTTGGAAGATGCACTCAGAGCCTGAGAAAGGCCACAAGGCCCTGTTGCAACACAGTTTCAACATGAAAAATGTAGGAAATTGGTATGCAAGCACCACCCGTTCAAAAACATACAGAGAAGCCCGGATCCCTTTTACTATCATCCCTGCTGGTGCAAGGAGCACACCCACACCCCTATACGGGTTTCTAGCCCTTCTCGCTCAGAAGTCAAGGGTGGATGAATGAGATTTCCCCCCAAAAGCTGGGGGCAAACCTTTGTGTTAGCTTCTTGCCCCTTCTGTGCTTAACAAGAAATTAGCTTATGCAGAGTAATAACAGCAGTTCATTATGTAACTCGTAAGCAAAAAATAGGTCTTTAAACAGTTTACAAGTATAAAAACTAAATTACTCAAGCATTAAGAACTGAATGGTGTAATTCTGTAAAAGCAACAGAAATAAATGTGCCTGATTTATGCACAGATCATAAGAATTGAGCGTTTCTTTTTCTTATTAAATAAAAAAGCAACCAAAGACTTGATTTAAGTTTTAAGTTTTAGGGTTCTTTATGGTAAGATAAGGTTAAAATAGATTAAGGTAATTTAATGACAGAATATTATGAAAAATGGAAAGGATTTGCTGTGACAATCAACAACTAGAATACAAAAAAGGGAGGTGTGAGGAGGTCGATGAAATAAGGTAATGACAGTTAAGGATTTGGGAATATTGGATCTGTTTTTAAATCTTTGTGGTTTATTTTTGCTTTCTGATTTTGAAGTGCTATGTGTTTTGTTTTTGCTTTTTGCTTTTGATTTTTATCGATTTGTATTGTTTAATTGTTATTTGTTTCTTTCTTGTTTTTTCCTTCTTTTTCTCTTTTTTTTTGTAATTTTAAAATTCTCAATAAATATCTTTTAAAAGAAAACAACAACAAAGACTTCTGAGTGACACCACAGAACAAGGGTAGGAATTTAATAAAATTCCTTTTACTTGCCTTTTCTCTAAACTAAAAAATCCCAAACTCCACAACCTTTTCTTCAGAGTAGGCAACACTGGCCTAGAGAAGACAAATCATTTGACTTGTTTTAAGGCAGCTCCCTTCTGTTTCTGCAAGAGCTCTGAGGAACCAGGTGAGCTTCGCTCCGCTGTGCTGCTAGCACCACCGCAAAACAAGCAACTTACTTGAGAATGATTGAAGGCATAGGAATCTCCAAGAACTCCTCCAGGATGGGAAAGAAAGGCAGGAGGCCGGTATAGAACAGGCCGAGGAGGAGCAGGACACGTCGCAAGCAGAAGAGGATAGGGATGTGGGCATTCTGGAGAAATAGAAAGTGAGAGATAAAATAAGGCACAAACACAGCAGGTTTAATGCACAACTAAGGCCAGTACAAGGACGCAGGTGGCACTGTGGGTTAAACCACAGAGCCTAGGACTTGCCGATCAGAAGGTTGGCGGTTCGAATCCCCGTGACGGGGTGAGCTCCCGTTGCTCGGTCCCAGCTCCTCCCAACCTAGCAGTTCGAAAGCACGTCAAAGTGCAAGTAGATAAATAGGTACCGCTCTGGCGGGAAGGTAAACAGCGTTTCCGTGCGTTGCTTTGGTTCGCCAGAAGCGGCTTAGTCATGCTGGCCACATGACCCGGAAGCTGTACCTGGAAGCTCCCTCGGCCAATAAAGCGAGATGAGCGCCGCAACCCCAGAGTCGGCCACGACTGGACCTAATGGTCAGGGGTCTCTTTACCTTTAAGGCCAGTACTTTAGGTGCATTTACAACCTAGCCTTTACCACATGGCCCCAAGGTGGGGGACATGTATAGTATTAAAAGTTGCTAGAGCATCTGAGCAGGAGTCCTAGTTTTAAATCCCCTTTCAGCCACGGATTTAGGTGGCCGATCTTGGGGCACTCACAATCTCTCTCAGCCCACCCTACAGGGTTGTTGTGAGGATAAAATGCAAGGTGGGGGGAGGAATAACTCTGTACGTGGCCTTGAGGAAGGACAGGAGAAAAGCACTGACAGGAGAAAGTTTATCAGGATGAAATGCTGGCCGCTTACCTCTTTGTGACACTTTTCAACTATCTCATGACTGACGTTGCCCCAAACCGTCAGATGTTCTCGCTTGTAAAGGCTCACCAACTCTGAGACCTGAGATCAATATGAACACAGAGGGGCTGCTGTTTTTTTGTTTGTGGCAATTACACAATGGGGCAGTTTCTTTAATGTTATTTCTCAGTCCTCAAGTCATTGTATTATTTCTCTAGATGAGGCTTTCCCAAACTTCGGTCTCCAGCTGTTACTGGACTACAACTCCCATCATCCCTAGCTAGCAGGACCAGGGTCAGTCAATGTTCTCCCAGTTTGATGAAATACACAAATGGACTTTTGAGAGGAACCAGACTGGGGTGGGGTGGAGTCTCACCTTTTTAATCAGTACATCATTGTTCACCTTGATGTCTATGTTGACAGGAGTGTGGGGGAAGTCCTCAAATACCTCTTTCAGGAGAGGGATGCGCTTGTCTTCACCTTCGCAATGGCACTCTGATGGACACAAGCAGAATTTGGCTGAAGCTGGGGACACTCGCAGGCTGCCATCATTTGTAACGGGGAGAGCTAGAGTTGTTTCACATGTTACATGGCAACAAAGCTGTTTTGGTGCTGGGTTAACATATGAAGCGGCTGTCACGCCACCGGGTCCACCCAGCTCAGCACTGCCTACACTGGCTGGCAGCAACTTCCAATGACATAAAGTTCAGGTACAGAAGCCCAGCAATGCCATGAACAAAAAAAATAAAATAAAAAATTCAAAAGTGGCAAGGTCTTCCAAATATTACCTTTCTGGAATGTTACATCCAATCTGCAGAGGTACGGCGGGAGTTCCTTTAAATAAATAAATAAAAAAGACATGGATGTGTTTACTTCACACAGATGCCGATTTACACAAACTGATTGAGCATCATCATCTTCATCATCACCCAGAGACAGCCTTGTTTCAACCTCTCAGGCCTTACACATCAGGTGCTCTGGAAAGAAATATCTAGGGAAGAGTTATCTGGAATTTATTTCTAAGTCACAGGAACAAGAGTAATCTTTGCAGAGAAAGAATTTTTGGTCTTATTCTGAAGGAAGTAAATAATAATAATAATAATAAATAAAATTTTATTTATATCCTGCCCTCCCCAGCTGAAGCTGGGCTCAGAGTGGCTAACAACAATAAAAGTAACACAGTATTCTAAAATCAATTCATTCTAAAATCAGTTAAAATCAAATTAAGGGCAACCATTGGGCTAGAGTTCTGTGAGGATTACCAAAGGGGAGGGGGTCAGACTGTGCCTTGGCCAAAGGCCTGGTGGAACAGCTCTGTCTTACAGGCCCTGCGGAAAAATGTCAAGTCCTGCAGGGCCCTAATCTCTTGTGACAGAGCGTTCCACCACATCGGGGCCACAGCCGAAAAAGCCCTGCCTCTGGTTGAGGCCAGCCTAACCTCCCTGTGGCCCGGGACCTCCAAGGTGTTTTTGTTTGAAGACCGTAAGGTCCTCCGTGGGGCATACCAGGAGAGGTACGAGGGTCCTAGGCCGTGTAGGGCTTTAAAGGTTAAAACCAGCCCCTTAAACCTGATCCTGTACGCCACCGGGAGCCAGTGCAGCTGGTATAGCACCGGGTGAATGTGATCCCGCGGCGAGGATGAGGGGAAAAATGTTATTAAACATACACAAACAAATTTGCAGAAGAAGATTAGGCTAGAAATTGACTTTTAAATAGAAGAACTAATCAGTTAAATACAGTGCTTTTTTCCTAGAGGGAGAGCATGGGGCCTTGCTCAGCTGAGTGCTGGGAGCCCTCTGCGCCTCAGCCAATCAGCTTAAGAGGAAGCACAACAGAAAGATCCTGAAACAAGGAGACCACTGCAGAGCATCCAGGGAGCAAGAAATACCAGTGTTACTGTTATGGAGCTCCAGAAAAACGTACAATCCATTTCCACCACTGAAGGAACCCCACATTTGCTTTCCCATTAAATCAGGGGTAGGGAACCTTTCGTAGCCTGAGGGCCAGGTTCCCTTCAGGGAACCTTCCAAGGACCACATGCCAACTGGTGGTGCAGCCAGAGGCAAAAGTGAGCAGAGCTACTAACGCAGATCTTACTTTTGTACAGTAGGCTAGTTTTCCACACACATTTTCACACACCCCTCTCTACTCTCCATCCAGAAAAGCAAGAGGCATGATCAACATTGCAGCCAGGCAAAAATGTCTGAGGTGCAGAGCAAGGCCAGGGAAGGGGTATGGAGAGTTCAGAAGGCTAGACAGAGGGAGCTAGAGGGTCACATTTGGGCCAGAGGTTCCCCACCACTGTGTTGTGTTTTATAATATCAGAGCCTGATGTGAGTTTTTCAAATGGGCGTTTCCATTACCAGCCTTCTTAGCTACTTCAGCAAGCTGCAAGCCTCAGCAGGGGAGATCTGCAGGACTGCGGATATGACCTTCTGCACCATTTTTCTATATTTAGAATACTTAAGCACATTATTAACTGTTTTCTAAGTCTTACAGGCAGCCTTCTAGACCTTTTGTACTATGAGTCCCATGATTTGTATGCAAACAGCATCGAGTTTTGCCATCAGTTCAGTAGCATATAAATTGTGTAAACAAACCAACCCCAGACTGCAGGGAGTTGGAGTCTGATGACCTATGGAGTGCACCCGGTTGGGAAATTAAGCAGTGGAGGAAAGAAGAGGGTGCTTATTTCAACTTACCGAGTATTCGAGGTCTGATATATTGACATCGACCCCGGTCGACCGTTTCAGATTCTCGTCATGAGACACGACGACTTGCTCATCCTTCGTCAAGTGGCAGTCAAGTTCCAGCATATCGGTCCCAACGTCAACTGCACTGAAGGCAGAAAGCAAACTTGAGCTTCTTTATTTTTTTGGGGGGGGGGGGTGGCAGCATGGAGAGAAGTATCCCAAACCATAAGAAAATATGCAGCTTAGGTTTCAGCCCCACTGTAGGTCCATGTCGCCTGCAGTTCTGAGGCAGAACAGAGCTCCAGCCAGACTGGAGCAGGAACCCTGAGGTCCCGTTCAGGCCTGACAGGCAAGGGAGGCGTTTCAGGAGAGGCGAGAGAAAGAGAAGATAAATATCTCATTTCTCTTCCCGCCCCCTTCTCTATGCTATATAGCTCTACAAGTCTTGCAGAGTACAATGCGAGCATTTTATTGTTATATACTGCACAAGTGCTACCAGAGAGTGGAAATAATAAAAATAATTATGAATAATAATAATAATAATTTTATTTATACCCCACCCTTCCCGGTTCAGAAAACAGGGCTCAGGGCGGCTAACAACAAATTTAAAACACTTAATTGATGCAACAAAAAACAGCATAAAATACAGTATAAAACGTGAATGTGATGGGACGATGAGCTGCTTGTGTGTAAAATCCTAGTCCCTCAGAGTTTGGTCAAGTTTGCAAACCTCTGTCTGTAACGGAGCCCCTTAAACATGGCTCCGTCAGTCGCTGGCAGATTCCGACAGTGGTTGCTTTCGGAATCGCTTCCAACATAAAAGCTCCTTAACGGAAACACGTCTTCTGGACTCTCTGCGTGACAGTTTCCGGCGAGGAGTGGGTGTCCCTACAGGAGGTCCTGAAACCTCCCCACTGTTTTCGCTGGAAGTGTCTCTGAGCCATCCCTCCAGCTCCCTTTCCCTCAGCTCAGCTCCTCTCCCCCTACTGGTTCCCTCTTCAGCTGCTGAGTCTCTCCCAACCTGTGTGAGCCCTTTCACTTCCCTTCCTTCCGATGGCAGTTCCCTGACATCCACCTCCCCTCCAGGGCCCCCTTCATCCCCTCTCGCCCCCTCCTCTACGGGCGGTGAGGAGGCAAAACCCCGGAATGAACTTCCTTCATCTTCCGATGTCCCGAACACTTCTCTCCACCTGTTGCGGTTCCTGGTCTCGAAGTACTCCTCCTCCTCAGAGTCCATCTCCCCTTCCCCTTCCGATTCCGAGAATCCTTCCAACTCCTCCTCCTCATCGGTGGTCCCAAAGTATTCCCTCCGGAACCTCTCCACAGGCTGAGGTTTCCTTGGGAACCTTTGATGGAACGTTTCTATCAATACCTCGTCATTGATATCTTCTGCCATTACCCAAGTGTTTTCTGACTCCGGTTCTCCTTCCCACGCTACCAAATACTCCACCTGATCCCCCTTCCATCTGGCGTCGAGGATTTCTGCCACATGGCTGCTGCATTCCCTTTCTTCTATGACCGGTCCCCGAGTGGCCATCCCTTCTCGTCCCCCCTCATACGGTGACAGTAACGACCTGTGAAATACTGGGTGCAGTTTCATGTGGTTGGGTAACCGGAGCCTGAAAGCCACTGGGTTGACCTGTTGAATGACCTCAAAGGGACCCAATCTCCTGGGTCTTAATTTCTTACAACCTCCTTTGAACGGCAACCCTTGGGTTGACAGCCACACCCTATCTCCCACCCTTATGGTTTCACCTTCCCTTCGGTTCTTGTCTGCCTGCCTCTTGTATTCTTCCTTCGCCCTTTCTAAGTTGAGTTGGAGCTGACGATGGATTGCTTCCATTTCTTCTACAAAATGCTCGGCTGCCGGGACACCCCATCTCTCCCCTTCTCCCCCTGGGAAAGCCCTGGGATGACACCCATAATTAGCCAAGAAGGGGCTCATCCCTGTGGACACATTCTCGGCATTGTTGTAGGCAAATTCCGCCAGCGCCAACTTTTCTACCCAGTCATTCTCTCTGTCATTGACATAACACCTCAGGTATTGCTGGAGGACCCCGTTTGCTCTTTCCGCCTGCCCGTTGGTTTCAGGGTGCCGGGCAGTCGAAAAGTTGACCTCCACCTGCAGTAAGCTCATGAGCTTCCTCCAGAACCTGGAAGTAAATTGTTTTCCTCGGTCTGAGACCACCCTCAATGGCACCCCGTGCAACCTAAAAATGTGTTCTACAAATAACTTCGCTGTCTCTTCCGCCGTGACTGCATGCGAGCAGGCTACAAAGTGGCACATCTTTGTTAGTAGGTCTACCACCACCATGATGGCTGTTTTCCCCTTGGACTTCGGCAGATCAGTCATAAAATCTATCGACACTGCCTCCCAAGGTCGTTCTGGGGTTGGTAAGGGTTCTAATAGCCCCGCCGGTGCCCGCCTCTCCCCTTTGGCTCGCTGGCATTGCTCACACCCTCTTACATACTCCCGTACATCTTCCCTCACCTTAGGCCACCAAAATTCCCTGGTGACCAACCACATGGTTTTGTGTTGTCCAAAATGCCCCGCCGTGGGGCTGTCGTGCAACTGCTTGAGTACCCTCCCCCTTAAGTCTCCTTCAGGGATATACAGTGCCCCTTTGTAATACAAAGCTCCATTTCTTTCCTCGAAACCCCCTGGTTCCTCTCCCTCACCCCTAAGACCTCTGAGCTTATTCTGGGCGTATTCATCATTCTCTGTTTCCTCTACCAGTTCTCTTTGTCCCACCAATGCCGCCCCACACACCCAGCGGTCCTCTGGAATGACATGTCTCTCTTCGGGTGCTCCCTCCCCCTCCAAATATTCAGGTTTGCGTGAGAGAGCGTCCGCCCTAATGTTCTCTGGGCCTGGCACGTAACAAATCTCAAAGTTAAATTTGGAGAACTCCTGGGCCCATCTCACTTGCCGTTGGTTGAGCACTCGTGCCGTCCTCCAATACTCTAGGTTCTTGTGGTCAGTGCACACTTGCACCTTATGTTGTGCGCCAATTAGCAGGTGCCTCCATCTCCGGAACGCCTCATGAATGGCTAGTAGTTCTCGGTCATACACCGTGTAGTTCCTCTCGGATTTGTTCAGCTTTCGCGAAAAAAAGGCACACGGTCTCCACTCTGACTCCTCCTTCCCTGGCTGCAGAAGCACCGCCCCAATAGCTCTGTCTGATGCGTCAGTTTCCACTCTCATCGGTTTTTGTAAATCCACATGCAGGAGTTGTTGTTCCGAGGCGAAGGCCCTTTTTAGTTCCTCAAATGCTCGCTCCGCCTCCTCAGTCCAAACGAACTTCTTCTTACTGCTGAGACAGTCCGTAATGGGCGCCGTCAGGTGGGCAAAGTTTCGGATGAACTTACGATAGAAGTTCCCAAATCCTAGGAACCTCTGCACATCCTTCCTTGTTTTGGGTGTTTTCCATTCCAGCACCGCCTGGACCTTGCCGGGATCCATGGCCAATCCCTTGTCTGACAGGCGATACCCCAGGAATTCCACCTCCTTGGTATGAAACTGACACTTCTCCAGTTTCACCCACAGCTGGTTGGCTTGCAGCCTGCTCAACACTTCTCTGACGTCTCTCACATGCTGCTCCTCATTCTCAGAATACACCAACACGTCGTCTAAGAAGGCCACACAATTCTTGTAAAGCAAAGGCCCCAGGACGTGGTTCATAAACGATTGAAAGCACGCGGAGCCTCCTTGTAGGCCGAAGGGCATAACTAAATATTCAAATGCCCCCAAAGGGGTGAACATGGTGGTTTTCCATTCATCCCCCTTCCTTATTCGTATCAGGTTGTACGCCCCCCTTAGGTCCAGTTTAGTAAAAATCTTTCCCTTCCTGACCCTTGTCAAAATGTCGTCAATCCTGGGCATAGGGAAAGCCACTGGTTCTGACACTGCATTTAAGGCCCTGAAGTCACACACAAGCCTCGGCTTGTTCGTGTTTTTTTTATCCACAAAAAACACTGGGCTGCCCCCCACCGCCCTGGACTCTCTGATGAACCCTCTCTTCAGGTTCTTGTCAATGAACTCTCTTAGCTCCTGCATCTCTCTGTCTGACATGGCGTACAGCTTGCCTACAGGGAGCTGTGCCCCAGGGAGTAAATTGATTTGACAGTCAAAGGGTCTATGCGGGGGTAGTTGGTCAGCTTCCCTTTCGCTGAAGACGTCGCGGAGATCTGCGTATTGTCGTGGTACCTTCACGTTCTCCGTTACTTCAGTCCCTGCTAGGGTGGCTTGGGCCCCTGCCAAACCCTTTCCCTCTTTGCAGTGTTCTAAGCAATGTGCTGAACCAAAAGAAACCACTCTCTGATGCCAGCCCACCAGCGGATCATGTAACGCTAGCCAGCTCATCCCCAATATAATGGGAGCTCCTCCCAAGGTGGCCACATTAAACGCTATCAGTTCGGTGTGCCTTGCCACCTTCATTATCATTGGGACGGTCTGCAAGCTGACTTCTCCTCCCAACAGCTCCCTGCCATCGATCGTGGTCACCTGCAGGGGGTTGCTTAAAGGGATCGTCTGTATCTGGTGTTCAGCTGCAAACTCTTTGCTCATGAAATTGCAGGAGCTGCCTGAGTCCAACAGCGCCTTTATCTTTAGAGGGTGTCCGTTTGGCAGCTCTAGCGCCACTTCTATCACTAGGGCGGGTTTAGGAGGTTCTGGCGTGGGCACTTTCACTGCTCTTTGGCCTGGCTGCTGTGCCCCGACGGTGGCAGCCAGGCGTTGGCTTTTACTTGCTTCGGTATTTCTTCCTCTCTTCCCTCCACAGCTCCTACCATCCCTTGCCATTCCTTCCTCTGGGGGCAGACTCTGGCAAAGTGACCTGGCTGTTGGCAGAGATAGCATTTCCGGGCGCCTTTTCCCTCCTTCTTTCCCCCCTCACTGGGCTTTGAAACTGCGTGCGCGCGCGCTGTTCCGATTTCCATCGGCTCTGCCGGCGGGAAAGTTGGCTCTGGAATGTCTGGAATGCGGAACTCCTTCCAACGTTCCCCCTTCCCTTCCCGCCTCTCCAATGCTCTCGCCTCCTGGCGCGCTCCTATGGTCAGCGCTGATTTGGTCAGCTGGTCCATAGACTCCGCCCTGGGCGCCCGGGAAAGTTCGTCTTTCACAGCCGAAGAAAGCCCTTCTTCAAAGAGCATTTGAATGGGTTCCGCAGATAGATCCCACCCCAATTTATGGATCAACATGGTGAACTCAGTCCAGTACTCACGGACAGATCGGCTCCCCTGTTTGCAAGCCATTAACTGTCTGCGGACCACTCCCTGTTCAATATCGCTGGAAAACATCAGATCCATGGCGCGAAAGAACTTCATCGTGTCCTTTAGGACGTCACTATTCGCTGCCATCAGGGGTCTAACCCAGTCTCTCGCCCCCTTTTCAAGATGCCCAATCACGAAAGCCACTCGTGATTCCTCGTCAGGGAATTCATCAAACTGCAGATTGAGGGCATATTGCATCTCTGTCCGAAAGCCATGATAGTCTTTGGGCTCCCCCCCAAACTTCTGCACCAATCCTGGTACCTTTCTGACGAGCTGGGTGTCTTTCCCCTTTTTGTCTGCATCCTGAGCCCTCCTCTCCTCAAGCCTCGCCGTCTGCAGCGCTAGCTGGACCTCCAACACCCGGTACCTTTCTTCCAGGCTTGGACCCGCTCCAGCTCCTGCTTCTCCGGTTCCGGCTGGGTTGCTCATGATGCCTTCTCCTGCACAAGCTGCTCACGAAGACTGTCGGAATGCTGTGATGGGACGATGAGCTGCTTGTGTGTAAAATCCTAGTCCCTCAGAGTTTGGTCAAGTTTGCAAACCTCTGTCTGTAACGGAGCCCCTTAAACATGGCTCCGTCAGTCGCTGGCAGATTCCGACAGTGGTTGCTTTCGGAATCGCTTCCAACATAAAAGCTCCTTAACGGAAACACGTCTTCTGGACTCTCTGCGTGACAGTTTCCGGCGAGGAGTGGGTGTCCCTACAGGAGGTCCTGAAACCTCCCCACTGTTTTCGCTGGAAGTGTCTCTGAGCCATCCCTCCAGCTCCCTTTCCCTCAGCTCAGCTCCTCTCCCCCTACTGGTTCCCTCTTCAGCTGCTGAGTCTCTCCCAACCTGTGTGAGCCCTTTCACTTCCCTTCCTTCCGATGGCAGTTCCCTGACAGTGAATAACAATAACTTCAGAATTCAAAAATCAATTTAGGGGGAAATCCATCCAAATGAGTCCTTTCCTTTCTCCTTATAAACCACAGTGCAGGGAGCTTTTCAGCCTCAAAATGTACAACCGCAACTCTTAGGCCACCTGCACAAATTGAATGTTTAGATAGACACAGATAGGTGATTGATTATTTGTGCCCCACCCATCTGAATGGGTTACCCCAGCCACTCTGGGGGGCTTGCAACTTATATAAAACCATAATAAAACATAAAATATTAAAAAAAACTTCCCTAAAGAGGGAAACTGCCTCAGTTCTCTAGACATTTGCATAACCCAGGGGTTGTCAGCGAAACACCCATGGGTGCAGTGGTACCTGCAAAGCCTCCAAGCTTCCCGCCCACTGCCCCCTCGGTCATGATGTGGAGAGGGCCGCTACCTTTTCCTCCCTCAAAAAGTACATGGAGCTGAAAGAGGAGGCTGAAAGAGTGACACTCTTTCTCACTTCCTCTCTCACCTCTATATTCTTTTCCAGGGTCTGTTTAATTCCTCTGGATCTCACTTTTACCCAGATCCCTAGAGAAAGCAAAAGTGTGCATGGGCACATGCGTCCCTCATAGCAGGGGGCTGTCCAAGGGCTAGAAAAATAGCCAGAGGAGATGATGCCTACAGCACTTGCTTGAAATTTCCAGATCTGGCTGAAAATGTCATGGAGCCCTGGCTTAGCAGATGATGGGACATTTCTATCCAGGCTGCGGTACATCTTTCTGCCACCAGGGGCCACAGTAACCTAACTTTTTATCCATTATTCTCCAACAGTCCTGTGCATTAGAATTAATTCAGCAGAGAGTATTTCTCTCTGTCCGTGGCCTGTGAATGATGCAGGATCTGCAATGCAGCGGGCTGCTGTTGTTTGAAACCAAAGATGCTCCTCCAGCCTCTCCTGAAGCCCTGCTGATTCTGCCACATTTTTTTAAAAAATGGTTTCGGTGGATGGATTTTAACATAATGACACACACTTTGATATTTCTGACAATTCTGAAAGGTAGAGAAAAGAAGAATGCAAAAGCTTTTTTTAAGCCTCCAGGAATATATATATATATATATAGTCACTGTGCCCCACTTCTTGACATTACAGTGGTACCTCAGGTTAAGAACTTAATTCGTTCTGGAGATCCGTTCTTAACCTGAAACTGTTCTTAACCTGAAACCTGAGGTACCACTTTAGCTAATGGGGCCTCCTGCTGCCATCACGCCGCCGGAGTGTGATTTCTGTTCTCATCCTGAAGCAAAGTTCTTAACCCGAGGTACTATTTCTGGGTTAGTGGAGTCTGTAACCTGAAGCGTCTGTAACCCGAGGTACCACTGTAGATTGCATGCTAGTGAAGGGGTGGGGGGAACTTTTTTTCACACCAGCCTCAGAATTAGTAGGAAAATGTGATGCACCAATAGCTACTGACCATTTACATTCTGGTTCTCCAAGGACTTGAAACAAGGGTTCTGAATAGTTTATTTTCCACCTATAAATAAGGCATACAAGATGCCCTGCTTGGCATCAGTGATCCGGAGTGCTAGATCAAGGCTAAATCCCTCCTTGCTGGGTGACCCTAAGGCAGTCACAGTATCTTCCCGTTCAACCTAGCCTACCCCCACAGGGCTGCTGTGAGGATGTATGGGGATAAACCCCAAGCAGGCCACTCTGAGCTGCTTAGAAGGCAGGATAAAAGTGCAAGAAATAAGCTAAAAGGGTCGATGCGCTGGCTAGCTTGTTGAAATCAGACCCATACATGCTTGGTGTGATAGAGCTGTTTTTAAAAATGCTGACAAACCTTTCTTTTTTAAAAAAAATGCTGCTAAACCACTCTGGTAACCAGTGTGGTGTAGTGGCTGATAAGCATCAACACTACAATGTTCTACGCACGTCAGATAAAATATGCAACAGGGAAAACTTTGCACCCTGGAGTCTCGCCTTCATTTGAGACACTGTGTTTGTGCAAAACATCCGACTGACCAAAGTCTTCATTTCGTTTCCCACAGGTTCCAATAAAGACACTAATGAGCTCCTACCTCAGAACCGTAAAGGGAAGACTGAAGCCACCCAGCCCAAGTAGACAACAGCTCCCTTGACTGTCTTGGTTGAGTGCTTAATTAAACAAAGTTGTTGTGTAATGTTAAACTCTTGCGTTCACGGCCCAAACACATCACAATAAAACAATGGAAGACTCTAAACGTTTATCTCGGCTGGTGGCTTTGCAGGGAGCATGTTCTGATTTGAACGAGGGCTGAAGAGCCACCAAAATTGGTTCTGTGCTGCGGAATCCCTAGAGGTAGAAAGTAATAAAGAATACTCTTCCCAGTTTCATCTATGAGGTTCAGGGACACAGATCCAGTGACAGCAATCTCCTTCTCCAATGAAGAACAGACCCCAAAGGAAAGGAAGCACAGTTGCTATTGCATGTGAGAAAAGTGCACATGATAAAACCACAAAGAGCCTTGTGGCACCTTAAAGGCTAAGAAATTTATTATGGCATAAACTTTTGTGGGCCCACAATCCATTGAGTGTAATCCTGAGTTGGCAAACCAGTGTGGTGCAGTGGCTTGAGTGCTGGACTAGGACCTGGGAGATCAGGGTTGAAAATCCCCAATCTGCCACCAAACTCACTGGGTGACCTTGGGCCAGTCACTGCCTCTTGGCCTAACCTACCTCACAGGGTTGTCGTGGGGATTAAATGAGGGGGAGAAGAAGGTACGCCACCTTGAGCTTTTCGGGGGGAAGGTGGCTTGCAAATGCAATTAATACTACTAATACTAATAAATACATATGGCAGGAAGAGGGGATTGTAGGGTTCAGAGGGAACTGAAATGCCAAAAATAATAGCCAACAATTTACCAAAAGCAAGAGAGTTCGCAAGCAATTAGAAAGGCACACCCTGACGCTTCATTATTTAAATAAAGCCAGTCTTCACCACAATCTTTATGAAATCTAAAGAACCTCCTTCCAAGGTCTGCTTTAGCAGAGCTAAAGAGAAGAGGGGAAACTTTGTTGTGTTAAAACCATCACGTTTAGCTGCCATGGAGATTAGAATTGCCCGTGGCCCTTTTCAACAGCCTTGTTCAAGCTAGGAAAATTCTGACAATGCCTAGCACTTTGGAAGAAAGTGTACAGTACTAGCTGTGATAATACTACTAAGTACAAAGAAAGACTTAAAAAACCTGAATCAATTCCTGAGTTATAATCACAACTCCCTCACAAAGAAGGAATGTGTGGTTCCTTCTGGTTCCCCACTGAGAAATCTGTAGTAATTTGCCATTTTGCAAAGAGTAATTAGATGCGAGGGAAGGGGGAGGCAAATCCAACACGTTATTGATTCTGAAATTAATGCTGAAATCCACAGCCCACACATTTCAAGGCAGTCTTGAAGTAATACCTAGCAGCTTTAATGAATTTACTGGAGAGTGTGTAGGTTGCAAAACAGCCCCGGGACTTCTAGCAGTTAAGAGCCATGCATCTGAGCCATGAGGGATGACCAACAGGAATGTCAAGGATCCAGATGGCCCATAAGAGATCCTGGACCAAAGTTATTATGGGCCTTAGAAACTAATACAGTCAAACCTTGGTTTTCACATGTCTCGGCTGCCGAACATTTCTCATTTTTCCCCACTGAACTTGCCGACAGCTCTTTGATCCTTGGTTTTTGAACGTTTCGGAAGTCGAACGGACTTCTGGATTATGTTCGAAAACCAAGGTTCCACTATACAAGGACACTGAATCTGACCTGGCAACATATGGGCAGTTGGTGCAAGTTTTTAAGCACTGGAGTTTATTTCATTTATCCCATTTCCATCCTGCATTTCCTCAAATGATAAGGTAAAGGACCCTGGTTGGTTAAGTCCAGGCAAAGGTGATTATGGGGTGCGGTGCTCATCTTGCTTTTCAGGCCAAGAGAGACGGCGTTTGTCCACAGACAGCTTTCCAGGTCATGTGGCCAGCATGACTAAACTACTACTGGCATACGGAGGACTGTGATGAGTCCCAGAGCTCATATAAACGCCATTTACCTTCCCGCCGCAGTGGTACCTATTTATCTACTTGCACTGGTATGCTTTCGAACTGCTAGGTTGGCAGAAGCTGGGACAGAGCAATGGGAGCTCATCCTGTAGTGCGGATTTGAACTGCTGACATTCTGATTGGCAAGCCCAAAAGGGGTTTAGACCACAGCGCCATCCACATCCCAATGAGTTCCAGGTGGTATATATACTCACCCTCTCCTCATATTCTCCTTACAACAACCCTGTGAGGTAGGCTAGGCTGAGCTTGACTGACTGTCCCAAGGTCACCCACTGAGTAGGGACTTGAACCCTGGTCATCCAAGACTTAGTGCAGCACTCTAACCACTGCACCACACTGGACTGCCAACTCAGTGATTGCTGTTGTTGGCATCCATCTGTCTTGGGATACAGTGGAAGAGTGTGCCTTCGGGGGTGAAGTCAAACTGCTGGAGAGTTACAGCGCCTGCTGTGGCTGTAGAGACTGATATGGGAGAGATATGTTTAACTGCAGGTTTAACTGCGTTTGGTTTTGGTGCACCATGGCAATTTAGGCTTACTTCATGCATCTGCTGAAGGGGACTATGGCCCACTACAGCTTATGCCACAATATATTTGCTAGCCTTCAAGCTGCTGCAAGACCCACTGCGGTTCCAAGCTTGATTTCAGTACACCTCTTTCAAATGTGATAACTGAATGTGTTTGCTTTTCATGGCGTCTGTTCTTCTTGGCAAAAGGAGATTGTAGTCCCTGGAGACGTGCACCTGAGTCCCTGATCTGCATAGACGAATATTTTTTAATCACTTTGTACCTCTAGGGATTCCACATCACAGCGCCAATTCTGCTGATTCTTCAGCCCTTGCTCAAATCAGGACACACACCACACTGATCTGCTGGCAGCAGTCTGTCCCCATCATCTGATTAGTATGTGCTATAGAACATATGCAGTCTGTGTGCCCTGTGTGTTTTGCCTCTAAAAGCATTGGGATATTAGGCAACCATTAGCCCAGTACTAGGGAGAGGGCTGGTTGCCACGCAGGTCTGACTCTGCCACAATCAAGCCTGCATGGATCACTTTCCCCTGTCCCAGACTGCAGCCACTTGTGGCACCTCTGCTGAAAGGCTGGGTGTCCTCTTACTAAAAGGTTCATTAATCCAGGGATATTGTCTATGAAATACAAGCTTTGACATTCATATATTTAATTGCAGGTGCAGATATACACCCACCCACCCTGGATTTATTTTGTTTCAGAAGCCAAAGCTCTCAGTGGCAAATAGGAAACACACTGACCTTTATTTCTCTGTGACCCTTGCAGCAGACTGCAAGGAACATCTGATAACTTTAGCCCACTGAACAGGTGCCTCTTCTCACTGCCCTCTGCTGTAGCTTTTTTCCAATGTGTATCCATGTGGCAAGGAGGCCCACGTAGGAAAGCTTTTAAAGAACACGGCAAACTTCTGCACGGCATTCCCAGCCTCAAGGCCAAGAAGTAACACAAACGTATTAAACTATCTAACTTTCACAACAGTGACCTTCTGTGTTCAGGGCTTCAGCTCTGTTGAAAAGCCGGCACTGGAAGGCAGTTTTATGTTTTGGTTTGAAGGAAACAGAAACTTTTCTCCTGGGTTCTACTCTCAAATTTGTTATTCTTAAGCAAGCAATCTTGGGCAAGCCACAACTTGCATACCAGTATTCCCTCCATCACGTATTACTTTCCAAAATATTAAAGAGAAAATCCATTGGCTGGAATTCAATTAATGTGTTCCGTCGATGCAAAGGTTCGTGTTTGTGCAACTGGTCTTCCTCTTTCCCTGCATGCCCTCTAAATCTGTTCTAGGGGTTCCTAGATTTACAGCTATTACTCTTTTTTTTTTTTTTTTTGGGAGGGCCATCCCACTACAGACGGAAGCTGGCCAGGAAAGCAAGAGAATCCTCTCTCTCATCTGTTTTGCTTGGGGAAGGAAGGAGACATCTTGACAACACAGAGCTCAGAAGACATCTGTCTGCCACTACAAAAGTGAAAAGATACCTTGGAAGGTAGGTGGGGAGTTGAAGGGAGAAGCTTCTCCTCCAGCTTAAACCTGCCTCCCTGACCTGGAAAAGCCAACCCCACGTGCTGGATGGCTTCCTTTCTCAAGAGAAGTTAATAGAAGGGAGGATGACATTAAGTCCTCTGCAAACAGCAGCTCTTGTTGACACATGAAAGGAAATGCTAAAGTATTTCAGACACACAGATCCTTCAAAGGAAACCGAATGCAGGCAGGGAATGTGGAATGCCACCTGCAGGAAATGAGGAATGCCACCCACATTTCTGTAGCTCAGGGAAAGGTCAAATGAATAAGCCTATTGCCTAACCTGAACATTTTTATGGAGATAATTTATAAGCAAGACAAGAGCCTCAGGGGGTCTCTGCTGATTAGCTCTCAAATACTGAAATAGATTGGACTGAAGCTAATCCAAGTGCTATTGTCCAAGAACAACTGGCTGTGTAAACAAGTCATAGAAGCATAGAACTATAGAGTTGGAAGAGACCCCGAGGGTCATCTAGTCCAACCCCATGCAATGCAGGAATCCTGCCCACAGCCATCCCTGGCTGGACTCAAACCACCAGCGTTCTGGTTAACAGCCAGGCGCACTGACCCACTGTGCCACTAGAGATGCACATGTGCCAACTGTCTGTGTAAGCAAATACTGATGATAAAAATTGTGATACTCACTGGCGAAAGGCTGCCATGGTATTTTCCAGATTCTCTCCAGCCCCTGTAGGGAAAAAACAGCATTTTAAAGGAAATAGTAACCACTTGGTGCCAGGATCATGGCTGCATGTTTTAAGAGCTGCATGTTTTAAGAGCTGCAAGGGAGCTAGGTGAATTTTGTGAATTCAAAAACTACTAAACAGGAACTCTTTGCACCTGTTTTGAAGATGCTCCTGTTCTAGTGGCCGGATTGTTTCATTGTGCATTTTGAGGTTTGTACTGAATGGATGTTTATATTTTAACGCTAGTGGAACAGCTCTTCATATTTTGCAAACCACAGAAAGCCTATTTTGGCATCAAGTGGCAAATAAAATAATAAAATAATATTTTAAAGGCATTTCATGAATTTTATGGTTTGCTTGGCTCACCAAAAGCGAGAATAGTGCCTAGTTTCACCTCACAGGAATATATATAGATAATGAAACAGGGATGCATAACACAGACTTAAAACCAGTGACAGAAATGGCGCAACTCTGAGAAAGCTGCTTCCATCTGCCATTGCTAAATGGATTTAATGCTATCAAAACTGGCCAGACATCTAAGTAGCACTTGCAACAAACTCAATCGCCTATACTATTCTGCTCCAACAAAAAGTTCTTTGTCTTTCCTTCTTTATCCTTAAGGACCCAGTTTCACTGCACAGTAAGTGCCAAGTTGAGAGGCATGAGTCTGACACAGATTCTTGCCAAGGACTGCGGTAAGTGAGTGAATGTGGGTGCAAAGCTGTGTGGGGTCGATGCCAGTTTAAAGCCACTTAATATGCACTCCATGCAGCAACTCAGAACTCTTACCTCCAACATCTTGAACGTACAATGTTTGTTAATACAACGTACAGCTGTGCACCAGCTGTTTTCAATAGAGATCCTAGACAAAATGTATTGTGTGCGAAACTGTCTGCAAACAGACACTGCAGTGAGTTAAGGAACAGGCTTTAGCACACAGTTGCCATTCCATCCTTCTTCTTCCTCTCTCAAAAAGTCTGATCTACTGAGATATCTTCCGGCGTATGTGTCAAGCATAACCACTCTTCAGAGGCACTTGAAAAGTGAAAAAAGTACAATTTAACCATGGTCCCCTAACATTTAGAACCGTAAGGAGATTCAAAGCTTATTTACCCTCATCCACTCACTAACGCATGTGCTCACTGCCCTTCCTCCTTAAGGCTACAGTTCATAGGTCACGCTCAGCTTAAACATACCAAACACCTGTTAAATCAGGAAGCAAATGCATCAGCTCCACCTCCTCAACAGAGAAAGAGAAAATATAAGCTACGAACTCTGATGTTACCAGGCAGGTTCTGTAAGGAAACCCCATCATAACAATCCCTGTTCTCATTCTTTAAACACTGGTGGCTGGTACCCATTGGGAACGGCAGGGTGGAAGGTAGGGAGCCCCATATTAAGTGGCCAATTCTGGGTTTGCCACCTTCCTTCTTCCTGCTGATTCTATAAAGGCAGAACAGGGTGAGGAAGAGGAAGTCCGGGCTCATTAACAGGAAAGGAATAAGCCAGGTACCTCTCCGTCACGCCTTGGTACAGATCCACACCTGCTGAATGACAGCCTGCCACATAGATGTGAAAAGCTTTGGAGAACAGGACAAAACGATGACAACCACACCTGACATGATATACTGCTTGTAATTCTGAAACCTTTCTATTATTAGAATGAAAGTTGTACAGACTAAGACTTCAGACCGTCCAAGGTGGGATTGGTGCGCAGGGCGGAGAGACATAAGGAAGGCGTACGCAACATGATGCCCTTCCAAATGTTGTGGACAACAACTCCCATAATCCCTGACCACTGGCCATGCCGCCTGGGGCTGATGGGAGTTCAAGTCCAAAGCATGTGGAGGGCACCATGCTGACTGTCCTTGGTATATGGCATGGGAACAATTTTGTTGGACAGGGGAAGTTTGGATCACAGATAGGTGCATAAAAGGAAGATTATACTGCAAAATTATTTGAATGCGCATATACCTGTTTGGTATATGTAGCTAATTAAATTTTATAAGCTGCCTTTGGAGGGTTTTGCCCTGAAAGACTGGATATAAATATCTTAAATAAAAATTAATGGATTTGATTAAATGCACTCTAATCCACCTGGGGGGGGGGGGAATCTGTGTCTTCAATGCACCATCAAGGTTTCTGCTGCAACGTAATAGCATGGCCACCTGCCCACTTAGTTGTTCATCTAATTACTATATTAACACATCTTGTTAAGTGGCTCAAGCACACATAAATATCACCATACTCAAACTTCTACGGAACAGTCATGTTTCCCCCTTACTAATTACCATTTCTACCTTTGCCATGCTCACACAGTGCAATGGAGGAATTAGCAAAATTACAATGGAAAAATAAGCAGAGGACTCTAAATATTTGATTGCGTAGTTATGATTTCAGCTGTATGATCTGAGTGCCAGAATTAAGCGACCATTGAATCTGGGATCTGATCCACATTAAAGCCCTTGGCTGGATGTGGAGTGAGGCGAACTTCTCTCTAATTAAAATATGGAAATCATTACTAGAAGAGGTAATGATTGCTTCTGCCTTAGATGGCTTTTTAAAAGTGTTAGTCAAACTTGGGTATTAGTACATCATAAAGCTTCCATATTCAGAGACACGATTCCTCCAATTTTCAGATGCTGAGGGCAAGTAACTAAGTGATCCTAGTCAACCACTTTTGGAAACAGAAAGTTGGACTACAAAACAGCTGGACAAAACATGTACCCAATGTACTTTTGCAAGGTAAGAGAAACACAACTTAGCACAGCACTTCATCGATGAGATCAGTCTCCCACAACCTTTTGTGTTCCATATGTTGTTGAACTACAACTCCCACCATGCAAGGCTCCTCTTGGGTCTGGTTTGGAAGTTCCAGCTGGTGAAGAATTTGGGATACCAGGCTGCTATTTGGCTGAAAACATGTGACACCATTGTTAAAGCATCTGCCCTGGCTGGCTGGCTGCTACCAAGCCAGGCTCAATGTCTTTGTATTAAAGTCCTGAACAACTTAGGTTCAGGGTACCTCAGGGGTTGGCTGAACCCCTAATATCCCAGCTTGATCATTGAGATAATCAACTGAGTTAGAAAGGCCCAATTAACAGCTACAAGTACAGTGGTACCTCGGGTTACAAACACTTCGGGTTACAGACTTCGCTAACCCGGAAGTAGTACTTGGGGTTAAAACTTTACCTCAGGATGAGAATAGAAACCGTGCAGCGGCAGCGGGAAGCCCCTTTAGCTAAAGTGGTCCCTCAGGTTAAGAACGGTTTCAGGTTAAGAATGGACCTCGAGAACAAATTAAGTTTGTAACCAAAAGGTATCACTGTACCAGAGTCCTTAATATCATCGGTCCAGTGTTGTGGAATACTTTGCCTACAGAGATTCAGCAGGCGTTGTGTCTGCTTTTCAACACCTGCTGCAAACTCTTCTAATGCATGCAGCAGGCTCCACAGGCAATTAAGAGAACTGTACATCTTTCCATATTAGTTGGTTGGTTTTTGATTTTAACATTTTCTATGTTTTTTTACTGTGTGGTTTTATGCATAACTGTAGCAAACGACTCTTGATTTTATTTTATCAATAGTGGTATATCATTATTTTCAGAAAGAAAGAAAATCTCCCCTGACCATTGGCCATGCAAAGTGAGGCTGATATGAAGGGACAGAGGTTGGGGAAGGATGCAATAAAGGAACCATTATAACCACATTGTACAAGGCTGATTATACATACTAGTACATATTCAGAGAAGATTGCAATTCTCTACATGCCCACCCTAGTTCTATCTGCAGGGCTCAGTAGTAAGCGATAAGAAAAATCACTTTCTCCCAGAAACCCAGAGAATCCTGTGCCAGTCGGTGGGTGTGTCTGTGTGTTTGTGTGAAACTGGGCTAGGTGGAAAAGAAGCACAAGGCAGATTCTTTTACAGCTCAGGGTTTCTTAGGTTCTTAGCAGTGTCTCTTAAGTCACTTTGTCACATTAGCCCTTTGTAAGAAATAAAAAGCACATGTTTGGGGAACAAACATGAACAAAGTTGGCTTTTTATTTCCACATGTCAGAGAACTGAGTTGCATCAGCCAGCTGAGGATGGAACCTGGAATCCCACATTACAGAGTGAGTTTAAGTCAGAGGACCAGCCCAGCTTGCAGAAGATTCAGGTGCATTAGTGCCTGATCTTCTTACCTCTATGTAATTTAACTCTGATGAAATGTGACCTAGATAAGTGCCAGACACTCTCAAGGCAAGCCTATATCGCTTTGTTATCCTGGGACAGAAGGTCTTTAGAATCGGTTCCCTGGAAGGGGAAATGTAAAAGAATGATTATACCGCAATATGTGCCGCATGGGGGCAAATCCTACGCAAGTCAATGAAAGTGTGCAATGAGTGGTTTTAGATCTGATCTAATTTCAACTTGGCATCTTAAACCAACTCTTAACAACCCAATGTGGAAGAGAGCCATCACTACTTATCTATGACCTGTATCTTGAGCAAATGGAGCAGCCTTACAGTTCAACATGAACAGGGGCCAAAGAGCTTACTGTATCCACCACTTGAAAACACAGATGCATGTAGATGCCCAGCAGGGCTAATATAGTTGGTTGCCAGTTCAAGGCCCGATCCAGGCCCAATCCAAGGTGCTCACATTAGTGTTCAAAGCTTTAAATGACTTAGGCCCCAAATATTTGAAAGACTGCCTCTTTCCCTACAGACCCTCTTGGATGTTAACATCAGCAGATCTTGGACATTCAATCACCCTCAGAAGTTTGGAATGGTGGTGGCCCAGAAGAGGCAACTCCTACATTGTGGAATTCCTTACCCACAGAGGTGCGCCTGACACTTTCATTATACAGTTTCTGCTGTATTCTGAAAACACACTTCTTTACATTGGCCTTTGACATCTAAGATATATATTTTTGGTACGCAACCTACACCTGTTAAGTGCAATTTGTTTTAAAGTCTTTTTAATTTTATATATTACTGACTTTTTGATCACTTGTAACCTGCCGTGGGACCTGATAGTAAAAAGGCAGGTAAAACATCAAATAAATATTACAGCAATAACAATAAGAATAAAACCATTCCTGATTAAACAAGCCCACTTTTCAACAGGCCAAACAAAGGCCTCATATTTGCATGTTTGGCAGCTCTGGTACTGAACCTCTGCAAGCATCGTTCATTCAAATCTACTCAGTAGAAAGCATATTGTGTAGCACAAGTAAAAAAGAAAGCTCATCCACTCAGCGATGGGAGATTCAGGGCTCTGGAATAAGAGTATCTGAGAGCTCAGTTACTCATCTTCCAGAACAAGCAGTTTCTTAATGCAGGTCTGTCTACTAATAATAGATGAGGAAGTTCTATGAAAGCTTGTAAACTGAGACAACTTGAAGCATTCATGTTGATGCTCAGGATGAGGCAGAGTTTGATTTCTGAATTAGATGGGAGGCAGCAAACAAGGTGGCTTTTATATGGCAGGTAACAGTACAGCCAGCAGCTAGAAAGATTAAAAGGCCTTAAAACAAGGCACATCACATTCATCAGGACAGAAGGCATTGACCCAACACAAATAAGAAAGCCTCCCTTTTCTCCCTGCCCCTGTGAAGAACCAGTATCCCTGCCCAGAGAGCATTAAAAATCTAAATAATGGAAGACAAAAACGAAAGGAGAGATTACAGCTTGATGGAGGAGCAGAGGTGAGGAAAGGGTCAATTCTTCTGTGATTACAACCAGCAAACGAACACAAGGATGCAACAGAGAAAGATTTTATAGAGGTGGGAGAGAGTCTTAACCTGGTGAGTTCTAGTTATATTCCAGGTCTAGGGGATGCATAGGTAAAAGGTAAAGGGACCCCTGACCATTAGGTCCAGTCGTGGCCGACTCTGGGGTTGCGGCGCTCATATCGCTTTATTGGCCGAGGGAGCAGGCGTACAGCTTCCGGGTCACGTGGCCAGCATGACTGAGCTGCTTCTGGCGAGCCAGAGCAGCGCACGGAAATGCCATTTACCTTCCCGCCGGAGCGGTACCTATTTATCTACTTGCACTTTGACGTGCTTTCGAACTGCTAGGTTGGCAGGAGCAGGGACCGAGCAACGGGAGCTCACCCCATCGCGGGGATTCGAACCGCAGACCTTCCTAGGCTCTGTGGTTTAACCCACAGCACCACCCGCGTCCCTTAGGGGATGCATGGAAGGCAGCAAATGGAAGTAGTATAAGCAGGTGAATGGAGCAAGGAAAAGGTGACAAGGATCTTGTCATCCAGATGCCTAAATTCTTTTGATGGAGCTGAAAAATCCTGATCATCCTTGCACGCAGCTGTACTTAAACATCTGTACTTAAAGCTAATTCCTGCAGAAAACAGCCTTCGTCTGGCCAGCCTCTTCAGGGACAATACAAGAACCAGTTCAAACAAGGCAAGTATCCCACTTCAACTGAAGGTCACAACTTTGTTTGGTCACACATCTTACTTTTGCACAATAGGAGTGGAAGGTGTTAGCTTTGCAGGATAATCTTCATGGAATGCGCTGATGGAGGTTTACTCTTGGGAAGCTTCATCACGCAGAAAGCAGCCTCAGTTCAGAGTGCAAGGCAGGTATTAACAGCTCAGGACTGGACTGCAGGTTCTGTGACTGCTTATATGCCCTCATCCATTCATTTAAAAGCTTCTGGATTAGAAGCATAGAATTGTAGCATTGGAAGGAACTCTGAGGGTCATCTAATCCAACTCCCTGCAATGCAGGTATCTCCACTAGATCACACATGAATTCAACCTCTGCTTTAAAACCTTCAAGGAAGGAGAGTCCACCCCTCTTGTGGGAGTCTGTTCCACTGTCAATAAATTCTTCCTGGTGTTTAGTCAGAATCTCTTTTCTTGTAACATGAATCCATTGGTTTGGGTCCTACCCTCCAGAGCAGAAGAAAACAAGTTTGATCCACCTTCCATGTGATAGCCCCTTACGATATTTGAAGATGGCTATCATATCTCAGTATCCTAAGTATGTTTACTAAACATACCCAGTTCCATCAACCATTCCTCATAAGTCTTCGTTTCCAGACCCATTATTATCTTGGACACCCTCCCCTGCAGACATTCCAGATTGTAAATGTCCTTATTAAATTGTAGTGCCTAGAATTCGACAGACTCCAAGGCAGAATGGACCAAGGCAGAACAGAACAGGACTAGTATGATGGGGACACCATACTTCTGCTGATGCAGCCTAAAATAGCATTAGCTTTTTTTTGCTGCTGCATCACTCTGCTGACTTGTGTTCAGCTTGTGGTCTATTAAGACCCCTAGATCCTATTCACAGGTGTCCCCCATCTTATATTTGCACAGCTTCTTATTCCTTCCTAAGTGTAGAACCTTACATTTGTCCCTGCTGAAATTCATTTTGTTAGTTTGGGTATGCTACACACACTGAGAACCACTGAACTTTTTGTTGCTCTCCCACACCCCTTTTAAAGATGTAAACAACATTTGTCCGCCTCCAGTCTGCAGGGACCTCACCTGCTCTCCAAGAGTTCACAAAGTTTATAAACAGATGCTCCGAGATGATATCTGCAAGCTTCTTTAGTACCCTTGGGTGCAGCTCATCAGGTCCTGGAGATTTTAGTTCATTTAAAGCAGCTAGGTGTTCCCTTACCAGCTCTTTTCCTATCTTGGGCTTCATCTCCCTCCTTGCATGATTTATTGTGTTATTTATTGTGCTGCATGATTTACCAGGTTAGGCGCCACTTTCCTTTTGGATGAAGACAGAGGCAAAGTAGGTGTTGTGCAGTTCCACCTTCTCTCTGTCACCCAATAGCACAGGCTAAACAGATTAGAAAGTGAGTCAAGTGAAATCCCTTGAGGAAAGATGACATTTTAATTGCCATTGGCTGGTAAAATGACCTAGCTGAGCAATTACTAAGATAAAATGTAGAGTTGTGAAATATACCATTAAAGGATTCAGAAACCCCTCTTGCAAAAAAGGAGCATGATGAGCAACCCCTCTAAGGAGGAAATTTGGGGCCCATGTATTTTACCTCCTACCTCTATTGTGAGAACAGGATGCTGAGCTAGATGGGCTCACTTTGGCCTGATCCAAGAGGCTCTTCTTATGTTCTTCTTATTTATTATAATGCTAATGAACACATAGGTGCTGGTACCTCTTACCTTTTTATTACTTCCTTTTCAGCACACATAGTTGACATTCAACTCTAAGGAAGCTGGTATCAAATGGTGAGTGGTAACAGATTTGGGATGGGGAGGATAGACCTTCCTATCATAAAGGGGTAGGGAATAACTACTGCAAGGTGCGTGCTCACAAAGTTACGAAGCGTCCAACACAATTTAAGCACAGGTTGCCCAATAAAGGTCTGGCATGCATATCGTATGTATTGTTGTGTTTTTATACTGTAAACCTGTAAACCCTGTGATCCTCCGACGAAGGGCAGTATAGAAACATTGTTAATAATAATGCCTCCCAAAAAGACAGGCACAGGATTATAGTTCATTGATTTTTTTAAAGCCCTATCTCCATATGAACTTGGGACAGACCCAGTTAAAAGACTGCTTTTAAAACAAAACAAGATTTAAAAGCATGCTGTCCATTAGCTGCCCTTAAACCCACCTACTCCCAACTTAACCCTGACCCTGCTGCCCTCTCAGGGCTGCAGCCTGTCTAAACAAGACAGATTTTGCAACATCTCTAAAAAAGAGAATATTCTGAAATTGCCTATTTAAAGTTTGACAGATGGCTGACAAGATAACAGGGCATAGGGAGGGGGGTGTACAAAAAAGGAATTCCAAAGGATACAAAAAGGTGGAAGGAGTTGTGAAGTTTAGGAAGCAGACAAGTTGCAGAAGGGGGAGGGAGAGGTTGGAAAATCTAAATGATACTTCTGAAAGACACTTCTGAAATCCGAAGCAGAGAAGTGTCTGACAAAAGGGAGGGCTTGGGGAGGAAGAACGGGGAGGAAGAATGAAAGGGATACTAGAGGGGAGGACTGCATAAAGGGGTGTGTGTGAGAACTTTAGAAAACAAAGCTGGCCAGATTTGGGGAATGTTGAAAAAGGCAAATCCTCTATAAAGAGGATAGGGGGAGAGAGAGGAAAGGAAACTTGCCATTGTGTGGAGGGGGTGAGAAGCAGCCCAGAGAGAGGATGATGAAAAATAACAGTGTAACATACAAAAACAGAATATAATCTCTATTTCAACATTCAGACATTATCATCACAGTAAAATTTGCTTGCTGATGTCTGAAGAAGTGTTTTTTTTATTTTTTTGGGGGGGGGAAGCTAGGCACGAAAGAAAGGTAGCAATCTCCACCCCTTTTCTTAGGGGCGGGGGAGCAAGGAGGGGGCACAGATTTCAAGGTCAGCTTTTTTGAGAGAGGAAGAGAGTGAGCGAGCAAGGCCAGCATCACCGCCAATGTTCTCCCTTTCTTCTCTTTAAATTGCCGCTGAAGTCCCTAGGACAATCAATTGCTTCACCAGGAGATTTTCAGGGGCTGGGGTGGGGGCGTGACCTTGTACACATACACATTTTTCATCACCCCCAAGGGGGGGAGGGCAAGTGGGTCTTCTCTCTCCTCTACCATAACCCCCCCCCCCAATTCAGTTCCTGCCCAAGAATGTATTATTTTTGTATCACAATCTGTTGCCCCTATAGTTCTTTGTAGCCCCCCTTTCACCCCTCCTCAGAAGATTTATCTCCATTTGTTGCCCCCCCCAATATTTTCTCCCAACTTGTCACCACCAAAATGCTCTACATTCCCAATAATAGTTTTCTCTCCAGTTCTTGCCTCCCCACAAAATATCTGTCCCCCACCCAAAAATCTGCACTGCCCCAAGAACATTCATTACAAATATTATATTGTTGAATGTATATACAGCTTCCCTCCCATCAATAAATAGCCATTTGGACACTTATAAATAATATTAAAAATAATGTACTTAATCATTACAAATAGATAATAAGACAAATCCCCCTCCCCCACAAAATTACCATTATTATATTATTAAATTCATACATTAAAAACAGTGCATTCAATAATTACAAATAAATAATATGCTAGGGACCCCCCCTTTATATGATTTTGCATTTTTTGTATATTGTTTTTCTCTGTTTATTTTCTCTGTTTGTTCCCTGCTCAGGGATTGAAAATGTCCAGTTAAGAGAGGGATATAAATACTGCGAATATTATTATTAGTAAGGCAAGACCCTACCCCCGCCCCCAATTATCATTATTGTATGATTCAATTTGTAACAGCTTCCCTCCCATATTCTTCGGGATAGCCTCAATATTAAAAAAACCCCGTATTTAATAATTACAAATGGTAAGGTGGGCAACACCCCCCAAAAAAAAATCCTCTCCACCAAAGAACACCCCCTTTTCTCTCTCTCGATTGCTACGCCCACTCCCCAAAATAAAGCTGCGCCCCTTCACAAAAGAAAAAGAAAAATCCTGCCTCTCGATTTGACAATATATATGCATATACATGAATACAACGACGCCCAGCGGCCGCCCTCACCGCCGCGGTGGGAGATGTGCCGGCATCGGAAGCGGTGGCGCTTGGGTCGGTGGAGCAAGCCCGGGTACTTCAGCAGCAGCGCCGAGGTGAAGAGGTAGCCGCCCAGCGTGGAGAGGATGTAGAAGACGACCGACATGGTCGCTCCTCCCCAGGCGGCCGAGGAGGAATGGAAGACGGCAGTCGCCGAGTGCTGCGGAAACGCAGCCCCTCTTGCCTAGTACCGCCCGCTCCCTCCTGAGCGGGGGTCTGAGGCGACCGGCCACCGCTCCCTTGTCTTTTCTCCGGACCGCCAGGGAGCTCCGCCCACTCCGGCAGCGCATGCGCCAGTCCCAGTTGCGGTGGGGGGGTGATGATGATGATAAGGATAACGGTGAGGGAGATGGGAGAGTAGGCGCGAGCGCGCTCGGCGCGCTGATTGGTCGGCGAAGCGCGCGGCCCGACGATAACGATTTTAGCGCGGAGCGGCGAAGAATGTTGGCGGCGGCGGAGGAAAGAAATAAAGGGATTGCTGGGGTTGGCGGTTGCGATGGCTCCGCTGTGACGTCATGGGCCGTCGCTAGGTCGCAGACGCCCCGCCCACCGCGGCCAATCCAGTGTGTGAGGTAAATCTGAAATAACGGTCACTCTTCCCCTCCTCGCGCTTTAGAATGACGAATGCCACCAACGTTTAAGGAATAATAATTAACAACACGTTAAAACAGTAGTGCCAATAAAGCTTAGTATTTCTAAGATAATAATGATAATAATAATAATAATAATAATATAATGGCCAAGCAATTGGGTAGTATTCAGTGTTCATCTTGCTCAGACAAGAACCATGGAAAAAAAGGAGCATGACTTTGATTTAAGTCCATCAGTTTCAATGGGGCTACTCGTGAGTAGAACTTAGATGGATACGACCCATTACCGTTACTGATGTTATTTCCAATTCTTACCCGCCCTTCACCATAAGGTGCCAGGGTGGAGTTGCAGCAGTCTATAAAGTATCTTCTTAGCCATTCTTCATTTAAAAAAAAGCTATTTAATTAAGGCCACACTAAGATTTATACTTTTGGGCAGTGTCATATACAAAAGATATTCAACAGACTTGCACACGACAATTACTGTATTAATTCATCCTGACTAAGACACGCCCATTTGCTTATGCTACATAGACACATGCCCAAACCTTTAACTCCATAATAAGGTTTTAATAGACTAAAACAGACCAACACAGACCCTAAGCAGTCACTCTATTAGTTGCAGCTATTATTTAGTCCAGGATGCAAAAGAGGCTGTGATTAGTATGGTAATTCTAAGTTAACATTTTTTTGGGAGTGTATTTTACTTTTAGTGATCATGTTCTGGCTCAATAGCTCAGTTGGTAGAGCATGAGACTCTTAATCTCAGGGACACGGGTTCGAGCCCCAGGTTGGGAAGAAGATTCCTGCATGGCAGCAGATTGGACTAGATGACCCACACGGTCCCATCCAATTCTACAGTTCTATGATGCTCTATGTGAGCAGAAGCTTCTGAGAACAGCTGCCCTTGAGACTGACCCAGAAACTCCAGCGGGTGCAGAATGCCGCGGCGAGACTCCTTATGGGGTCTTCGCTGCGAGATCACATTCATCCGGTACTATACCAGCTGCACTGGCTCCCGGTGGAGTACAGGATCAGGTTTAAGGTGCTAGTTTTAAACTTTAAAGCCCTATACGGCCTAGGACCCTCGTACCTACGGGATCGCCTCTCCTGGTATGCCCCACAGAGGAACCTACGGTCTGCAAATAAAACATCCTGAAGGTCCCAGGCCTCAGAGAGGTTAGGCTGGCCTCAACTAGGGCCAGGGCTTTCTCGGCTGCGGCTCCAATCTGGTGGAACACTCTGTCACAAGAGACTAGGGCCCTGCGGGACCTGACATCTTTCCGCAGGGCCTGCAAGACAGAGTTGTTCCACCAGGCCTTTGGTCAGGGCGCGGCCTGACTCCCTCCTCTGGCAACCTGCACAGAATTTTGCTTAATGGTTGCCATTAATTTGATTTTAATTAATTTTTATAATGAAATGTTTTTAGAATGTTGGATTATTTGATTGTTTGATTATTTGATTGTTGTTAGGCGCCCTGAGCCCGGCTTCGGCTGGGGAGGGCGGGATATAAATAAATTTTATTATTATTATTATTATTATTATTATGTATGATGCCATTGCTCTTTATTCCTGCCAGCCCTTCCTCAAAACCTACCTTTTCCATTAACACTTCAACACAACCCTCTGCTTCCCAAACTCTACTGCAGGTGTAGCTTAAAGTGCGCTTCGGGTATCCTTGGACTACAACTCCCATCAGCCCTAGGCAGTATTGGCCAACAGTCAGGGATGATGGGAGTTGTAGTCCAGCAACATCTGGAGGGCACCATGTTGGATACCACTGCTCCCCTGTAACAAAGCATTGTCCTGTATAACAGAAACAACCATAAATTGTTTCCTTTTCTCTGTTTCACTTGTGGACAGATTCTAGTTTGTAACCTCCTTGGGACAGAGACCTTTCCTCCTGAACTGTGTTCCAAACCACCATGCAAACTGACACCAGCTTATCAATAACTTAAAGAAACAATCAATCTGATCTGGTTTTCCCAAAGAGGCCAAGGACATCTGCAGCACTTCCAACATATTTCTGTTCAAAATGAAACACTGATGTTCCATAACTTTCAGTTAATTGAAGATTATTCTTTAGGGAAGCTGAAATACCTTCATTCCCAACTTTAATTGTGCTGAGAGCCCCCTAGTGGGCTAGCCCAAGCAACTGCAACCGTGTGGTTCCCTGAAATGCAAGGGCTTCCACAAGCGAGCCTCAGATGTGAATGACAGGCATTATTCCATAGGATTACAAATCCCTTCATAAACTGCCCTTGCATGTTCAGCCAAATCTCAAATACTGGATGCACAGCAGCAGTGGGAAACCTTAGGCCTGGGGGCAAATTGCAGCCCTTTATGGCTCTCCACAGGCCACATCTTTCTTTGAGTGCCTTTGCCTAGCTGGAATACGTCCTTGAACTGTGATAATGTTTCTTGCTTGCCTGGTTGGTGAAATGTATGTGTAGAAACCTCTGACATTTTCAAGGCTATAATGTAGCATACATTACAAAGGCAAAAGTCTTTAGGAACTTGCCATTGTTTGCTGTGGTCGACACAGACAAATGCTTTTGCGTAGTCAATGAAGCAGAAGTAGATGTTTTTCTGGAACTCATAGGTTGTTCCTTTATAGCTGCAGCCGTGCTGCTTGAATTTGGCACCTTCCCTGTTGTGTTGCTTTCAGCAGGGATTGGAAACACACAGCAGCGATCGGGGGGTCCCAGAGCATATCCAGTCCCTTAACAAAACAGCACAGCAGGGTAAGGTGTTGAATTCAAGGCACAGCCAAAAAAAATTGAATGTTCCTTTGCAGCTGTGACTTAATCTGCCCTGTACCCAATGTCATCTCATTGCAGGTTATAGACAAGTGGGTATGGCTTGACCAGAACAGAACAGCCTTGTGGGCCAAACAGGGAGAGTAGGAAAGCCAAATTAGGCCTGAAGGCTCAAGGTTTCCAATTGCTGACAATCCCTCACTTGGTTACCTGTGTAGATCCCATCCTGGTCACTAGGTGGGCGGGTTAGATTACTGTTTTCTTTTTAAGGTCCTAAATGACTAAACACAGGCTCATATCTGCAGGTGTGCCATAAAACTGAACAAACATTGTGGGATTATTTGCAAGAGTGCACCAAAGCCTTTGGCTGTTTTCTGCAGGAGCAGCAGGTGGAGCCACAGTGCAAAGAGGGAGAAAAGGATAGCTCAATTTGAACAAGGACTTGCATAGTCCAAAAGGTCATTGGCAGGCCTTGCTCCTCTTTTAAAGGCAAAGGCTCAAGGCCAGGAATGTCCATAGATTAAACAAGAAGCAAAAAACATCTGACCAGGCCAGAATATTTCCCAATCATGTTTGAATAATTGTAACATGCTATTCCACATCTGGAATTAGATGGAAGTCCAAACCACAGAGCAGCAAAAAAACAGTGCCCTTTGTTGTTGCAACACTTTAAAAGAATCGCTGATGTTTAAGAACTTTTTAGTTAAGTTCTGCTTTTTTATATATAAAAAAGATCTGTCCACATAAAATATCTGTTTCCTAATGGTCTGTGTTTTTCCTTCTCACCCCTTCCCCTTTTGTCAAGCAGGAGACAATTAGCTGCCAGATGTGTGTTTTACCAGCTTCAGCCAAGATTGCCTTTTGCAGCTTTGATTGAATCACCTTTTATAGAAGATGGACAGGACATCCACACTTCAGTACAATCCTTTGGCTGTCTACTCTGAAGTAAGTTTTATTGAATTCAGTGGCATTTATTCCCAGGAAACTGGATAGAGGATTTGGAAACTTCAGTTGGTCCAAAGGGAGGTGACCAGAATTACTAGGGGCACCTGATGACTGGAGCATATAATTCTAGACTCGTGCTAGATCCAATGATTACCCACAAGGATTCTTATATAAAGCTGTCCACATTTTAAGATCTATTTTGGAGGCCCCGCTCCCTGCATGAATGATCAAAGTGACTAAACACAAGAGACAGGGCCTTTTCGGGAGTGGTGCCGATGCTTTGAAATGCCCTCCCTGTGGTAACTTGCCTGGCCCTGACATTTTCCGGAAAGAAACAAAAATTATGCAAATAAGCATTTACCATCTAGCTCTACTGCTGTTTTTAACTGCTGCCTTTTATGGTTGGTTGCTTCTAATCCTTTTTAAAGTGCTTTATTTGTTCTTTATCACATCATTGTGTCCCACTTTTTTTTAAGTGGCTCTGAGTATTTATTGGTAAAAGAGTGGAATATAAACATTAAATAGTAATAATAATAATAAATAGCATCCAGAACGTCCTTTAATGCAGCACTTTTTAGCTGATTTTTCATATCATCTCTCTTTGTATCCCCCTCCTCTTAAGAGCAAATTCCATCAGCCGCAGCCAGCAGAGTGAGGATATACTTCAATATGTTGTTGCAGCCACTTGAATACAATATAAAACAGTAATGACAAGCACAGATCTTATGTTTTATTTTTCCTTTCTTCATCTTGATCCACAGACCTTTACATACTAGAACTTAATTTGGCTCCTGCATTAATATACCCCACCAATCCAGTGTCTCTGATAGGACTTGGCACATACATATGGTTTCAACACCGGGACTTTTTAAGTGCAATAAAATCAAAGCAGTGATTGCTGTGTGAATTCCAGCTGTTGTTAATCAAAATCCATCATTTAGAATGGGGTGAGGTGGGGGGGGGGGAAGAAAATACTAAATTCCAAAGCCAATTCAACTTGTGTGGTCAAGTAAGTCCTATTGTATCACAGCTTTTAATATTCCTCGAAGCACCTTGTAACTCATGAGCTGCTGGTTTTCCTTTGGAGGGAAGGACGGTCCGCGTTCCGTCACATAGGCATAAGGAAACCGAAGAACCCACAGTCCATCGGAAGGAAGTTTTATCTCTTGTTTCTCCGGGTAAAAGACAGGGCAAGGAGGTGGCCCTGGCTGAACCTAGGAATGAAAGAGAAACAAACATAAACAAAATCTCCAGACAGGTAGCTGTAGCAAAATGACAAGTCTCTCATAAGAAAAGCCTACTGGATCAGGCCAGTGGCTCATGGCTACCCAGATACCTATGGGAAACCAGGATTCAAGCACAGGAGCAACTCTCCCTCCTGTGGTTTCGCACAACTGGTATTCAGAAGCATACTACTTGCTCCAGCTGTAGAGGCAGAGCACAGCCATCATGGCTCATAGCCATTCATTGATAGCCTTATCCTTCATGAATTTGCCCAGTCCTCTTTTAAAGCCACCCACTTCTCAGCCTTGTGGCTAAGATCAAGTGTAGTGGTCTCATGACACCCTGAATACAAATAAAGGTAACATGGCATAAACCAGGGGCGAGGAAGCATTTCCACCCCAAGGGCCACATTCATTCGTGGGGAACCTTCTGAGGGGCCACATGTGAGTCGTGGGTGGGGTCACAGGCAAAAGTGAGTGATCTATGGATGTGACTCTCAGGCTATACTCTAGCCATGCGAAAGTCAGGGGCTTCTACATAAGCCCACTCTATCCAGGCAAACAAGAGGTATTGCCACTCTCCCAGGACACATTCCAGTCAGGCAAAAGCACTGCAAAGGTGTGGGGCCTGGAGAGAGAACCCCAAAGGCCACAGAGAGAGCTGGAGGTCTTAGGTCCACTTCAGGAAGTTTCCCACACCCTTTTGAAGCCCTCCTCTTCAAAAGAACTGCCCTACTCCTGGGCCAGTCACCCCCTCTTAGCCAAATCGACTTTGTGCAAAGATAAAAACTGCAGGGGAACTATGACCACAAGCCTTGGAAAGGTAGGATGTAAATCTAAGAAATACATTTAGTATAGGCCTAGCATTCTGCTGCTGCTATGGATTACCACTACTCATGTTCTACGAACATTCACTAAAACACAGGTTGAAATACTGATACGTCAGTTGCTGCGGTTATCTTCTGAAGGCTTATTATACTGCACAGCCTTCCCCTGACCTGTAAAACCAAACCCTGCCATGTGTGCTAAGAACAGCCAATGGCCCATCTAGTCCAGCATCCTGTTCTAACATATGCCAGAAACCCAAAAGCAGGGCCTCAGCACAATACACTCCAGCTTTTTTATAATCTTCTCACCTGTGGAGTCAGTACTATCTGCAGCGGAGCGTCAGGCACCACAACAAAGAGTCTCATCAGCTGAGCATAGTGCGGCTTCAGCCCCCGCCCGGGGTTGGACGACAGGATGTACAGGGGCATGTCGGAGTTGAGAGCCTTGAGAGCCGATTCCTTTGGCCCCCCTCCCATCACCTTCATGACCTTCTCGGGGCCCGAGCACATGAACCTCCGGCCACGGGCATCCTCGTACTCAAACCCCACAAAGGCCCGGGCCACGTCGTCCCGCCGCCTCCCTCTGCCCATGACGACTGCGCTCCTTTTCCCGGGGACAGACTTGTTAGGAGCCGGCCAGGAATTTGTGTCCAGCTCCCCCTCCTCTTCCGTCCGTGTCCGGATGACAATGTCCCAAGGCATTAGGTAATTCGTTCCCAGGATGAAACCCTGCTGGTCTAAGCCGGTGTGGAAGTTGTAAGCCTTGGCAGGGCCGAGTTTTACCAGCGACCAGCTGGAAAACTTGGGCAGGAGGCCCTTGGGGCAATTGGAGTGGAGCATCCCTGGCAGATACTCAACCGTCGAGGCTTGGCGGTCAACCAAGCTGGGCCTCTTCTCTCCTTTGGAGTCAGCTGCCTGCCCATGAGACTCCGTGTTGTTCCCTCCACCCTGAGGGTCAGCTGGGTAGGTCCCCAGGCTGTCCGTGGACTGGCCCAGACTGAGCGCTAAGCTCAGGCTGGTGCTCTCCCCCTGAGTCTGCGGCTCCTTCTCCTTCAGCTTTTCGGCTTCGCCCTCTGGAGGGCTGGGCGATGTCTCATTCTTTGCCGGTGCTGGATCTGGAGTGCTTGGCTGGAAGATGGGGAAGTTGATGTGGTCCAGTTTCCCGCAGCATTTCTCTTCCAGCAGCTAGGAAAGCAAAAGAAAGGGGTAGAAATGAGAAGGTTTGCAACCTAGAGCCGGGTGGGGAACATTTTTCAGCTTGAGGGTTGTGTTTCCTTGTAGGTAACCTTCTGCGGGGCTGCATAACAGTGGTGAATGCAAAACAGATGCAAAAGCAGGTGGAGCAATGGATGAGATTCCTACCTTTGTAACACAGGCCATAGCCCAGTCATGCATAAGGCAGCCGTATCTGCACACAGACACACACCCCTCCATCCTTCTAGGTGAGCAAGGGCCATTGTTCCCCTTCAACCAGGCTTTGGTCGTCTTGGTTTAATTATTTACTGGTGTTTTATCTTGTATTTTATTCTGTGAACTGCCCCAGTTATAATAACAATTGTTGCAGCCCAACGATGCATTCAAGTCAGGCAAAAACAACTAATGGGAATGTGGCCTAAGGGACAGGGATGACTTGGGGAGAGACCTGAGGGCCAAACAGCGGGGCACAGAGAGCCACACCTGGGGCCTGGGGCCAAAGGTTCACCACCCTTGCAATATAGAGATGCCTCCAGGAACATGCTGTGTAAAAGCCCAAGGCCTGGAAGCTGGGTATCCAAAGGCTGCTGGGAGGTTGTGCCCCCCTCCCTCCTGGACAGCAAAGGGAAGATGCACCTGGCCCCACCCTTTAGTTCAAAAAGGGGTGGGAAATCTACTGCCCCTGGCCTAAGTACAAATGTCCTCTGTAAGCAATTGGCTTAGAGCTTTGGGCAAGAGCAATCTAACCCTTTCCTTGCAACTTGCTGGAGGGAGACGAAGAGGGAAGCAGGAAAAGCACAGGAGTGGCTGGGCAGAAGGAGCAGGGAAAGGCAGGAAGCTGCCCACTTGCAGCCCAGATTCCAACTGCGGAAGGCAACCCCTGACAGATTACCCCAGAAGGAGTGTGGCCCTAAAGAGGGATGAAAAGGCCCACACAATGACAAGTCTTCAACTGTTAGTTTACCCATCTATCTCAGAACTGTATCGCAAGAGGAAGATGACAAATAATTACCTGATAGAAATCGTAATTTGCTGCTTTGATGTCGAATGGGTCATCCCGGGGTGCTTGTTTCCTCCCACAGTTGCAGGTGCCAGTGGAGCGAGCTCGGCTGTTATGGTACAACACAGGTGGGTTCCTGTCTGGTTCAGGTTTCTCCCCTAAAAAAGAGATCCACAAAAGGAAAACTTCCATCAGTTGGTTCCTTTGACTTCTTTGCTTCCTTAAAAGCTTTGAACAAACAACACAGAATCCAGAAACTTGAGAATCATAACCCCACTTTTTTCAGTCCAAAAAAACCATGCATTTTGGAAGTGATGCAAGCCCTTTTTATCCCGGAAAACATTTGTTGCCACAGATTTTATTCAAAAGGGTGCTTGTCATTATACTAAATATTTTGTACTTGCTTTTAATGCAGATAGGACAGATTAAAGACCCCTAAGTCTAAAATGTGTGTGTGTGTGTGTGTGTGTGTGTGTGTGTATATCTCCATCCATCCATCCATCCACCCATATATGTGTATATAGAAAGATGTGACATGCTGAAAGTTTCACCTTTCAATTAGGGATCCCCCACTCTGGAAGTTGAACATGTAGCAGGAAATGATTGAACAATATTGTGAAGGACAATGAGGGCTAGAAACCTAAAAGATTAGCAAAAAGACTCTGCCTTCCTGCCTAGTGCGATCTGGCAGGGCCCATTTCCAAACTTGTGTGAGTGTATATTAAGTGAGATGCATATGCAAACAAATAGAAAATTGGGAGTGGAGGAAGGAAGACAGTCCAGACCATGAGCTTCTAAACCCCGAATGACCTGAACTTACCCGATTTCGGAAGCAAGTGAAATTTATGCACACAATGCTGGTCGGTCAAGCTCCTCTCCTCACACAGCTGGTGCCCGTTGCTCCAGAACTTGTAGCAGTCTTCGTGCAACTGCAGGGCATACTTGTGAAAGGCTGGTCCCCGGGCGTGCTGGCTGTAGACCCGCAAGGCCTGGGCCAGCTGGTTCTTGTGGACAGTCATGGTATAGTTGTGGGGCAGGTTGGACTGGTAGGCACTGTGGGCCATGGGGAGGGCCTTCTGGCAGCGGTTCTCTGAGAACTTGGTGTCAATGTCCAGGTAGCCTTCCAAAACCTTGATGCTCCCCATGATTTTGGAGGTCAGCTCCCCGATGGCCGAAGATGGGTCGCTGTCCTTGCCTTCAATGGCCACTTCGTACAGCTTCAGGGCTGTGGCCACCCACTTCTGGTAGGTGGGCAGCTCGAAGTGGGAAGGCTGCGGGTTCCTCCCTACACTGTCGTCAAAGCCCTTCTTGCCCAGGACCAGCTCCACATGCTGGAAGAGGAACTCCTTCAAGGTGCAGTCCACCAGCTGCCCCGAGGAGCTGGAACTGCTGCTGCTGCTCTCCACGTGGAAAGACAGCTGCTGTCTCCCGTGCCGCATGGCCTGGTACCTCCGAGGCCCAGCCAAGGCAGGTGCCAGCGAGGCCTCCGCCTCCCGGGTGGTGCAGTTGCTCCGCAGCTGGTCCAGCAAGACAGCAATGGGGTCGTCGCCCTCTTGCGCCCCACCGGCCACGATGTAAACAAAAGCCTGGTTGGCCGGGACGGTGAAGAGGCAGTTGATGCTCTGGTTGGTCAAGACCCGGCTCTTGCGGAAGATGCGGTAGATCTGGTCCTCCAGGGCATGCTGGAGTCGCCGCTTGGGAGAGTGCTTCTTCGTGGGGGGCTTTTCCAGGTGCCCACAGAACTCCTGCCCCCTGCCGGGCACGGGCTCCACCTTCAGGGCTCCATTGAGCTGGAAGAGGAAGAGGAGGCGGGGTGGGCAAGGCCTGCAGTTGAGCTTCCAGTCCTTGCCAACGGGGCAGTCTTTGATAGCGGCCTTCAGAGAGGGCAGCACCTTCTGACGCAAGCCGTCCAAGGCTCGGAAGACCCGGTCGTAGGTGATGTCGAAGGAGCAGGTGGGGTGGACCATGAGCAGGATGTGGCAGACGGAGAAGAGGTAGAGGAGGCTGAGGCAGTGGAGCTTCTCCTGGTGCTTCCAGAACTCGTGGGCCTCGGCGTGGGGCAGCTGGGAGCCGCCTGGGGCCAGGAGGTGAGCCCCCAAGCTGCCAGGCCCTCGGGCATCCCCCATGGCATCCAGGTCCTTGCAGGCTTGCAGAAGCTGGTGGCTGTCGCAGATGGACGTGAGGACCAGGTAGAGCACCTTGCAATCCTGGCTATAATAGGCTTCCAGGAGGTTGTAGTCGCCCTGGGAAGAGGAGGCGGCGGAAGAGGAGGCGGAGGAGGAAGAGGAAGCGGAGGAAGAAGCCGAGGGGGAAACGGTTCCTGGGTCTGCGCCGCCGCCGCCGCCACCACCACCACCACCTTCCCCTCCTCCACTATCAGTTCCTCCAGCGGAAGATCTGGCTTCGCCGCCGCGCTGGAAGAGGGGGAAGACTTGCCTGTCGCACACCGTGTTCACCAAGGCCGCCTTCTCCGAGCTGAGCTGCAAGGCGGTCTTCCCGAAGATCCCCACCACGCAGACCTCCTCTTCCTCCCCCGGGGTAACTACACCGGGGGCGACGCTGCTGCTGGTGGTGGTGCTGGTGGCAGGAGCAGCAGCGGGGGCGGCAGCGGCAGCAGGAGCAGCGGCTGTAGCGCTGGCGGCAGGGGTGGCGGCAGCAATGCCAGCGCTGCTGCTGCTTGCCCGCTCCGCTCCAGCCAGCAGCAACTCATGCAAGCCCACGGGGCCTTGCACCGCCGTCGCGCCCACCATCCTCGCCTTTTGCAACGGCACCGCGAGCCTCCTGGCAGGGCTGTTTTGTCGCCCCCCGGAGCAGCCGCCGTCCGAAGCCCGGGAAGCACGAAAGAAGAAACTGCGCAGGCGCGGGGAGGAAAAAGAACGCGATATGTGTCGAAGCACCAGCCAATAAGCTGCCGCGGCTGGAAAGAAATGGCCTTCTGCGAACGTAGAAATGGGGAAAAGTGAAGAGTGACACACTTCCAGCGTCGGAAGGCGAGATTTCCCCTGTTGCTTCCACACTCCACCCCTTCGTTTTGTCAGGTTGCACCCTAGGCAGGCTTACTAGGTATCTAGTAAGGTATCTAGACTGCATCATTCCACACCACTGAACGTGTTGACAGGGGTTAATGGAATAATAATAATAATAATAATAATAATAATAATAATAAATGGAATAAATAATAATAGGAAGGGACCCAAAGGGTCATCTAGTCCAACCCCCTTGCAATGCGGGGTTGATGGGAGCTGCAGCTCAGCTAACTTTTATTGAAATATGTCTAGCCTGCATTTTTGGTTAAAATAAATAAATAACAGCAATACTCGCTTGCACGTCTTGGTTTTCGCGGGGTGGGGACGGGGACCCAGGATTCCGTCCCCAAGCACCCTCCCAAATCCTGCTGCCAGTCCAGCAGGCAGGAGACAAAGGGGAAAAAAAGGTCTGCAAAGTCAAGTCAGAAGGTGGAAACGTTGTGAGAGTCTGTTTTTAAAGTCTATGTTTGAAACAAGTGAGGGCAGGGAGGCGAAGGACTCTGTCCTTGCACATGCTCAGACATCACTATGAAGCCGCTGCGTCCTGGAACTGCCCTTCCTCTTTCGGCGAGCCTCCGAATGGAGCACGTGACCAGCTACAGGCAGGCTGTTGCCGTAAGCGCGCGCCCTTCTAAGTCAACGTGCACAGGATTGGGCCCTTAAGCATTGCACAGGTGTTTAGCCTAGTGCAGCTTTTCATATGCTAGCAACATATGATCTAAATTCCATGAATTCCCCACTTATTTCTCCCCACGCACCTGTTGACAGATGCAGGTGTGTGCTCGACGATTGTCATTAAAGTCCTTTTTAAGAGCAGGGCTGGGGAACCTGTGACCCTCCGGAAGTTGCTGGATTCCAACTCCCATCAGTCCCAGCTAGCATGGCCAATGGTCAGTGATGATGGCAGTTGAAGTCCAACACCTAGAGCGCTACAGTTCACCACCTTAGAAGCAAGACAGAAAGGTCCGAAGACGGTGGATAGGGGACAGAGGCTACGTATCCTGCCCAGACTGAGCAAAAAGGTAGAACTCTGCACGATCTGCAGTGCAGCAGCTAGGTTCCAACTCCCAACAATTTATCAATAGCAAGTAAAGTAGTTCAGCACAGCATGCCTTATGACAAATGCTTATCATATTCCATGATTCTCTCCTGTAAGAATATGAATATGTATTGGTTGCTTTTCACCATGTCTTTTGTGTCGCTATACTGGCCACCTTTAATGTTTTGTGTTTAAATCAGTGAGCTGTCATTACTCAAGTGCAGATCGGCACAGAGCAGACACCCCCAAACTTGACCCTCCAGATGTTTTGGGACTACAACTCCCATCATCCCTAGCTAACAGGACCAGTGGTCAGGGATGATGGGAATTGTAGTCCCAAAACATCTGGCGGGCCGAGTTTGGGGATGCCTGGCACAGAGGCATGCATGTTATGCCAATGGATAACAGTAGATAACCAGTGCTCACCTGAGCCAAGCCACCAATTTACATGTAGCTTTGGTTAGCGGATCCCACAAGTCTAAAAGTTTGCTTATCTCTTATGTAGGCAGCAGCCTATCATCCACTATTTGGGTATAGCACATAGAAAGTGCTGACTCTGTAAACACACAAGACGTAACCGGCTGTACTTTTGAATAAATAAGGTATACTATTCATTGTATCGAATTGTAGATTTCAACGGAAGTCTCATAAAGTTTACTGCAATCACTACTATGCTATAAGATCCACTATCCTTTAATATTACATATGAGCCTGCTCTACTGATGAAGCCTAGGATGGCGAAACAAGGCTAATATTCTGGAAATCCTTGTCTTGGACTCTGTGAAAGGATTCTGTGGAACTGAAACAACCCTTCATGTGGATTATTGGACTCTTTGAACAGACAGGTAGAATAGATACTTTTACATGTATGGACCTTATGCATGAACTGACTAGACAACGAGCTGATCCACTGGGTCTTCTGCTTTTTTCATTGAACTTTATGAGACTTCCGTTGAAATTACAATACAATGAATAGTATACCTTATTTATTCAAAAGTACAGCGGGTTACGTCTTGTGTGTTTATTGAGTATGTTTCACGTAACCATAGGTTTGTTGTTGTTGCCCTGCTGACTCTGACCACACATTAGTCGGCCAACTCAGCATCCTCTTCACCGACTGGCAACAGCTCTCCAGGTTTGAGACCAAAATTCCTTTCTCTCTCTCTCTCTCTCCCCCCCATCTATCTGGAGATGCTGGGGACTGAACATGGGACCTTCTGCATTGCAAAGCTGATTGCTTTACCACCGAGCTACAGCCATTTCTTGAAGCATACATCAACCACATAATTGGACTACCAAGTGTTGCTGGCTACCACTTAATACATTTCTGATGAGACCCATCACCTTGAACAATAATAAAACACTCTTTTCCAAAGAGAACATGAATGAGGAGCAGGACAAGAAAGCCAGCAGACTGCCATATTCTTTTTTTATTGAACTGATTTCAGTCCGCGCAGCTTTACAATATTTAGTTTCAAGTTGCTCCAAATTGTGCCACAGGTAGCTATAGAAGCTATTTGTCTTTGAAATGTGCAGGAGGTAAGCAGCAAAGCGATTGAATTGACACACACAACAAACAGCAATAAAATGAGTGATGGGTAAGAAACAGATGCAGAAACACAGTGTAAACTTGTAAATAACTAGGTGAGCTGGGTTACAGCTGTATAATGCAGCGTGCATATGTAGACGTGTACATTTAGGAACACTTTAGCCTACTGACCATCTCTACCTTAGCATTAAAGGTTCAATCTTTTTTTCCTGGAATGCTCCATGTTTCAGATGGACAGTCTGAAGGGTGTCTGTTTACTCTGCAGCAGAGCTGGGGAGTCTATGGTCCTCCAGGTGTCACTAGACTCAAACTCCCTTCATCCACAGGCAGCTTAACCAATGGTCTGGAATGATGAGTGTTGTAGTCCAACACTGTCTGGCAGGACCACAGGGTCCAGATCCTTGTTCTACAAAGCTTCACACACACACCCCAAATTTTTTTAAAGCTTCTCCCTGGGAACTTTTGTGAGGATGCTATTAAGAGGCCCCTGTCCTTGCACAGATGAACAATCTCCAATATTCCAAGCTACACAAGAATGTGTCATAGGCATATCAGGAGAAAACTGGCGCCACTTGTGCGCATATGCTCACAATATCCCTTCAAAACACTAAGGCCACATTCTACACCATACATGTAAAACACATTGCTTCTCAGAAATAATCTTGGGAACTGTACTACTGGGAACAATAGCTCTGTGGGGGTAAACTACAATTCCCAGAATTCTTTGTGTTTTTCGGGTGGGGAGCACCTGTGCTTTACATGTATAGTGTGGATCCAACCCAACTGCATCTAAAGGAGAAATAAACGTTAAAAAGAGTTATGTGCCCAAGAGTTGTTTACCACAGTGTCTGAATTGAAAGGATTGCTATCTAAGTTAAGTCATTTCCTTCCATTGCACCGCCAAGGCAATTTGATGCTGGCACCCTTTTGAGCTGTTCATGGGCTTGATGCAAAAGCAGCATGTCAACGGCCTTGGAAAACTAATGAGCTGAAGCTTCCTTTTCGGGTCCTGCAAATTTATTTTGCCTTTTAATGCACTTGCAAGCAGACTCAAGGCAAAGAATACACTCTTCAGATTGCCGATACAGCTTTTTAGATGAGCTGCTGTGGCTTTTTCACTAGCTTTCCTCTGTTCGATGAATTTCCAGTTAAACAAGTTCTGGAGTTCTTCAAAACCCAGTCTGACCGAAGAGAGCAGGACTGATGAGAAGTCTGTACCCCCACAGAAAAGCATCACCATCAGCACTTTGAAAACAATAGCTGTCATCTTCAACCAGAACCTAGTCTCCATCTTACAGATACAATCTGTACATAATGGTACACTCTGTAAATAGCTCTAGGTGCTACTCACATTTTTAAAGGAGTGTTTGAATGACCAGCTGATGATTCCAACCTCTTCCATCATGGCAGAACCTCATTGTTTCTCAGCAGACCAAGAGGGTGTAAGGAGCGACTCAACATGCATCAGGATCTCAAACCAGAAGCAAAAACCTCATTTGAGGTTTGCTGAACATACAGCCTCTTTCGGTACAAAGGCATGTTAGACTTCCTCTGCAATTCACTTTTCCCCCTCAGAGAAAGGGGCATTTTCCCTTATTGAGAAAAACATATACTTCCCCCTCTAAGAGAAGATAAAAAGGTATTCTTCATTATGGAGAAAACATACACAAATTCATGTGTACACATACACTTTAGATGAAATTTCCAAGATTGACTGCCACCCTTCTGAGTTTTAAGAACTTGGGAGTTTTTAAAAATGTTTCTCTCCCCAAATCTTTTTTAAAATAGTAAATACTTTAAAAATATATATAAACATTTCAAGTTAAGTTACAAATAAAACAAGGTTAGGAATGCCCAGTTCCCCATGCAGGTATTTTATATCTTAAAGGTGTTTTATAGTGAGAACCTCTTATTTGCCGATGCGGTGTTAAGCAAGGAGGGATGCTCTCTGGATGCTGCTGGGAATTGTAGTCCAACAAATCCAGAGGGCCACAACTTCCCCATCTCTGCCGTAAAGGAATAAAAATCAGGCTGGGGAAAAAATACTTATACTGTCTCTCCTTTGTGTGTTTCACCTGGGGATGGTGAGCTCTGCTCTAAAGGACAATGAAGATCATCCTTTCTTCTCCCCTCCCTGCTCCCAGTGTATTTTATTGAAAAATAAATTCCTTCCACGTTAGTAGTGCCCATCAGCAGAGGCCAGAAAACCAGCACAGGGAACTGCAGGTAGGCAGGAGATGCGCTGCTAACTTTGCTCCTCAAAGCTGCTTCCTTTCGGCAACAGGGATGGAGAGGGACTCTTTGGGTGAGCCAACTGTCAAGAAAAGAGAGAGAGAGGTTTCAACTTTTCCTTCTGGCTGTAACTTCAGTTTTTGCGCCGTTCTGCCCACACTTCCTAAAGCCACTTCCTCTCCTCAGGCTAGACTCCTCACCTCACCCCCTCCCTCAAGTTCTTTTGTACAGATGCAGAATGCATGTTAATTGTAGCAACACCTCTTGCTTGGGCTGGGGGAGGATGGGGAGGGTTGTGCGCGAGTGTGCACAGGCAACCCCGCATTTACACGCGTTCAAAATGTGAACGTGCATTACGCCAAACCCAGAAGTGACCCGAAAACGTCACAAAAAGGAGCGGAACGGGAAGGGGTGGGGGAAGCACTGCTTGTAGGCATTTTCAATGCCGTTTCAAATACCGTATTTTTCGCTCTATAAGATGCACCCGACCATAAGACGCACCTAGTTTTTAGAGGAGGGAAAAAAAGAAAAGCCAGCAAGACACGCTCGCTTGGCGTGGCTCTTTAAAGATAGAGCGGCTCTTGCTGGCTTTTCCGGGAGGTGGGAGAAGGGACTGACGGGCTGCCCTCCGTCCCTTCTCCCACCTCCCTGAAAAGCCAGAGGAAGCTGCGCAGTTATCACTGAACCCAGCGGAGCAAGGGCTCCCGTGTAAGGGCTCCCTTCCATTCCTCCTCCCGCTTCACTGGGAAGCCAGCAGAACAAGAGGCGCTGCACAGCTCTCGCTCTTGCTCTGCTGGCTTCAGCGATAGCTGCGCAGTCTGCATTCGCTCCATAAGACGCACACACAATTCCCCTTACTTTTTAGGAGGAAAAAAGTGTGTCTTATGCAGCAAAAAATACGGTATTCACTTAAACGGCCTCGTTTCAGTATACCTGAAGCAGCGTCTCCACCTTCATCGTTCTGTCCGGACACTGAGGTCCAGCGCCGAGGGCCTTCTGGTGGTTCCCTCGCTGTGAGAAGCCAAGTTACAGGGAACCAGACAGAGGGCCTTCTTGGTAGTGGCACCCGCCCTGTGGAATGCCCTCCCATCAGATGTCAAAGAGAAAAATAACTACCAAACTTTTAGAAGACATCTGAAGGCAGCCCTGTTTAGGGAAGCTTTTAATGTTTAATAGGTTATTGTATTTTAGTGTTTGATTGGAAGCTGCCCAGAGTGGCTGGGGAAACCCAGCCAGATGGGCGGGGTATAAATAATAATAATAAATTTATTATTATTATTATTATTATTATTTATTATTAAACATGGGGTGCCTCGGAACATAACCCCTGTGCAAATGGGGGGTTGCCTGTGTGTGTGTGTGTGTGTGTGTGTGTGTGCATACACACAAGCATACACACACATATACAGACGTGCAAAAAGCCTGTCTTTTGCAGTTGGAATGTAGACTAGTGTGCAAAAGTACAAGTCACACCTCCATTGCTCCTCCCAATTTTGCCCCTAGCCCCACCCATCCCGGCACATGGCCTGCGGAAGGTTTCCCCTGCAAGGGAAATGTGGCCCTTGTGGGGACGAGGTTCCCCACCCCTGACTTGGGAAGATGGGACTGTGCGTTCGAAGCCCCCTTTCAACACTTGCTTTGCCAACCCAACAGAGATCCCTAGAGAGCCTTGCCTGAAACTTGCGCCGCAGAGCCTGCGTCATGATGGGTGTCAGTCCTGTGCCAGTCTCCATGTTCTCTTTGTTGCTTAACGGGGTTCCACCTGGGCTCCTGGGGAGGCGGAAGGAAAAATAAAGAGGGTACACGGTCTATGCTGGGAGCCATAAACTTGTGTTTCGGTTAACTGGGTTCATGTTTCGCTTCTCAGAGCGACATATCCTAAAGCAACTTACAGGAATAATAAAATGCTTTCATAAAAATATGTCAAAGACACAGAGGGAAAGCCTCCATTTATTGGTTCTGCCCAAATGCCTGAGGAAATAAATAATGCCTTTGCCTGGTGCTGATGTGATGGCAAGGTTGGCAACAGGTGGGTCTCCCTGGGGAGACCATGCTACAAAATGGGAGCTACCACAGAGAAGGCCCTGTTCTCTCATTGTCCTCACCCCGGAACTCCCTCAAATGATGACCTTGGGGTCTGGGCAGGATCATATGGTGAGCCAAAAGAAAGGAAAAAAGGGGGAGAATGACCCCTACTTCCCTATATAGATGGTTACCTCTCAATAGCGACTTTTCTCAAGTGTTTCCGGAAATCTAAGCTGCTTCTGCTAGGAGTGCTGGAGGGGGAAAAGAAGAGCAAACATGAAAATTAAAATACAGATTTCCTAAGAGGACCAACGTTAACGCTGCACATAAAATTTGCAGAAAGGTCAGAGGTGCCTTACATCAAGTGACTGGTAACCCGAGCTTGTGGTCCTGGGGCTTTGGATTTTAGATTGATGCTTTGCAAGTCGGAGAGGGTGATTAATGCCTTGCGCCTCTCAAACGGCGATCTCCTCTGAAGAAAAGAAAGACTTGTTACTGCACCATACCTTCTGAAAGAAGCTTCAACACAGTGCCTTTGTGATGAATTTTATCAGGGGGGCACAAAAATTTTCTTGGGCCCTTTCCCTTCTCCATAATTCTTGTTTTTATCCTCTAAATCAGGGGGCGGCAAGGTTTATCTTGCCTGGGCTGGATCGGTCCCACGGAGATCCATCCGTGGGCTGGATCGCGCCTGCCTGCGATTTCCGGCGTCTGCGCAGATGTGATTTCCAGCGCCATGAAAGCAAGTTCCTGTGCCATGCTATGGCGGTTTAGCGCAGTGAGCAAGCAGGTGGCTCGGTTTGGGGGCAGCTTGTGGACTGGTCAAAAAACCTCTGCAGGCTGCTTCTGACCCATGGGCCTTAGGTTGGTGACCCCTACTCTAAATAAACCCTACCAATACCTCTACCCAACCCCCATTCCCTTGAAGTTCGGACATAACCTTAAATAGCTTAAATTGCTGGTGACTTCAGGAAAGTAGGAAATTAACTGCTTGTTGAAGTCTGGGGATGTTATTTTATTTTATTTCTTACTTGCCATTCAAAATACGGTGGTACCTCTAGATGCAAACGGGATCCGTTCCGGAGCCCCGTTCGCATCTAGAAGCAAACGTAACCCGTGTCCGTGCGTCTGCGGGTCACATTTCGGCGCTTCTGCACATGCGCGTGACATCATTTTGAGCGTCTGTGCATGCACAAGCGGCGAAACCCGGAAGTAATGTGCTCCATTACTTCCGGGTTGCCATGGAGCGCAACTCGAACGCGCTCATCCCGAAGCACATTCAACCCGAGGTATGACTTTAATTTATTCCCCTACCTGGAGAGGGATAGCCAAACCTTTGTTCTTCATGCTATGGTAACCTCTAGGTTAGATTACTGCAATGTATTATACGTGGAGCTGCCTTTGAAGACTGTCCAGAAACTGCAGTTGAGGCCAAATTCAGGGGCCTGACAGGGCAAGGCAGTCTGAGGCTGAAATGCCAGCCCCGGCCCAATTGCATCAGCTACCAATTAGCTTTTGGGTTCAATGGAAAGCGGTGTTTTGTGTGTTTCTGTATTTTCAAAGCTTTATTTTTGTTTTAACTTAAGTAACATAAAGAGTCATACAAGTTGCTGCATTTTTGGTTACAGCCAAAGAAGAAATCTTGTTAAAGATGTATGTCTTTTTACCAATCATATAAATAATCAAAATGGTTTTATGTAACTACAAAGATAGCTTTCATAACTCATAGAAATGACTCAAAAGTGCACAAACATAATTAAGTTATTGCTTAAAATCAAATCTATTTGTCTGGTCTAACCCACTATCATATTGTTTTTATTACACTCTCCCAAGATAAACTGGATCTTCGAATTTTTAAAAATTTTGTTTAAAGATGTTCTGCAAATGCTTTTGAAACTTATTTTGTAATAGAAAATCAAGGAAAATCAATAAAAATTGAATTTGGAAAAAGAAACTACACAAATGCATAGCTCACTACAAAAACCTGATTCAAACTCTCAGATTCATAAAACAACCATACAATAAACCTTCCTTTTGAGCTCAAAGAATTCCCTTTGTTACTAATCAAATGGCTGGTTTTGACCTATAAAGCCTTAAGCAGCTCAGTTCCCCAATACACCAAGGACCACTTTTCCCCGTATGAATCAACCTGGACACTGATTTATTTAGTTTTGGCCAATATTATATTCCCTTCCGCTTGGCCCAATTTCACCCGGGTCCCTTTCATTATGCTATTAATCAGTGTTTGAAAGTGGACCGTTTTCTGCAGATATTTTTGTTTGTTTGTTACTGACACCATCACAACACCACACCTGTCCAGGTTACCGTAGCCTAGGAGTCCTTCACAATACCAATCTGATACAGTGGCCGATCATCAGACAGCAGGGCCCAAACAGCTCAGCTCAGAGCATTTAACACAAAATGTGAAGCACATTTAATACGCCTTTCCGAATTTACCTTGTCTATCCCCATGCCGCTTTGGGCCTTCTTTAGTTTTACATTTAGGAGGTCCTGGAGGGTTATCTGCATGGGTACGTCTTTTTTTAATGAGGCTGCCTGGATCAAAGAAGAAAGTGGACAGAAGAGAGGTTCAGAACCCACAGCTTTCTCAACGACACTGACCAACAAAGTCTCTGACTCAACATCCTTCAGCTCCTCCTGAAATCCTACAGGAATTAAATTTCTACCCCACTCTTCTGTCTAAAGGGGCTCAGGGTGGGAAGCAGTGAAATGCTACATAAAAATAAAATACATCGTTAGATATCTGTACGGCAATATTCATTAAAAAAACAAACCAAGCTATCTACAGCAATCGTACATACAATAATAAAAAAAGATGTAAAAACTGAGAATCGGAGATCAGCTAACTACTGTATTGCAATTAACGTATGTTCTTAATTGTCTGCATAAGCTTGGAAGCATTTACCTTTGCTCACCTCTAGCTCTGCCTACCACTGGCAAGCGGCCCCTGGGAGGCTGCCCAGGGAGGAATGCGGCCCCCAGGCTGAACATGGGTTTCCCATCCCTGGATTGCTCCCACCAACCCATATGCTACTAGCAGGCAAGAAACTGAAACGGACAAGACCCCAATTGGAGGAGTTAAGAGGAACTCTCACTGCCATACACATTACCGGCGTCTTACTGCCACCAGCTCTTCTGAGAGGGAGAGGTGCAGGTAGAGGCTGGGGCGGAGGGGGAGGGGGTGGGGGAGGGGGTGGGGGAGGAGGGGGAGGAGCCAAGGGCTGTGGAGGCAAAGATTCTGGAAGGCCCAGCTGCGCATGCGCGGGAAAAGCTGGCTCCGGTTTCTCCAACTGCATCTGGCAAGGCGGCTTTTCCGAGAAAGGCACAACAGTTCCATTCTGTTGAAAGAGGGAGAAATCAGCAAGGGGGATTCAATTCAGCACATAGAGGCGAAAGATTTATACGATCTGAAGAGAAACCATATATATTAATGTTATGTAGTTAGGCATTGTAGTATGAATGAATTTTGTTCTGTAGTCTTTGTTTTATAGAATATATATAATAATGTTATGTTACTAAGCAAATTTAATAAAACAGAAAAAGAGAGGGGGGGGGGAAGCACATAGAGGCGAAAACTGAAGTCTCATCAGCTGGAAATGTTAATCCAAAACCTTGTGTAAAGCCACAGAGACTTATGAACTACCCAGCTTAAGATGAACTTCAATGGATTTTTCAAATGTTTAACTCAGTCTTTTGTTTTCTTTAACTTTTAGGTGAGTTCATGAAGATACCAGCAAAGGGTAAGTTCGGTGTTGGTCACAATACTGAGAGATGCTAGTGAAGTTGTAGATGGATGTTAGTGAAGTTGTAGACAGTGTGCCGGCGTTTTGCACCTGTTTCGCCCTGGCTTTGAAACCAGACATTATAAGTGTTATGTACTGAAGTTCTCACCCTGGGCCAGCAGGGGGATACTGTAGATAGTTTTCACTCAGGTCCACATATGCAAATAAGGAATTGAAAGTGACGTTCAGTGATTGGATAGTTACAGAAAGTTGTTACTGTTACATTGTAGTGGAGCTCTATATAAGCAGGCTGGCTGAACCCTTCAGTTCAGTTCAGTTCTGGCCTGTGAATAAACAAGAGCTGTCCGAAGAATCACTGTGTCGTCTGATATGTTCACCCACAACTTAACAGTAAGTTCATCTTAAGTTGGGTAGTTCATAAGTCTCTGTGGCTTTACACAAGGGTTTGTATTTTGCTCAGAAGATTGATAAAGAATGTATAATTATTTTGGCAATTATTGTTTGCATATTAGTCGCCAACGTGTTGCATGAATCGTACTACACAGGTTGCATTTTTCTAGCAGGAAATGTTAATCTGGCAGTAAGGCCCCAGAGCGGCCAGGTTGTCAACTCAGTTATGGGATGCAAGCTCTTATGCACCAACTTTTCATTTTGAAAGTTTACTAAACCTCATTAACATGCACACACCCAACACACACCCCAAACTCCCAGTTACAACATACGTTTCCTCTTATTTATTTCATAAAACGTCTATGCCGCGTGATTGTGGAAAAAAACCCCAGATAATCTTAAAGCGGTTTCTATCACACAATACAATTTCGGATACTTATATTTTAATGCCTGTATAACACGTCTGAATATTAAGCAGTATATATAAATAACTGAAATAGCTGGTTTTTATACCCATAAGATACTTGGAAGCCTATTATGGAATTAAGCAGTACATAAAGGTAAAGGTAAAGGTACCCCTGCCCGTACGGGCCAGTCTTGACAGACTCTAGGGTTGTGCGCTCATCTCACTCTATAGGCCGGGAGCCAGCGCTGTCCGCAGACACTTCCGGGTCACATGGCCAGCGTGACAAGCTGCATCTGGCGAGCCAGCATAGCACACGGAATGCCGTTTACCTTCCCGCTAGTAAGTGGTCCCTATTTATCTACTTGCACCCGGGGGTGCTTTCGAACTGCTAGGTTGGCAGGTGCTGGCACCGAGCGACGGGAGCGCACCCCGCTGCGGGGATTCGAACCGCCGACCTTTCGATCGGCAAGTCCTAGGCGCTGAAGCTTTTACCCACAGCGCCACCCGCGTCCCTAAGCAGTACATAGATTAATGTTAAAGTAATTATCTATATTTTACAAACCACAACAAATTGGACTCGTCCACAGCTATTTGCCTGCGGCAAAGAAATAACATTTAAGACAAAGTTGCCACCCCTCCACGCAGGTAAAAGTCTTGCCAATGGTTTGGGCTTCAAGGATCCTGTTTCCAAAGTAGGAATGTCAGGAAGCAAATCAGTTCATTACAATATACCAGAAGCTGGCCGGAGGCGGCAGATTGGATTGCTACAAACTTTGTAAAAAGTACGACTTACCTTGACCAGCAACTGTAGGCTGGCAAATTCAGTTTCCAGCTTTTCTAACCGTTCCCGGAGCGCAGCCAACTCCTGCAGACGCGTGTTTGATGGAGACACAATTTTTTTGACGACTTGAAAGAACTGGAAGAGCAGAAAAGAAGCAAGAGAAACTGATTTTCTACAGAGCTAGGCATAAGCCCGATGTATATGCACACTTGGCAGCAGAAAAAAAGCCAACACCCCGGACCAATGCAGTGGGGGGAGAGGACACAAGAGGGCCACTTTCCTTGGGTCCCACATTCAAAAGGGGGCTCAGATTTAGTTTTTTCACATTTAACTTTTTGGGGCAATTTGTTTCGATGTGCACCCGACTCAAATGCGACTCTCAACTTAGTGCTGCAGATTTGAGCAGGTAAGAGACATGATTTGATGAGACATCGTTTTTCTTAACCTATACAGAGCTTAAAATGTTCGTAAATATGAATAAAAATATATCCGTTCCAATGGTGGGTCGTTATTTTTTCATTTTGGCTGGGGGTGGGCCTCAAAAGCAGGAAGTGGGCCTTTGACTGCCAACATCCTAGTGGTTGCTTGAAATGAAAAGCCATTTCCAAAGAGAAAAAGGGAGTCTAAAATTCTTGCTACAATCAATCATCATGCTGGATTTTAAAAGCTGTGACCAGGATCCCAGGAAAGAAAGGGTGACAGGTGAAGGAAACCTCAGAGCCCGCCCCAGACAACTTAAGAAGACACCTCCTTGATCGATCAAGATGTTTGCCTGGTCCAACAGCCCCACACCTGATGTCCTGCCAACAGCAGTCTTACCCCAGTCCTTGCTGGAAGTGTTGAGGATCAAAAGTGGGAGTCGTTGTTTGCAAACCGATGCTCTCCCACTAAGCTGCAGTCCCTGTGTCTAAGTTTGTTACTGTAGATTCTGAATGGCAATGAGGAGTCATCCTTTCTAGCGCTGCTTTTCAGGATCCCTTGAGCTGGTGGCGTCAGAGATTGAACCCAGTACTTTTACTCATGTGAAGCCTGGGATCCACCAGCGAGCATGGAGTGGCTCAGCCCCTCCTAGGCTGAACACCCTCCTCCCAAAACATCCACATTAAACTGGGTGCCAAGATTAGACACTCTCGCTCTCTTCCATTCTGCACTGAGTAGGGGTTCAAAGAATGTCTCTTCGCGAGCCAGTGCAATGGGGGGTAAAGTCCCCCACATTGATAGGTGGGGCATCCTGGCACAATTTCTTGCCTTTGTCACTTTTTCTGTTCTTTTAGATGTGGCAGCCATTCTATGTCAGGCTACACCTCCATTTCGTTACGGTCACTCATCATGCACTCTCTTAATTCCACATATGCCCTCCAGCTCAAACAGACAAAGCTGGTGCCGCTACAGTTTTCAGTATTCGAAATAAAAAGATCGCATGAACAAAAACTTACCTGTCCAACACTTTTCTGGCACCACCTGTACAGACACAACCCTGCGGTCTGTAAAGCCTTCACTACTGCAATGCTCAGAAATGTCAAGGGCCATGAGTAAAGAGGTTTGTTCCAGCTGCAGGGTGAAACCGGAAGCCTACCAAAGACAAAGACCAAATCAAAATCTTAAAAAGGTGACCTTCATGGATGGTTCCTATTGTCTTTGGCACAGAAAACCTCCTCATTCCCATAGGCTTCCATTACTAGAACAAGCAGTGCATGAGCATTACAATTATATTGTTATAGATTTGAGAGCGGGGGAAATTAATTAGAAATTAATAAATGGTAGGATTTTCATTATTTGGGATATGAAGGGGAAATACAAGCTGCAGATGAATTCCTGTGCAAGCCTATGCAAAATGACCTGGCCAAGAAACAATATAGGGCCATTGGCAATGCAAGATAACTGTCCTCCCCTCTTGCCCTGAGGTGTGAACAGAGATGGGGGTTTGGTAGGTTGCCAGGGTAACTGGGTGTGAGGTGACAGGAAAAAAAAGTCTTGAGCAAGGGTTGCTGAAGAAAAGAAGATGATGGAAGACGGACTGGGATGCATCTTGGGCAGGCTGGCTGCAGGGTTGACTGGGAGATATTCCTTTGACTCCAGGGCTGCACTGCTGTGGGGTACAAGCCCCTCTTGAAATGGCTATGCTGTAAGATCTGGACTCCCTCCATGCAGACTGAAGGTGTGAATAGGTGAATAAACCATATTTCTTAAAGCTACTACAGTCTCCACATACCCTAGGTGAGTTCCTGGAACCCCATGAGCTCTTGCCACCACTTGGCAGAGAGAGGGGAAAGCACCCAACTTTCGCAACAATTTTATATGCATTTTATTACTTTCTTGCTACATAAATGGTCTTGGTCACTTTCAATGGTTTGAAAACAAGGCAACTGTGATGACTAGTCATAGAAAGAACACTGAACAGAAAAATTAAAAGATCAGAGGTGCTTACTTTGGAGGGAGAGAACTTGAACACTGAGGCTGAATGATAACTTCCTTCCTGTTTGCCAAACGTTTTGCTCTGGCTCTCAGTTTTCGACGCCGTTGACTGTCCTTGCCCATTTTCTCTAACTTAGACTTCAGGCTAAATCATATCCCTGTTAGATGTCCTTGATCTGAAGCTTTGTTTGAAGGGGACAAATGAGTAACAGGAATCCTGCCATACCCTTAAAAAAAAAGACAGGCTTTTTTAGAAAGACCAAGCGTAGATTTTAAAAATGTAGGTGTTGCCAGCTGGAACATCATGCCCAAGAAGCACCCATACAAACAACACCCACCCACCACAGATGTAAATATTGCCATTGTCCGAGTGTTGAGTTTTCAGGGATTCTGCACACTGAAACAGATTTTGATTTCCTTTGGAATAAGATCACTGGATGCATACTGATCTCTTGTAATATCTACGTTCATTTTACACACCCTGTGGAAAAGATGAAGCAAGCCAAGCAGGCCAAAATCACATCCTGCTCCAGTTGATCTATTCTCTCCACACCCACAGAGCTAACTTTACATTGTATTTCATCTGAGTGAGCATCTTAAATCTGTAAACTGTCTTGGGCATATTGCAGAAAGGCAACATATAAATTAAGCACAGTAAACAAGCAGAAAGAAAGAAAAGCGATGATAAACCTAGACAGCATCTTAAAAAGCAGAGACATCACCTTGCCAACAAAGGCCTGTATAATTAAAGCTCTGGTTTTCCCAGTAGTGATGTATGGAAGTGAGAGCTGGACCATAAAAAAGGCTGATCGCCGAAGAATTGATGCTTTTGAATTATGGTGCTGGAGGAGACTCTTGAGAGTCCCATGGTCTGCAAGAAGAGCAAACCTCTCCATTCTGAAGGAAATTAGCCCTGAGTGCTCACTGGAAGGACAGATCCTGAAGCTGGGGCTCCAATACTTTGGCCACCTCATGAGAAGAGAAAACTCCCTGGAAAAGACCCTGATGTTGGGAAAGATGAAGGGGACGACAGAGGACGAGATGGTGGGACAGTGTTCTCGAAGCGACCAGCATGAGTTTGACCAAACTGCGGGAGGCAGTGGAAGACAGGAGTGCCTGTAATGCTCTGGTCCAGGGGGTCACCAAGAGTCGGACGCGACTAAACAACAACTACAAACAAGCAGAAGCTCAGCTGAAATATGGGGTCCTCCCACTCTTGTTGAGGCTGCGGGCGCATATGGAAATCTAAGAAATTCTCGCAGGGGGCACAGAAGCACCCATTTTACAGAAGAAAAAATGGCAATGTTCCGTACCCATCCTTAGCAGACGGGAAACACACCTGACTCCCCACCCAATAAAGCCAGAAAGAAGCAGGTGGTTCCCGCAAAGCAGAATACTTACGAGCGCTCTCATTCCATCTCATAATTCTTCATATCTTAAACAAAACCCCTACCTTAAAAAACCAAAACTCCGCCCTTCTTGACACATGCCAACATTTCCTTGCCACGCCCAACATTTCAAACTGATAGCAGCCTGCGCCACAGCCAATCACAGTTCCCCGTGCTGCAGCCAGTGTTCTACTGAGACAAAAACCTATTGGCATCCTGTGTCCCACGATTGGTTGTAGATCCAGCCAATCAGGAAACAATAGCCAACCAGATTAAAGGTCTGGAAAAAAGGGGCCAATAAGAGAAAGGGAGAGGGGAGGGACGAGAAAAGGGTGGCCAAAATGTCAACCCGCCTTAGAAAGAAATGGGACCAATGAAGAACCGGGTGTTGAGCCTTTTGACCAATGTAGTCTCTCGGTCCAGCCCAGTTCTCGCCCCCTACAGTTTTCTCCTAACAAACCAATCAGAGCCGCCACCGTCTCGAGCCTATCCAATAGGAGCCGCTGTCTCATGCCGCGGGGCTGTACGCTTTGTTCTCCAATAGGCGCGAGGTTGTGTTTGAGAGGAGCCAATGAAACAGAGGACGTGGTGACAGCTGCCCAATCAGAGGCGCCGGCCCTTCCTCTCATAAAGAAAGGGAGGGGAGAGGGGTGGAATGCCACCGCCTGAGGAATGTCAACTATTCAACATGGAGACGGCGGTTACTACGCTCGAGACCATGGTGAGTCCCGGGGCTGCCGTCGCGACGAATGTGGCCGCGGTTTTCTTGAGGGAAGGGGCCGACCGTTGAAAATGTGGGACTAACGAATGGGAGAAAGAAAGAAAAAAAAAACACCGGGAGGGGGAAGGAACAGTTGAGGAAGGGGGAAATGTGAGGGGATAGTCCCATCCCCCCCCCACCGTTTTGGACCCAACCACACACCGCGGAGAGGCTTCGGAGAAGATTCCGTTGGGCGAATCCACTATCTTCTGAGGGGAGGATAAAAAGGGGCGTGCTGGTTTTGGTCCATTTCTCTTTGGAGGCTCGCTGTTGGGGGCGTGGCTCGTCTGTGTGGGCGTGGCCCTCCGGCCTAACCCATTCTCTGAAAAGCCTGCTATTTACGGGGCGTGACCAGAGCTTCGAGGGGGCGTGGCCCGTCGGATTGGTCCATTTCCCCACCCATCATTCATCAAAGGTCCTTTTTCTTAGAGAGAAGGTGGAACAAGATAAGGCTGTGTAGAAGGGTCCATGTCCCCCTTCCATGGGAGGGAAAATAAGGGTTCAGGCTGGTGCCACTACTAAGCAACAACTCTAATTGCCAAAAAATTTTTTATGTCCGTTTGAACCAATAATTCACATAACATTATCTATGTCCACCTGAACCTGGGTTTCGCTTTTATATTATATATGACTTGATTTCTTTATAAGCTGTCACCCATGTACATAGATCCACCAGCTGTGGGGTGTAGCGGTTGCCAATAAAAAACATATGCAAAGCAGTAGTTATTTAATTATTTAAGCAGAATTTGTATGATATAGCACCATCTAGGTGAGCTTGAACTTTGGTTTCTATTTTATATTATTAATATATAATGTTTGGGCTCAAGTAATATTTGACCTGTAGCTGTTGCAATTTTCTTCATCCCAGGAATGGCAGCTGATCTGACAGAGTCTACAGCTTGCTTTGTGTCAGTCCTCCAAGCAAGAGGCCTGACAGTGGTCAGAAATCCATCCTTTAGGAGGAAGCTGCAAGAAATGTAGCACACTCCAGCTTAGCTTGCACGCTATTGAGAGAAAGGCCTCCAATTGTGTATCTTGTCTTCCCTGCTAAGGGTCTTAAAGGGAACAAACAACAGGTGAAATACAGGTGCAATACATGGTAATAATTCATACTCATCTTTCAAAATTTCTCAGAGGGCATTCCCAGATCTGGAGTATGAGACCGTATCACTGTCCTCTTCCAGAGAGGGATTCAAAGAATCCACTCCATTTCTGGTGGATTTGAGGGAGGGGACAGTGAAACTTCAGATCCATGATCCTGACTCAGGGATTGAAGGGGGTCAGCTGGCTGGATGAGAACACTCCTTGTTCCTCTCTTTGATAGTTGGCATATTTCTTGGAGGTGGAAGCTGACAAGAACACCATCCTCCTCTAAAGATGGATTTGTGTGGATATGCACACATGCATGCGCACACACACATATTTAAATGAAAATACTGAAAGTAACCTTTGTTCCCAAGGAGAAACAGACACCCCCCAAAGATCTTGCTTGGTTTTTTTTTCTTTTTTAAACCAAAGGTGATGGTGCATTTCATAGAGTCAATTCTTGAAATGTTTTGTAAGCTTTTCTTTTCTTTTTTGCAAGCCGTTTACATTTTCAGGATCTGTTCTTTCTTTTGGAACCAAAGAACGCCCTTCTGAGCCTGTTCGATTCTGCTTCCTTGTGGATGGCAAGAGGTGTCTGTCCACTGCCCTTTTTATGTTGTACTACTAGTGAACGTGCACAAAAAGCAGTGCAATGTTAAAAGGGCATTGGCCAGCGATGCTCAGTCAGCTAAAGTGACAACTTGAAGAGAAGTATGCAATCTTTTGTATGTCTGTGTGTCTGTCTGAAACAGGGGTGGGGGACTCCTTTTTATAGCGGGAATTTTAAAATTGGTGTACTGATATGTGCACCCAGCTATAACATGTGCATAAATAATAGCCTTATGCAGTTATTACCTTTCCACTGCAGTTCTTCAATGGTGCATCAGCACCCAGTCAGAAAAGAGCCAAATTCTTTCTTCCTTGATCAAGACCACTCAAAATGAGGTGAGATCAAACTAACATGGACTGTGGATGAGTTGGAAACAGCCTGCTGGAAAGAGTTATGCGTGCGTTGGGAGTTATGATTTAGTTTGGAGGCTTCCCCAGCCCTTTTTAAAAGGAGGAGAAGCTGTTTACCTTTTTCTTATTGTGAAGTTCATTTATAAATTCAAAGTTCAGTAGCCTATTCATTGTTCTGAAGGCTTCTTGCAATGCATCTAGTGCAGAACATCTCTCCAAAGCACCTTGCTGCTGACAAGGGCTCTGACTTCATTGCACTACTGTACTTCCCAATGAGCAGTGCAATAGTATTGTCAAAGCACTTGTGGGCAGGACGCTCAGCAGGGGCCTTGTGGCTTCTCTCTGTTTCTCCAAAGCCTACGTAAGTGAATCGTGCAGAGGGAGCTGGAAAGATTTTGTGTTTGCTTTTATGACTATACAGCAGGTCTGCAAACATTAGCTGGAGACTTAGTGAACAAAGGCTCTGGCTAGTAAGTGGATTTGCTGGAGGGCTGCTTTGAGAAGGGAATGGAGGAATGTTCAACCACCACCAAAATGGGATGTTGTCCAGTAACCATAAATTCTGCTTATTCACACCTTGGTTAGCTTGGGTTGGCGGGATTTGTTTTAGTCCGGTGTGTTTTGCCAGTCACTTGATAGGGAAGGAGACACAGTTCACTGGTAGAGCATCTGCTTTGCATGCAGAAGGTCCCAGGTTCAATCCCTGCCACCCCTAGGTAGGGCTGGGAGAGAGTCCTGACTGAAGTTCTTGAGAGGTGCTGCCAGTCAGTGTAGACAATACTGAGCCAGATGGATCAACAGTCTGGCGGTATAAGGAAGCTTCCTGTGTTCCTATTACCTCCTTAAAACTGACTCTTTGGCTAATTGATGGAGCTGTGGGTTAAGGGCACAACTATCTTTGAGAATTTTTAAAAAGTTTATATTGATTCTGGCATGTTGCCGTAATAGAAGATACAGAAGAATATTGGATGGCCTTTAATTTCCTTTTAATTAGGAGTGGCACCTTTTGATAGTTGAAACGGCAGCTTTTGCTTGTTAAATTGCCAGTTTTCTTGCACGTCTTTCAGCATCTCAAAGGTCCTGGAGCTGCTGGCAAGATACACATTTTATTTAAAGATTTGTTTATTTTTTAATGCCCTGTCATTTTTCCTCTTTAATTTGTTGACGGCCCTGGTAACTAGGTATCGCTTTGTGAGGTCAGCCTGCCTGTTGCATGATACAACAAGCTTGTGATCACTGAGAAATGGCACTAGTTTTATTTATTTTGCTGCTGGAAAGAGGCTTCTTTTCTCTTATTATGTGTAGCTTGCTGGAAATTTGGAATGGACTGCTAGTTTTCTGATATAGCAGCTCCCAGCCTGACCATGTAATTCCTTTCAATGGAATTGAAATATGGAAATCTGGGTACGTAACAGGGCATGCTTACAATTTTCAGATGCAACCTTTTGGGCATCAGGCATATCCAAGCTTTAACATTGTGAGTTCCTTGCCTGCAATCCCTAATTGGATAGGTGGCAGGAAAACAGAAAGCCAAGTACCGTACTTCTTTACACATGGAATTCACTTCTATAAGAAGTTGTGATGGCCACTGACTTGGAGGGCTTTAAAAGAGAATTAGACAAGTTCATGGAAGATAAAGCTATCACTGGCTACTAGCCAGGATGGCTATGTTTACTGCCAGTGGCACTATGCCTCTGAGTACCAGTTGCTGGGAATCACAAGCAGAGACAGTGCTGTTTGCACTCTGGTCCTGTTTTCAGGATTCCCACTTAGGGCCTCTGGTTGGCCACCGCGATAACAGAATGCTGGATGGGCCACAGGTCCGATCCAACAGCCTGTCTCTTTTTGTGGTCTTTTACAAACTGTTGCATGTGCTTCGTATTTTGGGTTCTTGTGATCGCAATAACGGTTTTGATCAGCTAAAAAAAGACCCTCCGGAATGGGGGTGGGGGAGGCAAAGTAGGGCATGATTTCCTCAAGTTAAATTGTAGTTCTCACAATGGCCAGCAAGGGCATTAGGTGCCTGGTGGGGCTAGTTTTGCAGCAGAGCTGCCTGGGAATGGGGCTTCTGCTTCCCATTGCCTCCATTAAGGCAGCCTGCTGGAGTGGGCTGCTTCCAGGTCACAGCTGATGGCAGTGGAGGGGGACCCCAGTGGAGATGGCTTTTCCAAGGGATCTGATGCCCTATAACTGCATAGTCTCCTTTGAGGGTGAGTGAATGGCGTGCTGCCCTCTTGTGTCCAAAGTCAGGAAACACAGGTCTTTGTCTGTTAGACATCTCTCTTCCAGCCTTCTGTCCTGCAGGGAGGTACATTCTTTTGGTTTAATTCTTTTTTCTTTTATCATGTTAAAATACGTAGGCACCTGTTAGCCTCTAAGTAGGAAGCCTTTACTTACTAGCTAGCCCCAACTTTTAATATGGAGGCCAATCTGTATGGCAAGGTAACATTTCCAGGATCTGGATGGCTAAATTTGGCAAATAATAAAGTCCCTTCCCAAAGCGATGTTTTCCTCTGAAGACATTCCTTGGGCTGTTTCTGTGAACTGGGTGTGCAGCTGCGATTCCCATAAGTCTTTAATAGCTCCTTTAAGGAACTGATTACCGTTAATTAAGTAATGCCCCTGTCATCCCACTGTCTTACTCAGTTCCCTGGTGGCTCAGTAATCATGAATAGAGGGGAATGGTAACATTGTAAGCTTGATTATCTCTTCATCAGCCTTGTTTATCAAATGCCTGGCAAGAGGAGCTATCAAGAGGATGAGTTTTGTAGGGTAATTATGTGGGAGAGAGACTACATAACCCAGATTTGGCAGCCCATAAGCAGATCTCTCTTTGTGTACAGAGCTCATGCTAGTACAGTGGTACCTTGGTAGTTGAACCATTTGGCTCCCAAACAAATTGGCTCCCAAACGCCGCAAACCCAGAAGTGAGTGTTTCAGTTTGCAAACGTTTTTCGGAAGCCAAATGTCCGACGCAGCTTCTGCTTGAGTGCAGGAAGCTCCTGTAGCCAATCGGAAGCTGCTTCTTGGTTTTCAAACCATTTTGGGAGTTGGAAATGGATTAAATTCGAGAACCAAGGTACCATTGTATACTATACCATGCATGTTGTTTGTATGAGAACTCCTTTTGGCCCAGTGAATGAAATGATCACACTTCATTCTCTCAAACTCCTTCTCAAAAAAGAGAGAGTCAGTGTGGTGGCCCAGGACATCAGCATTCATATCCCTGCTCAGCCATGAAACACTGGGTGACCTTGGGGCAGTTACAGTCTCTCAACCTACTCTACCTCACAGGGTTTTTGTGAGGGGGGGGGAGTGGGAAAGAAAAGAACCATGTATGCCACCTTGAGCTCCTTGTAGGAAAAGTGGGGTAGAAATGTGATAATAAAAACTTGCTTCTCTGTATACCTTCATGGCAGTTAAGCCAAGCTCAAGCTGGCTTACAGCACCTAGCCTTGTATTTTTTGTGCCAGGGAAGGTGGCCCTGTGCTGGATTGAGGGGAAGGTGTCATAGGTGCCATTTGTTCCCTTCTGACATAGAGATGGAAATGGTTGGATGAAGGAGAACTACCTGCCTTTGAAGGTGACTCTTTGCAATGTAGGAAGTCCAGAATGTGACTTGTGAAGAAACCCAAGGGCAGAGTCTCTTTCCTGGGTGGTGGGCCAGTTCTTGAACACAATTAAAGTAAACCTTTTTCAGAGAAAAGAGCGGACTCAACCTCCAGTTTCAATTCAGGGTGAGGGGAAATGTGCCTCTGCTGTCAAAGTTTTGAAAACACGAAACAGGAACTATCAGAGCCTATGTGTTGTATCCAGTGTAGTCCTATTGGAAGTGTGCTTGTTCCACTTTGAAATTTTGTGTGCAATTGCTTCATCCACCACTGCCTTGGTGCAGGGGGTGGGGGTGGCGGGAGGAAGAGGCAGCCCGCCTGCCTGCTGGGGCGAAGGGAAAGGCAGACAAATGCACGAGGCACTGCCTGGCTGCGGACGCTGCCTGATGCCCCTGCCGGACCCAGTGCTTGACAACATCAGACAGCCCTGCTCCACAAAGCATGGATTGCACCCCACGCCTTGTGGAATGGTGAGCGGTGCCAAGGCTGCCTGATACTGCTGAGCGCTGGGAGCAGAGGGCATCCCTCGGCCAGGTTTCAACATTGGGATGTATCGGCAGATTGCGATGTCTGGCTGGTGATACATTGTGAAGTTGAAAAGCTGACATCGCCCAGCCCTAGTGCACCTTTCTCTATCTTCTCTCCACATCCCCTGCACTTAATGTGTGTACTGCAACAGTAGGGGTGTTTGGTTTCCAATTTATATAACAGAATTGTGATTGACCATTTGGGTGTTTTAGTTCCAGAAGGCCGAATCCGACCTGAATTACATTCAGGCAATGTTGGAGTTTGAAATGGTGAAAGGGCATGCTGACGGACTGTCTAAAGAGGTACTGAATCTTTTAATATAGGTTGTAAACCACTTTGAGTCGTCCCCCCGCCCCTTATAAAGCTATAGAAATGAAATGAAAATAATAATAATAATAATAATAATAATAATAATAATAACTTTGCTTAAGGCTGCACTCCTATCTCCACTTACCTGGGAATAAGCCCCACTGAACCACGTGGGGTTACTTCTGAGTAGCCATATCTAGGATTGTGCTGAAAGTAGTGGTGTGAGTTTTCTGAAAAATGTTGGAATTCATTTTCTATATGCAAATTAGCCAGATTTGCATAGGGAAATTTGCATCAGAAAATTTTCCGGTGTCCTAGAGCACGTTTAATTGACTTGATGCTCTCCAGATGCCATTGGACTGAAACTCCCATCAACCCACAGCCAGTATGGCTAATGGCCAGGAATGATGGGTGATGTGGTCCCACAACATCCCTAGGGGCATCATGTTGGTTGCCACTGCCCCAGAGAGTAATCTAATTCAGCTTGTTTATTTTATTTGTATTCAGTAAACAAAGCTTTTTTAAAAAGTATCCCGTGTTAATTTTTTGTCCACAAACATTTGAATTTGTTGTGGTGGACGGCGGAATTAAACATGACTTAAATATTACACAGCGATGCTCATTGGGATGTACATGCTTTAATTTGCTGAAATTTATGGGTGGTGGTGGTGGGGAAATCACAGATGCCTGAATCTGGCGCTCTAATTAATTTTCGCAACCCATAATATACTGACTCGCATAATTGCCAAGGAGAATTGCCTGAAAAACATCACCATGTCCGTGCTGCACTGTGCAAGTTCTCTGGTCACATCCACACCATATGCTTCCAGCACATGGCTTTCCCCAAAGATTCCTGGAGACTTTCGTTTAAGGGTGCTGTGAATGGTAGCTCTGTGGGTACAAACTATGGTTCCCATGATTCTTTAAGTGTATGGTGTGGCTGTGACTTTTAACCCTCCAGTTAGCTGAATCTGATTGGGTAGGCCCCCCGTTTGTGTTGTGTTTTGAGGGTCCTTTCTCCTCCCCACCCCCATTTCTGCTTCTCTTCCAACTGTGCATCTTCCTTGCTTTGGCAACAGGAGAATCCTCTGGTTGTCATACAGCAGCTGTCACTGGTGAAGTCTCGCTACAAAATGTTGTGTGAGCAGCTAGAAAGGATTTCTACCGAGCGGCGGGAGTCCATGCGGTCGATCCGTGCTACTCTGGCCAAAACAATGAAGCTGGTTCAGGAAATACAGCACCACACTGGAATGGAGGTAGCGCTCTTGAGTTGCCTGGCTTGAGGGACGTGTCTGTGCACGTGTATAGATATAGGGAGAGACAGAGAGCATTGGACTTTCCTCCATCAGCATATAGGAACTTCAGGAAAGAACACAAGTTGCTTGAAGTGTGCATCTGTAGGTAATTGGTCTGAAATGTACACCTGCTGGTATTCAACTCCTGCTTTTGAGCTTCCCACTGGGGCATCTGGTTGACCGCTGTGAGAACAGGATCCTGGACTAAATGGACCACTGGCCTGATCCAGCAAGGCCCATCTGAGCATATTCTGGGTTTCAGTTTGACTCAGTTGGGCCTTGGCATTTCCCATCACAAGCTATGTGAGCACCAGGATCAGTCCCACGGCATATCTTAGAACAAGACCTGGAAGATTTCAGAGTTGTAGGATCTACTATGCTACATTCCTAGGATCCACTGGCTGGAGTCAGAGGGTTGGGGGCTGTGGAGCCTGTTGCAAAGTGTTGGCTAGGGGGCAGAGCCCATATTCTATCACTCTTTGTGAGACATATCCTGGGACAAGGGTAGCTGATGCATTGGACCCCAACTCCCATTCTCCCTGGCCCTTAGCTGTGCTGTGGATGATGGTAGTTGGAGTCCCCATGACTTCTGGAGGGCAACAGGTTGGCTTACCCTGCATAATAGTAGTAGTAGTAATTTTATTATTTATACCCTGCCCATCTGGCTGGGTTGCCCCAGCCTTGGAATATCCTACATATTACTAAATTACTAAAACCTACAGATTTTAAATCTCTACAAACGGGGTTTTTTAAAAACCACCCAGCATAACTTCCCAAAGACCTGGTCAAAGGCAACCAACGAATTTCACAAGTGAGGAACATCTGAAGTTGACGCAGAAGCTATTAGCATAAGGCCTGCCATGGCACATATATATTTGTTTCCTTCATATTTGATTGGAAGTTGGAACCCTCTGCCAATCTTGTTTGATGATCTAAAATATGGCTAGGAATGTGAACAAATGACCTTTGACAAAAGAAATTACAAAACATTACAGAGGTTAGAGACAAGATTTGATGAGGTTCTTGGGGACAATATTTATTTTATTGCAGAATGTAAACAGCCCTGCTTAAGATGTTCCTCTCTCTTGTCCCCAGATCTCACCTCTATCTGAAGAAGAAGAACTTGCAATGCATCACTTAATGTACCAGACTGTTCAAGTATCAGATACCCCAGAAAAACAGGTAATTCTGAACCCCGGGGATCTTGTCTGTGTTTTTGCTGAGTAGCTCCAGACAGGGTTCGAAATTAGCGGGTGCCAGTTGCATTTTGCAACTTGCAACTGGCCTTTTGCGACTTGATGGCGATGTCCAGGCGCCACTTTTGGCACCCAGCATCTCCACCTGCCTGGCCGGGTGATTCAGGGGGTCTGGTCTCCAGGGTAGCACGGCAGCAAAAGGCATGTCTTTTGCTATCACTCTACCCTGCCAAACAGCTGCTTTACCCAGTAGTGCAGCAGCAAAAGTCACGTCTTTGTTTTTTTGCTGCTGCTACGTCTTCTGCTGCTGCGCTGCCCAGGAGACCCTGATTCACCCGGCAGCAAAAAAATAAATAAAAACGCGCCACGGTGGCGGAAAAGTGGCTTATGTTCCTCTCCTACTCCACAATTTAACAAGTAATAATAGAAGCAAGGCAATACCTCCTCTCCCACCTTTTTGCCTGTAGAAATCGTTACTTGACCACTTGCTCAAATTTGAGAAGCGCTAAAGAATGGGCTCGCACTCTTCTCCCTTTTAATATTTTCACAGATATGCTTTGAAACCTAACTACAAAACATATTTTGGGCTCATGCTTGGGTGGAATAAGACTTCCACAATCATTCCTGAAGTACTGAGACATTGAAAGTTCCATCTGCATCTTTATTATCTGTAGTAGCAGTTCTCCTGTGTATGAGCACCAGTTTAATCTTGCTCTTGTCTAGTGGGCAGGGGTGTGTGAATTCAGATAGGTGGTGATATGTGATCCTTCTGCAAAAGTTAACACAATTCATAAGAAATATGGCAGCAAAATATGGCAGCCTGTGATTCTTGACTTCTGTAGTTTAGAGCAATGTCTTACAAATGAAAAGTAGTTCCTTTTTTTCTTCTTCCCCTTTGAGGACAGAATATGATTTGTCTTTTTAAAAATGTTGTTCTTCTTTTCTGCAGAATTGTCCCAAAGAGCATGAAACCCACTGATCCCAGACAAAAATTCCAAAAATAGCTTGTATGTGAGGGCACTCATCAGAGTTGGAAGTTGAAAACTGAGGCTACACTTTAAATGTCTAGATTGCTTGTGTTTTCTTTTTAATATTGGTACCCAAGTTTCCTGTACATACTTCCTAAATTGTTGTCAGATGAACAATGACTTGAACGTTTTGTGGTGGTGACGTTGTTGGTGTTGTGATGGGGTTGATATTGTAATGTTCCAAAGGTGCTTTCAACCAGAGCTTGTGGTCCTCTGGATGCTATTGGACTATAACTCCAATCATCTCTCACCATTGGCCATGGTGGCTGCTGGGAGTTGGAGTCCTACAACATCTGGCAGGCATCCTGTTGGCTAGTCTTGCTCTGGGTTAATTCAGTCTGCTGCTTACACTATACAATGAATGGAAGCTGTTTTTGATACATTGTACAGTACCTTTCTCTTTAATGTGGATCAACTTGTATATTCAAAGCCAGGCTTTCTCAAACTCGGCCCTCCAGATGTTTTGAAACTACAGTTCCCATCATCCCTGACCACTGGTCCTGCTAGCTAGGGATCATGGGAGCTGTAGGTCAAAAACATCTGGAGGGCCAAGTTTGAGGAAGCCTGATTCAAAGCCATAGCTGTACCTTTGAAACAGTAGCCAAATTGACACATTGTGCTTAAAGTTGTATTGCATTTTTTTTAAAAAAAATACTTAGAAACAATAAAGATAAATGTATGACAACACAAAGAGTTGGCATCCTTTTTAAATCTTGTGGTTTATTCACCTTTTTTTCCTAGTGTGTCTTTCACCTTCAGTTAACTCCAGAACTATTGTGCCTTTGGCTAATCTGATTTGTGGATAGAATAAGCCAAATCTTAATAGCTGTGTGAATTTTCAGTTAGTAAACCTGGAGTGATAGCTCGGGAGATAACCTCTCTCTCTCTCTCTCTCTCTCTCTCTCTCTCTCTCTCTCTCTCTGTGTGTGTGTCTGTAAAATTCTTGAGTAGCTTCCTGTAGTTATTGTGGGAGCAGAGAATATTATACTTGTGTCTCAGATGTAACTCCAAGAGAAAACACACACACACACACACACACACACACACACACACAGTTAGGTTACCTCTTTTTCCTCCTGGGCATTGACTCTAGCCCAGACATCCCCAACCTGCAGCCCTCCAGATGTTTTGGCCTACAACTCCCATGATCCCTAGCTAACAGGACCAGTGTCAGTGTTGACGGGAATTGTAGTCCAAAACATCTGGAGGGCCGAAGGTTGGGGATGCCTGCTCTAGCCAGTCAAACTAAGTACTTTTCAATCCTGTCAATTTCAGTGTAAAAGCTTAAATCTTGCTTGTCGAAATAAGCTTAACTTGAAGTGGTTGTGCCCTAGAGGGTAAACCTGTAGGCATGTTTATAATGTAAGAAAATTTTTTAAATGGCTTGTTCCATATCCTGAAAGTTTGAATGATTTTGACAGGCCTACAGTTTGGGGGAAGTATGGCTTAAATATGCCTTTGAACGACTTCCTCTGTAGAGCAACAAATGGCAAAGCAATTCAATTCATAAAAATTGTTAAGCCTAGCAGTGGCAGCACAGGTGGGGCATGAAGGGCAAGTGAGTAGGCTGACATTAAGAAATGGCACCAGATTTTCCCAAGTGGACCCAGTGATCAACCAGTTGTGTCTCAGCCAGAAATGGTGAGCGACCTTTGGAAAGTTCCTTTCACTTACAAGAGCCAAGAGGCAGCTCACTTTCTTGCTGTGAACTTGGTCAAACTCTTGTTGCTGGGAGCCTCTTGTAGCTCTGGACAACCAAGCTTCAAACATCCCAAGACAAAAGCATTGTTCACATGGATATGGCCTTGCCTTGATAAGGCTCAAGGATGCAATAAGCCAAAATGTCACCTAGGTGCATACGAATCAAAGTTCCACTTGGATTTGAATTTCTTGGAAGGTACCATATCATCCCAAGATTACTTATTGGAATACTGTCTGTCAAGGTTCATGTTTTATAGAGGGAGGCTGAGAGCTCTTGCGGGAATAGTCTTATTTAGTAATATGATTGAGTTATTTTCACTGTTTACTAATCCAGTTGTTTCTTCTTTTGGGTTTCATTTTTGTTCATGATGACATTTAACTGGCACAATTTGGGGTTCAACTGTGTACAGTCTAATCCTATATACCTGAAATATGTGTTGCTGTACTCAGTAAGATTTAGTTGATATAGTAAAGAGTTTAGGGTTGCAGCCTGAGCTGAATAATTGACGTGGGGGGGGGGGAGAATACCCCTCTCTCTATATTTTTTAAGGGGTTCCTGATGAAGTAGCAGGCTACTATATTTTTATTTTTCTGCTTGTTATTTTTTTGACACCTCTTAAGATATCATAACCAAATCTTGCACAATGTTTCCAGAGACCAAGGAGCAGGTTTTTGTCTATATTTGGATATGATTGCACACCATTTTGGTTCAGAATGGACTGAACCTTTCAAAACTGCCCTGACTTTCGGGTTTCTTAGAATTCTAGACCAATGCTGGGAACAAGGTTGCTAGTTCTTAATGAGTGGATGCAGGTGGCCAACATTATCTTAAAAAGAAATACCCCGCCCCTCTTTAAGATATCTTGTGTAACATTTGTGTGCATCGCCTTAATTAGAATCATTTGTTTTTTTCATTACATAAGCTAATGCAGGTTGAACAGATCAAACTGATTTCTTCCTGTGTGATGGCCTTCTAGTGCAAACATTTTTCGGGAGATGCTGGATGTGAGATGGGGAGTTGTCTGTGGGTTTAGCTTCAAGAGACCTGCTTGTGGGCAGCCACTGTGAACAGGATGCTTGACTAGATAGACGTTTAGTTTGATCCAGCCACTAGACTCTTGTACCCTGGCATCAGTTCCAAGCGGTCAAGGATGGCATGCATGGAGGCCTTTGTGTAACAAGCAATGGGTGGCGCTGTGGGTTAAACCACAGAGCCTAGGACTTGCCGATCAGAAGGTCGGCGGTTCGAATCGCCGCGACAGGGTGAGCTCCCGTTGCTCGGTCTCTGCTCCTGCCAACCTAGCAGTTCGAAAGCACGTCAAAGTGCAAGTAGATAAATAGGTACCGCTCCAGCGGGAAGGTAAACGGCGTTTCCATGCGCTGCTCTGGTTCGCCAGAAGTGGCTTAGTCATGCTGGCCACATGACCTGGAAGCTGTATGCCGGCTCCCTTGGCCAATAAAGCGAGATGAGCGCCGCAACCCCAGAGTCGGTCATGACTGGACCAATTGGTCAGGGGTCCCTTTACCTATGATAATAATAATAAGGTTATTGCACTACCCCTGAGATATATTTGGCTGAAGCATGCCCAAGCGCACTGCAAGTTTCACTGACCAGGAGAAGTCAATTACTGGCTCTTTGCCTTATCTGTTCCTCAGCTGCTCACGCCTTCCTAATTCAAAATCCTAAACCAACCTCACATCATCCCTGACCACTGGCCATGCTGACTGGGGACGATGGGAGTTGGAGTTCAACATCTGGAGTCCCCATCCCTGGTAGATCGTAACCTATTTAAGAAGAAACCTCAATTCTATATGCTGGCTAACAGCTCTTTATACTTGTCCCGAGGAAGGCTGACAATAAACCTCCAGGTATATATGGTTAGAAGTGATCATAGAAAGCTGTTTTTATACTGAGGTGGACCATCGGTGTATACAGCTCAGTACTGTCTCCAGCTCCCATCATCTCTGACCACTGGCCCTGCTAGCTAACAGCTGGAGACCCAAATTTGGGAAACTCTGGTCTACATTGACTGGTAGCGGCTCCCAGGGTTTCAGGCAGGGGACATTCCCAGCCCTACCTGGATGTGCTACCAATTGAACCTGCGACATTCTGCATGCAAAGCGGATATGCTGCTACTGAGCTGGGGCCCCTTCCCCATAAATTATGTGCAGTTTAGTCCTATTCATTCTGGCACAAAGTGAAGTCCCACTTAATTTAAAAGTAATGTACAGCTGAGTAAGTATTAGGACTCCTAATGTACTGAGAAAATAGGTTCTCTCTGAGGAAATAATAGGATAATAAGCAGAATCTGCTTGTTCAGCTGGCCTGTTTCCCCCTCACTGTATAAGCAGTTTCTTTGTGGCATAAACTGCAAGCTGCAGTGTGCTAACCCCTTCATTGAGTGGTGCCCAGCGAAGCGGGTGGCAGTGGAGCTGCTAAACTACATGTACAGGGTTATGTAAACTGTGTCAGCATTCTTAGACAGGAAAACTGGAGCAACGTTGATCACAAATACAGTACTGATTTGATGATCAGAGTTTTGCTGTAATGAATGCAGGGGGGAAACAGATTAAAATGTGTGGCTGTTAGGGTTATAGCGAGTGACTATTTTTAAAAAAGTAGCATAAATACCAGAAACTAAGACTTGTGTGTACAGTGGTACCTCGGGTTAAGTACTTAATTCATTCCGGAGGCCCGTTCTTAACCTGAAACTGTTCTTAACCTGAAGCACCACTTTAGCTAATGAGGCCTCCTGTTGCCGCCGGAGCCAGATTTCTGTTCTTATCCTGAAGCAAAGTTCTTAACCTGAAGCACTATTTCTGGGTTAGCGGACTGTGTAACCTGAAGCGTATGTAACCTGAAGCATATGTAACCCGAGGTACCACTATATATTATTTTTAATTGTATTTACATTCCACCTTTCCTCCTAAGGAGCTCAAGGTGGAATACATGATTTCCCCCTGCCTCATTTAATCCCTGCAACAACCCTTGGTTAGGCCAAGAGGTGATGGTGACTGGCCCAGGGTCACACACTTAATGGCCAAGCGGGGATTTGACCCCTGGCCTCCTAGTCCAATAATATAACCCAGGGTTTCCCAGACTTGGGTCTCCAGCTGTTTTTGGACTACAGTTCCCACCATCCCTGACCACTGGTCCTGCTAGCTAGGGATGATGGGAGCTGTAGTCCAAAAACAGCTGGAGACCCAAGTTTGGGAAGCACTGGTCTAACCACTACCACAAACAGGATATACATTCTAATAGGTTTGCAGAACATAAGCTGCTCTATTAATTACTGTCGCACTAGCTGGCCAAAGAGCTGAACTCTTAGCACCAGTTCTGCTTGGATCCAATGAAACCTTCCCCAACTTGGTGTCCTCCATGTTTTGGACCACAATTCCCATTATTCCTGACCTCTAGGGCTGATGGGAATTCAAGTCCAAGATCTGGAGAGCCACAGGTGCCTCATTCCTGGCTTAATTGCCATTTTTTTCAGTCCCCAGTGTTAAGAGGCCTGACTGGCCACAGGCTTTTGACCTTCAGGCATCTATAATAGTAGGTGGGCCTTTGTAGCTATTAAAATTTTTTGGTTAGCCAGACACCTTGATGATAATATTTTTATATGTTTATAAACTACTTTAAGTTTTTATATTGTACACTGCCGATATTTTATGATATGGTGGTCTATAAATATTTTTATAAATAAAAATCTAGCTTGCATGGGTGTAGCCAGGATTTATGTTGGGGGGGGGGCAGAACCTCAGTTATTGATTTACTTGGATTTAGAGGGGTTCAGCTGCCCTCCTCTGCCCCGCTTGGCCACACCCATGCAACCCTGATAAAAATAAAGAGTTCTGGCATACTCAAAATCTTGCTCACAAGCTTTCATTTTGGTCGGTGAAAATGGAGAGGTTTTTGGAGTTATCCCCCCCCCCCAAAAAGTGGCAGTGTAAGCTTTAGCTGTGGATGCTACGCTAACCTACTTCTGCTGAGCTTATTTGGAAACACGGGAAGTCAGATCACTGATCCATGATCTAGCTCAGTACTGCCTACACTGACTGGCAGCAGCTCTCCAGCGTTTCAGCCAAAATCCTCTCCCCAGTTCACCCTGGAGGGATTTATATGGCTGCGCCTTATTTTTCCGCCATCCAAACAAACCCGCGCTCATCCCCCTCCACTGAATGCGGCAGCCTCCAGAGCCAGAGAGCCCGTACTGCGCATGTGCCGCGGGGCACTCCCTCCCTCTCGCCCAAGGGAGAGAGAAAAGCACCGGCGAGCCCAAGCAATTTCCCTTGGAGGGCGGGGAAGAGATAGGCGCATGCGCTCTGCTCCGCCGGTTGTAATGCAGGCGCTTCGGCCTTTCTGAGGAGAGCATGGCGGCGCATGCGCAGTGAGGCAGAAGGAGCCTAGTCGGCTCTCCCCCTTCAGCCGCAAGGCGGGAGGAGGAGGAGGCGCCGTTAACGACTCCCGTGTTATTTGCCTTGTTATTCCTGCTATTTATTCTCCCACCACCGCCACTTGCCCCCCGGCTTCGCCCCTCCTATTTCGCCTGTGAGGAAAATGGCTGGTCACCGGGCGGTTGCGGCGTGAGGTGCCCAAAAACCGGCGACCCCCTCCCTCCACATTGCAATGTGTTTTATTAATACATACATTCATACATATAATATGATAAAATATTTTTCTTTTCCCTCAGGTGACGGCGCCGGAGGTCCCTCTCGCTTCCTTTCCCTCCCACCCCTCCGCTCGCTTGAGGGGGAGACGCTGTTTGAGTCATGGACGAGCAAAGTGTTGAGGTAAAAAAATAAAATTAACAGGCGGGGGATCCACCTGCTGAGGGGATGGAGGGGCCTTAAAAACCCCCCGCCCTCTCGCATCTCCCTCAGAAAGTGGGTCGGTGGGCTTATTGGAGCCAGGACTCCTGGGTCCTCCTCCCCACTCGGGTTGGGAGGGATGAATGCTAGGTTGGGCAGGACTCCTGGGTCCCTTCCTGGAGTGTGTGTGTGTATGTGTGTTGTTTTGCAGCCAGGACTCCTGGGTTCTTCTCTTATCACATATTAGTGAAAGGGGCAGCAATACTAGGCGGGGGTGGGGGCAGGACTCCTGGGTCCCTTCCTTGGGTCTCCTATGCCTTCCTAAGGGGTGCGTGTGTATATGTATATCTGTGAGTGTAATTTTGCAGCCAGGACTCCTGGGTTCTTCACTGTCATGGGTTTGTAGAGGGAATAGTAGTAGAGGAAGCCGCCCGAAGTGGCTGCAGAAGCCCAGCCAGATGGGCGGGCTAGAAACAATAAGATTATTATTATTATTATTATTATTATTAGTTCAGAGGGCAGGGCCTGGGACAGGAGGCCAGAGTCCCTTCCTTGGTCTCCTTCCCCATACGTATCTTCTTGCTCTGTGTATGTGTTAAATTGGAACCAGGATTCCTGGGATTTCCTTCCTGCTCTTGGTCACTGGAGGGATGGTAATACTAGGTTTTTTGGGAGGGGTCAGGACTCCAGTGTCCCTTCTTTGGTCTCCTTTCCTATGCCTTCCTAAAGTGTATGTATGTGTTAGTTAGTTTGGAGCTAGGCCTCCTGGGTTCTTCATTATCAGGGGTTAGTGGAGCGGGTGGCGACAGTAGTTCAGAGGTTAATATGGGAGCTAGGACTCCTGGGTCCTTTCCTTGGTCTCCTCTTCTTCGCCTTGCCTTCCTAAAGTGTGTTGGTGGGGCTTCTTTGAAATCAAGATTTCTGAGTCCCCGCCCCATTTCCTCACAGGCAAGTGAATTAATTTATTTCAGATAATTCTAAGCACCCTTCCAAAGGCTACGGCTTTCACAAGGTGGCAGTGCTGGGGGTTGGTGGTTGTTACGAAGTTGGTGTGTAGGGGTGGCATAATATTAGGACGCTTGAGCCTTTCTTTTGCAACTTCCATCACATGCGTGTTTCTTGAGGGTGTTGCTGCTCTTCTTTGGGGGGGGTCCCTTTTGGTTGGACCCCAAAGCAACTTCCTAACTGGGCACGACCACCATTCTTTTTTCTTCTCCTCTGAGTGGGTGGGGGAATGTCCTGGAAGTCCTTACATCAAAGTTGCCCCCCAACCAAGTTCTACATGGCGATTCCTAGCCTTCTCTGTTGATATATCATATTGTTGGCTTATTTTTGTTATTGGAACACCACTTCTTTGTTGCATTTGTTTGTTTTATAAGCCAGTCTGAATTTCCCTGAAAAGCAGCATGCAAATACGTTTAATAAAATGAAATACTGTCTTGGGGTGCTGCATTGGTTGGCTTTTGACTAGGTGCTGTGCTCCTTGTGGAAGTAGTAGGCCTCTTTCTTGGGTTCATCTTTCATTTGAATGAGTAATAAGCTAGCTGTTCATCTTTTGCCCTTTGATTATTGTATAGTGGCACAGAACTACAAAACAGAGATGGCCTAATTGCTCTGGAAGAGCTTTTTATTGATTTAAAATGATTTTTTAGAAGTTGTCAAAATTTTAGACTATATCTAAATGCGTGTATTAAGAGTTCCACAGTTCCTTGAGTCTGTAAGAACTGAGTGGGTGTACGTGGCTAACATACATGATTGATACATAGACATTTGTCTTGTCCATGACTGAAGTACTTATTTTTTTTTCTTTGCAGAGCATTGCTGAAGTGTTCCGATGTTTCATTTGTATGGAAAAGTTGCGTGATGCACGCCTATGTCCACACTGCTCCAAGCTGTGTTGCTTCAGTTGCATTCGGGTAAGCTGTGAGCTTTGGATCAAACTATATATTATGTGGGGGATTTGTGATTGGCTTATTTAAAAAATACTTCAAAGCAGCATGGAGGGGCTGGGTTTGGTGGTGGCTCTGGGTGATAGGAGTTGTTTTCTCTCTGCGCCATTTCCATGTTTTAAAAACCTGCTCTCCCCAACTGCTTGTAGTTGCAGTGGGGGAAAAGACTGGCAGCTATCTTTTTTTACCTACTGTAATTAATAACTGATTCAGGGAGGGGAAAAGACTTTGAAACTCCATGCAGAGAAAATGTTAGGTCGTCAGTCCACAGTGGTGATCTACCCATTTTGGACCATAGTGGTAATCTTGTTCAACACCCCCACCCCAGCAACTTCTTTTACATCTCCCATGTTGTTTGACCCTTTCCCCTTTCAGCTTTTGTATGTGAACATGTGAAATGCTGCTGCAATTGAAAGAAAAAAACTTTGCTAATTTATACATTTTTGCTGGAGATTTTTTCCTCCTTACCACAAACACTGCATTTTCTTACGTCACTGCTGTAGCAACTGAAGGGTAGGTAGAATTGCTCTAAACCACTTGATGAATCTGAACAGTACATATGCTTTCAAAGACACCAGCAAGTTACTAGCTCTCAGTCTTTTCAGATAAGTCAACTAAAATTGCTAGCATTCCATTTTTACTATGTTACCAGACCACCAAAGGGGTGGTGAAGGGTAACTAACTGTTGTGAGGCATTTCTGGCCAGTTATTTGGGGGTAATTTTTGTTAGGCATGGCACATCTTTGCACTGCAGAAGGTAGTGGAGCATATTTTTGGGAATATTACACTCAGGTAATATCCAGCACTGGCCAGGCTATTGGATCTTACTGTTGCCCTGTATGAACTCAGAGTGTACCCTTAAGTATACCTAACATTCCATGGAGCTGTGTGTTGTGGGAAAAGGACATACAATTAATTGAGAAACCCCCAATGATCTTCTGGGGAACCGTAGAGTTTCCTAAACAAGAAGTTTGAAGATTTCCAGAAGGGTAGTCTTGTTAGTGTGTGTATTATGTATTCTGGCATTTATAGTTTGATGACTATTATGTATGCTTTCTAAATGTCCCAGTGGCTTGGACCCTTACATAAGTTAACTTAAGAGTATTGACGGAGGGAAAGTTTATAATCCCTTCCTTCCCCCTGCAACCTCCTGCACCGCTGAAAAGCCTTTCTGGAGAGTTTGGGGCTCTTCTGAACAAGTGCGAGCCCTGGAGAGGCTTTTCAGAGGCCAGTGAAGGCTGCCAGCTGGGTGTTGGTGGTGGATAACTTTCCTTCCATAAACTTCCTCAAGTTAACCATTCCCAGACTCAGTAAGTTATCTCTCAGATTTCCTCAGCTTGTGTCTTTATGCGTGTGAAAAAGTGTTCTAGGAGTGTTCCAAAATCCAATTTTGTGTGAGTGGAATTCTGCTTGTGCAGCAGGCTTTGCCGTCGTTTCCTCCCTCCTGCACACCTCCAAACCTGTTTGAGAGTGTCCCCCAACCCTCTGGAGCAAATTTTTACAGTTCACAGGGCTGTAGGAGGGTGAAGACTCCTTGTATGCATAGAAGTCTATTCAGTTCCTGCACAGAGAGCATTGGATACAGCCCCTGAGTGATAACTTACTTCTGAGAAATAAGTCCAAATCTGGAGAGATCTGTGACATCTTATCTTCTAACACTTCTGAAATTCTCCAGTCTCTTATGATATGTCTATCATTGTTTTGACAGCGCTGGCTGACAGAACAAAGAGCTCAGTGCCCTCATTGTCGGTAAGCTTGCTTCTAAAGCTCTATTTTGTTTTAGTTGGGGGCACTTATTTTTGCTGCGCTGTATACTTAAGGTGAAGATGAATGGCAGGTAGCCTGTAGGCCTGATTTGACCTATGAAGCAATGTTATTTGACCCATAGTGGTGTTACCAAATCAGGGTATGGTAAAAACTTGTCCTACAATTGTGGAAAAGAAAATAGTTTTCAAAATTGTGTGAGAGATTTTACCACCTTGCTGTTGCATCTCTCTTTCGGTTCTGTGGCCAAGCACCTTTTTAGCATGCCTATGTAGAGCATCCTTATTGCCTAGATGCACCTGGCCATTCTGGCGGGGACTGATGGTGGTTGTATACAACATCTGGAGGTAACCAAGTTGAGGATGGCTGGTGTAGAGCATGACTGCTCATGAAGAATTTTTTTGTTTTTAGGTTCCAATATTTTCAAGGAGGATTAAATTATTTGCAAGGCTTCCCGAAGGAGCATTAAAACATTTTGCTGTTCCTCATGAATTTATTTCATATGAAATTGTGTGAGGTCAGAAGGCAAATTCCAGTTTCCTCCCTCAGTCAGGGTCTCACTAATGGTCCCTCCCCTTCAGACTCTCAGCTGTGTTCAGTCAACCCATTCAATGTCTCAAAGCCTGGGGAAAATTACAAAAATTAATTCGTATCTATTTTAGTGATTTACCTTTAACTGTGGGATGCAGGTGGCGCTGTGGGTTAAACCACAGAGCCTAATACTTGCTGATCAGAAGGTCGGCGGTTCAAATCCCTGTGACGGGGTGAGCTCCCGTGGCTCAGTCCCTGCTCCTGCCAACCTAGCAGTTCGAAAGCATGTCAGAGTGCAAGTAGATAAATAGGTACCGCTCCGGCGGGAAGGTAAACGGCGTTTCCGTACGCTGCTCTGGTTCACCAGAAGTGACTTAGTCATGCTGGCCACATGACCCGGAAGCTGTACCCCAGCTCCCTCGGCCAATAAAGCGAGATGAGCGCCGCAACCCCAGTCGGTCACGACTGGACCTAATGGTCAGGGGTCCCTTTACCTTTTTACCTTTAACTGCATACATTCCAGCCTCCTAATAATAATGTTTGCTTGAATATTCATGGAGGATAAGGCTATCAGTGGCTATTAGCTATGATGGCTGTGTTCTTCCTTCAGTGTTGGAGGCAGTAGACCTCTGAATGCAATTGGGGAGAGGGCTGTTGCACTCAGGCTGGCCTTGGGGGCTTCCCATAGGCATCTGTTTGGCCCCTCTAAGAACAGAATGCCGTACTCGATGGGGTTTTGGTTTGATTCAGCAGCCAGGCTTTCCCTGTGTTCTTACTTTCCTAGAGAGTAGGAATTGGTTCCTAATTGCTAAACCAAATTCCTTGCATTCTTACTTGGGAAAACTAATTACTTTCAGGGCCCCACTCCAGCTGCGAGAACTTGTCAACTGTCGTTGGGCTGAGGAGGTCACCCAGCAGCTTGACACGCTTCAGCTGTGCAATTTGAACAAGCATGAAGAAAATGAAAAGGACAAGTAAGTGGGATCAGACTGTGAGCTTCAGTGTGCCTTGCCTAAACACTGGTTTAATTCTGCTCAGAATTGGGAAATAAAGTATTCTGTCTATGTAATATTTGTTGCCATCGTGTCAAGGGCTGGATTGACAATTGTGTTAAGTAAGATGCCAGCAAGGGACGCGGGTGGTGCTGTGGGTTAAACCACAGAGCCTAGGACTTGCCGATCAGAAGGTCGGCGGTTCGAATCCCTGCCACGGGGTGAGCTCCCGTTACTTGGTCCCTGCTCCTGCCAACCTAGCAGTTTGAAAGCACGTCAAAGTGCAAGTAGATAAATAGGTACCGCTCTGGCAGGAAGGTAAACGGCGTTTCCAAGCACTGCTCTGGTTCGCCAGAAGCGGCTTAGTCATGCTGGCCACATGACCCAGACGAGCTGTATGCCAGCTCCTTCGGTCAATAAAGCGAGATGAGCTCTGCAACCGCAGAGTCGGCCACGACTGGACCAAATGGTTAGGGGTCCATTTACCTTTACCTTTAAGATGCCAGAGAGTTTAGATCTCTTCTTACAGTGCAACTATTTAACAACAGTCTAAATTAAGGGTCCACAACTTTGGCTGGCCTTGGCAGCCAAATTTGTGGTCATCAGAACCCTGCTTTCTCCCCTCATTTTTTAGGTTTAGTTTTTTTAAGCACCTTGCTCTTCTTTCCAAGTGTAACCAAGTCCAAGGTTTACACTGACTCTGATGTAACCAACCTTTTCATTTCATTGAGAAATTGTATCTTGGGGCTCTTGAATGGCATGAAGAACATAGGAAAACTCTCAAGGTGTTCAGGTTGCCTTTCTCAGGATGTATCTTTTTTCCCAAAGAATTTTAGTAATTTCTTTGCTCCATTTTGTTAAAAAATATTTTACTATAGAATGGGGGAGTGCCGGTAGGACAAGCACAAAAGAAACAAGTTCAAATTTAAAGGACAGTGGATGAGTGAAAAATATGAAGAAAGAGGCTATGGTGATAATGTTTTGCCTCTAAATTTTGCCCTATATGGCCATGATGTGGGTGGGGGGAGCACAAGTAATTCCTGATAGACACTGACCACACTGTGTATAATTTTAAGAGGGTAATATTATTGGGATATGTTACCAAAAGTGGTGTGCAGAAGAGATGAGCAATAACCAGCATTTGGTTTTTGAAGAATGATTGAGAAACAGTCTTGCAAAAGACATGTTTGTGTGTGTTTTGCAAACTCTTTTCTTTACTTCCTCCCTCTCCATAGGTGTGAGAATCATCACGAAAAGCTCAGTGTGTTTTGTTGGACATGTAAGAAATGCATTTGCCACCAGTGTGCTCTTTGGGGTGGAATGGTAAGTGGCAGAATAGTTTTCTCTGTGAAAGCTGGAGCAAGGCGCTTCCTACTCAGTGCTTGTTTTTTAATACAGGAGTGCAGCCAAGAGGTCAGAAAGGATGGTATAATTTTGCTTTATTTAAATTAATCTTGTATATATGATTATGATCCTGAATGGTTTTTCTTTTTTCTTTTTCATAGCTTGTTTCTGTCATTACAGAAGAACGTTGCTTGTGCCTTCTTAAAAAGAACAAAGCCATCCTTCACCAAATATAAAACTACTTCACTGAAACATTTAACTGATTCATTTTAGGATATAAGTAACTTTCAATTACTCAGATTCCCTATCTCTGAAGCAGTTAAGTTATGCAGGTTATTGGTCCATCACAAAAATTCTGAATATTGAGAACTTCTAGCAGAGAACTTTGTTTGAGGGTTTTTAAAAAAAATTAAAAATGTGTTTTGAAAAAGAAGTCTGCCTTAACTATGAAAATCTGATTAGGACAGCCAGCTGCTATATAAGCTGAGGTACCGTTGAGGCATAACTCTTTGTATCACAGATTTTTGACATTCCAAGACGAAGAACATCCTTACTCAAAACACATTGGGAAATCATTTTTATACTTCTGTTGTATTCAATAGCACCTTTTCCTATACTGTATGTGCCCACCCAGGACCTAAGTTCTTATATGGAGGTCCTCTAGAGTAGCCCCTCTGGCTGAGATTCAGAGGGTGCTGATGAGAGGCCTGTTCAGCAGAGGCTCCCCTCTTGGAGTGGTCTGCCTAGGGTAGCTTGCTTGGTGCTGATTTTACCATCTTTTGGGTGGCAGGTAAAGATGTTCCTCATCCTGGAACTTTTAAATATATTTTTTTCATTGTCAGCTTTTAACATCGTTTATTGACTGTAATAGTGTTAGTTAAGGCTGTGATGGAGTGGGTTGTGCTGTTATTTTTGCAGATTGATGTATTTATGCTGTTGGGTGGGGGGAATTTGGATAGTGCTGGTTTTTAGCTAGGGTTTTATTGATTATATTTGCTATATTGGACGTGTATAACATTTAAATAAATCACCTAGAGGCTTTCTTTTTTGTTTAAGGCAGCTCATAAATAGATTTGTTGTTTTTGTTTACCTTTCTGGTTCATTCCAGCATCAGTGTCAAGATGCCTCTCTCTACATGCAGATCTCACACTTTTAAGGTTCCAACAGTGCTGTTTGCTTTAGAATTTCATGTTTATTCATTTGGCTCACGGTAGGTGTTGGCACTTGAAAATGGTCCTTGTTTAAATTACATTTTATAGGATTAGAAAAATGAAGGGCCCTTAAGACAGAGCAGTGCAGTGTTAGTCTTCTAAGTGGGCTGCACCATAAAGGAATGCTTCCGTCTGTTTTGCTGCATATCCCTGTAGGCTTATAGACTTAATGTGAGGATTACATTAATGTGATAGTTTTCTCTCAACTTCGGTAGAACTACCAAATAGTAGCCTAACTACCTCCCACTGCTCAATGAAACCTCTGATTTGAACTGCTTTGTTGGAACAACATTCTTTAAACGTCTAGTTCTTTTAAAAAATAAATAAATCTACTTTTAATGGAGGAAGCTTGGCTTTGTCAAAGTAAGTCCTTTAAGTCCCCTAAACCTTGAATTAGTCTTCCCATAAGAGGTGCGTCTGGGAGCTAATTTATCCTTTTCCTGAAATGGTATATACATGTTCAGAGTGTCAAGCCAGTTTCAAATTAATTAGCTGAAGAGATGCACAGTGAATACAGAACCTCATTTCAGGCTTTGGACTCAGAATAGATTCCTTCAGGAAGTATGTGACTGGAACAGAAGCCAGATCCAAGGCTTGTTAACACATTAAAGACAAGATAATATTCTATGGGACAGTCTCTTAAGAAGGAGGTGGGGAAGTAACCTGTCCTGTCCTGGTGCAATGAAGCTGAAGCCTCTGTGTCTTTTTAACAGCATGGAGGACATACGTTCAAACCATTAGCTGAAATTTATGAACAGCATGTCACAAAAGTAAATGAAGAGGTGGCAAAGCTTCGCCGAAGACTGATGGAGTTGATCAGTTTGGTGCAAGAAGTGGTAAGGGAAATCTTCATACCCATTTTGGATCAACACATCATTACAATGATGTTCTTAGGATTTTATTTATTTATTAAATTTATATTGTGCACCTTCTACAAAGGAAATACACACTGGAAAAATATCATGCCTGTAATGGGCAATTTTGCTTCATTCATCCTTTGTGCTGGGTTGCAATCTGTAGACTTAGAAACTTGACACATTGGGTAATTTATTCTGCTTCATAAGCTGCTCTTTAGTTCATTCATTAAAGCATTCTGGCCCTTGCTGCTCATTAGCTGAAAAGCCTCCCAGAATGACTTACTGTTGATAAATAAAGAAAAGATAGTCCTTGCCCTCTAAAAGACACAACACAACAAGGAAAGAAGAGTTGGGGCGGGTGGGGAGCAAGCTCAGGCACCAGTTCTCTTGGAGTCACCAGAGGGCGCTCTTTAGAACACAAACAAAACAAAATGCACTTGCACTATAAAAAAAGTATGCATGCTACTTACTTTTGGGGATTGTTATGATGGATGTGTCTAGACAATAGCTTTGTATAATAGATCATGTTTTCATTATAGCTAGTTTATGCTGTGTTCAAATGATCATGATGGTGCTGGTTGACTCAACATCTTAAAAGTAAATCAGTCAAAAAAACTTTTGCAGCTGCAAGGTGACTTACTTTTAACTGGTTTGTGAATTTTCCAGCTGGTAGTAAACTAATGTCTTGTGTGTCTTCCAGGAAAGGAATGTAGAAGCAGTACGCAGTGCGAAAGATGAGCGTGTTCGGGAAATCAGGAATGCAGTAGAGATGATGATTGCTAGGCTAGACACTCAGCTGAAGAACAAGCTTATAACACTAATGGGTAGGCTTGCCTTTTGTTTTGTTAGATTTTGGGGCAGGCATCTTTATTTTGGCAAAACTGTTGCCCACTTGAGATAAGAGTGATCCATAGAACTATAGCTTTCTCTGTTCCAAAAGGTTGGTAATAATTAGAGAAAGCAAATATATTGAGGCCCCAAAAAAGTTATATTAGACAAATTAAACAGTACAGTGATATGGCTGGTGGGTGCTCCTTTTCAGGCATGTCAGGTTTGACATAGTTGGTATTTTGCCACCAAGTGAAGACATACCTGTTTACTCAGACTTTTTAGGTCTTGTAAGGAGTGTCTTTTACCTTCACTGCTGTGCTTAGCTTTGCTGGTTGTTTTAGGAATTTGTTTTATTGATGACTGTTAAAACTTATTTTATATTTTACTCTGACCTGGTGTTAGCTGATGAAGAGCCAGCTATACATATGTGTAATACACAATAAAAATAAATACGTGTTTCAGGCAGGAGGTGTAGCCCACAAGCTACGCTGTAAGTCCATGATTTAACTTTGCATTAAACCTTAAATTCATGCTCTTAACTAAAAAGGGGAAATGTTAACAAAAATACAGTGAAGTGGAATCATATTACTGCATATGAAGCATCTTAATTGTATTTTTGTTACCTGTGATTTGTTACCTCGTCTGTTACCTGTTTTATAGTGTTACTGATTTTATAGGTTGATTTGTTACCTCGTCTGTTACCTGTTTTATAGTGTTACTGATTAAGGTTAATTCATTTTAGTTTTACTGTATTGAGCCTTCTGTACACCCCTTGGAGACAGCTGTGATTAAGCATTAGAGTGGTTAAATAAATAAATGCATGTATGTAATGTATGTTTTAGGAACTGGCCCTCCAAATTTTGTATTATCCCTTAAATGCTGTTTGGATTAGCATTAAAGCACCAGGACAGTTTACTTAAAAGCCTATCATTACGTGACTATGGCTTTCTTGTCTGGCTTAAATTAAATAGGTCAGAAGACATCCCTCACCCAAGAAACTGAACTCCTGGAATCCCTGTTACAAGAAGTAGAGCATCAGGTGATGGAAGCAGCTGGTTTGAATCCCTTTGAGAAAGTTTGATTTATTTTTATCCATCAATTCTCACTAGCAAATAGTATGGGTTTCTTATTTGGAATTGAATTTATATGTGTCATATGTAAATTCTGCTAACAGTACCCCAGTTTTGGCCCTGAGTGCTCACTGGAAGGACAGATCCTGAAAGTGAGACTCCAATACCTTGGCCACCTCATGAGAAGAGAAGACTCCCTGGAAAAGACCCTGATGTTGGGAAAGATGGAGGGCACAAGGAGAAGGGGACGACAGAGGATGAGACAGATAGTGTTCTCGAAGCTACCAGCATGAGTTTGACCAAACTGCAGGAGGCAGTGGAAGACAGGAGTACCTGGCGTGCTCTGGTCCATGGGGTCACTAAGAGTCAGACACGACTAAACGACTAAACAACAACAATATTATTAGTGGGGTGTATGGGTTGTTAGGGGAGGGGTAGTATCTGCAATGGGGGACACATTGTGGTCCTTCTGGGGTAGTATGTCCACCTTTGGTCCCCACTGCACTCAGTTCTCACCTGTGGATCCTAGAAGCTATCAGCATGTTTCAGCAGCCCCCCTCCACCGCTTTGACTGGCTGGCTAAACCAGGTGAGGGTCACTGTTGGTTCTCAAACCCTCGGTGAGTTAGGGATTTCTCCTACATGCGAAGACAAGCTCCCGTGAATTGAATGGACGAGACCAAGATTGGGTCCAAAGATCAAGAAGGCAGTTTCTGCACGTGCTATAGAGGGAAGTAAGGGGCAGTTGCGGCTTGTCAACCTGGGAAGGTAGCCCATCTAGGAGAAGGAAAACTCTGATCCTAAGCCTCCGTTGCCTTGTGGTATACCTTCAAGAAATGAAAAGGCTCAGGAGTAAACCCTGCACAAATCCGGAGTGGAATCTAACAGTTGGATAGTGCCTCCTTTCAGCAACTCCTTCAGCCAAGCTGGTGCAAAATGTATTGCTCTGCTTTCCTTTTGACCACATCAGTGGGCAGCCCAGGACCTCCATGAACACTGCCCAGGCTTGCACCCTGGGGAGTTCACTTCGATGCTGCTAACACAGCAGTTTGACTTCATCCCTGGAGGCACACTCCATTGTCTCTTGAGACAGACAGATGCCAACAATGATTAGCATTTAGAGAATTGCTCTTAGGAACACATTTTGTGTGTGTGTTTGTAATAACAGATGGCTACATACATCCATTCTGTTTTAAAGCTTGGATGCAGCAGAAGTATTAGTCTTCCTCATTTGGCAAATTTGAATTATTTTACTTGATTTGGTTGGCTTTCTTAAAAGTTTGAAGCTTATTGTTTAGACATTGCTATGCTAGATATCCTTAGTCCTCTGTCTGGGCATTGCTGCTGCAGCTTAAGCTTAGCACTGACACTTTTAATATATTAAACCAATTAAAAATGCTACCTCACTTGGTGGATTTATTGACACTGGCATGCATTTGTTCTCCATTTCCTCTTTTTGCAGCTACGGTCATGCAGTAAAAGTGAACTGATATCAAAAAGCTCAGAGATATTGATGATGTTTCAGCAGGTGCATCGGAAACCCATGGCCTCTTTTGTCACTACACCTGTCCCTCCAGACTTCACAAGGTACTCCAGACTCTACTAGTTTTAAGTTTGCAGATTTGTTGTTGTAAAAGCCATTTGATCCTTATTCATGCAAGCTTCCCAAGGTGTACGTGTACACACAGGATGTCATATTCTACAGTCAATAGGCATTGGTGAAATCCTCATTATTATTACCCCTGACAATTGCAAGGAAAGGGATTGTTGATCTGCATACATAGATTCTATGCAGACATTAAGTCCTAGGTGAAGATTGTCCAGTGGGTAAGAGGGATCTGGCTCCCCAAAACTCTTTGGGGATTTCTTTCTTGCATTTGTATCTCACTTTTTTCTCCAAGGAGGTCAAGGTGGTGTGTACATGGTTCTCCCCCTCCTCATTTAATCCCCACAACAACTTTGTGAGGTAGCTTAGGCTGAGAGCCACCCCAGGGTCACCCAGTGAGCTTTATGGCTGAGTGGGGATTTGATCTTCGGTCTACCAGGTCCTAGTCTGACACTCTAGCCATGATACCATGTGTTAATCATGCTTTTAGTTTGGCCCAGTGACAGATTTCTGCAATTGAGGCAGCCTCACGTTTTTTGTAAAGCAGATGATAAAAATGGTCAGTAATGTATGGCGCTGGGATGCTAGATTGAAGGCCAGACCTATAGCCGGCTTCTCCCATGGAACTTTTATCCACCCGAGAGTTCAGGCTCCACTTCCCTCAGTGTTGATAAGAGAGAACACCTGAAGTGGGACCAGCAATGCTTATTTGACTTTGGTGTGTCTCAGACCGCCAGAGTATAGCCCAAGTTTGTTCATATGACTGCATAAAGCTAAGGGTACAATCACTATTGCAACAAGACTGATTGCCTAACAAGTTGTTACCATCCTTTTTAGTAATGTTGTGAGTGAACTGTGGAAACTTCCTGCAGTTTTTTAGGGGCATTTGGAGAGTCATTTGTATGCCAGTCATGTTCTTGGTAAGTAAATCGTTTTCTTACCTTGCACTTTCAAGTCTTACCTGTTATTTTCCTTCCTGTAGTGAGTTGGTTCCTGCATATGATTCAACTACCTTTGTCTTGGAGAACTTCAGGTAGGGACATGACTTACCAAAAAGTGGGATTCTAGCTAGCTTGGGTGCGATCCTGGAGTTTAATCAGAGGTTGGGCTAAACCTGTTGCCACTGGCAGGGTTTCAATTCCAGAACACATTAAGTTGTATTTTATTGTGTTCTGTGCACAAACCTCTGACTAAGGGAGGAGGCTCTTTTATCCCTTGCTAGCTCCTCCTCCTGTTGTTATTCCTCTTGCAGCGACATACTGAAATATTGAACAGAATCTAACTGTTCAACAGATTATTCCCCTTCAGAAGAGCATGAATTATCCTCCAGATTGGTTTATGTAACCAGCTCACTTTCCCAGCTGGAACAAAAGAATTGAACGCAATGCTTAATTTGTTCTCTGTGGTAACTGGGGACCCAAAATCTGTTTTTCAGAAGCAAGGGTCAAACTCTGAAGTCAGCGTTTCCCATATCTTATGTTTGCAGGGACTGTATTTATCACCTTCCTCACTAGAGAGTGCTTCTGAGTATGCGCAGAGTGCATTTCACCAGCATCAAATAGCCACAATCCATTTAGAATGAGTGGGGTCAGGCTTTTGTGTTGCTATATGGATACCAACATGATCTCCCCCAGAAGTTGTTGGAGTCCCATTCCCATCAGTCCCAGCCACCATGGCCGGTGATTGTGTTTGATATGAGTTACAGTGCAACATCACCTGGAGGGCACACATTGGTTACCCCGTCCTACTGTCTTCTACAAGATAGGAGGGTGTGTACAAATATAAGGAAGCATAAAATTTGCTTTTGAGGTGTGAAAGAGAGAACTATAAGGGAGTTTATAATAAAAGCCTTGGAAAAGAATAAAGAGGAGTGAGGCATAGAACAGAACACAGAAATGTTTTTGTATAATGGAATGGCTGCTAAAGAAAATTCTAATGGTGTGTATTGAGAGAGTGGATCCTAGTGAATAATTATTTTATATTTCCTTAGGTTTGAAAATGCACATTAAGGAATGCTTGCTCTAGAGATGACGACCCTCCCGTTTGTGTTGAAAGATTTACTTTAACCTTTGCACCTAATATTTATTTCTCTCATCTCAACAGCACTTTACGCCAGCGGGCAGATCCTGTTTACAGTCCACCTCTTCAAGTTTCTGGGCTTTGCTGGAGGCTCAAAGTTTATCCAGTGAGTGTGTCTGATACTGTTAACAAACAGCTACTGAAATCTTGGTCATAACCTCATTCCTGGTGCATTGTGATCCATAACTTGGCCTGCAGTGTTCTATTCTTATGAGTAGTCCTGAGGTACAACTTCCAGAAACCAAAAATGTCAGTCTCTGGGTTAATTACCTGGAACTAATATTTAAAAGAATGTGGGGAAAACATAATAGGGGGGAGTCTTGAAAAAAGAATCCTCATGATTTGATATACCATGGATGCACCAGAAGAAAGGCTAAAATACCTCTTAGTAGGACCATTTTCTAAAAAGCAGCTTGGATATTGCAAGCAGTTTCTGTTCAGTACTACAGATGGATCACAAGCCCCTTATTTTTTTAAGCCAATCACACCTGGGATACTTTTTAATGTTGTTCTTTTTTTCTCTAGCAGCAGCACTTACCCAGTTTCATGTTTGCCCTATTCACGGCATGGGTGAATACATATTTAGAACGGGGTGAATCTGTAAAGCAAGCATGTAATGGCCATAGGAATAAGGCAAAAAAAATAAAAGTGGTCTAGCATTGACAGGCAATGTAAATAATTACATATTTATTGCATGGCACCTCACATGTTAACCGGTTATTCTGAAAGCTTACAATTTTGCTAAGATTTGAATCTTTGACACAACCCTTAAAATTGCCTCTGTAGAAAAGCCAAAAATCTGTGCTCTGGATGTATTATGCAGGTTAGGAACTTTGCCAATAGCTTTTATGCAGCTTCTGTTTTCAAATAATATGGTAAAATGGAGGAAAGGAAAAACCTTGCAGTTGTGGCTGCCTGGTGGGTAGAACAAAGTGACAAAGAACAGAAAAACCGTAAGAGGGAGGCCATGCCACAATTTTAGTTTTCTAGATTTTGGACCTTTATATGCTGCTGATATTATTTCCAAGCAGTGAGGCCTAGAGGAAATATTCCGCTTTTAAAAATGCAAGATGTTTTTCACATTATAATACTGCATTACCACAACACCGAAGAAATCTTCCCAGTTTGTGGGTATAAACGTTTTGTTGAACCACATTCCGATTGTATGGGGCCTAACTGAGGAGGGGCAACGTGTTTGGCTGTTGAGGGCGCTTATTCACGGTGGCAAATAAGTTAGTACTCCAAGGCTGGAAGAAAAATATCTGCCACTGGTTGTGCAACAGAATGAAGGCTTATGTCTTTTGGCAGCAAATGAAAGGGCAGCCTTCTGGCAGAGGCAACAGGAAGGAAAATATCTAGTCATTTGGGTTCCTTACGCCAATCTATTTGCATGAAGCAGCACTGTGTCACTTTATACTATCTTTTATTTATTTGACATTTTTCTGTCTTCCTCCAAAAAGAGAGCACAGGACAGCTAATGACATAAAGCAATAGATCAATCATAAAAACATGGAAAACATCAAATGGCTGCTTATCAATAAACGCTTAACAGATAATACCTCCCCAACGCCAAGCATACCTCAAAAGCCTGATGAGTTATCCAATTGTGTGTGAACATAGCTGATTGCACCTGTGAGGGTGTTTCATAGTGCTGGCCTTGAGGGTGCCCTGTCTTGTGTAAATATCTTCCTCACCACCAGTACTGAAGGAAGAGCAAGCTGGACCTCTTCCAATAATGGCAAAGACTGCGTTGAAAAGTGCTGGGGAAGACACATTTTCTTTTTCTCTCCTGGATCACGCCGACTCCACCTTGTCATGGGAGCCAGGCTGAACATATAACCAACTCTATGCTTGGACCGACAAAGTAGTAAGACAGCCCCATGCTTGTCGTGGTGGCCATAAAGTCCTGATCTGACATGACAAGGCAGCCCTGACATGGAGATTGAAGTCCCCCAAGAATAATATGCTGGGATTCTTCAAATCTATTCCAGAAACACCTCCTTAAGCCCAGTCAGGCTGTGTGGGAAGTGGTATACAAGCAGCATCTTGTAAGACAGGGTAGCATGCTAACAGGGTTTACTCATCCCCTCTTCTTTTTCTCCCACACCTTTTCCTTGGTTGTCTCTAGTTCTTACTGGTTTCTATGAAAAATTCTTCCACGCACACACACACAAAATTATTAACAAATGTGAGAAGAGGTTACCATAAGAAGGAGAAACTATTATAAACTATTACCCTAAGAAGGAGAAACACCCAAGTTCTGTTTATTTGAACATGCACCAAGCTGCACCCATAGGAGGGGCTAGTGGCTCCGGTGCTATGGTGCTAGCGCTTGGCTTTTGAGGCCAAAGTACCATAAGACATTTGGGGCTTCAGTGCACAAGTGGTTTCTGTGATGTAAAGTCCCCTCAAACAGATCACCAATTTGTTGATGGTATTTAAGCATTGGGGGGGGGGGGGGGAGCATTCTCTCTCAGTTTAGACTCTCCGGAACTGTGCATCAGGTAAAAGCCCACTTCAGCTGTATTTTCAATAATTGCAGGAAGCTGTATTATGAACTTTGAAATCTCATTTGGCAGGTAGTAGGCATGTTGTAAGAAACTAACTTTGACTTTAACATTTTTTAAAGGATGGAAACGGAGTGGTGCGAGGCTATTATTTATCTGTATTTCTCGAGCTGTCGGCTGGATTGCCAGAAACATCCAAGTAAGAACAATCACTGTTTCCCCCTGTGTTTGGAATAGGGTTGCACTCTGTGTCTGTGGTAATGTTGGAGGGAGGAAGCAGGGAGTCTAGTTAAATTATGTGTCTGACCAAACATGAAATGTATGCTCAAACCATGTGATTCTGTAGTAAAGAACCTAGGCAGTATTACTTAGTCCAATCTTTTAGGGGTCTTCACCAAAAACTGTGCTCGATCCAAAAAGTCCTTCTTTGTGTGGAAAAGGCTTTGGTCCAGAAGAGTTTTCTATGAATGGAAATGGTGTGGCAGTTTTTCCAGTTCCCCCTGAGCCCCCCTCCCACAACACTTCCTATTCTGTTCTGAATGGTCCCCAATCTTCTGGAGCGAGTCTTTGAGTATGCTAAGGCAAAGCAGAATTGTTGAAAATTGCCTGCCACATTTATGTTGAGGAAACTTTCCCTTGGATCAGAGCTTGTTTATTTACCTTATTTATACAAATATTTGTATACACAAAAATTAAAATGGATCACCAGCTGACTATTCAATGGAAAACATTTGTCTTATTGTCTGCATAAATAAGCCTGGTGGCAAAGAAAATATTTCAGCAAATTTTTGAAGGTTAGTATAGAAGCCCTGCCAAGTCTCCAGTCTTCAAGAAAGGGCTAATAACACTGAAGCTCAGTTTTGTGCTGATGTCAAATGAGCCTCACCCAGCTCAGAACTACCAGCAAATCCTACAGATGATCTTGGTGATCAAGCTGGGATATAAAGATTCTACAAATATGAGTTATTTTGTTTATGGAAGGGCAGATATAAGCCAGTTATGTTAAGAGTCGCAGAATATCAGCACTTTTCTAGACTGCCCTTGAATAATAATAATAATAATAATAATAATAATAGTATTTAAACCCCACCCATCTGAATGAGCCATGTTAGATTTTTCCAAAACTCTGTGGATTCTGTGACCAAAATTATGTGCCTGGGCATCCATCTATTGCCTATACTGTATCAGTCATGCAAATTCAGCACATTTGCATATCTCTGATTTAGCTAGTCATGGGGATGATGGAGAGGGGAGAGAAAGAGAGTTGTACATCTCAGAATCTTCTTCAGCCACCTTCATTTTCTGAAAATTCACTAGGTATTTCCTGCAAAGGATAAGACCTATAATGGCTACTATTCGCCATGATAGCTATTTCCCCTCCACTGTTGGAGGCAGAATGTGTCTGAATACCAGTTGCTGGGAATCGCAGGTGGGGAGAATGCTGCTCCCCGTCTACCTTACGTTGTCCTTATGTCCTCCTTCCAGGCTTCACACTGGGACAGCTGGCTCTATCAAGGGCTGCTAAATATTTTATTGGACATTTTGAGTGTGTGCGACTTTTGGCTTAAATGCCCTCTGCTTGTGGGGAAAGTGGCTTAAGTAATGTAGTTTCATAGTCATATTTGGCAAGAAGGGAATATTTGACAGAGGTGTTGTGCTGAACTTGGTCTGAACAGCTCTGTTAATTGCAGTGGGAAATCAATTTCAAATGCAGCCAAGTGGCTGGCCAGCCTGTCTTTCAGGTGAGCTAGAGGTTACCTGCCAAAAAATTACCATAGATGCTAGGTCACCAAGAATTTAGTCCCTAAGCAGCTTTTTAAGCACAGCTGATTCAAAGGCTTCAAAACATCCACAGCCAGATTGTGTCCTTGACAAGGAACCAAGCCTGCCACTCCTGCCAATCTGAATCTGAGCTAAGAGACCTGTGGCCCTCCCAACATGTTGCTGAACTACAGTTCCCATCATATCTAACAATTGGCTATGCAGGCTATGCCTCATGGGAATTGGAGTCCAATAGCATCTGGAAGGCCAAAGTTTTCCTGGCCCTGATGTGAATAAAAACCCTGGTCCCCAATCCTAGTTTTTCAGGGGTCGGTTTCATTTAGATTGCTTGAGTTTTGGGAGGTAAGCTACAGCTAATAAATGTGCTTTTTTGAAAAGGTCTGTGAAATAAGATGGGAAGGTTGGTTATGGGTTTATTTGTCTCTTCATATTTTAAATCATTTTGATTGTACAGTCGTACCTTGGTTTTGAACAGCTTAGTTCATGAACAACTAGGAACTCGAAAGCTGCAAACCCGGAAGTAGCTGTTCCAGTTTGCAAACTTTGTCTCGGAAGCTGAACATTTTTGGTTGAAGACAGTGGTAGCCATGGTTGCACCGGTTGTTCTTACCCTCTTGTGTCAGGTGTGCCCTCCAGATAAGATGCTGGACTCTCAACAACCCATCAGCTTCTGGCTGGCGAAGGCTACAGTGGGCCACCACAGCTGTCTGGCATTGGTTGTTACCTCAGTGTATACCCTTATCCATGCACCCATCACATCAGCATTTTTTAAACATCCCAGGGAGATATCTATGGCCTCACTGTTGCTAGTCTTTGAAAAAAGGCTGAAGACACACTTATTCAAGTCTGTGTTTGGCTGAATAGTAGTGCTGCTGTGTGGTTTTTTATTTAGTTGTATTTTCATGTGACTTATAGGTTGCCCTGTGAGGGCAGCCATGCATTGAAATGCAGGTTTGTTGTTTGTTTTTTTAAACAAAACTAAAAGCTGGTAGAAAGACGACATGCTTGCTATTTGATGGAAATTTATTAATTAGTGAAATGTAACTTAGGATATAATTGTACCAACAATTACTGTAACAAAGCTCAACAATTATAACTGAAGTAACTACATGTTCTTCCCCGTTTTGCCACTGCCTCATTCCCCTTCCACTTCCTCCTGTGTGAATATACAGAATGTAAGCCCCTGGGGGCCGGGCCCTGTCCTCTCATTCTTTGCAAAATGCCATATACATGGGTGGCACTATAAAATTAATAGATGTTAATGTATGGTTCCACATAAGGTCAGGTCTAGCACTGGGAGATTTATTTTCTGTTTGCCTGTGGCATTTTTGTTTTGTAGGTATGAATACCGTGTGGAAATGGTCCACCAGTCCACTAATGATCCTGCTAAAAATATCATTCGAGAGTTTGCGTCTGATTTTGAAGTGGGCGAGTGCTGGGGTTACAACAGGTTCTTTCGACTGGACTTGCTTGCTAATGAAGGCTACTTAAACAGGCAGAATGACACCGTTATCTTAAGGTATGGGAGAGCCCTACTGTGCAAGTGCTGTAAGGGTGCAAGATGACCACAGATAGCTTTTTGAGGGTGGATGGTAGGAAAAGGAACCTCTTGGCACCGCATCCTATGTGGTGGGGGAGCAGCCCTTGCCTTACTCTATTTGTATCTGTTTGTAGTGTTGTAATGGTGAGAGGAGTTCAGTTTAACTTGTTTAGTAGGCCTGTCTCTTTAAAAAGTTCTCAAGAATTTTAATTGAGTAATCATTGCCCAATAAATGTGAATATTGGCTTGACCTCCAAGTTGGTGCCTTTTGATGTATGAGGACTTTGCCGATTAATAGATGCAAGCTACCTGTCACTGTTACAGGGAAGGGTATTCTCTAATATAATTTTGATCTCTGTTACAGTAGCACTTCAGAAGCAAAATAAGCATCAGTAAACAAAGTGTAACCTTTAAGCTTTAGCTGATTTAATTCACTTATTTAAATTAGCAGCCTAAATTTTTAGGAGCAAATGGGATGAAGCTGGATGGCTCTGTCCCTCCTTTCAGATTCTTCTTTAACGATGGTGACACAAGGTTGCTGTCGCAGCTTTGTAGAGAACCCAACTGCTAATATTTTATTTTTTTTAAATGATATTTATTAAAAGTTTAAAAATTACAGAAAAAAGAAAAAAGACAGCAATAAAAAAGAAAAAAAACATAGAAAAGCAATACAACAATACAGCAAAAAACAAAACAAAGAAAACTAAAACTAAAACACACATCCAATATTCCATGTCTTTACCTTTCCTTTACTTGTTTCATCGACCTCCTCACACCTCCTTTTTTTTGTATTCTAGTTCAATTCACTATTTCAGCAAATTCTTCCCATCTTTCTCAATTTTTTTCTATAATTTATCTTAACGATCTAACCTTAAATTTTTTCATTTTAACCCGTTATCAATCAGCTTTTACTTAATTCTTTGTTGCATTTCTACTAAAACCATATAACTTCATTCCAGCATCCTTCTAACACTCATTAATTTTACAATGTTTCTGTAAGTATACTTTGAATTTTTTCCAATCTTCTTCCACTGACTCTTCTCCCTGGTCTCGGATTCTGCCAGTCATTTCCGCCAGTTCCATGTAGTCCATCAGCTTCATCTGCCATTCTTCCCTGGTGGGTAGATCTTGTGTCTTCCAATGCTTTGCAATAAGTATTCTTGCTGCTGTTGTAGCGTACATAAAAAAAGTTCTATCCTTCTTTGGCACCAATTGGCCGACCATGCCCAGGAGAAAGGCCTCTGGTTTCTTCAGGAAGGTATATTTAAATACCTTTTTCATTTTATTATAGATCATCTCCCAGAATGCCTTAATCTTTGGGCATGTCCACCAAAGGTGAAAGAATGTACCTTCAGTTTCATTACATTTCCAACATTTGTTATCGGGCAGATGGTAGATTTTTGCAAGCTTGACTGGTGTTATGTACCACCTATAAATCATCTTCATTAAATTCTCTTTTAAGGCATTACATGCCGTAAACTTCATACCAGTGGTCCATAACTGTTCCCAGTTGGCCATCATAATATTATGTCCAACATCTTGTGCCCATTTAATCATAGCAGATTTCACCATTTCATCTTGAGTATTCCATTTCAACAGCAAGTTATACATTCTTGACAAATTCTTAACTTTAGGGTCTAACAATTCTGTTTCCAACTTTGATTTTTCCACCTGGAAGCCTAGTTTTTTATCCAAGTTATATGCCTCCATTATTTGATAATAATGGAGCCAATCTCGTACTCTGTTTTTTAATTTTTCAAAGCTATGCAGTTTTAATCTGTCACCCTCTTGTTCCAAAATTTCCCAATACTTCGGCCATTTGGCCTCCATATTGAGTTTTTTCTGAGCCTTTGCTTCCATTGGTGACAACCATCTTGGGGTTTTATTTTCTAACAAATATCTTATCCAGACATTAAACAGTGCTTTTCTTACAATATGGTTTTTGAACGCTTTGTGTGCTTTAACCTTATCATACCACAAATATGCATGCCAACCAAATACATTATTGAAACCTTCCAAATCCAAAACATCCGTGTTTTCAAGAAGCATCCATTCTCTCAGCCAACAAAAAGCGGCTGATTCATAATAAAGTTTTAAGTTTGGCAGGGCAAATCCACCTCTTTCTTTAGCATCAGTTAATATCTTAAATTTTATACGAGGCTTCTTGCCCTGCCAGACAAATCTGGAGATATCTCTCTGCCACTTCTTGAAACAGTCCATTTTGTCCAAAATTTGCAGTGCTTGAAACAAAAACAGCATTCTTGGCAATACATTCATTTTTATCACAGCAATTCGGCCTAACAACGATAGCTTCAAATTTGACCATATTTCTAAATCTTTTTTCACTTCAGTCCAACATTTTTCATAGTTATCCTTAAATAAATTCACATTCTTAGCAGTCATGTTAACCCCTAAATATTTCACTTTCTTAGCCAGTGTCAGTCCTGTCTCCTTCTGAAACTTATCTCTCTCAATCTCTGTTAGATTCTTCTCTAAAACCTTAGTTTTCGTCTTATTCAACTTAAAACCTGAGAACCCAACTGCTAATAGAACATGTGTTATTCTTGTATGGGACTTTTGTAAGCATTGTGAAGTCTTCCCCTCCTTCTGCCCCCCACAAGGTTCCAGGTGCGGTCACCCACCTTCTTCCAGAAATGTCGGGATCAGCACTGGTACATTTCTCAGCTGGAAGCTGCTCAGACAAGCTATGTCCAACAGATAAATAACCTTAAAGAGGTAAGCAGCATTGTGACACGTGAATGCTAAATTGAGGGACAATGCCATTAACTATAGTGGGTGGCTGATATTTTGGGGGGCAAGTGTATTAGGCTAATTTGAACAATGAAACATGAATGTTAGTGTGTTGTGCTTGTTTCCCAGACTGCTGAGGGTTTAGGAACCTTTCTTATTTTCTGTATTTTGAAATTGGAAGCATGCTTCAATTTACACTTGGGTCCATGGGAAGTTTTCTTATGTTGAGTCATAACATTGGTCCATCTAGCTCAGTACTGTCCACATTGAGAGGCAGCAGTAGTTTTAGATGGGGCATTCCCTCTACTACCTAGAGATGTCACTGGGGATTGAACCTAGAACCCTTTTGCATGCAAAGCATGTGCTCTACCCCAGGCTTCCTCAACCTCAGCCCTCCAGATGTTTTGAGACTACAATTCCCATCATCCCTGACCACTGGTCCTGCTAGCTAGGGATCATGGGAGTTGTAGGCCAAAAACATCTGGAGGGCCGACGTTGAGGAAGCCTGCTCTACCCTTTGTCCTGCAGCACCTTTCCAGATGTGCAAGAGCTGTTTGCCTTTAGAAGGACCTACCTCTGAATTTCTGCATGAGTCACTGATCTGGGTGTGCTTTCTCAGGCAGGTAAAGCTGCTGCATCTGTGCATCTGGAGTGATTGATCCAATCACATCCAATGTAGAGATGTGTCAGAGCTATCTGTCTCCAGGAGAGGCTAATTGAAAAGAGAAAAGCGAATCAGGAGTAGATGTGGTGGGTAATCTCTTTGGGTACGTAACTTGGGCATCACAGCTCTTGCTGTCAGTCACCAGGCGGTTTGCGAACAACTGGTTTAGTATTACAGTCGTACCTTGGATCTCAAACGTCTTGGCTCCTGAACAATCAAAACCTGGAAGTGAGTGTTCCGGTTTTCGAACAATTTTTGGAAGCCAAACGTCTGCAGCTTCTGATTGGCTGCAGGAATTAGAAGCCACACTTTGGTTTCTGAACGTTTTGGAAGTCGAATGTACTTCTGGAACAGATTCCGTTCGACTTCCAAGGTACGACTGTATAAAGAATGTTGGCTACATTAAACCTATGCCTTCTGTTTTCCATATGTGTATGCTTTATTTCCTTTTTCTTTTTTAAATGACAGAGGCTTGCAATCGAGCTTTCTCGTACCCAGAAATCCCATGGCATGTCACCCCCCGATACTCACCTCAGCCCACAAAGTGATGATGGTCCAGAAGCAAGACCTAAGAAGTCAGGATCAAACTCTGAAGTGCATCTTGAGGCTGTGGCCAGCACAGCATCTACTAGAGAAGCAAAGGATGACGAGGAAGAGAAAATACAGTATGAAGACTTCAATGTAAGAATCCTCCTCTCCTGCCCTGGTGAATTTGCAGTAATGACCAAACATGAGATCATGTCAATGGCCCTTTAGTCCAGCATCCTAGTTTCACAGTGGCCTACTGCACGCTGCCTCCGATGGTGAAGGGGAGAACACGGCCCATGTGGTTATTGGCCACTGATAGCCTTCTTCTCCATGAATTTGTCTGAGTCTCTTTCAAAGCCATCCAAGTTGTTGACCATCACTATTTATTGTTGGAGCAAATCCCAATGCCTGTAGATCAGCTTGTGCTAATGGAGAGGGGTTGTGCTTGGTAAGCAGGAAAGGGTAGATCACAGGTACACAACTGAAAATAGTAGCCAACCTGTTTTGCTAACTGTTGCTGTGTTGTTTGAATTTCAAAATAGATTACATGCTTGGTGGTACAGAGGGACATCTGGTAACGGAGCCTTTTATCAGTGCTGAAACACACACCCTTTCAATGTCTGTGCCCAGAGCATGCAAATCTGTGTTTAGTGTTGCAGAATTCTACTATCTTGCATAATGTATTCTGTTTTTGGTAGTCGTGGAAACCTTATTCATTGACCACCACCTTGGCTTTGGAGATTTCAGAAGGCAAATTAGGCATACAGTATCTGTTTTTAATCAATAAGACCTAGAAAAAATGTTTTTTAATCAAAGTAGTGATTCTCAGGGAGCTCAGTTCTGTACCTAATACCATGCCTTCCTTCCAAGGATGAGGATGTTCTTAGGTACTCTATCCCACTTACTTGCTACAGTTAGCAAGCCAATAGACATTACTCTTGTTCATTCTATGCTGTGAGAGGAAAGTCCTCTTCTGCCATGCTCCAGGCATCAGCAGGTCTCTGATTCTGGAATAGGGCCAGCTCCCCCCTGGAATTCTGGGGGTATGGGCAGAGTCCTGTGTGTTCCTGGCTTACATAAGAATATAAGAAGTGCCTGCTGGATCAGACCGATGGGCCATCTAGTCTAGAATTCTGTTCCCACAGGGTTCAGCCAGATGCCTGTGAGAAACCTGCTTCCAGAGTTCCCTCTTTCCAGTTAACCAGCTAAACATTAGCGTCACTGCTTTCTCTGCGCCAGGATAACCAACATGGTCCTCTCCAAGTGATGTGGACTCCATAATCCCCTGACTGTTGGCCACGCTGGCCGGGGCTGATGGAAGTTCTTGGGCTACCAACTGGAGAGCAGCATGTTGGCTGCCCCTGCTCTGCACTGCACACACAAGCATTATTTCAGAGCCATTTTTGCATGCTCTTGACTGCAGCATGAACTCTCAGATGGGGACCTTGATGTCGATCTTGTTGGGGAGGACGAGGCAAACCACCTTGATGGCAGCAGCTCTTCAGCTAGTTCCACAGCGACCAGCAACACAGAAGAAAATGATATTGATGAAGAGACGATGTAAGAGACCCTGTTCTTGTTCTGCCATCTTTGTTGTCTATTGAAATGGAAGCGCCTTCCATTTGGAGGCAGGGTTGGGAGGGGAAATCCTACCCTACATTATTGTTGCTCCCAAGGCAGCTAACAAAGCATAAGGACAAATGAAACACTGTAATAAAAAAATTATCTATTTCATTTATTTAACAAAATTCAGACAGCGCATGGCTGCAATAAAACCTGTAAGCAGTTTACAAAAAAATCCCAACATAATTATCAATAAAAGGACAGGTATTGAAAAGCATTCAGAAGATAATGAAAATCAACAAGCCAAAAAGAGATTAAAATTCATGTCCAGTTCTGCATGTCTGGAAAGGCTTGCCTAAAGAAAAATGTCTGGAGAGGCAGCACAGAGGTGCACTTACAAATATTTGGCTTCTTTCTAAGACTACATGCCTATACATTTCAAATGCGATGTTTTTTCCAGTGGTCTATGCTTTTAATAGAATGAGGGTTCAAGGGCTGAGACAGTGATGAATGAGCAGAATGAACATTTTTAGCACTGGGGTATTGTTTATGAGTTTTATTGGGGTTGTTGCTATTAATTTTTTAATATCTTTATTTTGGATCTAATGATTCATGTGGAAATTGTTCAGTCTGGTTTTGTACTTTTTGACGTTTTGTTTATTGCTTATTACTATTTTTGTTAAGCTTGTATTTTTTATATGTTGCAATCCGCCTTGAGCATGGTTTTAACTTTGGAAAGGTAGCATACAAATAAAATGATTGATTGATCCATTGATTGATTGAGATAGCAGAATAAACTGTACCACTTCAGAGTGTAAGTGGGAGATGAAGTGGATATTCAACACACTTGTGGCCATGCAGTTGAACTTGCCCTCCATCTCCTCTCCCTATGTGCCCCCTAAAATCTGTTCTGGGGGTTCCCCAAGCTATCTAGAACAGATTTGGGGAGGGTGCAGGGGGAGAGGATGGGGGAATTCTGTTGTGGAAACAGAAATGTTAAAGGGTAGAAAAAACAAGTCTTCCTGCAAGGAGAAAAGTAGCAAAGCTAGAACCTTTTGGATATCTACCTTGTAGGAAGTATTGAAGTAGCTGAAGGGGTAGAATCCATTCCAGCACTCTGGGACTCTGCTGCTTCATTCTGCTGCATGTATAGACTGAGCCTTAGATGCTAGTACTTGAGTGATGTAAGCGCATGTGTGAAAGAGTGGTTTTATCCCATAACAATGAATTTGCTAATCTGTGCAGTTTAAAATCTATGAAATTCTTTTAAGCACAAGTGATTTTTCAGTACAAAGGTTTCAAAGGAGCTCTTTGTTTTTGTTTAATTTGTTTCTTAGGTCTGGGGAAAATGATGTGGAATACAATCACAACATGGAGTTGGAGGAAGGAGATATTGTGGAGGAGGCAGCTTCTGCCGCAGCAGGTGCCTCGGGTATGAATGGGACCCTTTTTTCATTAAACTGCATCTTAGTATACGGAGCCTGCTTTCCATCCTTCTCCTTGTTCTCTCACTGCCACGTCAGAGGCAACGCAGAGCTGTGTATTCTGCAGGATTTTCTATTTTTGGAACTGCTGCATCATGTACCGTATGTGGAGATTATTGCAATGTAGGGCAGTCTTCCCATTGGCTCACAGTCATGAGAGGTTTGCAGCTGAATTTCCTTAAGGGCTTTTAAAAAACGCATCAATGGAGTGCTGACGCTTCCCAGTCTTCTTTTTTAAAAAGAAAAGAAAAAAGTACTCTTAAGTAGAGCCGGTGGTTGATTTCCTCTTTTGCCTTTTACTCATTTTCCTTTTCCCTTGGGAGTGTTGACACTTTATCTTAAACAGTGTGATCTTACTGCATAAGCTTCCTTACTGGGGTGAGGAAGGGATGAAATGTGTGAACCTCTTAAGTATCAAGTGGAGAGGAGTCCAAGGGAATAGTGCCTATAAATTTGACTAATTCAGACACAGATTCTTCATCTGTGGCTGGGATTTTGAAAGCTCTTGGAAGGTTTCTTTTTAAATAAGCACTTAAGATACCAGTTCTAGCAAAGATCTGTCAATTATTCTGCTGGGAGGGAAGCGTTGATGGTGTTGTATTGCAGTTCTCCTTATAACTGTCTAAATCCTATTGTGGCTCAGATAGCAATCACTGGTATACGACAGTTAAATTATACCTCTGTTAGAATTCCTTCTGAGCCAGGAAATTAATTCATATTTAGCTGATTAATACCACCCCCTTTACAGGAACAGAGGTGGAGGCATAATGTCTGCAGAACTAAGTGATTGATTGTGTTCCCTAGCCTTCTCTTTTTAAAAGTGTTTGCTGTCTGTAAAATCCTCCCTCACTGGTGTCTGTCTGTAACCCACTCAATTCTGAGGAATCTCCAATTTTGCTAATTGCGTGTTCTTAATCACCTGCTTTGCCAGAGCCCCTTAGTGGCTTTTTATATGGGTGTTTATTTTCCCCATTCAACTAACTTACAGCGGGCAACTAGATACACTGTTTCCCTGCACAGACTTTTGCACCAAGAGTAGTTTGGCTACAATCCTGTCAGACACACATACTGAATTCACTATTTGGGAGAGTGGAGGTTGGCAACTGCAGCGGACGGGGCACTGCCCCACCAACCTCAACCTGCCCTCAGCCAGCCTCTGCCTGCCTGTCTTCTTACTTACAACCAGTCCAGGGAGTGGTGCTGCCTGTCGGCTTCCTCCTCCTTAGCGTTGCCCTTGTACAACTCAGCAGGGAGAAAGGTGGGAACAAAATTAGAACTATTAGAGCCAGTGTGGTTAAGAGCAGTAGACTCGTAATCTGGTGAACCGGGTTTGCGTCTCCGCTCCTCCACATGCAGCTGCTGGGTGACCTTGGGCTAGTCACACTTCTCTCTGAAGTCTTTCAGCCCCACTCACCTCACAGAGTGTTTGTTGTGGGGGAGGAAGGGAAAGGAGAATGTTAGCCGCTTTGAGACTCCTTCAGGTAGTGGATATCAAATCCAAACTCCTCCTCTTCTACTACTCTTCTCCTGTTGGTCTTTCTGCCTTCCATCTCACCAGTCCCAATGGGCGGCAGCCACCCCTAACTTTAGAAGGCCTCCGCTGCTGAATGTGAAGTGCTTTGGATATTCTTAAAGCGTTATAGAAACACTAATCGGACCATCGGCTGTGGGGAGGACTGCAGGGCCTGCTCCCTTCCAGGGCCTTTTCCAACTGGCCCAGGGGGCGTGGCCCAGGCCCTTATTTGGAACAAACTTTTGGGGAAGTTGGGAAGTGTTCTGCGATTGCTTCCCTGTTCCAAGTGGTTAATGTGTTTTAAAATGTCCTCAAGCAGTCGGTGGCAATTTAAATTTGTATTTCTTTTTTCCTTTGTTGGGGGTTGGTGGGTGGGATGGATATTTGGTTGGGGATTAATTTTAGTATAATTGTTCTGTTTTTGTTTTTTGTTGTTTTATTGGTTCTGTATAGTTTGTGTTTTGTTTTTAAGGGGCGGGATCAGGGCTGCCTGGGAGTGGGGCCCCAGCCAACACGATGGCTGGGACAAGTTCCACAGGGGGGGAAGCACTGGGACATCCGATCTCGGTGATCATGGGCAGGAGGAGGAGTTACGCTAAGACCAGACCATGTCATTACCGAGGAGGCAGGTTTAGTCGTTGTTTGAGGACTATCCCTGCCTCCGGGTCTGGCCTTGACCGGATGGATACTGGAATCAACAGGGGAAACCCACATGACCTGAAAGTGTTGCTGTGCAATGCCAGGTCAATTATGAATAAAACCACTGCCATCCACGACCTGATTGTGGATGGAGGATTTGACCTGGCATGTGTGACAGAGACCTGGTTGGAGGAAGCAGGTGGGCCTGTCCTTGCTGCTGCTTGCCCACCAGGTTTCTCTTATGCACAGCAACCCAGGTCATGTGGGTGGGGAGGGGGGGGGTTGCAGTGATTTTTAGGAAGTCATTAGCTTGCATCAGGCGTCCTACTGGGAAGACCCAGTTTTCTGAGTGCATGTTCTGGAAGTTGGGCAATAGGGGCAGTACAGGATTCCTTTTGGTGTACCGACCTCCCCGCTGCACCAAGGATTCCCTGTCCGAGCTGCTTCAGGTCGTGGCGGATGTTCTCCTGGAGACACCTAGTTTGGTTGTCCTAGGGGATTTTAACATCCACGCCGACACAACCTTACAAGGGGCCGCTCGGGACTTCGTGGAAAGCATGGCCTCCATGGGGCTGTCCCTGAATAAGTTTGGCCCAACTCATAGTCATGGACATGCCTTAGACCTGGTATTCACCTCTAGTGACGTGGATGATCTGACACTAAGTAAAAGTGAAACAAAAGAAGTGCCATGGTCAGATCACTTCCTGGTGCAACTGGACTTCTCCGCGACCCTTCCCCTCTGCAGGGAGGTGGGACCAATTCGGATGGTCCGCCCCCGCCACTTAATGGATCCAAATGGTTTCCAGAGAGTGGTAGGGGATGCTTTATCCCATGTTGATGGCCTTTCAGCTGATTCCCTGGTGGCCCGCTGGAATGCGGAGTTAACCAGGGCTATCGACTGTCTGGCTCCGAAGCGCCCTCTCCGATTGCATGGAGCCCGGACAGCCCCGTGGTTTTCTTCGGAGCTGAGGGCGATGAAACAATCGCTGAGACGGCTAGAGCGTCGGTGGCAGAAAACTCACTCCGAATCTGATCGGACACAGGTTAGAGCTCAACGTTGAGCCTACCAAGTGGCGATAGCAACGGCGAAGAAGACTTTCTTCACTGCCTCTATTGCATCTGCAGAAAATAGTAGCAGGAGACTCTTTCAGGTGGTTCGCAATTTAACGGAACCACCTTTACCACCGGGGCCTTGTAAAGACCCCAAGATCTCTTGCAACGATTTTGCAAAGTTTTTTGCAGATAAAATCACTCATATTCGGAAGGAGCTAGACACCACCGTGGGAGCAGGGCCGGGGCGGGAGAGTGCTAGAGCCCTGTCTGGTCAAGTTGCATGGAATCAATTTCAATCCGTTACCCCCGAGATGTGGACAGGCTGCTTGGACACGTGAAACCAACCACCTGTCTCCTTGATCCTTGCCCATCCTGGCTAATAAACGCAAGCCAGGAAGGGCTGGGCGATGGGCTCTGCGGGGTGGTGAATGCTTCCCTGTGAGGGAACATTCCCAGATCCGCTGAAAGAGGCGGTCATTAAACCGCTTCTTAAAAAACGATCTTTAGACCCAGCCAGTATGGCCAACTATCGCCCAGTCTCAAATCTTCCATTCTTGGGCAAGGTGATTGAGCGCGTGGTTGCTGAACAACTCCAGGCACGCCTGGAGGATGCGGACCATTTGGATCCCTTCCAATCGGGGTTCAGGCCTCATCATGGGACTGAAACTGCCTTGGTCGCACTGGTTGATGATCCCCAGGCGAGCTAGGGACAAAGGTGAGAGTTGTTTCCTGGTTCTGCTGGATCTTTCAGCGGCCTTTGATACAATCGACCATAACATCCTTCTGGACCGTCTAGAGGGGTTGGGAGCTGGGGGCACTGTTATACAGTGGTTTCGCTCCTTCCTCCTGGGCCGTGTTCAGAAAGTGGGGGGGGGGGATGAGTGTTCAGACCCTTGGGCCCTCACTTCCGTCCTCTCCCCCATGCTTTTTAACATCTATATGAAGCCGCTGGGAGAGATCATCAGGGGGTTTGGACTGGGTATCCATCAATATGCAGATGATACCCAGCTCTACCTCTCTTTCAAATCAGAACCAGTGAAGGTGGTGAAGGTCCTGTGTGAGTGTCTGGAGGCGGCTGGAGGATGGATGGCGGCTAATGGATTGAAGTTGAATCCTGACAAGACAGAAGTACTGTTTTTGGGGGACGGGCGGGCTGGTGTGGAGGACTCCCTGGTCCTGAATAGGGTAACTGTGCCCCTGAAGGACCAGGTGCGCAGCCTGGGAGTCATTTTGGACTCACAGCTGTCCATGGAGGCGCAGGTCAATTCTGTATCCAGGGCAGCTGTCTACCAACTCCACCTGGTACGCAGGCTGAGACCCTACCTGCCCGTGGACTGTCTCGCCAGAGTGGTGCATGCTCTAGTTATCTCCCGCTTTGACTACTGCAATGGGCTCTACGTGGGGCTACCTTTGAAGGTGACTCAGAAACTACAACTAATCCAGAACGCGGCAGCTAGACTGGTGACTGGGGGCGGCCGCCGAGACCACATAACACTGGTCTTGAAAGACCTACATTGGCTCCCAGTACGTTTCCGAGCACAATTCAAAGTGCTGGTGTTGACCTTTAAAGCCCTAAACGGCCTTGGCCCAGTATACCTGAAGGAGCGTCTCCACCCCCATCGTTCTGCCCGGACGCTGAGGTCCAACGCCGAGGGCCTTCTGGCGGTTCCCTCACTGCAAGAAGCAAAGCTACAGGGAACCAGGCAGAGGGCCTTCTCGGTAGTGGCGCCCGCCCTGTGGAACGCCCTCCCATCAGATGTCAAAACGATAAACAACTACCTGACATTCAGAAGACATCTTAAGGCAGCCCTGTTCAGGGAAGTTTTTAATGTATGATATTTTCGTGTTTTTTGGTTTCTATGGAAGCCGCCCAGAGTGGCTGGGGAAACCCAGCCAGATGGGCGGGGTACAAATAATAAATTATTATTATTATTATTATTATTATTATTGTTGTTGTTATTATTACTAAGCATTCTTCTCCTCCTTCCAGGTGGTAGCCATGGCTATCCCAATGCAAGCAGCCGCATGTCCAGGAGGGGAGGAAGCGCACTAGGCTCTTCAGCCAGTAGCAGCTTACTTGACATAGACCCATTGATTTTAATTCACCTGTTGGACCTGAAGGACAGGAATGGGATGGAAAACCTGTGGGGCCTACAGCCACGCCCTCCTGCTTCACTGCTGCAGAACAGAGGTGAGTGGATGGAACCTCCCCCCCCCCCCATCCAATCAACAGCATTAACAGGATGGAGCTTTCTGAATGGTTTCCTGTTCAAATTGCTTTCCTGTACTTGGAATGGTTTTTAATGTGAAGCAACAGAATGTACTTCCATCATCCAGTTGTGTGTTTAAGTCGAAACCTTTGTGTGTCTTGGAATTAGCTGCTAAAGCTGTGCAATGCTAGGTTTGTGTCTGTCACATAGGGTCTCTTTCTGGGAAGGATTTATAGTCTGCACTAGTTTCCCCCAACCTCAGTTCTGCCCATCCTCATCTCCTAAGATGTTTTAGACCATAACTTCCATCAGCTTCAGCCGTCAGGGATGATGGGAGTTGGAGTTTAAAATATTTGGAGGGCACCGGGTTGGAGAAAGCTGAACCCGAACCTGAACCTTGAAGACAACCAAGGGGGTGTGCATGAGGTTGGATGTAGACATTTGACTTAAACCAGATATCTTAGGGTTTTTATCCAGTGTTGTCCACATAACTTACTGTGGTTGTCCAGCCTAAGAATTCTCTAATACATTCCAGTTCTGTTTTCTTTTAGTAGCATACTTGCTGCTGCAGATGCTTCTCCTTGGTGTTGTTTAAGATGCCTGCAGTCCTCAGCCCTTGGCTCATCTGAGCTCTTAGAGAGGCAGGCATGATCTCAGGGCAAACCAGCCATGTTTGCCATATTTTCCTCTGTCTTTCAAACACTGGAGATGTATCTTAGCCTTAACTGGGCACGTGCCAGAGGAAAGGTGACCTAACCGTACACGTCCTTTTGTTGCTACAAACCAGTGAAGGTCAAACTTTAATGTTTTTATTTTGTTTGGAGTTAATTGGCCTGGAGCCACTGATACCTGGTTTCAGGTCACTTTGAAGCAACCATTTTGTTGACTTTAGAGAACAGAGGATAAAATGATGATCCATCTGGTACACACAGACACACAGACACACTTTTTCTTCTTTCCATAGCAACACCTCTTGTACTGTCAGCTCTAAAGATAGGAAGGGAGAGAGAGAGGCTGGAACAGAACTTGACTGCTACAGTCTGGCAAAATTAAGCAGGCTTCATGTTATCAGTAGAAAGAGAGGTGGCTAAGTGGCTTGTGAAGTTATCCAGATTCTTAGGCAGGGGGATAATGACAAGGTGGCCACTGACAAGGGAGCTCTAAATTTCAGCTAGGAGTGAGATGATGGGGAGCGAACTTTACTGCCGTTTCCATCGCCATGTTTCGTGGTACATGTGTTGTGATTCTTTGAGTGGGCAGAGGAAGAGATCTCATGAATTATATCGTGTCTTGTTGGAATGCAGCTGGGATAACTACAGCAAATTTAAGGATTTAAATGAGCATTCTGATGTATATCCAGATGCACATTCTGAGCAGAACCCAGAGCTTCAGAGCGAAGGCAGTGCTGCTTCAGTTTGCCTTCACTGATGTGCCTGCATGGCCACATCTGATTGGTTTCCAACCGCATTCACTTCTGCTGTGCAGACTGCATGGTTTGTGCTGGTTCTGTAGTTGCCATTATGTGTGGTGTACACAGAACAGCCAACAGAATGAAATCATGGGCTCTGTGATTGTGAAACTAGCTGGGGAGCAGAAAAGGCATCTTCCACGGTGCAAGGCCCAGGTATTTGCTCTCTGTCTATAGTCATTGTCTTGCTGGGCTTCTGACTTTTTTCCTCCATTTCCTCTCTGTCAAGCATCGTATTCTCTCAAAGAGAGGGATCAGCGGAGGCACCAGGCCATGTGGCGTGTTCCGCCAGACTTGAAGATGCTGAAGAGGTTGAAAAGCCAGATGGCCGAAGTCCGCAGTAAAATGTCAGATGTGAAGAACCAGCTGTCGGAGGTCCGGAGCAGCAATGCTTCTGATGGGCCAACCGCTTACTCGTTTCCTGGTGACCAGGGAACCTTGGCTACTTGTGGGACGGAGAGCTACAACAAGCTGCAAGAACTTGGGAGGGAGCTGCTGACAAAATCATCCCTCTCTAGCTGCTACATACGGAATTGTAAGTGGGGAAGGGGGCTTAATTGTCCCTTTTTTGCAGAATGGGGTCTGTCTGCCTGAGAACAGAAGTATGCTGCCTTTCTATAGCCTAGCCGTGAGTGCGCCTACTCTGAAGGTGGCAAAAGAAGCTGATAGCACGCGCTCATGGTTCCATTGGAATGGTTTTAAATAAACCTTTCCAGCCAGACATTTTGATTTGTGGATTTACATGTCCAGCAGCTTGGAAGCCTATATAGTTTTCTGATCCAATTTCAAACCGACTGCGCCTGTACTGTGAATGTTAAACAGCTCTTGCCAAAGCAGCCACCATGATGGTGGTTCTCTTGAGGGTTGTTTTTACTCAAGTTAGTGGCCTCCTGGGATTCTAAGAATTCCAGCCCTGGGGAGTGTTGAAACATGCAAGTGTTGAAACAATCCAAAAAAAGACTTTCAGATGAGGTTCCTCATGTGGTGCGTTTCTGGTGCTTCACACAGGGCAGAGCAGGCCTGCATAACTTGATCTACCAAGCCCGGCACATGCCTGAGCCTATTGTGGCTTTCTCCAGGCGCATTCCATGATGTTGCAGTTGTGTAGGTTGAAAGATCAGGAGGGTTATTAAGCTGCTGGGAAGCTGTGTTCTGCTTGATAGACTGCAGCAGGCAGGCCCGGTGTAGAAATAATTCATTAGAATTTAAATGAAGCAAAACCTTCAATAGATTGATTTGATTTATTACAGTCACAGACCAATAAAAGTTGATGCAAACAGGTTCATTTACATAATAAGAGAACAGACAGAGGAGCCGAAAGGGACTTCTTCCTTTACTCTCTGCTTTCTCATTTGTATTGAGGATAGAGATAATTTAACTAATGTATGAAGAATCATCGCTTACACAGCAAGATAACAGGATTTCAGCGGGTCTACTGGGTAGAGAGTTCTTAATAACAATTAAGTAGGAGCCTCTTCATGTACCCAAGGATCGTAGGCTGCTTCCTTACCCTGGGTCAGGCCCCTCATCTCAATAGCTGAATATTATCTACTCTAACAGTAGTTCTCCAGGGTCTCCAGCAGAGACAGGTCTTTCCTATCTGTGCTTCCAGAATATGCTTTTAGCTAGACACCAGAAACTGAACCTTCTGCATTCAATGCACGTGCTCACACTGAGCTGTGCCCCCACTAGATGCTCTGTGATCTCCCATCCCCAGAACTGGAATTACGAAGCTTTTAATCAGTTTAGGTGACAGATGTGCTTTGAGGTGCTCTGGTTTAGATACTAAATAACTTCCGTTGTAGCAGCAGTTTTCAATGATGGAGAGTAATTAAACTTGCAGAGTGAGAAAGGCATGTGGGGAGGTTTACCCTAAGAAAGGGAATGTCCCATCTCCCTGGGGGCCAAGTGGGATGTCACCCTCATTTTCAGAGTCATTACTGAAAGATGTGATAATGGTAAGATTAGTCGGCGTATCTTTGTTATTTTTTGTTTTTTAATGCTGGTTATTTTAAATGTAGGTTTCCTTTTCTAAATCTTGCAGCCACAAATAAGAAAATTCATTCAAGCAAAGCTAGTCGAAGTGGAGCAGCAGGGAGTCTGTCTCTGCGAAGAGCAATGGATTGTGGAGATGGAAATCTTCACTTGAAGGGAGATTGTCAGATTTCCTCTGAAGGTATAAACAGGTTGTGTGTGTGTGTGTGTGTGTGTGTGTGTGTGTGAGAGAGAGAGAGAGAGAGAGAGAGAGAGATTTCCCTGGTAACTACTGCATATTGAGATTCCAAATTGCTGTTAATAGAGCAGCAGGGGTAGCCAACATGGTGTCCTCCAGACTCCATCATCCCTGACCATTGGCCATGCTGGCTGGGGCTGATGTGTGTTGAAGTCCAGTGACATATGGAGGAGACCCCAATGTCTACCCTTGCGATAGAAAGTTGTGCACAAACCAAACCACCCAAAGTATCCAGGCTTGACAATATACAGTATTTTCAAAAGTATGGATTGTGTGCTGCAACATTGGGATCCCATTGTTATAGCCTGGGTGGCCATGTGACATACTTGCCTTGCCTTTCCATAGGTTGCCTGGGAAACCCAAAGCCCAGCAGTAGGCATGGCTCCCCCAGGTCCTTGACCAACGGCTGTGCCTCAGAGCCATTGTCTAAGCCCGAAGACAGGCAATGTGAAGTCTCAGATTCTGATGTGGGTGCATGTGGCTTAAATGGCATATTGCCTGTGGAAAAGGCCAGGAAAATAACTGCTGTGGGGTAAGTTTGTGTTGCTCAGTTAGCCTGTTTGTGGCTTCAAAGAAAGGAACATCATTTTATTCTCACCTTGTGGCTTTTGTAGCATATTTCTCAACTTGGGGTCCCTCTTTCCCATCCTCTGCTTTTCACTCTTGGGAGATGCTCAGTAGTTAATGCTACATATATAATAAATTTACCTGCACCAGAAAACCACCATATATTAAAAGTAGCCCATGTTTTCTCTGGCATGTGCCCGCTTTACTTGTATTTGTTGAAAATGTTGGCTGAAGTAGTGTGCTTGACAGGGGAGTATTTGCAGAGGGGCAATATGGTGGGTGGTCCTTTGTAAAAGACTGATAGCCATGTAAGGCTTTGGGGCCCCAAACTGCTGTCTGTAGGTACCATGGCACCCTCAGGCGCTCCTTGTGTGCCTGGCAAGGTCCCCTGCTCCTCCCATTTTTTTTGAATAGTATTTATTCAGATTGCACGGGCGGCTGCTTTTTTATCTTTTTGGGAGGTTTATTTAGGTGGGTTACCTGTTTGGAAAGGGGGTTCTGAACATAGCCACTTTTTATTCTGTGAAATTGATATTTTGGGGTGCCTGTGAAGGTTTCTTACAACTTCCAAATGTGCCTCCAGGCTGTAATCCCAGTTGCTGGAATCACAAGCTGGGAAAGTGTTGTTGCAGTCAGGTCCTGTTTGCAGCCTTTCCACAGGCATCCACTTGGCCTCTGTGCGAACAGGATGCTGGATGGGCCATTTGCCTGACCTGGCAGAGTTCTTCTGTTCTCCTTACTTTCTTACGTAAAAGTTTGGGCATGGAGACTTGACCTTCTAGACTTGGTAGTTGTTGACTGCATGATTTCAGTTTAACCCCAGCAACCAAGTGCCTTTTTAAATAACAAAAGCTTGAGCTTCTTGGCAGTACTAGCTTAGCACTGAATGTCCTTGGCTGCTTTGTAAAACCTGCCCTGCCTCTTCCTCTTAGACCCAATTCAAATCGATGCCGCGTGGAAACAACAGAGCCTGCTGACTTAGAAAACAACACGGAGGCTGGAGAGCTGCAGGTGGTGCTCTCTGAGGGAGCCTCAGCAGCAGGGGCAGAAGAAGGTAAACCCAAGGCTGTTTCGGTTTTGCAGGGAAACGGGCCCAATAACTAAAAAAGCAGGAATGTCTCTTCACATGCATCAAGGACTCAGTAACCTTGCAGGTTCAAGTATTGTGAATCTAAAGAAGCAGCTGTGGTTGTCGGTACAAAGAGCCTTCTAATGAACTTCCTTCTCTTACTATTCCACACGTTTGGAATCTTGCAAATCACTAGCTGGAAAGCCAAGCTGTACTCGGTAGCTTGCTTGGGGTTGGGCTTAAGTTAGTGGTCTGAGGTGCAGAGGGACTTTGTTACTTACCTTCCATGCAGGGCTGTAATGTGTTGTTAGCCAGTGCAAAGAGAGCCTGTATTAGCATGCCTTCTATATCCAGGAGGCTCCTGGTTCAATCTGCCCCTGTTCTTGGATCCTTGGAGGACCTTCTTCCTGTCTGAGTAAACTGTAGGAGTTGTATGTAGTCCAATGACATCTGGAGGGCACCAGGTGGGTCTAACCATTCAGCAACAGGAGTATCCAGAGCAGTGCTTTGAAGGTCAGGTGTGTACCTCAAGAGAATGCAGAACAAGTTTCTGCTATAGCCATGCAGTCAGTGGGTTGCCTCTGGGAAACATTTTCCATCTCTCACCTCGGCTCTTCCATCTGTGAAACTGGAATAAGTGGCTTGCCTCACAGAAGGAGGTTGTGCTAATGAGCAAAGGGGCTGTTTATCTCTCTTGAGCAGTGGGCTGAGGTTGCTGTGAGGTCCTCTTGGCAATGATTGTGGCTTAGTTGGGGTTCTTATGCATCTTTAGAATGCAATCCAAAGCAAGCTTAGCAGCAGTGGGGAAGACTTTGCTTTTCCCTATGGAAACAAGAGGCCACCCTGGGGCAGGGAGTAGGTTGTTCATTTAGAAGGTCTCCCCACCCACCCCCTGCCACTCACACTTTTCTTGCAAAGCTCTGCCTTCTACCCCTGCAGGCATTTGAATTTCAATGTGTGACGGCACTAAGGTGCCAGCATCCACCACCGTTATCTGCGCAGGGCAGTCTTGCGTAGGTGTTGCAGGAGGCGTGTCTGACATCAGGCTGAAATTCCTTCTTAGTCACTCTGCTTTGCAGTTTGGCTGTCGTAGGAGGCAGCAGGAAGAAGTCAGACACACTAATTTATTGGTTTTTTTTAAACCTGCATTATGGAAAACCCCGTTCCTCCTTATTTCCTTTTGTTAAGGGAATCGGAAGCAGCAGAACCCTTTTGGTTTGGCTTTTTGTAGCCATGGAGACGGAGAATGTTGGCAGTTCTCTGTTAATACTCAAGGACAAAGTTAATTGGGAGCCTGATGTTGTAGTGTGATGCTCTGAGCTGGGGAAACCTCACTCTGACGTTTAGGTTCTCTTTGTATGTGAAACGGGGAGTGCCTTCCTAAATGGAGCTGCTTGGCAGAAGCCCTACAGCACCTTGGCCCTTCTATTGAAACTCCCCAGATGTGCTTTACAGCCTCTCTGTGATCTGGAAAAGTGTCCTGATTTGCAGGGTAGCACTTGGAGAAGCTGGGTGGTATGAACCTGCTTAAGGAGGCTACGGCACTGCCTTCAGCTGCTAAATATAGATAACGTTTTGACTTTGGAGCTTTTAGAAAAACAGTGATTCACATGTGCTGCTGGTGGCAAGAGGGCAGTGCTGGCTGGCTGGCTACCAACTGCAAAAAGCAGCTTAAATAGTGGAAGCAAAGACTATCATTAGATGGATTTACTGAAGTAAGAGTAAAAAAGAGATTACGTTGGTCTGCAGTGAAAACAACATGTGGCTAACAGTCCGGTCCTCAACATGTGAACTTCAGAACAAGTTATATTGATGTCAGTGGGTTTTACTTTTTAGTGCACTGAGGATTATTTGTAGCAGACATAGAAGCTTAACATAGAGTAGAAAAGGAATATATATAACCTGTCAGCCAGTCCAGGCCATGAGGAATTCTGGTTAAAATTATAGCTTTCATTAAAAAACACAAAAAAACCTAGAGACAATACGTAGTTGCCCACACATTTGAATGTTGGTAACAAAAATGACTCAGAATTGGAAACTAGGAAGGAAGCAAAATGGAGAGCACTGGACTTCCTCTAAGGTTCCTTCTGTTCAGATGGAACCAGGCATCTAGTGATGAGTGCTGCTCCCATTGACCAGTGGAGTCAGGACATGGAGACTTCAAAATTTCTACTGGGGAAATGATCCGGTCATATTTGGAAGTCCTACTCCTGAGGAAATACACACCAGAGGTAGCACTCAGGTATTGATGCTGAAAAATCCTTCAGAGCATTCAGGCATCAGATTCCATAAGTTTCCAGGAATAGAACATCCTAATAGGTCCTAGAATTGCTACACTCAAACCAAACCTTACTAGAAACCCCTCTTATATAATTCAAAGCTGCATTAAGTATTATTATTGTATTATTTGTCTGAACTCTGTAAACCAGGGGTCAGCAACCTGTGGCCCATGGGCCACAAGCGGCCCACAGGGGTCGTTTAAACGGCCCACGAGTCGCCCCTGAACTGAGCTGTCTGCTCGGCAAGTCACCACCCGCTGTGCTAAACCAGCGGAGCGGGGACTTGCTTCCATGGTGCCGGAAATTGTGTCTGCACATGCGCAGATGCTGGAAATCACGCCCGCGCAGATGCAATCCAGTCCACAGAGCGATCTCTGCGGGAGTGAACTGGCCCAGCTGAGGTAAACCTTGCCGACCCGTGCTGTAAACCATCCTGGGGCTATAGGACAGGGATCAGAGCTTTAAAAACTAATTTTCAAAGTGTTGAAATATAACTAGAAGTGAGACAGTAACAACTGTCATAAAGAGTCCTTTCTAAGGTTTTAACTAGGTTGGCCTTCTTAGGGTCATTGAACTTGTGGCTCAAAGGGCTGATGCACCCCCGTCTCCCAGTTTACCCCCATGGGAATGCAGATCTTGAGAGGAAACAGGTTTCCATTGATAAAGAGAAATACCCAAAGAAAAACTTGGGCCTTATCCAGGGTGAATCTGAATATCCTGCTCTGCTTGAGGATGAGGAACTGCTCTGTGACTCTGCTCTGAGTCCCCTGAGGCAGTGGGTTTGCTGCAGCTTCATCTTTTGACTTGACTGCCTAATTGACTGCCTAACTCTGCTTACTCAGTTCTCACAATTCTGGGTGGCCAGTTTTGGAATCTTGCTGAGAAAGAGTAGCCAAATTTGCAAGATTTCAGCTAGTGCCCATTAAAATGTGGAACTTCTTTTGATTGCTCAAATAGTGTAAACGAACTGTGGTGCTTCAGCTCTTCAATAATTTCCTGTGATGCTGGTTCTTCCTGTTCATCAAGTCTCCCCCCACCACATCACTCCATAGGAGGTGTTAACCTCTGAGAGAATGATTTTATTCTCTTTCCAAGGCTCCATGTTGCTTTCTGGGCCGACAAGGCTGGGAAGCTTGAGTGTTTTTTAGATCTAGATTGCAGTTCTCAGGGAAGAGACTGAAGCTGTTGGTGCTTTTTTTGAGAGCGGTTTCTAGAGCCTCAGCAATCTCTCCTCCTCCTTGCTGTGTGCAGCTGGGCTTTGCCAGAAGCACATCCTTCACCTCCTGCCAGGCATGAGCAGTGACAGTGACATTGAATGCGACACAGAGAATGAAGAGCAGGAGGATGGGGAAGCTGCCAGTGCCGCTCCAGATGTCTTCAGCCAGGCTTTCCAGTCCCAGCCTTCAAGTGACGGTAGGTAAGGAGGCTGTCAGACAGGGATCAGGGCTGGGGAAAAAACTCAGCATCTAGGTCAACTGTCCCCCACCTGGGACCTTCCAGATGTTTCAGACTACAACTCCCATCAGCCCCAGCCAGTGCTGGTTGGGGCTGATGGAAGTTATAGTTCAAAACATCCGAAGGGCACAGGCCAAGGGGGGCCAGCTTATATGTTGCAAATACTTTCGCTTTACCTAGTTCTGTGAGCTTCTGATTTTGTACTGATGGTTCTTATCTAGTGCTATTCCCAATATTACCATCTGCCACTCTCCCTCTCTCTCTCTCTCTCTCTCTCTCTCTCACACACACACACACACACACACACACCGTAGTTACACCCTTGGATCCTGAAGATGCCAATATTTAAACTCTGACCTCCTCAGCGTTCCTAGTTATGAAGCAGAGAGGACTCCCCCAAAGAGGCAATGGCAGTTCTGTTGATTTGTGTGTGCCTTCTTATTGCAGTATGGTTGCCTTAGCAACTGCATAGGCTTCATGCATCACCACTCTCTCTCCTTTCACTGAAAGGACCACATTGGTGATGCAGCCTGGATGGGCACATGGTCGTGAAGACTGCCTCTTGCATGGTGTAGGAGGACCTTCACTTGAGTGTCTTGCAAGTAGGACAAACATCCCCTACCCATATTGCATAGGGATCTTGGAAATTGAGCAACTCAATGCAAGCACAGTATAGTGGACACATTGCTCAATGTGTCAGTGTTATAGTACAGGTATTTTCCATCATCATATGTTCAGGGGAAAGCTGTGTGAGAAGCAGCCCCCCCCCCCACCTTGCATTATATGGGCTGCATTATATAAAATACTACTACTACTTATTTTAAAAAGTTATTTGAAACTGCTTTTGGTGTGTTGTGTTCTAAATCCCGGTTGTTTGTGTGTTCAGCCTTTGAGCTATGCTCAGTTTTTCCTGAGGGTGACCAAACAGGCCCTGAAGACCTCCCTTTTGCCACCGGAAAGGACGGCAGCACAAGGTAAATGGCAAAGGAACTGCTGTTGGTTTCTGTGTGACTTGAAAGTCTCATTGTGGCAAATGACTTCAGTCACCCTTGATACATTAACTTTTATGAGGGTTTGGGACCTGTGGAGTGAGGCAGCTACCAGAGAAAACTGCCATTCTGGCACAAGTAACTTTCTGCCTAGGTGATATTGTAACATCTTACGACTTGATAGGTTTCCTCACTCTTTATGCTTCTGTCAAAAACTGACTTTCCAGGAGGATGAGATCCTGCTGAAGCATTGCAGTACATAGTTGTGTATTTGCATTGTTGTTGCGGGGGACATTAGGCTGCTCCGAGAGCTACTTGCTTTGCTTTCTCCTTTTTTGTTCATAATTCTAGGCTTGGGTTCTTTAAACCAGGCTGGAAAAAAATACTTCAGGTGTATCCCTTCTCTTTGCTCCCCCCCCCCCGAATGTTGACTTGGACTACTTCTGATAAGAAATTTCTTTCTCTCTCTGGCCCAGGTAGAGCATGAGGTAGCAGAGGCTACCCGAAGATGGATTAGCATTCATTAGCCTGTTGAAGGTGGCTGGATGAAGCATCACTGGGTCCCTCTTAATTCACCTGCATTGTTTCTGGTAATGCCTTGTGCACATTTCCTTGCTCCTTCCGGTCCTTTTCCTACTGAAAATCTAGCTGTACTCGCTTTTCTGATCCTGCTCGGTTGTCAACCTGCACCCTGCGTGCCTCTAAAAGGTGCTGGAGCCTCAGCCTTGCTCTTCATAGCTGAGGAGTTTGGGATGGGAGAGGGAGAAGGGGAAGGGAATGCCCACCCCACCTTTATTTTTAAGTGAATTGAACTGACACTAAAGCTGTTACACTTCTGATTCCTGAGCTACTTACAGTGAAATGCCTCTATCCATGAGTCTCTCCTCTCTCCCCATTAGTCCATTTTTGGCCAGTTGAAAACTTTGTTGCCAAACTCTTTTGCCACTGTGCATTGCATTTGAGCTGCTAAAGGTGTTCTGTGAAGCTAAGCTGCATTGGCTGTTTTCTTTTAAGCATGAGTTACTGTATAAATGTTTGTTGCGTCCTCCTGAATGTTGTACTTAATGGAAGGATTTATTCTTGTCGTTTAACTGCTGTAAAAATTCATATAGTTCAGATGAAAATGGTTTGCACTTTTAATTAATAAAATGAACATGGAAATGACAGCGCTTGTGCAGTTTAAACCACAGACCTTGGACTGAAAGGGATATTGTGTGTGGTATGGGGATGGCAGATTGTATGCAAGAAATAGCTGTTAAAATGCCCTGATTGTTACAAGCTGGTGAAGGGAGAGTGCCTAAAGCAGAGAATGATGTATATCCTTAGGACTTCATATCAATGCAGCAGCAGTGATGAAGGTGTTTAAGGTTGGGTCTGATCCAGTGGGTAAACTTGGCCACATCCCTCTGCCAGTTGATATACCACTTGCTTTATTGATCATAGCGTGATTGCTGAAATTTCCCAACCCACGCTTCATAGTGCCCACGTTAGGCACAAAGATGTAACATTTTCTCTTGAAAGTGTAGCTTGCACTGGGTAAGGTCAATTCTAATACTCCAAAATGTCAAGCCATTTGCAAGTTCCTCTGGTGATATTTTCAGTTAGAACAGCAAGACTGTGCTTAGTAGCAGAATTGAAGTCCTGTTGTTGCCTGCCGTAAGATTCCCCCCCCCCCAACTTAGCTCCTTTTGAAAAGTGACTTTGTTTTCCCCTCTTTAAAATGTGGTTATTTCCCTTGAAATAAGTACACAAGAGCATAATGTTTGCTGTTTTATTAAGATATTGGTAGAAGTTGAACATAGTCCTTACCTTTTGTGAACAGCTTTAATAAATAAAATATGGCTAATACATGATTCCTACTGAACTTGTGAGCTATAGGAACAAAGTTGTCAACGGGTCCCAACAGAGTAGTAAAGTCATTTCTAGTAAACCAACCCACTTCATTAGTTTTCATGACAGCATAAGTATATTTCAACAGGAACTCATTAATACACTTGGCATTCCTAGGAATGTGCCATGGTAATGTTTTTAGTAATAAGGGTGAATCTCAGCTGGCTTTCCCCAACCTAGCTTGGTTTAGACTCTCCCTACTTCTAGAAACAAAAAAGCAACAGCCAAGAATGGTAAGTAAAACAAATCTGTTTATATTTATAAACCAAACCTTCTGATACTTGTATAATACGGTGCTGTTTAATACTGGAAGTTATAGATTAGTGTTTAATGTAATGTTAAAAGTGACTTTGTCACTTGAATGTATTCCTTGACAGTGGGCACATTCACATGGTGTGGTAAGCTCATAAACCACCATGGCTTACTGTGCATGAGTGGATTGTGCCCACTTTGCTCCTCTCAACTTATGCTAGCAGGAAACAAATCCTGATCCTTGCTTCGTCAGGGGTCATGATTTATTTTGCTCCCAGCAATCTGTAGCCAAGGTTTGCTCTTGACATACTGATCATGCTCTATTGAAACAAAACATGATCCCCGGTTCAAACATAAGACTAAGCTGGGGGGGGGGGGTCCATGATTGGTTTCCTTTCAGCATAAGCGGGGCTGAGACAAAAGAACACCAAAAGGTGCTTTCTTGGTAAGCCATTAACTGTGGCTTACTTTCATGTGCAAACTGGGCCATTGGTGCAAGACTTTAACCTCCTCCAGTTGAAGGTTTTTATGCTGCACAGCCCTAACTCATAGGCATACACAAAGCTACAGCAGCCTCGCCTTGCTTCTCTTTTTTGCATGAGAATGAGCTACATTTTGGCGGAGCCGGCTGTTCAGGTTCTCCAGAGCTGTAACAAAATTTATAGGTAACGGAAAGGACTGCTTGAATGTAATCTGCATAGTTGCTTTAATTGAATGTTCTAGGGAAAAGAGCACTGTGCCTCTGCATAAATGACAATGGACCACTAAGAACAGAAGGAGAAAGGTAATGTTATACTCGATGAGATGGAAGGTTCTAAATTTAAAAGGCATTAGCAAGTGGCAGCTGCTACTTAGGAGTGTCGGCTGCTAAAAGCCACAAGAAGCAGGAACAGGCTCTGCCAAAATAAAGGATGGATATTCTCTTCCTCATATGTCCTCCCTTGCTTTTCTGAGCCAGGAAGTGAGGGGACAAAGAAGGGAGTGCTTAGCAGGGGACCCACAGGAGTCTGCTTCCTTTTGTTGGGGGGAGGAGGGCTGAGTCACATGGAGTAGGCGGGTGTGTGCCTCCCTGGCTTCCAAACAGACAAGGACAATTGATGGCACTTCAAAATATAAATATTTTACTTCTACAACTTGTTAGTGCAAGTGAAATGGATTAATGGCTTGCTGCTCTGCTGCTATTCCATTTCTTGCAATTGGAGGCATTCCTCACAACTCTGTTAAAGCTGGAGACAGGAGACATTAGGAGAGGGATTAAATGAATCCCTTTGAAACTCACAGTGAATAAGCTCACCAGCAGGTTTTGAACAGCCTCGGTGGAGAGGCAGCCTGGAGTCTCCTGTCCTCACCAACTACCACCACTACTACTAGTGTTCCTACACAACTCATGTAGCTGATGCAGATTATGAGAACTTGAGGGCTGCTTCAGCTCTTTATTGGAAAGGTCTCATTATGCAAATGTCACCACTATTAAAATACACAGATTTACAAAACACTTTACAGACAACCAACATTAACAGTTAATAAATACAGTTAGATACCTATATTTTTTGTACATTCTCACCAGCTAAAGGATCAAAGTACAAGATACAGAACACTGAGAATATCATTAATTAAAAAGGGGAGCTTATTGCTTACGTCAGCAAGCAGCAAATAAGGGCACAGGAGTTTGAACTGAAGAGAACTACGTCCTATCACCAGTGGCATTAAGAGAAAAACACACAGCATATCACAAAGCACTGCTTTTTTTTTTTGCCTAGTGTGTAGAATTGAGCAGCTTATATTGGACCAAGAACTACTACTTTTAAATATGTATTCTACCATGGTTGAAGACTTGCCTCACAAATGGATCCTACATACTACCACTATGTAATGAAAGATGAACACTTTCTAGTTGTAACAATATTTTGTACTGGACCACACTAGGAATGGATGGCAGATTCTCTCCTGTAGGATGAACAGGATGAGCAGCAGATAATCCATGTATGAATCCACACATATGGAGTTACACTTCTTTTATAAAAAACATGAGAGCACACTCTGAGGCTAGTACTTTCCAATTATGACTGCATGTTGGGAAGAGGTCAAAACACATTTGCAACATTTTAGAATTTTGACATGTCTTCAAAGAACTGCACTTTTCCCATAGAAGCACAACTAATTGAGTAGAAGGGCATTGCAGTCTACCTTCTCCCCTGCTATGTCCTCAAGCATGGCAGCAGAAACAGCCTGCTCGTCTGCAGTTCCTCATTTCATTGGTAACACTTGATTTGTAACACAACGCACCTAAGGCTTGCAGATAAGTGGGAAAGTGCTGTTGCTCCTTAATTTTGGTTATCCCCCCCCCCCCAATCCCTGATGGGTAAAAGCCAAGACCTTTTAGCTTTCTGCACTTGATTTCTAACAGTTTCATCAAGTTTCTTGAAGAAATTGAGTTAATAAAAAGCCATTCAGAATAATTACCTAATTCTCTCTAGTCCTTAGGCAAATTATCAGTTTGGGGAGGGGTCACAGCTCAGGGGCAGAGCACCCACTTTGCATACTGGAGGTGCTGGGTTCAATCCTAGGGCTGGAAATATCTTCATGTTTGAAAATGATGGAGAGCTGCTGCTAGTCAGTGTAGACAATACTGAGCTAGACAGACCACTGGTCTGACTCAGTATAAGGCAGCTTTCTATGTTCCTATACACTAATGTCAAACTGCATTGGGCAGTGATTCTGTTGAGCTAAAACTTAATCCCCATGGAATTATGTAATGTAACATATTCAGATCTGTGTACATTTAATGCCTTAGTATTTTAGATCATTCAAGCGAATGTTAGCAACCAAGAGACCTCTTCTAACATACTGTCCCTGATTATTCTGCATTTCAGCTATTTAATGCTAAAACTGATTTTATTTATATATATATAGAGAGAGAAGTGTTTTGCTCTTTAGTATGAAGGATGGAGACAGGCAATCATCAAACCCTTCCTGAGCAACTGACAATTAGAGTTCATCTGGTCTCTTTCATTTTACAACTGCTATAGCAAGCTGCCTTCCTCTAGCTTTTCCCCAGTCCCTTCATACTCTGAAGGTCTCTTGCAAGGACCAGACAAATAGCTGAGCCAAACACTACACTGCCATATTACTGTCCCCTCTGAATGGGGAAGGGAGAACTGATGACCAAAAAGTCTGACAAGCAAGTTGCTGGCTCCATCAGTTCACAGGACAACATATTTGAATCTGAACTAGCTTTATATCAGTTTGACACCTGAGATAAATTAGGGATTGGGGAGGACACAGTGGTGGAAAGATTTAACCACTACTATTATTAGATGCAAACAGTTTTAACATTATTACTTTTTTAGTTTAAAAGACTAAAATGTCACTAAGCACCCCAAAAGACTCCAAGCTATTGAAATTTCAATATAGTTTCAACTTTAGCCACAGGAAATGATCTTTAAAAACTACAAAAATTAGTATTCCCTCTTTTTTATATGTTACATGGGGGCATAGATAAGATTAGTCTTAACTGGATATACAACAGGGGCTAGGAGTGCTCAAGTGCTAGATTCAAACCCCCTATGGCTTTTAATAATGTACCTGCAAAGGCCTGCTGCTTCCACAATGGCTCTGTTAACCTTAAAGAACCACCCCACCAACTACAACCTGGACTACTTCTGCCTTCCTCTTCCCTTCCCTCCACCCCACCTACAAAAACTGGCAGGTTTTAAAAACGAGATCCTTCAAAAAATATTGCTCCACAGACTCATCTCAAACAGGTAACACTTTTTTTTGGCAATCTCTCTTTTGAAAGAATCTCTCTCCTATTTATTCCATCGTGTCACTGTCAGTATCTAGTTGCCATGAGCAAGATGAAGCTATAGATACGTGTTTGTGTATGTGGGTAAGAGAGAGAATGTGTATGTGACATTGCTTAGAGAGAGAGAGAGAGAGAGAGAGAGAGACTGGCACACCAGCCATTATTTTATTTTTTTTAGACTGAAACACACATTCCTAGGATCTATTTACATGAGTGGTACATTCCACAATCACATGGTTCTGAAATGCTCACTCTTTTAAATTTACTCCTCATTCTGTGAATGCCTAACCTAAACTATTTGGGGGAGAGGGGCAGGAGAGGGGAATACAAAGGAGCATGCTACTTTGTACACCTCCAGAGGAGCCCAGGGTCTGGTATACAGTGGCTCTGCCTTTGCAGCAGGTGAATACTCTTGCCATGACCCCGGCAACAACTAGAGAAGCCCTGCCAGAGACGGCTTCTTATCAACTTATTTCTACGGCTGTTCGCACTGCAAGGTGAGGCCAGAGCTAACGCTTCTGTGGGGGAAAGCAGCCTGTTCTCAAAGAGAAGCATGTGGAGCTTGGGCTTGAGTCTGGCTAGTCGCTGCCACCGCTTTGCATCACAGAAGTGAAGGGGAGAGAAAATGGAAGCTCTTCCTCCCCAAGATTTGAAGTGCTCACCTTCGAGCCTGCTGGAGATGCTGTACCCGTGTGGGCTTGTGGAGCCAGAAGGAAGAGAGGCTAGCTGCTCCTGGAGACTGCTCTGCCCACCTGCAGGAGGCGCAGGGTCGGCCACTGTCTCATTCTCTGCTGATACACCCTGACCCAAGGTTGCCCTCTTTGGTTCACAAGTGCTGAACCATTGATCTGAGGACAGGCGTTTTGCACTCTGAAGTTTGCTAGCTTCTATTTTCCTCAGGTCAATATAGCCTGGGTCTTCCAACACGTTGATCCTGGAACCTGCACTCAAGGTAGTTCTGTCTGTGAAAGAATCCACTCTCCCATCGTACCCTAGATCAGCAGGTGCGGAGACCTGGTGCTGAGGCCACGGTCTCTTGCAATCCCCGTGGTTTTCTTTGTTGTCGCCGTTGTCTTCTTGCCCACCTTGGAAAGAGTTCTCTGTCCACTCTGACTCCTCACTGATGTTTACGGCCGTACTCATGTCCCTGAGAAAGACCACAATGACAGTGATGTTGTCGCTGGAGCCAGCATCTCGAGCCGAAGCCACTAACTTGTGGGCCACCATGCTGCTATCCCCATTGTTCTCCTTCAGGTGGTCAGCCACCACTTTCACTGCTTCATCAGGGTTCACGGTGTCATAGAAGCCGTCGCAGGCTAAAATGAGGTAGTCTTCCGATCCATCCAGAACTGTGGAGCCCGAGTCCGCGTCCCCACAGATGTATGGCTTGTGTTCTGCATCACCTGGAGTAGGTGGGTAAAGAGATCCAGAGAAGATTTAGGCAGCTGTGAAGTCAGGATAGATCAGTGAATTCTCTTTACCTCTTGGCTTAAGGCAGTGGAATAGTGAAGGCAGAATGCTCACTGGTTGGGAGACAAGGGCTTGAAACCTCTTGGGTGGGGACTCACTTCTAGCTCTCATTTGGCATGAAAGCCAGAAAACATGAGAAGAGGTGGAGCAAATTTAAAAGGCCTAGGAATCGACTGATGATTCAGAATGCCATCTTTTCTAAGCTACTGGCTCATGGGTGTTTAGACCTCAGGTTTGGTAAGAGGCCCACTTTTGGATTTGCACTGCTTTATGGGGATGAGAGGAAAGCTGTAAATCAAATTGGACCTTGCAAATTCAATGGGGATTCTTGAGTATAAAAAGTCCATTTTGTCTTGTGTTGAGTTTAGCATGCTGTCTTTCTCCCATACTCTGCTCATAAAGCACAGCTCTCCTAAGCAACAGCTCCCCGCATTCTGGGATGTTGCTGTAGAACTGCCTTTCCAGGACAGTGGAAAGATAAGTAACTCCTGCATTGGACATGCCCCTGCTTATCACAACAAGTGAGCCCTGCACCATGCTCTCTGGTGCAGTTAGAGAGTGCCCCAGTCAAGAGACGACTGGCAGAATGCATCTGCTTCTCTACTTATAGAGCCATCTGGTCACACTCTGGTTTAATTGGAAGTGCAATAATCTTGTGCTGTTAATCCAATAAACACCTCAATTATGACTACTAGACTTCAAGATGGACACATTGATTTGGCAAGGGAATTCTGAAGTTGGAGCTGCTTGTCCCCTCATCAGGTATACTCCTCCTGAAAGCTTCCACTTTAACTAATACAGCTAACAGCTGATGATATTTTCCACCATGCATCTGCCTAGTGTTTTATAAAGGCATATCTTTCTCTTCCCAGCTTTCTGAACTGAAAAGCGCCAACCTCTTTGTTACAGGTGTTCCTTCTTCTGTACTTCCTCCAGCTCTACAATATTCTGAGATGAGGTGTTCAGTCACCTAGATCTGAAGACAGATTTTCATAGCAACACTGTAACATCCCTTTCCCAGTGCTGAATTTGCCTTGTTAGCTACTACAGCACTCTGAGAAGACGTTTTCACTGGATCTTTCACTGTGACTACAGTATCCCTTGGCTGGGAAGTCGCAACCAATTTAGAAACTATATTTAGTCACTAAAACTCATAGGGGCTAATAAGGAAAGTAAATGAAGAAGGAAAAATAAAATAGACCAGAAGACAGGATTTCAGTTTCCTACCAATGGCTCTGGAGACAGACAGACTCCCATTGACCCGCCAAGCCCCGAACCAGACCACGCAGCCTCCGAGGGCCTCAATGCGCTTCTTCTCATCCTAAACCAGAAGGGAACACATAAGCTGGTCAAAGGCTGATGCTGGGGATTCTCCTAAATATTTCAGTGCATGCTTTCTCTCGCTCTCACACACTACAATTTACTTGCTGTGGCAATTTTCATCCATTTCCCTTTGAAGTAGAAATATGTTGGCCCTAAATTACAGTGGTACCTCGGGTTACATACGCTTCGGGTTACATACGCTTCAGGTTACAGACTCCACTAACCCAGAAATAGTACCTCGGGTTAAGAACTTTGCTTCAGGATGAGAACAGAAATTGTGCTCCGGCAGCGTGGCAGCAGCAGGAGGCCCCATTAGCTAAATGGTGCTTCTGGTTAAGAACAGTTTCAGGTTAAGTACGGACCTCTGGAACAAATTAAGTACTTAACCCGAGGTACCACTGTAATGGCTAACTACAGTAGCTAGTAGGCAACTGGACAGTGAGGGTCTGACAGGACCCAAATCAGAAGAACAGAGGGACTGCCATCATCCATCAGTTGCTTCAAAAGACACATCTTTTTCTTCCGCTTTTCCTGGCACAAAAAACTGAACCATTTGACTATGGTTTGTTATGGGGTTGTTTTTTTCTAATACTGTTTTACTGTTTATCTTCTTATGATGTTGTATTTGTTCCAAAGTTGCTTAGAAATGCTTTTATATAAATGGTGCAGTGAGCACCACACCTGTTTCCCTTCCTGTGGGGCTAGAGAACCATCCACTCTGCCATTATCCCAGGCAAGGCTCACCTCACGATCCGGTTTATGAGGTTTCATCAGCTCCACTGCTTGGCCCCCCCTGACAAGCATCACCTGGGAGTCTCCCAGCCAGGCCACATACAGCATGTTCCCTCGGATGAACGTCACAACACCTGTGGTCCCACACCGCAAGCTCTAGGGAGAAAACAGAGCCTTAGTCTTGCTATAGACAGGCAGAAGCTGCCTGGCTGCTTCAGGCATTTTCAAACACACATCTCAACTGCAGCTAGACTGTGAACTAAGCAGGTGGTTGGGTTGATGGACTATTTACTGTCAGATGGGCAGCATATAAATAAAATTATTATTATTGTATATTTGAAGCCTATGGAGTAACAAGCAAAGATTTTACCAAGTTGCTCTAATGCATCAATGTGCAGTTCTGAGTTGTGCCTCTGCATATGCTGGCACATTAATGAAAACACTGCAGAGAATGTGAAATAGCCCCAATAAAGTGGAAGTAATTCTCTGAGGACTCTTGCCCCCAGCTTGAACGACCCTTCCACTGAAACACACAGCCTTTAGAAGATTTGGAAGATTAACCTGTACCACAAGTTGCTCCAGGTAACAACTGTTTATTCTGTGGCTGGCTGCAGAAGTGCTCCCTGTTGCAGATCTCATGGCACAAACAGCTGCCCCAGAAAGAAATCTTTGTCCAAACCCCTTTAATCCCCACTCCTCAGGGGAGGCCATTTAGATAGGCTCAAATAACTGTTGAGCAGATTTTTCAGAATTAACCTCCACCCTCACCCGAATTAATGTTGCTCATTCACCTCTCTGGCTGCCTTCTGCACAAAGCGTTCATCCGTCACTTGGAAGGCTTTGCACAGTGCCTCTGCAGGGTCATGCTGGAACATCTCTTGGTGCACCAGGTTCACGTGGAGGTGGATGGAAGCATAAATGGCAGCATCCACTCCTCCGTGGCCATCAAATACTGCAAAATAGGCCTGCTCCTCTTGATCCTGCCAAGAGAAGGGCGTTGATATGATCTGAGAACAAGGCTGAGAAAGGCCACCAACCTGGATAGTTTTAAAAGAGGATTAGACAAATTCATAGAGAAAAGGGCGATCAATGGCTGCTAGCAATGATGGCCATGATCTGCATCCACAGTTGGAGGAAGCAATGTTTCTGAATACCAGTTGCTGGAAACCCACAAACGGGGAGAGTGCTCTTGTGCTTGAATCCTGCTTGCTGGTTTCCCACTGGCATCTGGCTGGCCGCTGTGAGAACAGGATGCCGGACTAGATGGGCTACTGGCCTTATCCAGTAGGCTCTTCTTATATTCATCAAATAGCACTGGCAAACAGCTTCAGCTGCTGGCATTTTAACTGGGGTTGGGGGACAAAAGCCACACTCAATAAAGAGCTAGGTGACGACTATTCTGCAGCTGACAACAACTGATTAAGTGGTTGCAACTGGGTTGCTGGTTTGGTGATGTTTCTCTGTTCTCTGATTGGACAGTCATTAGCTACATCGACATCACTAAGCTTATCTGTGGGTACAGCAAGTGCCAATTTCTTTCTGTCTCAGAACACACCAGGGATCTGTTGGCTCTTGTCCCACCTGAGGTTTGATAACTGTGTCCTAGCTGCCTCCCGTCCATTCTCCTTTCCTCAAAAAGCTCTTTACCTCAAGGTTGAAGAGGGTGTTGAAGTCTGGAATGCAGACGTGTTTGTCTTCCATCTTGCGGCGCATGTTCTTAATGGCATGAATGGATGTTTCGTAGTAACGGTGGGGCTTCGGCTGGAGGGGAAAGTCCTTTACCCAGCTGCTGCAAACCTCATGGAGTTTGCTGAACACTGTACGAGCCAGCTTCACTGTTTCTACCTCTAAGAGACCGGATACAAGAGAAGAGAAGAGTGGACATGTGGTCTCTGCTGACATAAGAAGCATCATTGTGCTGACCAGGAACTTCCAGTGTGGGGGTGGGAAACCTGTGTGTCACCCCCCCCCCGATATTGATGGACTCCCAGCAGCATGGCTCCAGGGTCAGCAGGAGGGAAACTTAGTCCAGCAACATCTGGAGGACCCCATGTTCCTCACCCCTAAACAGATAACCTCTTTTCTGTCTATGTTTTATTGAAATTTTCAAATGTATCAACACTATGTCAGATGCTTGTAGCAAACAAAACTACATACTAATTTCCAGTCCTACTCTGCAGATCGTATGCAGAGATCCCTTTACGCAACTAGTGAGGTCCCCAGTAGTATTTGCACAGTCTACCAGTCTACTTGTGCTTTCACAGTCTTAAAATGAACCTTAAGTAGGCATGATTTATCCACCAAAAGTAGCCAGGGGAAACTGCATGCCTTTGTCACTTGACAGAAGTAACCTCTAATCTAACTTTGTAAATAAGTCCAAAAAAGTAGTAGTCTGGGCAGCAGGGGGGAGGGGATTACATGTTTCCAGGGTGGCTGCAGAGGAGGACAGAGTCCATCCCGCTGCCAGCATGCTTATTTGCCTGCATATAATTCCTTGTTAGCTATGGACCAGGTGAGCTCTCAAATACAATTTGCTGTGATGGGTCAGAACATGAGCTATCAAACCAAACACTACGATTCAAGTCTGCTTCTAGCCACTTAGTTCATTTATCCAAATTTATTTTCCAATCTCATGTTAACCAGCTGCTATATAATTCTGAACTTCTAGGATTAGCAATATGTCTTTTGGGTTGCATCTCAGCTGCAAAACACTGACCAGAACCAGGTGTCTGGTGTCTGCCAATCCTGAAGCAAATAGTTAATCAGGCACACTTCCTTGGTAGCTCTCCAGCCTGATACATCTCTAATGTAGTCACCACTGAGGAACCAGTTGCTCATTTCCATTCTCCTCACTTTCTAGCTCCAACCCCAATGGGGTTTCCTGGCAGCAGGTAGTGAATATTCCGACATCAAAAGTCATCAGAGCAAACCACATGGTGATTTGCCCGCTCCTCTAGTCTAGGCAGTTGCCAGTCCCACAAGTGAAACACCACATTGGTTGCAGAGCTTCCCCACCCAATACCCTGGAGAAAGGCACTGTCTTTCCTGCAGCTTTGCACATTTCAGAAAACCCCTCTGAAGGAAGGTGCCCATTTGCTGTGCTGAAACTTTAAACGCAGCCCCCTGTGGATAGCACACACAGTGTTAGCATCATCAATAATTACTGCTTCAGATATTTTTTTTAAAAAAGAGCCCTCAACAGGCTATCCACCCCCGTGCAGCTGAAAATTACTCATCAATCGTTAATGTTGCAGTGCCAAGCTAGGGCTGAGTCAGCTGTCATCCTGCCTATGTCATGCACCATTTCATCTTCCCCCTGCTGCCTGGGAACCATCAGGGCTGGAAGTGCTGCTTAATTGCATCAGTTACAGTGGGAGACCCGGCCCAGCCATTTTACCCAACAATGGGAATTGGCTAGCTGACAACTGCTGCAAAAACGGGACATGTGAAGGAAGGAAAGCAAATTTGTGACCCATTTCCAATGGTAGATTGGCATATTCTTTTGACAAAATTCAAAGCTGCTGGGGTGGTTATGCGGCTGTTTGCAACTGAAAGCTGATGAGTTCATTATGCTAGCTGAATATTCCTTGAGCTCAATATAAATATAATCCAAAGTATTAAAATCAATATGAAACAAGGATTGTGATTATGCCATCATTAATTCAGTTGAGACTTGTATAACTTTGAGGTTCATTCCTAAAGCCATCAAAAAAAGAGAGGAAGGTCAAGGCTTTCAGAAGAAGCCACATGGTAACTCGCTCAGTCTTTAGGAAGTCCTCCTAAGAACCTCCCATTCTTTAAGAATCCTTTTTGTATTTTAGAAACTAGCTTAAGTAATTTATGGAATCACCATACATTTATAGTGCAGAAATGCTTCGGAGTTCCTCTTCTCAAAACAAAGCAGGACTTATTTCCAACATACAAATTGGAAATTAAGGCTCACAGCTTGCCTTAAGTCACCAAGAAGCTGTATGCCAAGGGGGATATGAAATCCCAGCCTGCTCAGTCCTGTATCTGAGCCAGTGCCCTCTGCATATGATTCTGCCACAGAGTCACTGGTGCTGACCCATGTTCTCATTCTGCTAACTGATATATTAGCGTGTTGGGCTCTGTACATTACAAGCTTAAAGACATTCTAAATAGGGCAGCTGCAAGGAATTTCCAGCTCTCTCAAATATTCTGTGTAGAATGATTAGTTTGAAAAATGTCAACATTTCCTTGGAGACTGTCAAATATTTATGCAAGTTTTAACAGATCTCAATTTGGAACTAATGAGGGCTGCTCAGCCAGAACAATGACAAATCTGCTTCATTCACCTGCACAGGATTGGGAAAGGCAGAAAGACCTACAAATGAGGGCAAAGTATAGGCAGTATTAGCCTCTGCTGTAAATAACACATGAACTTAATTTTTTATATTTTAAGCAAATGCAAAGGAGGGAAGGATGACAATATATTTTCCAGGCTGAACAACAAACACCCTGTCAGCTTCTCCTATGAGATGCTATCTTTCATTGTAACAAGCGTTCTGGGGAGCCCGCAGAGGGAGCTTAGTCAGCACAACTCAGAATGAATTACAGCATAGGGCTGGAGGATGGAAAGTTTTGCTGCATCATAAATACAAACAAGTAAAAAGGGAAAGTTTCTTTTGCTTTTTAAAAGATTGCCTTTGAAAAGAAAGACATTGTGTTGCAAATGTCACAACAACAATGATCCCTCTGAAATTCTCCTGAATTTTCTGAGAGGAGAATAATGTGTGGAAAATGAAGAAACATACTATCCCTTAGAATAGCTTAGGACAGGGCTCCTGAAATAGTCACAATGGATGTCACCCCATAAACAACTGTCCAAAGGTAAGGTGCAAATCAGGATTCTGCTTGCAATGCTGTTCCTGTTCTTTGCGGGGGGGGGGGGGGGTTTAAGCATCATGCTCCATGGCATCAAAGCCAAAAGGAGTGGAGAGACTTGGAGTTGATAATTAAGCAGATGGACTGACATTTCATCATGTTCTGGGATTTTATTTATTTCATAATATTTATACACTGCTTGACTGCAAAAACCTCAAAGGGCTTTACAAAAAGATACTGTATATCAGGCACTTACGTATGATCCCATCGGGGCTATCCTCATGCTTGGGCAAGTAATGTGCCGAAAGATCACTCTGGAGGACTTCATCGGCGGTCGCACGGGCTAAAGCAGCCGCCAAAAATGAAGGGCAATTACTGGAAGAGAAAATAGAATTGGGAAATCATTTTTCTGCTAATAAGGTAATTGGCAAGTTCCACAACACAGGACAATATTAACTAAAATAGGAAGGTACATTTTGCCCCCAAACTGAAAACAAATAGTGCTAGTCCTTTGTCTCATCTTTCCTAAGAAGAACTTCAAAAGAAAAAGCTGGACGTTAAGGGCTGGTCTTTTTCTTTTGAAAGGCTGCATTGTTCAGCTTGCTATCTTGGTTACCCTCCCCAAAAATCGCCACATAACCCAATGCAGAGCTAGATCACTAGCATACTTTTTTTCTTTTTGGTGTTACTGGCATGGGCAAATGAGATCTAATGAAGAAGAGTGTCCAAGACTCTCAGATGTGAACCAGCAAGTCCACAATGCAAAACTCAGTTGCTTTTAATGCACTAGGTGGCCACTAGGCAAACCACTATTCTTTCAGCAATCCCATCTGCAAGTATTTGGATACCACTACTAATTTCAATACTGAATTAACAGGGTTATAATAAGTATTAAGGCTGTAATAATAAATGTGGGGCAATCTGAATACTCCACTACTGATTCTAAGCATCAAATGTTATCCTCAGCGTATGCACATCTATTTACTGCAATCTTTCCCTTGGAGTAAGATCTGCCATATGTTCCAGTCTGCTTAGAGGTAGACGTGGACCTACTAGAAAGATCCCAACATGGCCACAAAGTACAACTCTGCACAAATCTGCACAAAGTACATATCTTATTTATTATGGTGTTTAACACTTTGCAGCCTAAACACAAGTTTTCCCTAGTAGCAACAACATGGAAATTGAAACAGCGATTATGGTAAGATAGAAAAAAATCTCTGTCCAAATCTCTTAGAGCTCAGTAACCCACCCCTACCCCGACACCTTACACTCTTGAGTAGTAACAACCGTGGCTTTGCACCCATTAGGATCATTTGAAGCTGCCATATGCTGAGTCAGGTCACTGGTCCATTTTGCTCAGTACTGATGACACTGACTGGCAGCAGGTCTCCAGGAATTCGGAGAGGAAGTCTTTCCCAGCCCTACTTGGAGATGCTGAGGACTGAATCTGGGAATCTGGCACAATGTAGGTGCACTACCATTGAGCTACAGCCCTTCTTAGTCCCATTATAAAGCCACTTTACTCAGTGCTTCCCAGATGATTGCTTTTGCCAACAAGCAGCCTTTTGAAACTGTAAATCTGGAGTGTCATTACATAAAGAGATTTATAACTTAAGTGCATATGCTAAATCTCCTGGCTATTTCAATTTTTAGCATTTCATGTTTATGTAAGTTACCGTATTTTTCCATGTATAAGACTACCCTTATTTTTTTGGACCCAAAATTAAGAAAACAAAGCTCTAAAATAGAAGTGAAAATCTGGATGATCTGCGGTGGCAAGTTAATCTTTTTGGGAGCAATTGCCTTCAAAGTTTCCAGCATGAGGTGCATGCAGTGCACCGTGGTGCAGAAGCAAAGTCAGCAGCTGGGGCACCGCATACTCCCCCTCGGTGGCAGCTGCTGCTGCTGCTGCAGGGAAGCGAGGCGAAGGAGGCTCCCAGGCAGAAGACCTGGGGGAAGGCAGCGCCCACTCTGCGCCAGGCCATGCCATGGAGCAAACTGAGCTGAGGAAAGTGGTGAGCGGGCTGGGGGCAGGGTGGGAGTGTGAGAGGGGAAGAGGGGGGGAAAAGGAAAGAAGGGCAAGGACAGGTAGCTGAGGCAGCTCTCAGCAGCAGCGGTGGCAGCTGCTCTTGCTCCGGTGGTCGAACCAGCGGGGGCTTCAGGAGCCAGTCGCCAGCATGCAGCCCGGAGGGGGAGGAGAAAGGGGGGACAGCAGCAGGAGGGACCACCTCAGCCCGCCCAAGCCAAAATCCTGGACATATGCTTAAATATTTAAAAAATCCCCCTGGATGCCCATGTTCCATGTACAAGCCTACCCCCAATTTTTTACTTTTTTTTTTATTTAGCCAAAAAACTCGTCTTATACATGGAAAAATACGGGACTTAAACATAGGGTTAAAAATAAAATACCAGCAATATCCACCAAATGATATCCTGTCAAGAGTCAAGTTCTAGCCCTTTAACTTAAATGCCATCAACACGAGCCCTTTCTCAGCATCAGCAGTTGTGCCGACTACCCACGCAGTGACTTCAAAGCTCAGTAATACGCACACTAATGAAGCACGACTAGCATGGGATATTACAGAGCCTTTGGGTTGGTTTTTCCTGGCACTAGGCAAATCCTTGGATACCATTTAGCACACAGCAAGATGCTGGCTCTCCACATCCATCAGCAAAAATGAATGCACTCTGACATGCTCTTCCCAGCTCATTTCCAGCATGCTCAAAATGCAATCACAGATTTATAAAATGAATCGCTTTATTTAGCTGAGGTGTATCTGTGTGTGCATATTTACAATGAACTCCTGTGTCCCTGAAAACTATCACAGTTTGTTGCTATTTCATCTCATGCATGCTGTGTTAAGAACTGTGATAGACTCAGGAGGCTCTTGAGAAAAGGGCTACAAATAAATCAACCAAAGAATCAACAAATAAAAATATGTAGCCACCCATCCACAAATCTGATGTAAAGGCAAGCCAAATTATAAAATCTGAATGTATAAATTAAGCAGTGTGTGTTGTGTGTGCGTGCGCGCAAGCGCACACACACACACACACACACACACACACACACATATCCTGGGTGGCTTTCATACTAAAGTAACAAAACCTGATTATTAAAAATACAAAAAGGAACAAGGTTTTAATGACCCGATCCCATTCCCTCTTGTGTGAAGTCTTCTCCATTAGTCTCTCTTCCTTCAAAGCAGCCCACAAAACCCCAACTTTTGTATTATCCCTTGATTACACCCACAGCTAGCTATCCTCAACTGCAACGAAATCTAAACATGCTACACTTTCTCTCATTCATCCCTGCTTGCTCTTGCCTGTCCCTCTGTTCTCTCCTTTCTGGCAAACTTTTGATTGTAAGTGTGTTTGGAAGCAGACCTGCCTTATACCACCATATATAGTGGAATACTAAAAATAATAAAAAGTGCAGAGCCCTGTTCATACAGGTAGATGACCTGAAGGTTCTTTTGAGAAAAGAACAAGGAGCACTTGGCTTCCTTAGTCATTTAAGGAAGCCTAGCGCTCCTTGTTCTTTTCTCAAAAGACCCTTCAGGTGCCACAAATGCCATTTTCTCCTCATTTGCCTGTCGACTGGCAGTGGTGGTGGTGGGTGGGGAAGGCAATACACCAATTCCTACTGAGTCACATGCTCCTAAAGCAGCAAGTTGCCCATTGCCAGTTCAGAATATGTGGCATCAAAAATAAATGTTTTGGCAGAGAATATATGCTATTTGAGAACAGTCACAGTTCAGGTCATTATGGAAAGCTAAACTGAGGATCAAGATAGAGCAAGGTATGCCAAGGGTAGGAAGCTACCTTGTAGGAGACCAAACTGTTGTTCTTCTACACTGGTACTGTCTCCTCTGACTGGCAGCTGCTCTCCAGGGACTCTGGTAGAGATTCTTCCAATCTGACCCCTTTATAAAGCTAGAGGTGGCAGAGACTAGGGACTTTCTTCATGCAAACATTTTCTCTACTAATGAGCTATAGTTTTTCACCCTATCACAAAAATGAAATTGAAATCCTCCCATGATTTTTAAAATGTAATTTTTCCATTAGCATTACCAGAAAATAACCATTGAGATGCAAGTGACTGGGTTTTGCCAACAGCTACCTATGTGGGTCTGCTTAGTCCACACCTGTGAAGCTTGCACACTTGTATCTAGCCAAAATATCGAGCTAATACCCTGACAACGCTGGCTTCAACAAAAGCCACTCAGGGTGTTATTAGATAAATTAGATGGTTTAGTATATTCTTCTGACTCTTTGGCAATGCAAGCACTTGGCACGACACCCACAGCTGCACTCCTGTACTCCTGGGAATAACGCCACTGAACTGGAAGGCAGGCAGCTTCCATCAATTAACTTTAGAGGGAAACAGTCTGAAATAGGCTTGTGTCACCTTATTACATTTGTCTGGGCTAATGACTCCATGTAACATCAGAGAGCCAGTCAGAGAGTAAGGAAGAGATCTCTATAAAAAAAACACTTATTCTATACAGTTCTATTTCTGTTCTAAATTTAATACAAAAGTTACCAAACCACCAAATTCATAAAACAGTCATTCGACAATTTTGATGGGCAAGATAAAGGGGGGAAATCTCCAGGAAAGCTCCCCTTCCTGCATCATGATACGCTCTTCTAATAATACCAACAGACGGCCACAGAATTAATTGCCTTTGACATCTGTACATTGCAAATCTTCTTAGAGAGGCTTTCCAGGACTGCAGTGCAAGCAGGGAAGTGATCAGCTGGGGCAGTCCCTCTGCTTCTGACTAGTAACCATCGGAATCTCTTTCCAGAGGCTTTTGTTAAGGAACCTTAACTGGATTGCTGTGCGCTGCCAGCCAAGACTAGACAAGAATCTGACTGCTAAACAGTGGAGGAGATGTCACTCTATTACTCTGAAATACAACCATGCAATTCAGTACCTCCAGTACTATTCTGGACTTAATACCAGTTAACTTAAAACTAGTATCAGGGAATGTATTTTCATTGTTTCAGTCTGTGTGATGCTCCTCAACACAATGTAAAAATAGACACAAGCATAATCCCCATACAATGTTGTCCATGCTTTATTTCTTAAACTAAAGGCAAAATAAAAAAAAAATCCTTCCAGTAGCACCTTTAAGACCAACTAAGTTAGTTCTTGGTATGAGCTTTCGTGTGCAAGCACACTTCTTCAGATACCAAATGTCAGGTGTAAAAAATGTCAGGTGTAAAATTAGTCCTCAGTGATGTACAGTTTCCAAAGTACATGTTTAACATGTTTTGCAGTGTTATTGGGTTGGAAAACTAACTTTAAATCAATTGGTTAAAAAAAAAAAGGCAATAGCTATGAGAAAATTTGAATTGTTGCTGCTGTACCTATATATTCTCCAGTTTAGCCTTCATATAATTTGCCCCTTAGTTATTTTTTGCCCAACAGTAGTATGGGTAGATGGCACACCTGTGCTAGACAATAAATGATGCCACTTTGGTTTTCCATTCTACTTGAGGAAATATATGCCTGTTTTACCAGCCATTCATTTGATAATATGTTTATGAAATTCCAATGCCACATGTAGCCTTCCTTTTAATCAAAAGCCAGCCGACTTCTGCATGAAGGGCAGGTGCTGGAGTCTGAGTGCGACTTATTTATGGCACCTAATACAACAAGTTAAAACAATTATCTATTTGATATAGAGCTGATTCATTACATTTAAACACGAGTGAACTCCTATGGTCTCAAAAGCAGTTTGAGGAGGATGAAAGACAGAGGATGAAGAAAGAGTTTTCCCATCATTTGGACCCCTTGGGAAACTCAACAAACCTGCTGTACCTGGAAATGGATGTGAAGAGTGCAGCTAAATGGGATACAGCTGTGGGCAGCCTGAGCAAGTACCATCCACCTTGGGCCTGCCAATAAAAAGCAAGTCTAGAGTGAGAGACTAGAGTGATGTCTGCTGTTTTAGGAACTCTTCTCATTGTGAGACTTCTGTAGGTGAGCTGAGAGTTTGTTTGGACCCTGGGTGAGAACCCGGAGGCTGAGAGCAAGGGTGTGTCTGAAGGACAATGAGATGATATTGATTTATATGTATTAGTAATTTTGTATTAATGTAACATTTTTATTTCACATTTTATATGGAAGAGAGAGATGGGGGCTCTGATGAAGTTTGACTTCACAAAGAGCAGAAAAATAATTGGCAGTAAAGTGATCCCTCAAATGCTTTATGGAGTTGAAATCTGGGGCGAGGATGAGAGTGCTATTAAAGGGCTAGAGATGGTGCAAAACCAATTTCTCAAGAGATTGTTTTCCCTACCCAAGGGAACGGCAGCTGCACTCTTACGCACGGAAGCTGGATGGCCAACGTTAACCGCAAGAGCCGATTGCCCCAGATTTAATTACCTGAAAAGACTGTTCTCCATGCCTTGCGAGTGCTCGCCAGCCCTGTGCTATTTGGAATTGGAGAACAGCCAACGGTGGAAATGTAACACCCAACGTTATTTGAACTCTTATTATTTCCATAAGCTAGAGGACATTATATCCACAGACAAACGCCAGTTAAGGGACTGCTGCCACTGGACAGAATCACTACGTGATCTGCAAGCAGTCAAATCCTCTAAACGCTCTCCTTGGTTCCCCCTTCTAAAAACGGTCCATTTTAGAGCCAGTTACCTGTCGAATCTCCAGCCAGCCTCACTTAAAATTTCCTTTTACTAAGCTGCATTTTCAAGTTATGCCCTCCACCGTCCTAGATGGACGATATAAAAGGGTACCATACGAAGAATATGTGGGCAGCTGCAGGAGGTGATTTCTCACCTTACCATCTGTACAGGAAAGATGTCTCCCCCTGGCAGAGAAGGTCCTATGGCTTCTTAGTGATGTAAACGTTTCAGTGACTCATAAAGTTGCCCTTTTTGCTTTGGAGGCCAAAAAGATCAGAAAGAAGACCCTTGACAATATAGCAGTGAACTGCAAGGAAGATGCAGAGATCTAAATAGCACGACACCCCTTTTGCTTGTATTTATTTTTGATTCAGATTTGTCATGATCAATGGCTAATACAATAAAGTTATTTGGATTGGGTGGATGTACCTGTGTATTTTTGTAATACTTTGTTTGTTATCTGTTGGTGCTTCAGTTTTTTGTACACTGCTTAGAGATATTTTGAATATATTAAGTAATATAGAAATTAAATAATCAAAAGAGTTAAAAACTTAACTAGTGATTTGTGATAAGTTTATAAGGTTTGACAGTTTAAGTACCAAACTTTCTGCAAGCATTCATGCTTTCATGGAGCAGATTGGGCTTTCCCATACCTGGTCTTGCAGCTACCAGTAAATTCAGTATTTGCTTTTGTTACCTTTTATGTACTTTACATATTTCAGTGCTTCTAATATTCCCTGTACCACCTCAACTATTTTTCAAGATCTACTATATAGGACTGATTCTATCTATCTATCCATCCATCTATCTATCTATCTATCTATCTTGCTCTGACTACAAACCAATCACTTCTAAGAAACAGATAAATAATAGAGTGCAGAATACACTTTATGAGAAAGATACGCAAAATCTACCATCCTCAGCATCCCCTACTATCCTGAAAATATGGAGAGCATTAAAACAACAACGAAGCAATGTTGTGAAGAAAGGTATTTCCTCTGATTAATCTCTGCAACTGAATGATTTGACAACTTTGATTTTTATAAGGTTTTTACCATAGGACATAATATATTCTTTAAGATTGTGTGTATGTGTGCATGTGTAGATATATATAGAGAGATACAGATATAGATAGATAAGTTATTAAGTGTGTAAATAAGGCTAATGTAAAGATTATAGTTGTGACAAGTTCAAGAGGTATGAAGTGGTCCTTATTATATTGTTTTTGTATTTTTTTCTCACACATATTTTGTGTGTGTGTAAGGGTGTGTAGTTTTTGTTGTTGAGCACATTAATAAAACTTTAAAAATTAGTAAGAAAAACTCAGAACTCCTGAAAGCTTCTCAGTTTCTGTTGCACCTCAACCCATGACATTTCCTCTTCCGTATATACAAAACACAATAAAATATTAAAGATGGATGTTCCTCCCAACAAGCAGGAGCTCTTATTACGTTGTAGGTTACTGAACTTCCTTTCATACCTCAGAAAATGCAACTTTATTGTGATTCTGTTAAGATGCAAGTACATTTAATAAAACTAGAGAAGAAAAATCAACTAATAAAACTTACTCTGTCCACATTTCTAGCATTTAAGTACCAGTGAGGATTTTGGGTCTTTCCTTAGTGCTAGAGGTTGTGTTATTCAAAGATGCTTGGCACAGAGACAGCCAGAGAGAGGAGCATCCATCCTTGATAAGCAGCCTGTGGAGCTTTGAACGGATTACTGGTGCACATAAGGGATGCCAAGAGTGTGCTATTCTTGGCGGAGGTGTCACTGAAGATTCTCCTCTCTATCTGCACACACCACCTTCCCCCGCTTGCTAGCACACTGATCTGCTCTAACCTATGGCTGGCTAGTGGTTTTTCCACAGCAGGTGAAGGCTCTGGTTGTTATTTTTAAGCCCCAAAGTGCTGGCAAAATCAGAGTGTGCTTATTTCTGACACACGGTGAAATCAGAGCTACTGCACACATAGAGGAGAAAAAGAAAGCAGATTTGTCTTTTTAAATGTTGTGTAACTCCATTTGAACAGACAGTGTTTAGACAGCAAAAGGATGGCAAATAAAATGTGTTTCAGGGAAACAAAGTGTCCTTAAAGTGTTAATGGAATAGAGAGTGCCCAGTTAAAATGCAATATTAATCTGTCTTTTCAGCAATTGCTGCAGGAAACTTATCTAATATAAAACCACTGAATGTTACACGACTTCTTATTAGCTTATAATATTTACAGTCTTTGCACATATATGCCTCTAAATAGACTTTCAATGGTGGTGGTGGGGGGTTGGGTTACAAATAATTAAAACATACAACACAATAAAAACAAAACACAGCCACATAAAACTAAATAGTGTAATTTTACAAGGTAGGGCCACTTGAATCAAGGTCTCTTCTGAAGGCATTATCATTTTAATTGTTTTGTTGTACTCATTGGTTTATTTATTTTATCTGAATATTGTAAACTGCCCTGATGGATGATCTAGAAATTTAGTAAAATAGGCTTTCTAAAAAACTGTATGCACATATGCACCAGTGTAAATTCAATCAATCAGTCAATCAATCAATCAATCAATCAATCAATGTCTAGTGTTGAGTGTAAAATGTCCTGAGATTTTTAACACACATGTTCATCAGTAAACCTCAGTGGTTACGATTGGAACTTCCATTCTACAAAATGCCCTGACATTAGAAAACAGGTGGCTAATGCAATTTGGCAAACACCATTATTGGAAAAAATGACACAAAACCTAAAAGTAGCAAGAGGCCAATAGAAACATGACAATTTTTATGCAGTCTGGTGTTATTTGTGTTATCAATAAAGTCACAAGGCATATGGTAGAAACGTACCCATAGTTTACAGCACAGTCTGGTGTGTGTGAAGTACAGATTTTTCCTTCTCCCCCTTCCTATAAAAAGGTAAAAGGACCCCTGACCATTAGGTCCAGTCGTGGCTGACTCTGGGGTTGGGGCGCTCATTTCGCTTTATTGGCTGAGGGAGCTGGCGTTTGTCCACAGACAGCTTCCAGGTCATGTGTCCAGCATGACTAAGCCGCTTCTGACAAACCAGAGCAGCGCATGGAAACGCTGTTTACCTTCCTGCCGGAGCGGTACCTATTTATATACTTGCACTGTGACATGCTTTTGAACTGCTAGGTTGGCAGGAGCAGGGACCGAGCAATGGGAGCCTACCCTGTTGCAGGGATTCGAACCGCCGACCTTCTGATCGGCAAGCCCTACGCTCTGTGGTTTAGACCACAGCGCCACCCAAGTCCCATGTAAATACCTATAAATTCAAATTGTTTTTGATACAAAATACCTTTTACTTTTGATCACCAATCTAAGCAATACACATTACTATAAATCATTTCATATCTGATATAACTGTAGTAAATTTGGTACACTTTGACACAACTTTGTTCATATATTCATAAATCATTATCAGAGTGTCTATTGTTTTATTTTTGTTTTTAATTTTATGTAATTATTGCATATATGCTCTAATATATCTTAATGCAACTATGTTAAACAGCTTAAATGTGAAAATGAAAAAAACAACCCTATTACAAAGAAGAGAAAGCAGTAGTTGCATTCACATGACTTGCTACTGTTTCTTCTTCCATGACTTCCCCACAGCTTTACAATGCATCTGACATATTTATCAGAGATTCAAACACTCATCTGAAAATCCCGTCATGCTCCCCCACAAACTTTAGATGGCTTTCTACCTTTTTTAAAAGTATTTTTTCAAGCATAACTTAATTTCATTCATTTAAATGCTTATTTGTCACACTTAGTTCTTAAAACTTCATTTAAAGAGAGATGATAGTCCACTCCAGGGATGGGTGGAGCTGCTTTTTGTGACAGTGCAATTCCCAGCCAATCACCCTCTCTTAGATAATACAGTGGTACCTTGGGTTACAGAAGCTTCAAGTTACAGACGCTTCAGGTTATAGACTCTGCTAACCCAGAAATAGTACCTCGGGTTAAGAACTTTGCTTCAGGATGAGAACAGAAATTGCGCGGCGGCAGCGGGAAGTCCCATTAGCTAAAGTGGTACCTCAGGTTAAGAACAATTTCAGGTTAAGAACGGACCTCCAGAATGAATTAAGTTCTTAACCCGAGGTACCACTGTATTGTTTTCAGTAACTGCAATGAAGCAGCCAATTGTGTGCATCAGACTGTGGACAGAAATGTGTTTGTTTTGTGCCATCAGACTCTTCCCTTTGTTTGATAGAAAATTCATAGAGGCTGTGATCTGGGAAGATCGTCCAATGACTCTACAGTTAAATGTAGCGAATAAGAGCGCTCTTTTATAGGAACAGCGTGTGTCCTTCACAAGCTGCTATCAGATTTTCATTTCTTTTTCTTTTTCCATTTTGCGAGATGGCATAAATGAGGTTATAAAATTCCTGGCAATCACAGGCTCCCTACTTGATGAAAATGAAGAAAAGCCTTAAAATAAGTTTGTGAAACATTCTCCCTCACCTACAAAGAATGCTATAACATGAGATGAAGATTCTCATACTACCGTGACTCCACACCCCAATTGCTTCACAACTGCATGCTTGCTTGCTTGCTTGCTTGATTTATTTATTTATTGAATTTATAAACTGTCCTTCATCTGAAGATTACAGGTGGTTTGCAGCATAAATTATTTTTTCATAAAATATTTACACTGCTTTACTGTAAAAAAAAAACCCCAAAACCCTCAAAGTGGTTTACAAAACAAATAAAACAAAATTATAGGTAAAACAATTAAAAAAACTTAAAAGTTTTATAGTCCCTATATAGCACAGCCCAGCCAAAACAGGGTTGGACAGTCACAATGTCTAAAAGACATAGAAGGATTCCAACATGTTCCAGCTTCTAAGCATAACACTATTTTTCAAGGGAAATTATCACCAGAAATACAAAATCTAATATAAAAATCCAGTGACCTACACCAAAAGTATTCTTCCCCCCATCATTTAACTTGACCTCCACACCCAGAGATGGGAGGAGGAGTGCTCCAGCAACATCCAACTTCTATTTTGGACATTAGCTGGTCCAGTAGACATATTATTTCACTTGCTGTGTGATCTAAACATCCATTTTGTTTGTTAGGCATAAAAGAGGTATATGGAGTTTAGTGTGGAAGAAGGCCACATCGTGTCTTGCCTTATACTCCCCCCCCCCCAATAAACAACATTTAATGTAATGCCTAGAAAACATCAAGGAAATATCTCATTTAAGAATTCAGAAGTAACGCGGGCCTGCAAGAAGGCTTCATCTTACCAAGCAGGAAGAAGATGACCGAAAAATTATAAAACAAAAATGAATTGTGGAGTAAATTATCCTGCAATCTGAAAAAGTTCAAATGCCTTTAAAAAACCAGAAACAAAACAGAAGTATGGTGCTTTTTGTTTGCTGTCCACATAAGATACATTAATACTATAATAAAAGCTTATGTCATTGATTCCTTTGCCTGACCATGTATCAAAAAAATTAACACATCAAAATGTAATCATAAGTTTGGCTAGCTAGAGCTAGACATCATTCAAACATGGCGTTTCAAAAACTGCTGGCCTTATTAGTGACTGCTGGAGATTTAGGAGGTGGTACCCCTCACTCAAAGTCCTTCTGGGATCAATAATTAGCTCCTAAGTTATACGACAGAAAGACACTGCATCTGTTGAGGAATAATGTACATAATTATGGGCTGCCTAATATGGGTTACTTTGTTGGTGCTTATCCCCTTTCTGACCCTTCTGAAACGAGATCGTTCTGTAACATGAATCATGTACCATGTCCTCATTCTGTAACTCCCTTTGCTCAATTCAATTTCTAGACCCTTCAGTTCCATACCTGCCACAAGCATTGCCAGACATCTGTCACTACAATACCCTTGGAAGAAATCTTAGCAATGTTGAAATTACGCCAGATGTTGTTAGAGAGGAACAGCGTTAAACCCAAGAAGCGAACACCTGGTACTTTTTAATTGTGGGAGCTCAAACTACATGAAATGGATGGCAGCTGAGTATACACTCCAGATTGCAGGAAGTTCGAGTCTCAGTCGTTTGTTCTTTGTAAAACAAAAAGGTGCAGCTTAGTGCATCTGCATGGGCCATTAAGCTACCCCTGAAGAAGTCACACAAAGAGGAACTGCTGTGGGAGTTGTGGAACAGTGATGTCAAAGCAACCTTGGTGGGAGCAGGGCAAATAGCCCATGAATATTTGCAGACCACAAAAAAAGTTTACTAGTGACGGGTTTTATTTAGTAGGTAAGGGAATATAATTAACTATATTTTATCCCCCTACAGACCCACGTGAGTAGGTTAACAGACAAAAAGATGAGCTTACCACTTAAGTTTAAAAGCACAGGGCTAAATAGAGTTATGCAGTTTAATTGAAAGAATAAGAATCAGCTGTTAGTCTGAGCTGTCCTTTCATTACCCTGTTTATCAAAGAAACAGGCTACAAACTGAAAAGTAAGTTTAAAACATATATTTTACACATAGTCATGCATTCATCCTTAGCAACAACCACATTAAAAAATAAATGCGGGTAAAATACTTATGTTTAAAGCATGGTTGAAGAGAGAGAGGGGGAGAAGGAACAGGAAATACTTCTTTTGATTCTTCTCCCAGCAGAGGAGGGAAAATGACATCACATAGAGCAGGGGTCAGCAAACTTTTTCAGCAGGGGGTTGGTCCACTGTCCCTCAGACCTTGTGGGGGGCTGGACTATATTTTGAAAAATAAAATAAAATGAACAAATTCCTCTGCCCCACAAATAACCCAGAGATGCATTTTAAGTAAAAGGACACATTCTACTCATGTAAAAACACACTGATTCCTGGACCGTCTGCAGGCCGGATTTAGAAGGTGACTGGGCCAGATCCGGCCCCTGGGCCTTAGTTTGCCTACCCATGACATAGAGCCTTCTCTACTAATTACATTACTATGCTCTGAGTCCACCTATCAGCAATACAACTCTAAGGTCTTAACCTTTCCACATGCTAACTAGCAAGAATATGCATTGTTAGATTTGACTGCATATCTTCCACAACTAGTCAGCTAGTGCAGGGTTCCTGTAAGTCATTTGTAGCACATCAACAGCCTGAAAAGGAAGATAGGTGGAGAATTAATCTTTAATCCCTCCAAATTCAAACTTGGGTGGTCCTGTGCCTATCAGTTTGGAAGCAAGATGGTGCCACTCAAAACTGAAGCAGAGGCTTCTGCATACTTAGAATATCTAATGTTAAACTCTCCTCCCCGTGGGAGAGCTTACTCCAAGCAACTTACACCCTGCTCCTCACCACCCAAGTTTTATAGCAATAAATTGTTGAGGTTTGTGGCTTGCAGTCAGCTCCAAACCTGGGTTTTTCATAATCATAGAATTGTGGAGTTGGAAGGGATCCTGAGGGTCATCTAGTCCAAGCCCCTGCAATGCAGGAATCTCAACTAAAGCATCCATGGCAGATGGCTATCCAACCTGTTTAAAAACCTCCCAGGAAGGACAATGTACCACCTCCTGAGTCCATTCAACAGTTGAACAGCTCTTACTGTCAAAATGTTCTTCCTGATGTTTAGTCAGAATCTCTTTTCTTGTAACTTTAAGCCATTGGTTCGAGTCCTACACTCTGAAGCAGGAAAAAACAAGCTTGCTCCATCTTCCATGTGACAACCCTTCAGATATTTTAAGATGACTATCATATCTCCTCTCAGTCTCCTCTTTTCCAGCCTAAATGTACTCAGCTCCCTCAACTGTTCCTCATAAGGCTTGGTTTCCCAACCCTTGATCATCTTGGTTGCATTCTTCTGCACACATTCCAGCTTGTCAATATCCTTCTTAAATTTTGGCATCTAGAACTGGACGCAGTATTCCTGGTGTGGTCTAACAAAGGCGGTACTATTACTTTCCTCGATCAGGACACTACTGTGGTACCTCGGGTTACATACGCTTCAGGTTACAGACTCCGCTAATGCAGAAATAGTGCTTCAGATTAAGAACTTTGCTTCAGGATGAGAACAGAAATCGTGCTCCGGCGGCGCAGCAGCAGCGGGAGGCCCCATTAGCTAAAGTGGTGCTTCAGGTTAAGAACAGTTTCAGGTTAAGTACGGACCTCTGGAACAAATTAAGTACTTAACCTGAGGTACCACTGTATAGGTCAAAGGCTGGGCTGCCAGTTCAAAGGCACAAATGTAAGTGGCATTAGCAAGTATTGTGCCACTATGACAGCAAATGAGACTGTGCAGGAAACTGTTGAATGCTTGCCTATCAGAAAAGCACTATTCCAATTTAAGATACTATTTCCATTTCAGATCCCTCATCTTCACATTACAGATTCCACTCGATGAGGGTGGGGTATTAAAAAGCACTCCAGGAAGTTTTAAGAGGGTATTATTGATTCCTCTCTGCTTGGTTCTCAGTCAATCTGAAAGCCAGCATGATTCAATATCTTTCTAATAGCTCCATTAGTAAACAAAAGGAAACATCCCCTCATTTTCAACTCTATTATATAAAAGAGAGAGACTAATTCAATTTTATATTTGAATAAAAGCCAGCACCAAGCTTTATTTACATTGTGTGGTGGCTTTATTTAGAAACACTGCTTTCTTTCTCCTGTCAGTGTGGAGGGTTCTCAGATAAAGAAGCAACTATCCCAAACAACAAGAAAGCAACCAACAAAAAGAAATGTGGCTTACTATCTCATCTGTGTTCAACAGTGGCTAATAGTTTGAACACTGACCAACACTCATCCCACACTAGTTTCTCCAATCAGTGAATTCCTTTCAAAAGAAGCCAGGAAGGGGTTTTTCTCCCAATTTTGTATGCTGATGACCCTCCTACTGAAGTGGGGGGCAGAATAAGAGCTTGGGTGTGGAGAGGACCCTCGGGTCCTTATTTAGCAGTGGATTAGTTTGACCACCACAATGCTTAATGCTGAATTAATATTGTCCATTTTATTTGTTCACCTGCTACTTTTTATGTCTGTGTAATGTTTAACAAATTTTAGTTGAAGCTATTGTTAATTTCCTATTTTATTGTTATACAATGTTATCTCAGGTTAAGTACTTAATTCGTTCCGGAGGTCTGTTCTTAACCTGAAACTGTTCTTAACCTGAAGCACCACTTTAGCTAATGGGGCCTCCTGGCTGCTGCCGTGCTGCCGGAGCACGATTTCTGTTCTCATCCTGAAGCAAAGTTCTTAACCTGAAGCACTATTTCTGGGTTAGCGGAGTGTGTAACCTGAAGCGTATGTAACCCGAGGTACCACTGTATGTACCCTGTCCTGGGATGAATGGCAGGTTATAAATATGGTTGGTTGGTAGGTAAGTAAGTAAATACATACATACATACATACATACATACATACATACATACATACCATAAATACTAGACATCTGCCTACTAGCCCTATTGTAAGGGGCACTCTCCTTCCAGAGCTGGTACCCACTAACAGCATGCACTTCTTAGCAGAGGATGGAAAATAACAGCACTACACCACTGCAATTCTGTATTGTTCACAGAATCACTTCAGTGGAGGTTAAACTACTCTTTTGTATTGTTCCCATTGTGGAGAAAATATTCTCTTTTTGACTAAGAGAGTTGGGAGGCCTTGTGAATTTATCTTTAAAAACTGTATATATTACTGTAGTTGATAATAATCTCATTTGTCTTATTGTCTTTGCTACCTTCCCTTCCTCCTTTGTCTGGTTATCAGATGGCAATTTTTCAGCAGAGATCTAGTTCATTCAATCGAGCATCTGCTGGTGACACTTACATAAATAATCTAAAACATGCTGAAGCAGAAGAGTGCAATTTATTGTATTCAAAGATTAAGGAGCACCCATGATTTCTGAGGAAGAACTGTGGCTTCTATGTTTATTCATTGGACTTTAACCTGCTCTAGCCCCAAAGACAAATTTTATCATCTCCCCACCAGGAATTCATTAAATAAAATGAATGGCTTCTTTACAAGGTACAAATTGAGTCCCATGGAATGCAACACTGCATGAGTCAAAGTGTCAAAAGACATGAAAGGGAATTGCTCACTAGTAGCTCCACTTTTCCACTGTACAAAAATGGAAAACATTACAGGTCTTGGATCTTACACTTTGGTACAGGAATATTTGAAATGTAGCTATTCTGGAGAAAAAACATATCCCATCTTTGAACACTGAGGGGCACATCTCTATCTGTTACTTTTCCTACCACTGATGGAAATTTATATTGTATACAAACAAACACCCGCTACAAACACAACTTGCACTGCCATCTCATGAGATCTGGAACTTTTGTGCTGTCCTTCACCCCTTCGATTACCTGTTTTTAGATATTTGTATTAGGATAACCATGCTGTCACTCTTCTTTACTATCATTGTTTTCTATTTTCATAGACCATCGGCTGGGTGAGGACTGCAGGGCCTGCTCCCTTCCAGGGCCTTTTCCAACTGGCTCAGGGGGCGTGGCCAGGCCCTTTCTCCCAGCTATAAAGGGACTCCTGCTGCGGGGAGGCCTCGGACCATCGGCTGGGTGAGGACTGCAGGGCCTGCTCCCTTTCAGGGCCTTTTCCAACTGGCCCAGGGGGCGTGGCCCAGGCCCTTATTTGGAACAAACTTTTGGGGAAGTGTGGGAAGTGTTCTGCCATTGCTTCCCTGTTCCAGGTGGTTAATGTGCTTTAAAATGTCCTCAAGCAGTCGGTGGCAATTTCAATTTTTATTCCTTTTTTCCCTTTTTTCCTTTGTTGGGGGTGGGTGGGTGGGATGGATTGTTGGTTGGGGATTAATTTTAGTATAATTGTTCTGTTCCTTTTTGTTGTTGTTGTTTTATTGGTTCTGTATAGTTTGTGTTTTGTTTTTAAGGGGCGGGATCAGGGCTGCCTGGGAGTGGCTCCCCAGCCAACACGATGGCTGGGAGAAGTTCCACGGGGGGGGGGGGGAGCACTGGGACATCCAATCTCGGTGATCATGGGCAGGAGGAGGAGTTACGCTAAGACCAGACCATGTCATTACCGAGGAGGCAGGTTTAGTCGTTGTTTGAGGACTATCCCTGCCTCCGGGTCTGGCCTTGACCGGATGGATACTGGAATCAACAGGGGAAACCCACATGACCTGAAGGTGTTGCTGTGTAATACCAGGTCAATTATGAATAAAACCACTGCCATCCATGACCTGATTGTAGATGGAGGATTTGACCTGGCATGTGTGACAGAGACCTGGTTGGAGGAAGCAGGTGGGCCTGTCCTTGCTGCTGCTTGCCCACCAGGTTTCTCTTATGCACAGCAACCCAGGTCATGTGGGCGGGGAGGGGGGGGGTTGCAGTGATTTTTAGGAAGTCATTAGTCTGCACCAGGCGTCCTATTGGGAAGACCCAGTTTTCTGAGTGCATGTTCTGGAAGTTGGGCAATAGGGGCAGTACAGGATTCCTTTTGGTGTATCGACCTCCCCGCTGCACCAAGGATTCCCTGTCCGAGCTGCTTCAGGTCGTGGTGGATTTTCTCCTGGAGACACCTTGGTTGTCCTAGGGGATTTTAACATGCATGCCGACACGACCTTACAAGGGGCCGCTCGGGACTTCGTGGAAAGCATGGCCTCCATGGGGCTGTCCCTGAATAAGTTTGGCCCAACTCATAGTCATGGACATGCCTTAGACCTGGTGTTCACCTCTAGTGACGTGGGTGATCTGACACTAAGTAAAAGTGAAACAAAAGAAGTGCCATGGTCAGATCACTTCCTGGTGCAACTGGACTTCTCCGCGACCCTTCCCCTCTGCAGGGAGGTGGGACCAATTTGGATGGTCCGCCCCCGCCACTTAATGGATCCAAATGGTTTCCAGAGAGTGGTAGGGGATGCTTTAGCCCATGTTGATGGCCTTTCAGCTGATTCCCTGGTGGCCCGCTGGAATGCGGAGTTAACCAGGGCTATCGACTGTCTGGCTCCGAAGCGCCCTCTCCAATTGCATGGAGCCCGGACAGCCCCGTGGTTTTCTTCGGAGCTGAGGGCGATGAAACAATCGCTGAGACGGCTAGAGCGTCGGTGGCAGAAAACTCACTCCGAATCTGACCGGACACAGGTTAGAGCTCAACGTCGAGCCTACCAAGTGGCGATAGCGACGGCGAAGAAGACTTTCTTCACCGCCTCTATTGCATCTGCAGAAAATAGTAGCAGGAGACTCTTTCAGGTGGTTTGCAATTTAACGGAACCACCTTTACCACCGGGGCATTGTAAAGACCCCAAGATCTCCTGCAACGATTTTGCAAAGTTTTTGGCAGATAAAATCACTCATATTCGGAAGGAGCTAGACACCACCGTGGGAGCAGGGCCGGGGCGGGAGAGTGCTAGAGCTCTGTCTGGTCAAGTTGCATGGAATCAATTTCAATCCGTTACCCCCGAGGATGTGGACAGGCTGCTTGGACGCGTGAAAGCAACCATCTGTCTCCTTGATCCTTGCCCATCCTGGCTAATAAAAGCAAGCCGGGAAGGGCTGGGCGATGGGCTCTGCGGGGTGGTGAATGCTTCCCTCTGTGAGGGAACATTCCCAGATCCGCTGAAAGAGGCGGTCATTAAACCGCTTCTTAAAAAAACATCTTTAGACCCGGCCAGTATGGCCAACTATCGCCCAGTCTCAAATCTTCCATTCTTGGGCAAGGTGATTGAGCGTGTGGTTGCTGAACAACTCCAGGCACGCCTGGAGGATGCGGACCATTTGGATCCCTTCCAATCGGGATTCAGGCCTCACCATGGGACTGAAACTGCCTTGGTCGCGCTGGTTGATGATCTCCGGCGAGCTAGGGACAAAGGTGAAAAGAGTTGTTTCCTGGTTCTGCTGGATCTCTCAGCGGCCTTTGATACAATCGACCATAACATCCTTCTGGACCGTCTAGAGGGGCTGGGAGCTGGGGGCACTGTTATACATTGGTTTCGCTCCTTCCTCCTGGGCCGTGTTCAGAAAGTGGTGGGGGGGGATGAGTGTTCAGACCCCTGGGCCCTCACTTGTGGGGTGCCTCAGGGTTCCGTCCTCTCCCCCATGCTTTTTAACATCTATATGAAGCCGCTGGGAGAGATCATCAGGGGATTTGGACTGGGTGTCCATCAATATGCAGATGATACCCAGCTCTACCTCTCTTTCAAATCAGAACCAGTAAAGGCGGTGAAGGTCCTGTGTGAGTGCCTGGAAGCGGTTGGAGGATGGATGGTGGCTAATGGATTGAAGTTGAATCCTGACAAGACAGAAGTATTGTTTTTGGGGGACAGGGGGCGGGCTGGTGTGGAGGACTCCCTGGTCCTGAATAGGGTAACTGTGCCCCTGAAGGACCAGGTGCGCAGCCTGGGAGTCATTTTGGACTCACAGCTGTCCATGGAGGCGCAGATCAATTCTGTATCCAGGGCAGCTGTCTACCAACTCCACCTGGTACGCAGGCTGAGACCCTACCTGCCCGCGGACTGTCTCGCCAGAGTGGTGCATGCTCTAGTTATCTCCTGCTTGGACTACTGCAACGCGCTCTACGTGGGGCTACCTTTGAAGGTGACCCGGAAACTACAATTAATCCAGAATGCGGCAGCTAGACTGGTGACTGGGGGCGGCCACCGAGACCACATAACACCGGTCTTGAAAGACCTACATTGGCTCCCAGTACGTTTCCGAGCACAATTCAAAGTGCTGGTGTTGACCTTTAAAGCCCTAAACGGCCTCGGCCCAGTATACCTGAAGGAGCGTCTCCACCCCCATCACTCTGCCCGGACGCTGAGGTCCAGCGCTGAGGGCCTTCTGGCGGTTCCCTCATTGCGAGAAACAAAGCTACAGGGAACCAGGCAGAGGGCCTTCTCGGTAGTGGCGCCCGCCCTGTGGAACGCCCTCCCATCAGATGTCAAAGCGATAAATAACTACCTGACATTTAGAAGGCATCTTAAGGCAGCTCTGTTCAGGGAAGCTTTTTTGTGGGGGGAGTTATTTTTCCTGTCTTCACGCTTTTTATGATGTAGCCACCCCCAACGACACGTTCTCAAGATGGAGGGGGAGGGAACAGCTGCAGTCGCCTGCGGTTCCTGCGCAATGTTTGCCATCTTGCCAAAGGTTGCAGGCAGCTTTACCTGCAGCAATTGCATGTTGATTGGCCTCTTAAAAGACAAAGTCCAGCAACTGGAGGAACGTGTAGCTACGCTCCAAAGAATTAGGGAGCTGGAGCTCTTCTTGGAAGCAACAGAGCACACCGTCTCCACCAAGGAGGAGACAGGGGACTCCCCTGAGAAGGACGCTAGTACACCAACACAGGAGCCAGATATATGGAGAAACGTGACTCAAAGAAGTAGGAGGCCCAGGGTTCGCTCTGATTGTTTAGAAATATACAATCGCTTTGAGGTCCTCTCCCCTAGCATGGAAGACGAAGAGCAGACTCCATTTGAGGATCTCTCCCTCATTACAGTCGATCAGGTATATGAAGACGAGCAGCAAAGTCAGTCCTCAGGGATTGTGCAGGCGACCTTGGAGCGGACAGCTCATGGAAGAACCCCGACCAAACCTAAGAGGAGGCGTGTAGTGGTGATAGGGGATTCCCTACTGAGGGGAACAGAAGCAGTGATCTGTGGGCCTGACAAGATGTCTCGGGAAGTGTGCTGTCTCCCCGGGGCTAAGATCCAAGATGTAACTGAACGACTGCAAGGAATCATAAAACCCACTGACAAATACCCCTTCCTCTTGGTTCATGTCGGAACCAATGACACTGCAAGCAATAGCCTCCAGAAGATCAAAAGAGACTACGAGGCTCTGGGCAGGAAATTGAAGCAATTAAATGCACAAATTGTGATCTCATCTGTCCTCCCAGTTGAACGACGTGGCCCAGGGAGAGAGGGGAAAATAGTGGAAGTGAACAGCTGGCTTCGCAAATGGTGTAAACAGGAACGGTTTGGATTCTTAGATCACGGACTGCAGTTTCTTGAAGATGGACTTCTGGCAAGCGATGGGCTGCACCTCACAACGGTTGGGAGAAATGTTTTTGCCAAAAATCTCAGAAACCTCATCAGGAGGGCTTTAAACTGACTAATGTGGGGGAGGGAGACAGTGCTCCTGAAGGTAGGAGTCTATCAATTGATGAAGATGATCATCCAAATGTCATAGACCAAATGGAGCAAACAGCACACAGACCTAGTGGTGGGAGGAAAAAATCCTTAAATAAGAGTCACGGGGAAATGATTAATGGACTTCAGTGTCTGTACACTAATGCGCAAAGCATGGGAAATAAACAAGATGAGCTTGAGCTCTTGGTACAGCAAACTAAATATGACATAATAGGCATCACTGAAACCTGGTGGGATAAGTCCCACGATTGGAATGTAATAATGGGGGGATACAATCTATTTCAGAGAAACAGACCAGACAAGAAAGGAGGAGGAGTGGCGTTATATGTCAGGGATGTGTATACCTGTGAAGAGATCCAAGATTTAGAACCTCAAAGCCAAAGTGAGAGCATTTGGGTCAAAATTAAGGGAGAGAAGAATAACAGGGACCTCATTGTGGGAGTTTACTATAGATCCCCAAGCCAAACGGAGGACATAGATGATGCCTTCCTGGAACAGATGGCCAAGCATGCAAAAGGAAGGGAGATAGTAGTAATGGGGGACTTCAATTACCCGGATATTTGTTGGATGTCAAACTCAGCCAAGAGCATAAGGTCAAACAGATTCCTCACTGGCCTTGCAGACAACTTCATTGTCCAGAAAGTGGGAGAAGCAACAAGAGGAACAGCCATTTTAGATCTGGTCCTAACCAATGTTGATGACCTGGTTAGTGGGGTAGAAGTGGAAGGATCATTAGGCGCGAGTGATCATGCTCTTCTGAAGTTTACTATACAGCGGAAAGTAGCAGCCAAGCATACTAGGACTCAATTTCTTGACTTTAAGAAAGCTGACTTCATAAAACTTAGGGAAGTGCTGGGTGAGATCCCATGGACAGTAATACTAAAAGGAAAGGGAGTTCATGATGGCTGGGAGTTTGTTAAGAGGGAGATACTAAAAGCACAACGTCAGGCAATACCAATGAGACAGAAACATGGAAGGTGCCTAAAGAAGCCAGGGTGGCTATCTAAAGAACTTTTAACTGAGTTAAGATTAAAAAAGGATGTGTACAAGAAATGGAAAAGGGGGGAATCCACCAAAGAGGAATTCAAACAAATAGCCAGCACGTGTAGACACAAAGTCAGAAAAGCTAAAGCACAGAATGAACTCAGGCTTGCTAGAGAGGTTAAAAGCAACAAAAAAGGCTTTTATGGGTATGTTCGTAGCAAAAGGAAGAACAAAGAAACAGTGGGGTCACTCAGAGGAGAAGATGGTGAAATGCAAACAGGGGACACAGAAAGAGCTGAACTCCTCAATGCCTTCTTTGCCTCAGTCTTCTCCGATAAAGAAAACAATGCCCGACCTGAAGAATTTGGAGCAAATGATTCAGCAAAGGAAACACAGCCCAGAATAACTAAGGAGATAGTACAAGAATACTTGGCTAGTTTAGATGTATTCAAGTCTCCAGGGCCAGATGAACTGCATCCAAGAGTATTAAAAGAACTGGCAGATGTGATCTCAGAACCACTGGCAGTCATCTTTGAGAATTCCTGGAGAACAGGCGAAGTCCCAGCAGACTGGAGGAGGGCAAATGTTGTCCCTATTTTCAAAAAGGGGAAAAGAGAGGACCCAAATAATTACCGCCCAGTCAGTCTGACATCAATACCAGGGAAGATTCTGGAGCAGATCATTAAGCAAACGGTCTGTGAGCACCTAGAAAGGAATGCTGTGATCACCAATAGTCAGCATGGATTTCTGAAAAAAAAGTCATGTCAGACTAACCTGATCTCGTTTTTTGACAGAATTACAAGCCTGGTAGATGAAGGGAACGCAGTGGATGTAGCCTACCTTGATTTCAGCAAGGCATTTGACAAGGTGCCTCATGATATTCTTGTAAAGAAGCTGGTAAAATGCGGTCTTGACTATGCTACCACTCAGTGGATTTGTAACTGGCTGACTGACCGAACCCAAAGGGTGCTCATCAATGGTTCCTCTTCATCCTGGAGAAGAGTGACTAGTGGGGTGCCACAGGGTTCTGTCTTGGGCCCGGTCTTATTCAACATCTTTATCAATGACTTGGATGATGGACTCAAGGGCATCCTGATCAAATTTGCAGATGACACCAAATTGGGAGGGGTGGCTAACACCCCAGAGGACAGGATCACACTTCAAAACGACCTAGACAGATTAGAGAACTGGGCCAAAACAAACAAGATGAATTTTAACAGGGAGAAATGTAAAGTATTGCACTTGGGCAAAAAAAATGAGAGGCACAAATACAAGATGGGGGACACCTGGCTTGAGAGCAGTACATGTGAAAAGGATCTAGGAGTCTTGGTTGACCACAAACTTGACATGAGCCAACAGTGTGACGCGGCAGCTAAAAAAGCCAGTGCAATTCTGGGCTGCATCAATAGGAGTATAGCATCTAGATCAAGGGAAGTAATAGTGCCACTGTATTCTGCTCTGGTCAGACCTCACCTGGAGTACTGTGTCCAGTTCTGGGCACCACAGTTCAAGAAGGACACTGACAAACTGGAACGTGTCCAGAGGAGGGCAACCAAAATGGTCAAAGGCCTGGAAACGATGCCTTATGAGGAACGGCTAAGAGAGCTGGGCATGTTTAGCCTGGAGAAGAGGAGGTTAAGGGGTGATATGATAGCCATGTTCAAATATATAAAAGGATGTCACATAGAGGAGGGAGAAAGGTTGTTTTTTGCTGCTCCAGAGAAGCGGACACGGAGCAATGGATCCAAACTACAAGAAAGAAGATTCCACCTAAACATTAGGAAGAACTTCCTGACAGTAAGAGCTGTTCGACAGTGGAATTTGCTGCCAAGGAGTGTGGTGGAGTCTCCTTCTTTGGAGGTCTTTAAGCAGAGGCTTGACAACCATATGTCAGGAGTGCTCTGATGGTGTTTCCTGCTTGGCAGGGGGTTGGACTCGATGGCCCTTGTGGTCTCTTCCAACTCTATGATTCTATGATTCTAATCTGTGATATTTTACTGTATTTTTTGTTTCTATGGAAGCCGCCCAGAGTGGCTGGGGAAACCCAGCCAGATGGGCGGGGTACAAATAATAAATTATTATTATTATTATTATTATTCTTCATGGTAAGGTAGGTAGTTCTAGCACTGAAAACCATTTACGTGCCCCCCCCCCGGTAATTTCACTTATTTCGGCGGGGCCACTCACCTGGTGAAATGATTTCTCCCCCTCTTGTGCTATTGATATTTTTAACTATGTAAAGTAGACTAATCAAAGTAACTGAGTGGAAACATTCCTCTTAAAGATAATGTGTTAAATTCTCTCTCCCTTACATATATTGTGTTTGTACAAATTATAAGGCCAATTTTGTAGAGGAGATGGTGAGAGTGTTATCTTAATAGAGCAATTAATACTTTCCAGAAAAAATGTGCCTGTGATTTGTGAAAATATGAGATGTTATGATGAACAACACATGGGACCTAAAGGTGTTTTATGCATTGTTTTAAAGAATATCTACACTGTCATCTTACCAAGATCTTTTCTCCTTCAAACAAACATAAAATAAATATTGAGTTTGATCCAGTGCTTGAGATTAGCACAGACACTTGGTTGCTCAAGTGCCTCAATTTTGATGCTGGATCTACACAATCTACTCCATCAGCTCCAATTCTTTCCAAAGCAGCTGCCTAGGCAAGGCCCAAACCACAACATTCTCAGACAGGTAAGGCCCTGCACTTTATGGCCAACCCTATAGCTTATCAAGGAATACAATGTGTGGCGTTTCCTGCCAACAAATAGTGAGCTGAACCTGTGGAAGATATATCCCCTTACAGACCATTATACTGAATAGGGTTGTGTCTTTGCAAGATCCTGAGAGACTTCTGAAGCATGACCCTAAACTGGCAGGATTAAGCCATTACTGCAGGCTCCCTTCCATGACAAGAAGGTCCTAATCAATATATCTTGCTTTCTGCTAATTTGGCAGCTTGAACCAGAATTTCCCCAAACATTGAGCTCCACCAGATTACCTCTAGTGCATTTTCAGGTCATTGGACTGTCCATGTACCCAGTGGAGATTGGGGGTGCATTGCCAAATTCAATCCTCAATGTACCTGAATCAAACATAGGCAAAAAACCCACCATGTGACATAAGTAGGCCAGGGCAACTTTTATCTTAAAGCACCCAAGGTTTCAGGGAGAGCTATTATATACATAATCTATAAAGCAACCAACATAGAACCTCTTATTCTAATTATCCAAATACAATGCCAAAACCAGGTGCATACAAAAGGAAACACTGCAAATCTTTTCAATTAAACACACAGGTAATGGTGCCAAAAACATATTCATGCATGCATGAGTTAGGAGACTTCTATGATACAAAGATGGAAGATGGCTTGGGAACATCTAAGAAAGCCCATGCTACCGAACTGTGGAACGCCCTGCCTATATAATATTGCATCAGAAAAGAAAAATAATGAGAATCCGCAGAGCAGTATGTGGAATAATTTATAATTCACCAGTATGTGTGCACGTGAGCAAATACATTTTTTAATGCTCCTCAGAGAAACAGTGGGACTGGATTTGGACTCACTCCAGATGATCTATATGCTAGTCTCCCAGTGCCATGCCATCACTGCCAAATTGACATAAAGCTTGGCAGAAAACTTTCAAAAACCGTCTAAAGTATGACAAAAATGTTTCAGATGCTCACTTTCACATCTGAATCCCAAATATATTCTGTTCTACTGAGCCACACAGTTATTCCACTCAATTTTAATAAATAACAGTTGCAAGTTGTAGTTAAACTAAAGAATCTGAATTATTTATAGCACAGAAGAAGGGGGTGTTTGAAAGAACACATGAAGAGGGCTTTGGGAGGATTTCAGACGCCCTTTAGATTTGTTTCTTATAGGGTTGGTGATATAAGCAGCACAGTTCCAAATCTAACTTCAAATGTTTCTCCAAAAGACACAGAGTTAATCTCATACACAGTTTATAAGAGAACAAAAAATTGTGTGTTAAAATCATAAGCAAAATTTGTTAAAAGAAACAACCTAAGCAAATGCCTTAAATATGTTCTGTTTCCCCAGTATTCTAACATAATAATTCAACGTTCCTCTCTATTTATCTTCATCTCCTCCCCACTCTTTTGTTTTAATCAACCATCAAATGAGTGAAACTGTAGAGTGAAAAAGTATCAGGGAAATCCTTATTAAAGGCAAAGCCCCCATTCAGAATTACAGAATTGTAGAGTTGAAGTGATCCTGAGGGTCATCTAGTCCAATCCCCTGAAATGCAGAAGTTTCAACTCAAGCATCCATGAGATGGCCATCCAACCTCTGCTTAAAAGCCTCCCAGGAAGGACAGTCCACAACCTCCCAAGGGAGTTTGTTCTACTGTCAAACACCTCTTGCTGTCAGAAAGTTATTACTGATGCTTAGTCAGAATCCCCTTTCTTTTAACATAAATCCATTGGTTTGTGTCCTACCCTCCAGAGCAGAAGAAAACAAGCTTGCTCCATCTTCCATGTGACATCTTCCTCTCCGTCTCTTCTTATCCAGGTTAAACATACCCAACCCCCGTCAATCATTCCTCATATGGCTTGGTTTCAAGACCCTTGGTTATCTTGGTCGCCCACCTCTGCACACGTACCAGTTTGTCAATATCCTTTTAAACTGTTGCACCCACAACTGGACACAGTATTCCAGGGGTGGTCTGACCAAGGCAGAATAGAGCAGTATAGTTGTACCTCCACTTATGTATCCCTCTGGTTACGTAAACTTTGGGATACGTAAGCAGCAAACCTGGAAGTATATTTCTGGGGTTTTGCCGCGTGCGCATGAGCAGAAGCGCTCTTCTGCTGCTTGTACATGCGCAGAAGCGGTCTCTCCGGTTGCGAAAACCTTGAGATCCAGTCAGACCTCTGGAACGGATCCCGTCCATAACCGGAGGTACCACTGTGCTATTATTTGCCTTGATCTGAACACTATACTTCTGTTGATACAGCCTCAAATAACTTCCAGGAGAAAATTGCTATAAGCAGCTAAATGGTACAGAACAGTGGTCTCAAGGTACTTTACCAACTTCCATCTGTGAAACTAAGCAGGTTTGTGCTTGGCTAGTATTTGGACAAAGATCCAGAAACCTCACATAAGCCTCCCTTGAGCCCCTTGGAAGGGGTGGGTCTTAAAGTAATCAGTGGGTAGATCTTAAGGGTCATGACATGTCTTACAACGCCCCCCCCCCAACTGAATGATCTCCATATGGGAAGTACCACACAACATCATGTATAAAAGTTGCACATTTCTCTGTAGTATTTGCATGTGAACAAGTACAACCAAGATGCTAGTTCCAGTTGTGTAGTTGTGGGAAAATATGTTCATTTGGTTTTCATACATGATTGCATCGATGGCTGAGTAGTGAGGACTTGTCTAGGATACCAAGCTTATAAAATATGGCATCATCAAAATCTGGCAAAGAGAAGGAAAGTGCAGGGTAAACAAACTGGCAGAGGAAGCGGCCTGATCACCAAGTAAAAGCTTCTGGGTCAGACTTGCTCTCTGATTCATCAAGATAGCAAAGACTACACTGACCTGCTACCCTAACTTCCTGCTTCTCATCTGGAAACTGTTGTTTGCAGAGCAGGACAACAACGAAGTGGATGTGTGTGTGTGTGTGTGTGACACACACAGAGAAGAGACTGGAGATTACACACATGAAGATGAACTCTACACAGAAAAGTCACTGTGCATGAAGCACATCAGGCTTGACACGCTAACAAATAAAAGAGAACATCAAATGCTGTTTCACTGAAACTGACATTGACTTTAGTGTTGTAAGGAAGCTTATCTGATATTACGATCACTTTATGCCAATGCAAATGTTTTAAGTTCAAGATTTCTGGATAATTAAGATGACAGTAGATAGGATAAGTTAACAGATTTCCCATGCCAAACCAGGCAGTGCATTTTCACTGGCATCCATTTTCACTGCATTAGTCTGCCATCCATGTATGCAAATAACAGTTTTTTAAAGTCCAGAATATTTCATGGAAAGGTTTTAGGGTTTGGGGGTGCCTGGGATTCCTATGCAAAAGTGTTAATGAAATGCTAAGCAACAATGTCCTGGCTAGCTGCTACACAAATAAAAACATTGCCTCTGCAATTATATGCACAGCTCCCCTTGCTGTCAGTTGAGTTAGTCACAATCTGCATTCCGATGGTATCCAGACAGCAGGCTCAGCTATTAAAGAAGACGTCAGCCACCGAATGACAAAGCACAAAACAAAGATGAAATATGAGGCTTTGTTTCTGAGTGCACCGCCTCTGCCTTCCAGACCTACAGAACCATTTAGCTTGCCTGCAGCACTGCCTCTATATATAGATATTTTGCGCACAGAGGTTATACGAATTGATTCTCAATGAGCAGAGGATTTCAAACAAGTCTGGCAGAGGAGTGTTACACAATGTGGATTTCTTTTGCACTTAAAGCTGCAGAAATATCAACTAGTAGCTTGGAAATATGTTATAAAACCACTGCAATGCTTCCTAATAGGGCAGCCTGCACACACAGGCCTGGCCCTTGTTACATAAGATGGAAAATTACCTCTTCCCGTTAAGTAACATGGGGCACAGACCACCAGGAAGTTCTCCTGCACAGCATTTGCTAATTTGAATGAGGAGTCCTTCCTGGTTCTGCCTGGTGGATCAGATATTGGTTTCAAAGGGGCCAAAGTTGATATTACATGGGAGCTCACAGAATCACAGTTGGAAACGATCCTGAGGGTCATCTAGTCCAACCCCCTGAAATGCAGGAGTCTCAACTCAAGCATCCATGACAGATGGCTGTCCAACCTCTGCTTAAAAACCTCCAAGGAAGGAGAGCCCACCACCTTCAAAGGGAGTCCATTCCATTGTTGAACAGCTCTTACTGCCAGAAAGTTCTTCTTGATGTTTAGTCAGAGTCTCCTTTCTTGAAAAGGTGAATCCATTGGTTAGGGTCCTACCTTCTGCAGCAGGAGGAAACAAGCTTGCTCTATCTTCCATGTGACAGTCCTTCAGATATTTGAAGATGCCTATCATACCTCCTCTCAGCCTCCTCTTTTCCAGGTTAAAAATATCCAGCTTCTTCAACCATTCCTCACAAGGCTTGGTTTCCAGACCCTTGATCATCTTGCTTGCCCTCCTCTGCACACATTCCAGTTTGTCAATATCCTTCTTAAATTGCGATGCCCAGAACTGGAGACAGTACTCCAGATATGCTCTGACCAAGACAGAATAGAGCGGTATTATTGCTTCCACTGATCAGGACACTATACTTCTGTTGATGTAGTCTAGAATAGCATGACTTTTTTGTTGTTGCTGCATCACACAGTGTTAAGCTTGTGATCTGTTAAGACCCCTAGATTCTTTCACATGTACTTCTGGCAAGCCAGATGTCCTCCAGTTTATATTTGTGCAGCTGGTTCTTCCTGCCTAAGTGTAGAACCTTACATCTGTCCCTACTGAAATTCATTTTGTTAGTTTGAGCTCAGTTTTCCAATCTGTTAAGGTCATCTTGAACCCCGATTCTGTCTTCTGCAGCATTAGCTACCCTTGCTGTTTTGGTGTCATCTGCAAATTTGATGAACATCCCCTCAAATCATTCATCCAAGTTGTTTATAAAGACATTGAACAAAAACGGGCCCAGGACAGAACTCTGCAGAACCCTACTTGTGACTTTTTTCCCAGGATGATGAGGAACCATTAGTGAGCACTCTTTGGGTTCTGTCAGTCAACCAACTACAAAACCATGTAACAGTTATCTCATGATGATTAACATCTTTTAGAGTTTTTGTTTTTTTTACCTATTAGCAATCGCATGCAGCTGTTTTGATTATCAGGTAAGTGGCACACTAAAAGAGGGTATTTAACCCTTTCCTAGATCTAAACAGCTCCCACAAAGCTGCTCTTGGATCTATATGTAGGGAAAAGAAGAAAGGTACAGATGCGGGGGCAATTTAGAAAAGACAAAGAAAAAAAAGAAAGTGTTAAACACCCTCCACCAGAACAAGATTTTCAAAGCTGTTGCATAGGGACTGCTTAAAGTAAAACTGCCCCAAAATGGAAAGAAGTAGAAATCCCAGCAAAGGAAGAATGGATTCAAAAACTTATGAAATATGCAGAAATGGCGAAACTTACCAGAAAAATAAGAAATCAAGATAACAAACTTTTTATAAAAGAACAGAAATGGTTTATTGAATATTTACAGACAAATTGTAAACAGGTAAGAACATTGGCATGATTTTAATAACCTGCAGTTTCATAAGGGTATATATTTAAAATAGATGAATAAAAGAACAAATTTAGTTAATTTGGATATGCAGAAGATAATAAAAATAAATTCAAGGAACCGCAGAAAGAGGCGAAAGGAAGTCATGTTAAAATGACTGTAAAATCATTGAAATGTATAAACCTGAAAATCATTAATAAAATGTTAAAAAGAAAGTAAAACAACACATAGGTGACCAAAGTATGGATCTCCCACATCCTGAAGGCAAGGCATGTTCATCAATGGGATAGCCTGCTATGACAGCTGTTGGGCTCCCCTTCATGGGAGGCCACCGTCACCAGCCAGGGATGCTGTAGCTGCATCTTGCACACTGAGCAGTGGTTGGATGAGATCACCCTTGCTCAGCCTGGTGCCCTTCAGCTCACTCCCATCATCCCTGAACATTGGCTGTGTTGTCTGAGGCCAATTAAAGTTAAAGCCCAAATAATCTGAAGGGAACCAGGTGGGGAAGACTTGGGTCAAATGACCTCCAAGGTCGATCCCAGCTCTTAAAAGTTCTAGGATTCTTCGTTTAATTTGGCTTTTACTCTACTGCCCTTAGTGGCACCCAAGTTATGCAACTAATAGTGGGGCTACTCTGGATCTTAATGCTACTTAGTACTTGTGAGCAGCTTGCAAGGAGAGCTGAAATGGCAAAAAAGCATTGTGATATCTTAAAGTAAAAGCACAATTCAGACAGCATAGTTTGGCAGTTTTGAGGGCCCCTGTGGGCTGCTTCATTCTGTGGTTCAAGATACCCAGACTTTGCCCAAATGAACTGGGCAAACCATGGTTACCATAGTTTTATTTTCTGGTTTGGAAGCAAACTATGGTTAATGTTATATTCAACTTGAATGTCTTAACAAACTAAGTATCTCTCAAGCCAAGGAAGGGCGGGCAAGGAGTCTATTGTGATACTCCAAAGCACCAAAACAAGGTTTGGATATTGGCTTTGTGATACTTGAATTGAAACTGTTTATCTGGACACGAGTTTCGGCAGGCAAACTTTATCTCGTCAGTTACATTAATTGGACTAAGTTGGTGAAACTTTATGCAAATAGTTAGAGCTCATGGTAGACTTCTGAATGAAGTCAGCAAGTGCTAAAGTTAAAATTATGGCTTGCATTTTCAGATATAGTATCCTATTTTTGCGAATTTCACAGATGATCAACTATTGGATCATATTAAGATGCGGCTTCAGCAGCTAATTGGACATTCCCTAACTAAGCCCACAGCATGCCAGTCTCACTTCTAGCCTACAGTGTCCTCTACACCTCTTCAAGTCCCCCACAAAGCTGTACCACAAATCTCTGTTTGCAAGCAAAAGTATGGCAAATTATCCAGCTTGCAGAATTTTGCTGTAATGTATGTATTTTTCTAGCTTTATTTTAATGAATGGTAAGCAAAACCTAGTAATATCTGGTAGTTAAGGTTGGATCAAGCAGTAAACATATTCAAAGCATATGGCAAACGTCAGATCACCAGAATCTGTCTAAAGCTCTGTGAGTTGAGACTATAACAAAAGCTGAGTCATCCCCATTGATGATTACACTCAAGGCTATTTCAAATACAGTGATGTCATAATTATATTCAGCTGTCAGAATGGATCCCAAAATCATTCTTCTCGAACTTAAAACAAGTAACATGTATAAGCAGAAGGAATATAATATGAAAATAGTAATTATAAAAAAGGAAAACAATAATTATACTATCTAGAACTCCTAACATGCTATAACCAAGAATGCTTTAGATGCAAAATGCAGTACCAGTAATTACTTTGACCTCTGTAAAACCCAGTAAGTGGATTACAACAGAAATAACAGAAATGACGTAAAATATGTGTGACATGCCAACAAATTGTATTTTGGCATCTGCCATGTTAATGGATATGATATGCAAATCACATCAACCACATGAAACTAGAATGTGCAAATCAGCCATGACCATCAGCTTGCCATGGATAACTCAAAAGTTACAAGGTATCTCTTTTAACACCTTCAATTGTCTTCAGGAACCTATGTGTGTCCTGTTTTAGACGAGTTCACACTCATGTCAATCAAACAAAATGTTGTTCTTATTTGCTGTTCATTTCAGCAATCAAATGTTAATGAAAGCAAGTAGGGAAGAGAGGAAATTCAAGGCATCATATTAACTTCAGGCTTTGTTAATGGTAAAAAGTGAAATAGCAAAATTAATTGGCAATGGAAACAACATTTTCTAGCTTCATATGAGGCACGCTTAGAAACAAGGCACATAAAAAAGATATCTCATTTAATTTGAGGAACAAATAGAAGGTTACTCTTTAAAATATCCATTACCTCAATAAAAATGAAATTATTTCAAAACAATCTCTTTTGATGGCACAATCCTGAGAAAGACTCATTGTATTAGAATTAGTACTATTAGACATGGAAAAAATGAGGAGTAAGAATTCATCATACAAGGACTGGATGAGGTGCAATGGGTTTATAAAATGCCTCGTCAGAATTTGTAAAACAGGAGTCTTCAGTCACTATTTCAGTGTGGTGGCATGCAAGCACTTCACTTTGACTCAGAATAGATAAACATTATGCATACATTTTACTACTTTTCCAAAATTGGATATCATTGATGCAGTAAGATGTGACATTTGCCATCCAATAGAGCTATGATATGTACATCCTCCAGTTGAAGAAGATCCTCCAAGCACAGTGATATGGGACTTTCATAGCTCTCATGCACAAAATGATATATTTTCAGAACTTAACTGTCATTCCTTCAGACAATAAATTCATGAAAGAAACTGATGTTGAATCAACCAACCACAAGAACATATATCAAAATGGTTTTCTGGGCAAAACTCATACTTATGTTCACATAGCCAAAATAAAGTGTACGCTATTTTTTTTTTTAATCATTGGGTTGTATCCAATACTTAGTCCCCCCTCAAAGTAGATAATAATGGATATAACTAACTTGGATTCATTAATTGCAGTGGGCCTACTCTAAGTAAATATTTGGATACAATCAACTGATAAATGTTTATGCATTTTAATATCCAGATTATATATCTTAATTTCACAAAAGGAACAAAGTACTACCAGATGATTATGTGCTGACTGTCATCTCTCATGCAAATATATTCCATCAATTTCTGAATATATTCCATCAGTAGCTGAAAACAAGCCATGACTTGTTTGTTCATCTGTGAGGTGACTCATTTGTTGAGCAAACCACAGTTAAAGCAAACCATTGCTTCGTATTACATATTAACATAGGTAGGTATGTCTAATATTTTCCACTTTTGATTAAAAGTTATTTCCATTTCAGTCAATCAAGATCCAAAATACCGTAACATTGTGGCAACTGAATATTGGGAGGCCATCCTAGCAGCCATTGGATTTTGCAGATCTGTCTATGGCAAAGAGGGAAAGACCTGCTATTAAAAGCTTTCTATTGTCAACAGTAGCAGCAGTAGCTTTTTTGTGATTGATATTGATATCCCGCCTTTTTCCTTGATGGGACTCAAGGGTTTGCAGATAAATGTAGAAAAAGCAATAATTAAAAAACAAATTGACATTAATAGAATTAAAACTATATACACATATAAAATCTGTTTAAATTACATATACATAATTACAATAAAAACAGCATGGCACCAGCCCTTTCATTAAAAGCAGTCAATTCCCAAAAGCCTGTTGGAACAGGAAGATTCGGGATCTTGCTGTCACAGAAAAATAGTATTTCAGTAAGACTGCACTGCTGCAAGTCTGATCTCATAGTTTACCTATGTATATGCTCCTCCTCCATGTTTTCCCTCCTTATCATACCACAATGTGAAGATTGGTTAGGCTATGAGATTTAGATTTAATTTTTTTTCATTGTACTCTTCCCATCTTCTCCACTAATCTCTAGTATTCATATTGCACTGTTAACTCAGGATTCTACATTTTCCCTCTGTCTGACACCATCAGTAAATGTCAGGTGCTGTTATAAACTAAGAATACAGTGGTGCCTCGCAAGACGAAATTAATTCGTTCCGCGAGTTTTTTCGTCTAGCGAATTTTTCATCTTGCGAAGCACGGTGTCGGAAAAGTTTTGGAAAAGCTTCAAAAATACCAAAAACCTCAAAAAAGGCTACCACACCGCGTTCTATGAGTTGCTCCTCGAAGTCAAGTCACAACTGTATTAACGGTGTTAAGAAAAAGGAAACAAACTTGCAAGACGTTTTCGTCTTGCGAAGCAAGCCCATAGGGAAATTTGTCTTGCGAAGCAGCTCAAAAACCGCAAAACCCTTTCGTCTAGCGAGTTTTTCGTCTTGCGAGGCATTCGTCTTGCGGGGCACCACTGTAGTTTAGAGCCCCAGGTGGGATAGAAAAGCAGTTGTTCCAATCATATGGGCATTGGGCCAAGTATATTGAAAGCCAGCTAGACTAAGAAACAGACTGTAGTAGAGAGTGGAAAGCAGAACTGATGGGAAACCCAGAAAGGTAGAACTCAGAAAGCACAAAAGACTATCTAAAATCGGAAACAGAAATGCTGATGACGACTTGAGACACTCGGAGGAGCAGAAAGTGTTTAGAATTAAACATCTTGCATAATTTCCACTCCTGTCCTCATTTACGCTAGGAGTTCTCCCCCACCTCCCAATCAAGTAACCCTGCTGATGTCAAATGGAGTTATTTCTGAATGGCATAACTGGGACCACTGCATCATCTATAATGATAGTATGCAGAGTCAGTAGTTATTTGAACACAAGCTTTCAGAATAAGCAATCCAAGTTAAATTAATAAACTGCAGCAAGGTCAAACAAGAGGAAATGCAGAGGCGGCAGCAGCAAATTCCTTGGAGGTTGGGGGAAATTAAAACAAGTTGCTAACATCAGAAGGGTTCTGCGATAAAACAAGTAATAGGACAACAAGATGTCATCCTTTTAAGCAAAGCTGTTTTTGTGTTTTCTGATGCTCAGTCTGTTCTTTCTTATCAGGTTTTGAGTTACATAATCAGGCCATGCCAGATTTCTCTAAAAATGACTCATTTCAGTGTTATATTTTATTAGTGCCAAAGAGAATTATAAAACTTGCTTCTCTTTAATCATAACCCGCTCACCCCGCCTATATATATATATATATATATACATATACATATTTATGTGTGTAAGGCAAAACATTTCAGAGTATGCCAATGTTTTATTATGCTGGGGGAGGGGGTCATTTGAAAGAACAGGTGACAGTGACAGTGACAGTGACAGTATCAAAGCTTTAGAAAGGATGGTGGCTATTATGCCTGCTTGATTAATGGCAGCTCAGCTTCCACTGCCATCTTACTCCCCTGCTAAAATTTGTGCCATGCTGATTATTCTCTTGTCCAAAAGGCAGTGATGACAGGGAAGTCTAGATATTAATTTTATTCTATTAAGCACTGCTTTATCAAGGAGGAGATCAGAACTTTCCTATTCTTCATCAGCATCTTGCAGCCAAGTAGTAATGAGTCACTGGTAACTCATTGTATCATGAAAATACGTAAGCTTAATTTAGCAGATTCCAACAAGCACATTACATGGTTCTTTCAGACTTCTATTCCAGCAAGGTGAATCCTCTAAATGTTTTCAAAAACTGCGTCATTTGTTACTCATTTTTTCATGCTTTTTTAAAAGGATGAAACTGCTGAAATGTCATAAATCTTAAAGTGGCTGAGTTTTAACAGACAGCCATTGACTCAAACTCAGGGTTGTTCACAGAATGAGCAATGCAGGGACTCGGTGGTTGGTTACAAAATGGCTTGTAGGAGCCATGCCAGAAATTAAGATCTACAACCTGAACAGCAGTATACATCAGGAAGGTGGGAGAATCATAGCCTTAGATTTTCATCTAGCAAAAGGAAGTGCGAGAAATAACATTAGGTTTGCTGCAGTTTACAGAGTTAATAGAAAAGGAAAGGGGAGAAATCCATAGCATGCTCTGATAAAGAATAAGCATTCCTCACTTTTCTGAGAAATTGTAAACTATCAATAATATACTACATTAAGGAGGAAAAATATTACAGCATGGGGAAATATCCAAAAAATTTTAAGTACATGAGTCATTCCATATCAAGCGATCCAATATTTTTTACCTCATGTCATCCAAATTTCTTAATATTTTGTACACTTGTTGAATGATCAAAACTAAGTTTTAATCTAAAATTCTAAGTTTATGCTTTTAAGTTTTCTACGGAGTCTGGCTAGGCCAAAATTGTAATTTTTTTGAAATTTCAAACCTCCATAACTCAGAAATGGGATGAGATAAAAGAATAGAATCTTTTGTTATATTATTTTCTGCCTTGTGTTTGTTGCTGTCATTTTGTTTAGTGGGCTTCTGTTATGGTCCCTCCTTGAGACAATGAACAACCATCCACGTTTGCCTTCTTGCCCACGTAAGTTTTAAACAAGGCATCTCCCATGACCCCAAACATCAGAAAATACTGCAGACCACACAAGCTTTGCCTGTACAGTTGCTAGCAGTTTTCAGGATGCTTGACAGCCAGAAAGGCAGGATACAGGTAGTGATAAAGGCACTCTGCTACTCATACACCTGCCAGAAAAAAACACATGTCTGCAGTACATATATAGGTCCTATATGAAACAGTATCAGTGTTGAGAATTCATCTTGTGAGGGAGGGGCAGTTCACAGACAAAAAGGATACATACTATGCTATCCTCCTTAGCAATCAGCTATCCTCCACTAGGGGTGGGTGATATATTGATATTTTGTCTCCTACTATAGTATGAACTCTAGACCTTGATAAAAGTTTCAATTTTTTTTCACCCTTTAACCTATCAAGAATGCACTGCCAAGCTGGCCTTGCAGACCCAGCAGGCAGGAAGCAGCACTTTACTGCAAAGTAAATGGCTGTTTCTTGCCTGCTGATCTTGCCAGGGCATAAGGTCCTGGTCCCTCTCAGCAGGTGTTGCAGAGTAAAGGGCTTTACTTTGCAGTAAAAGATGCTTTCTGCTTGCACAATGTGCAAGGCGCAAGCCCCGTGCCTCTGGCTAGAGACAGAGCCAGCATAACAATAAGCTTCCCTTATTCCGATCAGCAAACAATAAGATCTACTTGGCTTTGCTCTTGCTTTTTTATGGAGGTTTAACTAGAGTCCCAGCTTCCCTGCTGAGGGAAGGAGATTCCGATGAGCAAACAGTCCCACCCCCCATAAGATCCACATGGCTTAAAGGCACACACTGTGCCTCTTGCTAGGCAGGATAGAGACCCAGCACGATATCAGGCTAAGCATGATATCAGGGTCTCTACTAGCAAGAGACATGGTGTCTGCCTTAAAGCCCTGTGGATCTTATCAGCAGAAAAAGAAACTTTGTTTGCTTGTTGGAATCTTTGTTCCTCAGCAGCACTATGGGACAGAGATTCTGATCAGTAAACAAAGTTTCTTTGTGATAAGATCATTGTGGCTTGGCTCCTGCATCTGTTCAGGCAAGGAAGCAACAATTTACTTTTGCAGTAAAGGCTTTATGCATTTGGAAACTAACTGCAGACGATGCTGATGACTGGGCTGCTGTCAGTTCAAATTTTAATTTCTAGTTTGAGATATATTTGATGTATTTTAAGTATTGTTTTTAACGTTTGTTTTTATTATTTTTTATTCTATGACACGTTTTTAAATGTTGTAAGCCACTTTGAATCCCGACTTGGCAGAATATAAATATATTACATAATAAATAAATAAAATAATATGAGAGGCAGTGGGGTGGAGTCCGTGTACATTATTTTGAGTTTGTTGGAGGATAAACACTGTAAGGATTTAGTAAGTAACACATAATTTGACATCTCTTATTGGTGTGGCTCAATATTAAGAACACATATTTTTAAATGTGTTCTTTTTAAAGCACAAAATATATAAGAAACATACCTACGCTAAACTATAGAGTAGTAGTAAGCAGAGCTACATACATGCAGAGTCTTAAGATGAGTCAACAGTGTGATGCAGCAGCAAAAAAGGCGAATGCTATTCTAGGCTGAATCAACTGAAGTATAGTGTCCAGCTCAAGAGCAGTCATAGTCCCACTCTATTCTGCCTTGGTCAGACAACACCTGGAGTCCTGTATCCAAATCTAGGGACCACAATTTAAGAAGGATATTAACAAGCTGGAACATGTGCAGAGGAGGGCAACCAGGATGATCAAGGGTCTGGAAACCCAGCCTTATGAGGAACAGTTGAGGGAGCTGGGTATGTTTAGCCTGGAAAACAGAAGACTGAGAGGAGATAGGGTAGCTACCTTCAAATATCTGAAGGGGTGTCACGTGGAAGATGGAGGCAGCATGTTTTCTCCTGCTCTGGAGGGGGCAGAACCAGAATGAATGGCTTCAAGTGACAAGAAAGGAGATTCTGACTAAACAACAGGAAGAAATTTCTGACAGTAAGAGCTGTTTGACAGTGAAAAAGACTCCCTTGGTAGGTGGTACACTCTCCTTCTTTGGAGGTTTTTAAGCAGAGGTTGGATGGCCATCTGTAACCTAATTTTCAGGCACCATATGGCACCTAGATTGCTTACCTGACTTTCTAACACTGATCTACACCAGTTCCCAATTTGCTACAGGGCCAAGTTCAATGTGTTACTATGGGTATATAAAGCCCTTAACAGAATAGTTATATATTCTCCAGAAATCTTTAATGGTTTAGTTAAGCATGCTATCACTGAGTAAATTTTCATTTAAATATACACATCAAATTTAGATCCCCCCCAGTACTTCCCCAGATTATTATAAACTCCAGCCTTCTTTAAGATATTGTGATATATTGAGGCATTGCAATGTTTAGCTGGCGATATATTGTGATATTGAAAACCAGATATCGCCCAGCCCTATCCTCCACCCTATTGTGCATATATATATTGTGTTTATTCTGTGGGGCTGCTAAAGTCATTATTACCCACAGACTGTGGTGTTGGTGATGTTGCAAGATGCTTTCTTGGGCACCCAGTTGGAGAGATTACTTTTTGCAGTAGGAGTTTTACCAACAAGCACAAAAGAGCTGTCTTACAAAGATGAGAATCTAGCAATGTCTGGCAGGCCCAATAAGCCCCAGAGACCCTCCCCAGGCTACAAGTTTATTAAGAGAAAGAGGTACATATGGGAAACACCCACCCAACCATAATAGATTTATGTACAGTATATGTCTATTTGTGGGACAGTTTCATGCAGGTTAAGGGTCAGGGAACTGAACACAAAATTGGGATGGTGGTGACAGAGAATAAGAATGGAAATGAACTAAGGGAAAATAAGATCATTAAATACTGGCAATACTTCATTAGCTAAACTTTATTAGTTCTGCATAGTTTAACAGGCATTTTATTTGCTATAGTAAAATAAATGGAGTTTCTTTTTATTAAGAAAAGAAACTTCCTGCTTTTATGGCAATAAAGGAATAAACATATTTCTTGTTATTATAATCCTCTTGTGAAAAAAAAGACTCACTGAGGCACAAGCAATTAGAATCCTACAGAGATTAGGAAAATCTATTCTAGTCCTTCCCATTAGCATATACTCCATCAATATAGGCACCCCATGCTTTTAGCTGAAATCATAAAATTTCCAACATAAAAGAATCTTTATGTTGCAAACAGTGTTTTCTTCAAGACAAGTCATTTTTGCTGGCTAATTTAAGGCATTTCTCAAGGTTTACTTTTGTATGTATACAGTGGTACCTCGCAAGACGAATGCCTCGCAAGACAAAAAACTCGCTAGACGAAAGGGTTTTGCGTTTTTTGAGCTGCTTCGCAAGACGATTTTCCCTATGGGCTTGCTTCGCAAGACGGAAACGTCTTGCAAGTTTGTTTCCTTTTTCTTAACACCGTTAATACAGTTGCGACTTGACTTCGAGGAGCAACTCATAGAATGCGGTGTGGTAGCCTTTTTTGAGGTTTTTAAAGACTTTGGTGATTTTTGAAGCTTTTCCAAAACTTTCCCGACACCGTGCTTTGCAAGACGAAAAAAATCGCAAGACGACAAAACTCGCGGAACGAATTAATTTCGTCTTGCGAGGCACCACTGTATATGGGATGTTAGGGGAGGAGCAGTATGTCCACCATTGGACCCTACCCTGCACTCAGCTCTCAACTGTGGCTCCTAGAGACTATCAGCATGCAACAGCAGCCACGCCCCAGGAAATGGCTTCAACTGCCTGGCTAAACCAGGTGAGAGTAGCAGTTGGGTCTCAAACCCTCAGTGAGTTAAGGATTTCCCCTGCATGCAAAGACAGGTTTCAGAACACTGAGCAGACAAGTGGGCCTAACAATCAAGAAGGAGGTTGCAGCATGTGCTGTAGAGGGAAATGAGGAGTGGATGGGTTAATCTGGGAAGAAGGAATCTAGGAGAAGGAAAACTCTGATCCTAAGCCTCTGTTGCCTTGCAGCTATACTCATTTGTGAGAAAGACTTCGGGAGTAAACTCCAAGGAAAAATCTGGACCCATTGCCTTGCAGGACATTTTCAGGAAAAGAAAAGACTAAGAAGTAAATCCTACACAAATCCAGAGAGGAGTCCCTAAGATGGTTGGATAGGATCTTGTATGTCTCCTTCCGGCAACTCCTGCAGTCAAGCTGGTGCCAAATGTATTGCTTTGCTTTCCTTTGGATCACATCAGTGAGGCCTTGAGGAGGGTTTGTCATCCAGGACTTCCATGCACACTGCCAAGGCTTGTGTCCCATAAAGGTCAATTCAGTGCTGCTAATGCAGCAAAAACATGAAGGAGGCAGCAGTTAAGAGTTACCGGTTTCTGCAGCCACAGCAGGTGCTGTGATTCTCCAGTGGTTTGATTTCAGCCCTGGAGATGTACTCCACTGTCTCCTGAAATAGACGGTTCCCAACAACAACTTTCTTTAAAAATTCCCTTCAAATCGATGACCAAGTATATTTTTCTTCTGCTCAGCTGAGGAAAGTCAACTCAGTATAAGTCATAGTGACATCCAACACCAATCTATTTCATAAATCTGCATGAAATGAAAGCAATTTATAATAGCAATTTATTTAAATGCTCTGCTAAATCTTTCTTGATATACTGCATCATGGCAATGCCCAGCTAACAATGAGTATTTAATGATTTCTGATTATGTGGTGATGTGCTTCCATAATTAATTTTCATCTAGAAGACTTCAATTGCTACAGCAGAACATTAACTTTTCGCTGGAAGACTTATACGAGTCATAAAAATGAGAAGTAGTGGCAACACCATATAGTTCAGTGCAATCTTACCCATGTTTACTCAAACGTAAACTATGTACAGCAGTGCTTCTTCTCAGATAAAGCTGAATGTAGTTAATAGCTACATTTATATTCTGCTAGTTGGTCGAAGGCAGAATATACAATGAATAAAATAAATAATGAGTAAACCTACTGAAGAGATTCCAAAGAACTTTACTTATTTCACGATCTAATCTACTAATCTTCAAAGATTAGCAAAAACATAATCAAACATGAATCACAACACTTGCCACACCACTAGATCACAATGTGACACTACCAAGAAAGGAATTGCCAGTGCAACTCCTTGCAAGTGGGTTATGTTACATTTGTGTTCCGTTCTTAACATCCTCCTGGCTTGGACATTATCATCTGATCTCCCAGATCTAATTCAAAGGGTGGTGGTGTTTTTCCAAAGACCTCTGCTGTTGTTGTTTAGTCGTTTAGTCATGTCCGACTCTTCGTGACCCCATGGACCAGAGCACGCCAGGCACTCCTGTCTTCCACTGCCTCCCACAGTTTGGTCAGACTCATGTTTGTAGCTTCGAGAACACCATCCAACCATCTCGTCCTCTGTCGTCCCCTTCTCCTTGTGCCCTCAATCTTTCCCAACGTCAGGGTCTTTTCCAGGGAGTCTTCTCTTCTCATGAGGTGGCCAAAGTATTGGAGCCTCAGCTTCACGATCTGTCCTTCCAGTGAGCACTCAGGGCTGATTTCCTGAAGAATGGATATGTTTGATCTTCTTGCAGTCCATGGGACTCTCAAGAGTCTCCTCCAGCACCATAATTCAAAAGCATCAATTCTTTGGCGATCAGCCTTCTTTATGGTCCAGCTCTCACTTCCATACATCACTATTGGGGAAACCATGGCTTTAACTATACGGACCTTTGTTGGCAAGGTGACGTCTCTGCTTTTTAAGATACTGTCTAAGTTTGCCATCGCCTTTCTCCCAAGGAGCAGGCGTCTTTTAATTTCATGACTGCTGTCACCATCTGCAGTAATCATGGAGCCCAAGAAAGTAAAATCTCTCACTACCTCCATTTCTTCCCCTTCTATTTGCCAGGAGGTGATGGGACCAGTGGCCATGAGCTTCGTTTTTTTGATGTTGAGCTTCAGACCATATTTTGCGCTCTCCTCTTTCACCCTCATTAAAAGGTTCTTTAATTCCTCCTCACTTTCTGCCATCAAGGTTGTGTCATCTGCATATCTGAGGTTGTTGATATTTCTTCCGGCGATCTTAATTCCAGCTTGGGATTCATCCAGCCCAGCCTTTCGCATGATGAATTCTGCATATAAGTTAAATAAGCAGGGAGACAATTCCACCCCTTCCCTGCATATGATTCTAGGCTCTTATCTCGCCATCAAGCCTGGCCTTCCTCAGGGGCCCCAGGAAAAAGAGCCAGAGCTCAGTGGTGGAATACATGCTTTGCAAACAAAACAGTCCCAGGTTCCCACCACCACCACCTGCCACTGAAGCCCAAGAGAGCCATTGCTGGTCAATGTCAAGAATACTGGGCTAGATAGACCAATGGTCTGACTCTGTATAAGGTAGCTTTCTATGTATGATCACAAAGATAGTCAAACGATAAGTTTTTCAAAATGCAAATAGGGCTGATAATACTGGGCATCGTAACAGTTCCTACTTTTCCTGGTCTGATCATACTCAAACTTTGTCTAATGCACCCAAAATTTACCTCAGCATATCATTCTGCTAGGTCTGCCTAAGTAATGCCCTTCTTATACCCCTATTCTGACCTCATGAAAGAGAGACAGTTCCCTAAGATCAGGCACCCTTACCAAAAAGAAGAGACGACTTATTTCACGACAAAAAACAACAACCTCATTTCAGGCAATGGCAGCATCCAGAGCAATATTGCTTCCAATAGTCTTAAATCAGAGTGCCAGATATCCTGTGCATATAATCAAACAAATATTTTTAAATAACTTGACTGCTCTACTTTATGGTTTAGATGCCTGTATAATAAAAACTATGAACCTTTAGTATAATTAAAATAGATTCTATGCAGAGAGACTTTGCAATTCACCACATTTGCTGTAAAGAGAAAATAAAACAAAAGCTTTGGTTGAAAGGCATAATAATTAACTTTCCTTTTCATTTCTAATTACTACTAGCAGTGAAGAGACCACAGAGAAGGCAAGCTTTTTATTCAATTCAAAGACCACCTGCATAAGATCCTTTAAAGGTCTGCCTACATCAGGGAAATTGGTCCCAAAAGTCTATCATGAAAAAATGAGGGCATTTTCTAGTTTGTGGCTCAAGGCTTTTCTCAAAAAGAAGACAATTATTTCAATGCTTTTTACAGATGATTCTCTACCACTATTTCTCAAGAAATCAATTGAGAGCTAAAGGTTTCAGGAGCAAATTCTGTACACCAGTGCAATACTGTAGAAAAGTGGCATAAATCTATAGCTATCCTCATCCATTTGTGTCCTAATTCAAGCCCTAAATGGCTCTGAAAATATATTATTTCTCACTATGCTCTCTAGTGAAATTGCTTTCAAGCAATTCAAACTTCCTTCAAAAAATCCTCTGCAATTTGCTACCTACAGGCTTTTACTCTTCCCACGGGCAGAGCTCACCACAGATATTTTGGTGCCTGGCACCTTCAATATACATATTCACTCAGACTTTTCACCAAACATTCACTCACTCATTTGTAATATACCTCCTTCATACAAAATGATTCACCTCCCTATTGTAATTTTATGCAACAGGAAATGTGTAGAACACTTGCAAAATGTGTTGCACAAAAACCATCCTCCATTTGTAGTTCTCCCCCTGCTTCTGCTCCCAATGTTCTGAGCTCCCTCATTTTCTTATTTGGTTATTGTGCTGTACATGTCTGCAACGACTCCCATCTGTGCTAGATGTTTAGCCTGGTGAAAGTGTATGAATCACAATGCAAGTAGAATTGCACGGTACTTTAGAGGCCAGACATCTCGTCATTTCAGGTTTCTACTGCCAATGCATACCAAGTAGAAATGTTTGAACAGCAGGCACTGTGTGACAACAAGATGGCAGAAGAGCGCATGGCAAGCAATTGTGTTATTTTTCAGATCCTAATTTCTGTAGATATATTCTATATGAGGGATGAGGAACCTGTGGCCCTGCCTACAAATCCCATAGTCCTTGATCATGGACCACTGTGGCTGGAGCCACATCAAGAGGGTCACAGGTGCCCTGTGCCACTGGCCTTCAACTAGTTGGTCAGGACTCTTACCAAGTTGCAGCCTGACATAAGGTGCTTTGCTCCAGTAGCAATATCACTGTTAAAAACTACAGTAAAAAATTAAGAAGTAGATCCCAGGATGCAGGTGTACCCCAGGTCTGAAAAAGTTGAAGACAACTATTCTAATACTTTGGCCACCTCATGAGAAGAGAAGACTCCCTGGAAAAGACCCTGATGTCGGAAAAGATTGAGGGCACAAGGAGAAGGGGACGACAGAGGACGAGATGGTTGGATAGTGTTCTCGAAGCTACCAGCTTGAGTTTGACCAAACTGCGGGAGGCAGTGGAAGACAGGAGGGCCTGGCGTGCTCTGGTCCATGGGGTCACGAAGAGTCGGACACGACTAAACGACTAAACAACAACATTCTATACTAACTAACTATGGGCAGTCTGTACCTCACCTACTCAATTCAGTAGCAAGGCTCCTACTTGACAATAGTGGAATTGCTAGCAGCCACACTACAGTGGTACCTCAGGTTACATACGCTTCAGGTTACAGACCCTTCAGGTTACAGACTCCACTAACCTAGAAATAGTACCTCGGGTTAAGAACTTTGCTTCAGGAAGAGAACAGAAATTGTGCTCCAGCGGCGCAGCAGCAGCAGGAGGCCCCATTAGCTAAAGTGGTGCTTCAGGTTAAGAACAGTTTCAGGTTAAGAACAGACTTCCAGAACGCATTAAGTTCTTAACCCGAGGTACCACTGTATTGCAAAATGGGAAATTATCAGAAGGTCTGCACCCCATCTACAGGGTGAGTCCTTTAAAAGAGGCCCCGCGGATACAGAGTACACATGTTCCACGGGGCCTCTTTTAAAAGACTCACCCTATATAAATGTTCTAACATCATATTCTGAGACACAGAAAATATATGTTCTATTTATAAATGTTTTGAGTTACCTTTTATAAAACAAGTTTTTCTTGCTAACTTGTCTCTGATTAAAACAGTAGTTTTAAATGAATTTTTCCTACTTTTAAATGCATGCACTTCCACATTGGGCAACACAAGGATAATTACCCGAAAGCAGGGACCAGGATGGCATTTTAGACTACTTAAATTGTAGTGCTATTTTTAGAATTTATTTATTTTCCTCATATTATTCATTGATGATAAGAAATCAATCTAGTGAAAGAAGGGACAGCTGTTCTCATGTAGCATTGCTACTGGGGGTGTGAACTACTTACTTCTAGATCAGGGTTTCCCAAACTTGGGTCTCTAGTTGTTTTTAGACTACAAATCCCATCATGGACCAGCCAGTAGATGGTAATGACTCCCTTGCTATTTTTACATGTGTGAATCAGCCTAGAATCACACAGCTGGATGGGTCAAGAGATGGTTTCCATTCCAAATTCCGTAAGGCAAGGCCATCCATCTACCAGCCTGCCAATTGGTCAACTTTAGTCAAAAACACAATGCATCACAGGCAGACAGTAGGTGAACTGTGGAAATGAACCCATAGGCTAGCTCTATAAAACCACTCTGTTTAGCAAACTGTAGTAGCTTTAAGAGCTGCAAACTTACAAACCCAATACTCTGCAGAAAAGTGATCAATGAAATAAACCAAAACAAGATAGAAATCTGATACAGATTTTCCCCATGATCACAGTAATCAACACCCAGACCTAGCTATGTAAAGAGCTTGTGCCCCTTTAAATGAAAGGCACACAATACTCCTTATCTTTAAGTTCTGGGTTTTTTCAGTTGCTATAACAACATGCAAAAAGCCTTTTATTGCCAAGGACAGCTCCAGCTATTTTTAAATGCAACAGCTGGATTTATGTGCCTGAATTTCACTCTTAAGACAACAAAATGTGGTTTATTTTTCTTCTCTCAGTATTACAACAGAAATGTCAGTGGCTTATGCTGGAGTAAGATAAATCACATCTATGTCCTGTACCAAAATGTAGGACTGCAACCTGCAAGATGAGTATCTTGCACCCTTGCTTTATATATCTACAGCACCAAAATTTTGTTTAAAATATTTATATACCACATTTCTTCCTGGCCACAGATCTCTAAAGTGATTGACAAGAGGATAAAATCAAGACAAAAAGAATAAGATTTAAATACAAATTAAAGCAGTGGTGACCGATTATTGTTCCCTAAGAGTCTTTTTGTAAACCCTCCACATCATCCTTAAAAAATACTGCTGCTATGTAAAGGTTCTGCAAAAGTCATGAAGAGAACAGCAGCCTAACCAAGAAGTGTGCTATTTAGCCTCTAGGACCAGGTAAGCAGTGACAATACAGGGCAGGGCTTTTACTCGTCCTAGTAGTTGGAAACCCTGTAGCTCCTAGTTCTTTACAGTGGAATCAGGTAACTGATGAAGGCAGCTAGGTACAGTGGTACCTTGGTTTGCATACATTTTGGATTACAAACACGTCAAACCCAGAAGTCCATGTCCCGGTTTGCAACCTTTTTTTGGATTACAACCCTTTTTTTTTTAAATTACAAACAATATATATATATATATATATATTGGAGGCCCCATTGGCAAAAGCGTGCCTTGAGTTACAACCTGTTTTGGTTTACAAATGGATCTCCGGAACGGATTATGGTTGTAAACCAAGGTACCAGGTTGTAAACCAGGAAGATTTAATAATACAAAAGGTCACCTAGATTTTAAAATGTAAACTTCTGTTTCAATTCAATACACAAAGTTAAGTTGGTGACCATAATATAAATAAGCTTCACAGGTAGAGCTAACTTCATATCTCTTAGCAACTTGGTTTATATTTAAAACATTTCCTATTAATGTTCTGGTCTCACTGCAAAATGGTCTCACTGCAAAAGCACAATCACTCCTAAGTGTGAAGTCCAAGTGACATCCTGGTTTACTAGAGCTCCAGATGATTAGACAAGCAGGACTTGAGCTCAAAATCATGGCAACTATGTGGTGGTGATGTCAGCATAGTGTACTTCGCTACCATTGCATCTTCAGGTATTTGTTCAGTAGCTTTTCCAAATGATGGGTGGGCTGCTGAATTCTGGTCTGAAGGTGGAAATATCAAACTCTTAGAGACCTGCTGTGACAAATTAGCAAGTCACTTTGAGGGTAAAATTGCTTGCATTCATACTGAACTGGATGCCACTGTTAATACAACTCTAGAGCATTAGCTAGTAATGTTGTTTGGGATCACTTTCAGATTTTTGTGGCCTGGGGGTTCAAACAAGACACTTGAACAGATTTGCCCAACTATGTGTGCTCTTTGTCCTTTACCATCAGGGCTTATAAAAGCTAGGCAGATGGGATTGACTGGGTGGGTCCAGTGATTGGCTAATGACTCTATATGGAAGGGGGTAGTTGTAGCGTCCTTAAAGAAAATGATGGGGCAAACTCTGCTCAACAGACCCTCCCTGGACCCACAGGTTTGTGGCAACTACCATCCAATTATGAATTTCCCCCCTCTTGTGCAGGATATTGGAGAGGGTGGTGGTAGTTCAACTTGTAACATGCTTGGAGAATTGTGATTAGACCCATTTCAGTCTGGTTTTAACACTGAAGTAGGTCACCCTGATGGGATGTGGGTGGCACTGTGTTCTAAACCACAAAGCCTAGGGCTTGCCAATTGGAAGGCTGGCGATTCGAATCCCCGCGATGGGGTGAGCTCCCGTTGCTCGGTCCCAGCTCCTGCCAACCTAGCAGTTCAAAAGCATGTCAAGTGCAAGTAGATAAATAGGTACCCCTCTGGTGGAAAGGTAAACGGTGTTTCTGTGCGCTGCTCTGGTTTGCAAGAAGCAGCTTAGCCATGCTGGCCACATGACCTGGAAGCTGTCTGCGGACAAACGCTGGCTCCCTCGGCCTATAGAGCGAGATGAGCACACAACCCCAGAGTCGTCTGCGACTGGACCCAAAGGTCAGGGGTACCTTTACCTTTACCTGATAGATGGCATATATCAGGAGAGGGACAGAGAAGGCAATACTGTTGCATCTTCTTGGGCCTCTCAGCAGCTTTTAATACCATTGGCCACAGTACCCTCCAGGATCAGTTTGGTAGGTTGGAAAATGGACACAAAGCATCACAGTGGTTCTTCTCCTACCTGCAGGGTTGTTTCTATGAATAAAATCATAGAATTGTAGAGATGTAAGGGACCCTAAGGATCATCTAGTCCAACCCCTGAAATGCAGGAATACGCACTGCCCCACATGGCGACCAAACATGCAACCTTGGCATTATCAGCACCATGCTCTAACCAACGGAGGGGCTTCTGCATGACTTCCAGCACATGTGTCAGAGAGGTTCAATACTGAACCACAAGATTCAATATTGTCCCCTTCGCTAAGTAATATCAACCGGTATATGGTTGGGGATGTGGATAATGGTATCATCAATATGTGGATGACAGCCAGCTCTGTTTCTTCTTGTCATCAGAATTAGGTGAGGCTATACAGGTGCTAAAGAAGTTTGTGCCTCAAGGGTGTAATGGGCTAGATGAAGGCCAATAAACTGAGATAATTTTGGTAAGACAATTTTAGTAAAACAGATAATCTCTTTTAGGCAAGGTTGAAAGTGCCAAGCAGTGCAGATTAGCATAATCATGGAACACTGGTTTTACAACAGTTGCACTGATCGTTATGCTACCAAGTTCAATTCAAGGTGTTGCTGTTGACATATGAAGCTCTGAACAACTTGGGATCCAAATACTTTATCAAATTCCCAGAGCCACAAGATCTGCAGAGGAGGCCCTTCTGGAGATTTTGCCAGCAAGTGTTGTACATTGGGTGATTTTGTAAATAGAATGAAAACAATTGCAGTTCAGAGATGACACAGGAGGGAGAAAATGGAGCACCTTGGAGTTAAGTCTAATTTTATGCAGGTGGCAAGGACAGGGGGAAGGAGAGAAAGAAAGGTAAGGAACCAGAAGAAACAGAAAGCAGTGCCCTGCCCACTGTTGGTACCTTTTCCCCAATAGATTACCCTTGAAGGGATGTAGTCCTCAACAGAAAAAGGTCCCCCACCCGTGTGTGTGTGTGTGTGTGTGTAATAGCCAACCTTCTGTCCTCCACATATTGTTAGAATGCAACTAACATAATTCCTGATTATTACTAATGTGTATATACTTTGGGTTAATTCAGATCTGAAGAGCAGATTGACATTTGCTCCAAATGAGCTTTAAAGAGCAGGTTGTTGTGGGGAAAGCTGCAGAGCAAAAGTGGAGGGAACTAAAAAACTGAGCCTTAATACGTGAGCCATGCCTGGAAAGAATGGGGCAAAAGGCAGCGTTTTTTCTCCAGCCAGAACTCACTGGAACTGAGTTCCGGCACCTCTTTGGTGCATTCCGGCACCTCTGTAGTGTTGCGGCACAGTGTTCTGTGCTGTGTTGAGCGACAGAGGCTGTGTGTGACATGGATATTGATGTGGCAGAGGGGTGAGCTCCTCTAAAAAAAAGCTCAACAAGTTCTGGCACCTCTTTTTCTAGAAAAAAAGCTCTGGCAAAAGGTAAATGTGGATTAATTAGAACTCAATCGAACATGGAATAAGACGATCCTACAGGATTCATCAACACAGCACAAATTATTCACAAGGGGGTGTTGGGCAAGAGGAAAGGTAGCTATGTTGATCCAAAAGCCAGAATATATTAGGACCAACAAGTCACAGGATAATGAACAAGTTTCAGGTTCTTCAGACTGGATGATCAGCAAATGTAGGGGGGGGAGAGAAGTTGGGCACTTTGTCAAAGCTGAAAGTCTGTGGTTTGAAACATTTTTAAGAATGAATGCAGGAGATGTTAGGCAGACTTAATTATATTAGTGTTGGTTAGGTACAAAACACATTCAGGCTGCACTGAGGGGCTCCCGGGACAAAGAAACAATAGTGGTATGATTGCTAGGACAGTCTGAAATAATGCTCCTTTTTAATTTATGTACAAGAATTGTGGGGGAGGATACATTTTGCAAGCAAGTTTCTACTTCTTTTTTCCCAGGTACTGACACTGGCTGTAAATACACATAATTACAATAAATGCATCTTCCACCCACACTACTTTTAAAAACAGAACAAGAATGGCTTACTTTATGTCTGCTGATCAATAATTACTTATGTGACACAGAGGCAGGTAAATTGCCACGGCTTTAGCACAAGACACTTCAGTCTGAGGAACACAAAAGGAGGGAGAAGAGAGAAGACTCTCAATTATATTTCGACTTGTAATAGTTTCTTTCTCATTGATTGCAGAATGCTTTGAACTGTAATAATATTCACTAAAAAAAAATGCCTATTAAAGACTACTTTTTGGGGGGCAGGCTGCTGAAACTCCTTGATTTATTGATGTAAGGAGTAAGTGCTGCATGTTGCACAGAAGAAGAGTTCATGCTATTCATTAATATTTACTAGTGGTTCCCCCAACCTCTGATTTTGGTTCTAAAATTAATTCTTATTTCAAAAAGTATTTATTGGCTGTTTGATTTTTTAAAAAATGTACTCTACAAAACTACAAGTTATTCCAACTGTCACATAGCTATTTTTTTAAAAGTTTCTCCATTGATTCAACTGTCTGTAGTAGTAGTAGTAGTAGTAGTAGTAGTAGTACAATGGTACCTCAGGATGCGAACAGGATCCGTTCCGGAGCCCCGTTCGCATCCTGAAGCAAACATAACAAGTGACGGTGTGTCTGCGCATGCCGCGTTTTGACGCTTCCGTGCATGCGTGTGACGTCATTTTGAGCGTCTGCGCATGCAGCGAAACCTGGAAATAATGCGCTTCGTTACTTCCAGGTTGCTGCGGAGCACAACTCGAAAACGCTCAACCCGAAGCACATTCAACTCGAGGTATGACTGTAGTAGTATATGAATTTATTTACCACCCTATACCCGCAGGTCTCAGGGCGGTTCACAGAAAAAATCATAGAATCATAGAATCATAGAGTTGGAAGAGACCACAAGGGCCATCGAGTCCAACCCCCTGCCAAGCAGGAAACACCATCAGGGCACTCCTGACATATGGTTGTCAAGCCTCTGCTTAAAGATCTCCAAAGAAGGAGACTCCACCACACTCCTTGGCAGCAAATTCCAATGTCGAACAGCTCTTACTGTCAGGAAGTTCTTCCTAATGTTTAGGTGGAATCTTCTTTCTTGTAGTTTGGATCCATTGCTCCGTGTCCACTTCTCTGGAGCAGCAGAAAACAACCTTTCTCCCTCCTCTATGTGACATCCTTTTATATATTTGAACATGGCTAATCAGAATATAAAACCACAAAATACATAATCAATATAACAAAAACAACCTAATAATGTATTTTTATCTCCAGTTATAAATTTGTAAGTGGCATAGATTTTTCCATTTGTGAGATATGAGTTGTCTTGCTGCAACTCAAAAAACAAAAGTAATCAATTCCTTGTGTTTGAGATCCTTCTGTTCTCAATGCAAGATAAGCTAATAAAGCAAGCCGTGGGATACTGTGTTTCTTGAACTACTGATCTGATTTGATAAAAAATGCTCTTCCAGAAAGGTTTAAGTCATATATCTACCTCATGTGAAGCATGGTCCCAATGCAGCCAAAATGTCTCCAACACTGAAATGAGACCTGCTCGTTTATTCTATTACATCTTTGTGAGGTCAAGTACCACCTATGAAGTATTTAAACATATTCCTAATCTTAGCAGAGGCAGATAACACTGGATTTTTTGCCTACATATTTTGCCAATCCACCTGCTTCATCCCAGCCATTAAGTTAAGGCTCTCGACACTGCTGAACACGGTTCTCCTCTGGGAGTTTTCCCAGGTTCTGCAGACCTTGCCCCTAGGAACCTGTGCCTGCAGGATGACTGTCATTTGAAGTTGGTCCCCTCCAGGCCTTGCTCAGTACTGCAGCCCAGCCAAATACACTAACCCATTTGATAGGCAGCAGGAAGGGCATTTGGCTTCACATTAACTGCTCCAGTTTGAAATCTTTTCAATATTAAAACAAAGAGGAAAGACAAGCAAGTCCAATGAACCTACTTCACAAGGGGGAAATTTACTAAAGGAGGGTTTACAGTGTTATTTCTGGTTGTTATGGAGACAGCAAAAGCAGCAAAAAAGAAAAAAAATGAACAAAGAAGAAGTTGAAAGAGCGAGTGAAAGGATGCTTTTGCCTCTACCAATACTAATGTGTGTGCTTCAGAAAAGAACACCATACCTCCCTTTGAAATGTTTTAATTGCAGTTACTCAACCCAATAGTTGAAAATAAGCAACTTCCACCTACAGAAATGCTGGAGTTAAATAGGAGCAAAAATGCAAGCTGCAAATATTTTGAGAAGTCACCTAGGATATTTTTTCAGATTGTGTATGCATGAATGTTCATGTAAAATGAAATACTACACCAAACTGAAAAGTATCTAATGTGAAAAAAATCCTTCAGATCCCAGTATCTTTCTATTAATGTACAAAAAAGATGTTGTTGCAACAGACTGTAGTGTTTATTGCAATAATACTTTAACCACAGTTTAAAGTATTGTTAAATAGTTTATACTGGAAGAAGGAAAAGCCCCAAACATTCAAAAATAGCTTTTAAACTTGTGAAATAAATTTACTGTGTCAAAATAATTTGTTATGTCTAGGTAAAGGGAAGAAAACAATTTTAAAAATCACAAAATTATCCAGACCTGTTCAAATCTGGCTTCAGGCCTAGTTTGACGCTGAAACATATGTTGCTGTTGTTAATTAAATTTCTATATTATTTCTATATCATGTATTAAATTTCGGTTGGTTGCCCCAGCTGATGACCTGTACAGTGATACCTCGGGTTAAGAACCTACCGTAATTCATCCTGGAGGTCCATTCTTAACCTGAAACTGTTTTTAACCTGAGGTACCACTCATTGAGGTACCACAATGGGGCCTCCTGTTGCCGTGTAATTTCTGCTCTCATCCTCAAGCAAAGTTCTTAACCCAAGGTACTATTTCTGGGTTAGCGGAGTCTGTAACCTGAAGCGTCTGTAACCCGAGGTACCACTGTATTGGGAAGAGACATGGGAAATGCAACTCTGTGAATCCACCTGGTTCTCTCAGTCATTTGCACACCATTGACCATGGTATCCTTCTACATCAGCCCTGCAGGTTAGTGAGCCTACTATCAGGTATGACCATTCCTGGATAGAGGTAGCCTGGGCAGTGTTCCATGCTCAGCTAACTTCCAGATTAGATTACTGTAATGCCCTCTGCAGTTGCTGCTCTTGGAAACTATTCAGATGCTGTAGCTGGTGCAAGAGTATTGATTGGTCTATCTAAAAAAGTAAAGTAAAGGACCCCTGACAGTTAAGTCCAGTCGCAAACAACTCTGGGGTTGCAGCGCTCATTTCGCTTTACTGACGTGGCTGACGTTTGTCCACAGACAGTTTTTCCAGGTCATGTGGCCAACATGACTAAGCCGCTTCTGGCGAAACTAGAGCAGTGCACGAAAACGCCGTTTACCTTCCTGCTGGAGCAGTACCCATTTATCTACTTGCACTTTGACGTGCTTTCAAACTGCTAGGTTGGCAGGTGCTGGGACCGAGCAACAGGAGCTCACCCCGTCGCGGGGATTTAAACCGCTGCCTTTCCGATCAGCAAGCCCTAGACCACAGCACAACCCACGTCCCATCTATCTAGTTAAGCTAATAAAATGCTCGTTCTGAAAAGCATGCTCTGGTTGTTTGTATACTGCTAAGTCCTATTCAAGGTTTTAAGGCTTAATTACTAAGCTCTGAACAACTTGGGATCCAATTACCTGAAAGAGCCCCTCTCCCTAAATTAACCTGCCCGTGCTTTCATACATATAGCCTGAATTGCGTCAATGATGGGCAGGATAGAAATTGAGAAAAACAGTTCTTTCATCATAAAGTGGGGTGTAATACCAGCACCTCCAATTAAAGAGGGACCAGGTAGTAGGCGATGGGAAATACCTCTACCTGAGACTCTAGGGGAAAACTGGACTAAATGGACAAGGAGTCTGACCTTGAATATGACAATTTCCTATTCTCCTCATTGTCAGAACCTTTTGCAATTGATCCAAATACTGAGAGTATTACAGAAATAAAGACAGTAGTTTGAAGCGCAGTTGGAAGTAGAAAAGGATTCTTTTGTACAGTTTTCTTTAACTTCTCTCTAGCATTTCAGCACTGGTGTCTGAAGTAGTATTTGTAATTATAGTGGATTATAATTAATAATCACTATAATTACTTGATAGTTTGCAGATATAATCCCCTTCCCTAACCTGAGATTTTTCAGCACACAAATATACACACACCTGTAGTGATTATGCACATCTGGATATGAATGTTACCCTTCACATTAAAGCAAGAGGTCAACTATTGCACTAAGGAAGTGACAAACACACACTACATGGCAGATATACGCAACAGTCTTCTAAAGGTTTGTAACACTGAGTTCTTTTCTTTAATAAAAAGCAGCTGAAAGGCTGTAAATTTCATCAGAGCCAGTGGAGTACTGTTTTTCCTATCAAAATAACATTCCTCAGGATGCTTTCCACCTGTAAGAAGGAAAAAAGACTATAATAGCTAGAGAGGAAATACAGTATGTAGGAGCAAGCATTGATTGATATTTACTTTACATCTCCAGCCTGCCTCTAACAATTATTTGAAAGAAAAACGGAGAGATTATTTCCTCCCCAAATCTGTGTAAAGAGTTTGCATGTTGTGTTTCTGTGCCTCTAAGAGGATGAACCATGTTTTAGGAGGTAGCACATATTGTTGCTATGGTAATTATTATTTTTCTTGAGCAGTGTACACTCAGTACTGATTTTGAGTTACCAGAGAGCAATTATACCAATTAGAATGTGTGTAGAATTGAATGTTATGAATTTTGTTAAAATGTTCTGCTTTTATTTTAGCACACATAAAAACCAACAGACTGGTGGTGCTACAAGTAGAAGAGAAATGAGATTAGTGCTTATTTTCTGGGCTGTCACAGTGAACTAGGAAACCAAAAAGAAAGCCGGGCCTATTCGTTTGTGGTGTAAAAAAGTAATGCTATTTATTCATTTATGGTATTTGTAATTTATTTACTCCTAGGGCTTGCTGATCAGAAGGTTGGCGGTTCGAATCCCCGCAAAGGGGTGAGCTCCTGGGTCAATTATTGCAGTAACAACAACTGAAAGTGGAGACTTTTCATGGATTATCATGGCCACACCTTTGAAAAAAAACCAAAAACTGAAGTACTGTAACACCAGTATCACAGAAAAGTCCCACATATCTTGCGCCACTGCTTAGATGCAGATTTGTGCCTATCAAGAGATTAACATGGTCGTTGTCTCTAGGCATTGCATACAAGGGTAACCACAGTAATCTCTTGGCTAATATTCAACAAGGATCTTTGTTATGTCATGATCCAGGCATCATTACTCAGCGCAATATCACCTGCTATCTCTGGGTCACAGAATGCTAATGTGAACATACACACTGCTTTGGAGAGCCAAAATGTTATAATCTTTTACAAAAAAAAAATGCAAGGCAGATAGCAGTGAGGTCGAAAGGGACAATACATTTTTATCTGTCTAGTTAACATGCCGCCATGCCCACCAGCACTGTCCACAGCATTGTGATATTTACAGTATATACCCTATTCTTACAGATGGCCAAATACTAATGATTAGAGACTTTTTAAAAAACTTTTAGATTTAAGACACTAGAACCTATAAACAAATTATCTAATTACACTTACATTTTTTTTCATAACCTCTGTCAAATATTTTCTTTCTATGCTACGTACAGAAATACACTGTAAATATACTATTTCAATTAAAATAAACCTTATATGAACTACTACCAAAAAAATAGCAGAGTTGTGTTCTATGGAAATGTTTATGAGCTGCCTGAAACACACAAATTGTAGCACACAGCTTCAGTATATCATGAAAATTCCTATTGAATGAATGTAGTCAGTAAGATATTAGATGCTTCTTGTCACTGATGGTGTGCTTCTACGAAGAAGACATTGATTGATAATGTCTTATGATCAGTGATATTTTTCTAGAAAAAGAGGTGCCAGAACTCACCATGAACCCCTCCCCTGTTCTCTTATAATGGCAATGGCGCCCACCTGAGAGGTTCCAGTGAGTTCTGGCTGACAAAAGCCCTGCTTATGATGAAAACATTTATGAAATATTTATTCCTATAAAATCCCAAGACAATGGAGGAAATTTAAATCTAGTCTATTTTACATTTTTTGGGACAAGAACTGTATGAAGTGAAAGAAAGTGCTGCCTTAGCTCTTTTCTCTACTTACAGCCTTCAGAATCTTCTTTGTCAAGAAAAAAGAAAAAGGGAACAATGCCATCTTCTTTTAGCATACCCCTTGGGGAAAACAAAAGCATCCTCCCCTGACTATCCCATGGAGAAGCAGAAGAAATAATTGTGTCTAGTATGTGACGAGAAAAGGTATCATTTCTGTGGTCAAGGGAGTACGCTTCATTTTGCCTAAGACACAGGTGTGCTTCCTTTTAAAAAGGAGTTGAAGAAGAAATGGAAATAATCATTACATACTCCAGTACAATTATTGGATATGACAAGGTTATATGAAGCTCATTCTTTTGGGTAACTCGTATATTTCTTCTGCAGCAATTTGTATTGCAAACATACTTAGCAGCACACCTTTTATGAAACTATGCATTTCCCAAAGGAGGGTGGGCAGACCACCTTTAATAGCTGTAACACCGGCAACCTGAAGTAATGGGCCTAAAAATGTGAGGCAGACTTCAAGGAGGAAGCATTCACACTCTCTCCACCCCAGTGTTAGAAACTGAGATATGAAAGCTAGGAGCTAAATGGCACCACCTTAAACCTAGGTTATGGGAGCAACAACGGAATGTGTAGGTGCGCTTTTTTGATAACAAGAATACAAAGCTGAAAATGAATAAACTGCAGCTAAAATATTATGTTCATTTTTCACAAGGTCTAGTCCTTCCCCAGCCCACCCCCTAATATTCTTAAAAGGGTCTCTTCTCCAGTCTTCAGAGAGCAGCTGGAAGTGGGGAAGCAGAAAAACGTCCTCCTTTCCTTCCACTCTGCAGTTTTAATCTGAAATCTTAGGTGCAGTATGGCACCCAGAGCTCAGAAACTGCTCACACTAATGAAATTCCCTGTCGCAAAATGTGCCTAGAACAATGGGAGTTTCAAACACTGCTCCATCTCAACCCCCACAAAATGCATGTTGATTCAGCAGGGAACATAAAGCACCAGACTTAGGTAGATAATCCATGCTGGGAATCAAAATACAGTGGTACCTCGGGTTACATACACTTCAGGTTACATATGCTTCAGGTTACAGACTCCGCTAACCCAGAAATATTACCTCGGGTTAAGAACTTTGCTTCAGGATGAGAACAGAAATCGTGCTCCAGCGGCGCGGCAGCAGCAGGAGGCTCCATTAGCTAAAGTGGTGCTTCAGGTTAAGAACAGTTTCAGGTTAAGAACGGACCTCCGGAATGAATTAAGTACTTAACCCGAGGTACCACTGTAGTCCCATTTTTTGCTTCCAGTGCTTTGAAACATGTAGTGAACCTAAGTAGTCCTGCTTGTAGATTTAGTTTATATTTATTTAGCAGCTGCTTCAACCAAGGGGTATTACAGAAATAAAACTATGGCATATAAAAGCACAGAAACAAAAAGTTGTTGTTTTAAAAAATCTCACTGTCTTAGAGGCAACATTTTAATTGAGAAATTTGGATGGATTCATTAGTTAAACTAATTCAATTTAAACTAATTCAGATGCAAAGATGTGAGCTGCAGATAGTTTAGATGCTGCAAAAATCCATAGCTTCCCACTATGTAAATAAGCTGTGATGAGCCCTGAGCTTGTGCACTCCACTCTCCCCTCCTCTTCTGCATATTTGAAGATTGGAAGCTTCCACTTTTCATTTTAATGGAGCCACCATGATATTTTACCTTGAGGAAACTGTGGTTGTTTAAAGTATTGTTTTGATATTTAAATATGTATACCCTACTTTGGATTTTTAAAGACCTATGAACCAATGTGGGTACAATATTTGAAATGGATACAGTTTACACTATGATAAATATTCCACACCTTCATCCAGCTTGCTGCACTAAAAGCTGTTGATGGATGAAAATCTTTGAATCAGATATGACTGCTGCCTGTGGCAACCCGTCATGTCCCTTTTAATCTCCTTTGCACTTCACTTTCCTGTCCATTTCCCTAGTTCCAGACAAGAAAATGACTGCAAGTTTCAAATATACCATTGCACAATTTGCCCAGAGAGATTATAAAAGGGGAAAAGAATAGAGCAGGGGTAGTCAGCCTTTTTATACCTACCACCCACTAATGCATCTTTCTTGATGGTAAAATTTCCTTACTGCCCACCAGTGCTGCAGTAACGTGTGCCGTAGAACCCCCTACTGCCCACCTGGAATCCTGAAACTCCCACTAGTGGGCAGTAGGGACCAGGTTGACTACCCCTGACAGAGAGGATTCCAGCTGCCCTATAAAAAGGCTTAGTGCATTCATCTAACATAGGGAGCATTGGAATGACATGGTATCATTACTTGAAGCTACTGGTGCACCAGATAAGCTAAATAGCAGTAGAGAGCAGAATAATCATTAACCTCTTCCATGTCATACAGTTCTTTTTCCCATGAGGTATAAAGAATTGTGACTCCCCACACCACTCTGAAAGATGCAGAAAAGCCCTAAGGTTAAGGAGGACAATATGTTCACATGACCAACTTAAACACCAGTAAAAACACAGCCTTTAGTTTTTAGAAGCTGTTACAGCAGTTCATAAAACCAGAAAGAAACATTAAAGCAATTTCTAAGCTGAAATACAATGGCAAAGGAAGTCTTTCATTGATCAGAAAGCAATCTCCTTTGTTTGTATAATGACGACATTGTCCTAACCTGTCATCTCTCAAAAATATTAGGGCCACAGGTCTTCCAAACAGAAATATTGTACAGATCCTGTTAGGCACTCTAATAAAGGCAAAATGAAACTGCATTTTGGGCCAATCCATATATAGCAATAGGCATCATAATAGAACAAAATCCCACTGTGCAGCAAACTAATCACAACAATGCTGCATATTATGAATAAAGAACAAATGGACCAACTGAGTGTTAAACAGATTCTGCCATTGAAAATTAGCAGAGGATGGGCAAGATATGAATTTAACTAATAAATAAGCAAAACAAAGATTTACAAATAAGACATTGACAAGGGTTTCTTCCCATTTGGGAACAACAGTGACCCAAGAGTTAAATGGAACTGGGACTACTTGGAAAGTGAGTAAACAGAACAGCGACTGGAATATATTCATGCATTACATTTCACTCATAATCACCCACTGTTTCAGTGAGGCTGCAATCCTACACACAACCTAAAATAAGTCCTGTTGAACTAAATGAGGCTTCATTCTGAGTATACATTCATAGGATTACACTGTAAGCAACCATCGACAAGTTATTACTGCAGGCTGAGGGCACCTCTGGCCTACCAGACCTCCGCATTTGGCCCACAAAGCTGTTTTGGCTCACCTGTCATCATGTGACATCATTTGTGGGGAAGGTAAAGATGCCAGCTGGTTGTCAGGCACTTGGGAACCATTGCATAAGAGACTTTGCCAGGTGTCAATCATGTGGTGTTATTATGACATCAGATGATTGACAGCAGCGTTCAAAATTTGCCAGGTGCCAAGCAAATTTTGCACCTGGCTATCGGCCACTTGTGACCAAATGAAGATGCGCAGGTTCCAATATGGCATCTGACATCTCCACCATCTGAAGGTGAATGCTGGGGATCTTTGGATCTTGACTGTTTTCAAACACTAGCAACACATCCTGTAGAATTTTATCCGTTATATTTTAGCTGCATATTTAGAATGAATTTTAGGAACCAAAAGTTGCACTGAAGAATATGACTTTCAAGCCACCTGAACCAAAATGGCAACTAGGCATTCTATTTTGGCGACTGTAACCCTGGTTTAAGGAGCCCTTTGGCAATTAGCTTTTATATTTGAGTTTCTAACACTGATTGACAGATGAGGTGTCCTGCCCACCTGAGTGGGTGGGAAGATAGGCCAAAAAGGTCCCACACTCCTAGACTATTGTCTTATGCCATCTGAGACAGCAACTTACTCAGCACAGAGCATGAAAAAGAATGAACTCGTGTTACTTGTATGCCTTCTGTCACATTCATAACTGATTTATTTTTTCCTTACAATTCAAGTCTGGGGAAGTTTTCTGCACAGCTGTATCAATCACTCCAATCAATTTGAATCCAAAGAAGTATTTTTCAGAAAGAGAGTAGTATCAGTGGTGAACAGTTCTATTATTATTAACAATAACTAGTTGCTTTACTCATAATAACAATCGAAAGCGACTAACACATTAGAAATACTAAAACCAATTACAATAAACACAATAAATAAAAACATCAACACTGAACACATCAAAACAAAAAACACATATTAGTGTTATTTATTCCTGCAAATGACAATGCAGGAGGAAGATGGTGTGATTCTGAATCAATCAGGAATGAAAGCCTAAAAAAATAAAAGCGTTAAAGCATTTCATCCATGCAAAATAAAACCAGATAGACATTTTAGTAATTTTAGTTCATATGTACTTCTTACACCTGCTCAATGTAGTATTGAAGATAACCTCACTGATTAAGAACTGCCAGATCATATATAAATATCAATCCCATAATAGGAAAGCAGAAGTATGCCGAAAACAACATATCTTGGGCTCTCAGCCCCGGGCAATGCATAGCAGACTCCAACAACATAGAGACCAAGAGAACAAGCATTTTATCAAGAATTCCAAGCAGCATGCACCGATAGTTTAATTAAATTTGGCCACCATACCAGAGAAAGATACATGATACATAATCTTTGGTAATCAGTGTGTAACATGAATTATTGTGCAGTGCAACTGCTATTTGTGTGGCAAACCTTACTATATACTCTCAACAAGAGCAGAGGCCACAAACCTGTCTTTTATCAATGCGTTTCCTTGCTCTGAAAATAGGAAGGAATATCCTATTCCTTGAAGCTTCAGCCTGGACCAATATAATACTGCATTAATCACCCCTTTTCCAGGATCTCTGAGCAGATGAGTTTAACTGCAGCAAATGACAGCCTCTCTCACTGTGATCATAGGCACCACACTGTATGTGTGACTCCCAGTTGTGAGAAACTACCCAAGATCATACCTAGTGCCACATGTAATCTCCAAAAATCTCTCCTCCTGGAAATCAACACATGAAAGAGGTTCATGAGACATGCCTCCTCACATGGGCATAGCCAAGGAGGGGGCAGGGGCGCAGCTGCCCCCCATCAAGTAAAACAATAGAAATACTTACCCAACTGACCAATCACATTGGTTCTGCCCCCCCCAACATGGGCTACGCCCATGCCCCCCACCTTTTAAATTATTTATCCTAGCAATAAACAAGTACAGTGGTGCCCCGCAAGACGAATGCCTCGCAAGACGAAAAACTCGCTAGACGAAAGGGTTTTGCGTTTTTTGAGCTGCTTCGCAAGACGAATTTCCCTATGGGCTTGCTTCGCAAAACGAAAAACGAAAACGTCCTGCAAGTTTGTTTCATTTTTCTTAACACCGTTAATACAGTTGCGACTTGACTTCGAGGAGCAACTCATAGAACACGGTGTGGTAGCCTTTTTTGAGGTTTTTGAAGACTTTGGTGATTTTTGAAGCTTTTCCAAAACTTCTTTTAAACTTTTAAAACTTTTTTGGGGGTTTTTGGATTTTGGGTTGGGGTGCTTGGAATTCAAGGACTTGGTGTTGGGGAGGGGTTTGCAAGAATCTGGAAGCTTGTGTTTTTTTTCCTGCATTTTTATGATTTTCTGTGACCATTGGGCCACTCTGCTGTTTTTTTAAAAAATTTCTGGATTTGAATTTCTGTGTGGTGGGTGGCTGGGGGAACAGTTGAGGAGGGGGTTCTTCAGCAAGAAGCAAAGAGTGGAAGAGGAACCTTCTTCGAGTTGTCCCCCAGAGTCTTAGAAAATGTACTGTACACTTTGTTGATTTTTAAATGTTTTACTGTCATGTTTAGAAACTTAATTTATTGTTCCTTCAATTTTTGAAATGCTCTTTACAGTATGTGTGACTTTAAAGAGCACTTAATAAACTCTTGTTGTACCAAATTTGGCTTTGTTTGGACTTTTTTTGACCATAGGAACGCATTAATTGAATTTCAATGCATTCCTATGGGATTTTGTGCTTCGCAAGACGAAAAATTCGCTAGACGAAAAAACTCGCGGAATGAATTAATTTCGTCTTGCGAGGCACCACTGTATGAATGCTGCCTTGGGATACATTTGGAAAAAGCAGTGATTGGTCGTGTGTCCCTTTAGGGCCGGAACTTGTGTTCCTCAGCTATTGTTTAGGAACATAGAAGGGAAAAGACTCCTTTCACCCACCAGCCAATTCTTACCCTTTGTGTATCAGCCCTCACTTCCTGCTCTAGATTCAAGGTTCTGAGTGCATTCAGTAAGCCTTCCTTGGGAGGTACAGAAAGTTGCTAAGCATTCTTCAAGAGTCATGAAGAGTGCCATTTTCTCCCTTTTCAATCAGTTCAATAGAAATGGAAAAGGGGCACCATGGGATGCAAATTTTCACCCACACAGTACAACTGACACTTGCAAGTGTTCCCAGCAACTGTGGCTATCTACCAGTTGTAGGAGTCATGCAGTGGGCCCAACTAGTTCTTTCATGACATGGAGCCCAATATGATAAATTTCAGAAACATTTGTCTAAAGGCTAGAGAGAGATGTTGCAACTTGCCACTAAAACACATAAAGACCCAACATAATAATTCTAGTTACTTAAAAAAAATAATCAGTCTAATGGCTTTCTGCCAAAATGATTGTTTATTTTATTACATTTTTAGCCTACTCTTCCTGTAGATACCTCAGAAGAACACACAAACAGTTCTCTCCCTCCTACCCATTACAACAATCCTGTAAGTTAGGCTAAGAGGTGTCTCCCCCAAGGTCACCCAGGGAACATTATGGCTGAGTGAGTACTTGAACCCAGGTTCCGATTAGTTCAGAAGAAGACTTTGGCCTAAGCATGTACTCCCTTTGCTCTTCCCTTTCTGGCAAGAGCACACTTTAATTCTCTAGCTTGCAAAGGCTTTTATGTAGCCTTCCAACAATGTCATTTTTGCTCTTGTGCTCATTTATGACATGTTATTGTATTTTGTTACATATTGTATTTTGTTTTATCATCTTTGGGGGCCTTTGGGCCAAACAGTAGTATATAAAAATGTTGCAGTGGTAGCAGCAGCAGTAGTAATAATAATAATAATAATAATAGGTTGTGCCCAACTCAGTTCTATTCAGACTGAAATTAATGGACCTGTTAGCTATGTCCATTAATTTCAAAGGATCTACTCTGAGCATGACCAATATATGATACAAGCTAATACAAAACAATTGTAATATAGTAAATAAAAATTAGACTTAGCACACCCCTCTTCCCTTTCTGATAGTCTGAATGCAATTAGTAAGCCTGTCAGTTAAGTTTTATCCTCATTTTTAAATATATAGTTTAAATGAACTGTTAATTGTTAAACTGTAGAAAGTATGGCATATAAATAAACTGACTATAACTAACTGTTCAGTTAACCTCAGTTTCTTGCTTCATAGATTTCAGAAAACTATGGCTACCAGCTTCAGAACAAGCTAGGATCCTAAACTAACTTTAAACCCTGGTTTAGAACTTGGTTTGTTCTGAGGCTGGGAACCATATAACTACCATACCACATTCATTAGACTATTTCACCTTCCACTTTTGATAAAAGCTGCCTTTTTATATATTAAAAAAGCCTGCCTGCAAGAAAGTATACTTCTTGAATTGTAACATGCAATTAAATAAAAGCTGGTGTTAGAACATGTAATTAAAAGTCTGAATAAGGAAAAGTAATGCTCAAACTATAATAATCTTTACATCTCATCAGTCATGGGAAAAATTATAAAGTAGGAGTAAAATTCTTCATCGATTACCCAATGCAATGAATCAATCAACTCGTTAATGGCAAATTAAAATAAAGACTTTTAATTACGTCTAGATAAGAGCTATCCCCTTGCTAACAAACTGTGCTGTAAATCAGGATGAGCCATTTCCCTGTGGCAGGCAGATGCCAACAACAGTTGGCAAAGGGGCTGATTCAGAGCTTAACCCCATTCTGGGTGGGTGGTGGTTACAGCCCCTCACAGTCCTGCCACCATTCCCGGGCAGCCAGATCGTGCAGGGGCAGGTGAATGTTAACGTTCACCCCAGCTGGTCATATCACAGGGCACGAATGTCCACAAAATCTCCTAGTTCAAATCACTCAATCACTGGACCCCTAGTAGGCGGAGCCTTGCTGGTCAGACATTCCAACTCGGTCCATCAGCGACAATAAAAGCTAACATCAATGACCCTCAGTGTGGTTGACAGAAGAGCCAACTTTTCACTCTACAACCAATAAGGCTAGAAATCTAGGGCTGCTTCACACACAAGACTCTACTCAGTTGCATCAACATGTGAAGAACATGGACAACAACCATCTCCCCTTTTCAAGCTGACATAATGACAAAAACCCCCAAAAAACCTGAAGTTGCCCCTACTGAGAGAATGAATCCTTCCTAAAGTTTCTCCTAAAATATACAATTTTTGACAATTTAAAAAATAAGTTCTGGTTTAGAACTATTAAAGAACTTGCAAAGTTACAGAAGAGGGCAACTATATTGATCAAGGGGGCTGGAAAAACTTCCCTGTGAGGAAAGACTAATGCATTTGGGGCATTTTCAATTTTTTAAAGAAGTTGTCCAAAAGGGACTGGTAATTTTATAAAATTACACATAGTATGAAGAATGTGTAGCAGTCAAACATAGTTGGTAATAAGGTTTGGATCAAGATTATTTGGACTTAATTCCATGTGATCGCCAAAATATATCACAGATATCATACTAATCTTTTCTGATTGTTCCAAATTTGGTAAAATTAATGATGAACTAGTATTCCATAAACTGAACATGGTTCTGACCACGGTTGCCATCTTAACTTACACAAATTCAAGAAGATGCCTCAACTTTGTTCAAATTATTATTAATATTTATTAAATCATATACCGCCCTTCATTCAATGATCACGGTATGATTTACTGTAGAAATACACAAAAATACATAATAACAAAATAAACAATAACACCCTACACACACACAGTATAAAAGACAATATACCTACTGCCCCATAAATTTGGTTTTGGCAACTAGTTGGGAAAGCTTCAAATATACTGTTAGAAGAGCAACAAAATAATTTTTCTTAACCTTCAAGACGGTGCCAGGTTACTTCTTGTGCTAGGGTACAGCATTAGATCATAGACTGAGGGGACAGGTTGTAATACACATGTTGGCTCCTCTCTTACAAAGCCATTTTCATAAAGCAGCAGGCTCAAAAGGGTTGCACTTATTTTGCTTCTATGGAGCAAAAACAATAAGCCCTCATCTCAGTGCTTATAAGTAACAACATTTGACTATCAAGGCCAGCTATTAAACATCCTACTCCTTGGTAGGATGCTTAAGACAGGTTGCCTTGAGAGACAATTTCATTCTTCCCACTGTGGAACTTTTGTCTGTGTGTCATCAGACAGCACCATCTGTCTCTGGCAACAATTCAGAAGGCAAACGTCATTCTGTCAGAGAACAATTATTCTTCTCTATGCTCAATTCTGAACACAACAAGAATTCCACAAATTAATGCAAATCTGTACGTCCTTCTCATGGAAAAATAGCACTGGGTGTTCTCTCAGTCACTACCCAGCGGGGATATTCATTTCATCTTTCTAACAGAAATACAACACTCCTGGAGAAAAATATAATTAAATGGCTTAAGCATCTGAATCTATTTAAATATTTGTATTACTTTTTAATTCTTCACTAACCTCCTGCAGAATAGTCCAGATTTTAGAAAACATATAAAACTCATTTTGAAGGTTCAATCCTCAGCATTTCCAGGTAGGGCTGGGAAAGACTCCTGAGAACCCTGAGAGTGGTGGCAGTCAAGAGTAGACAAAACTAAGCTAGATGAAGCAATGGTCTAACTTTGTACAAAGAAGCTTCCTATGTTCCTAAGTTACCAGCTAGTCAGAACAGTAGCAAAGAGAAGCATTCATGGAGTAGACTGAGTCAACAGGGGGAGACATTTATCACACCTGTACCCTGCCCTCAAGGCAGTATGCACCCCATTTTGTACTAACTATAGCCCCAGAAGCTGCTTGCTATATTTTGACCTAGCTTTACAGAAAAATCTCAGGTGAAAGACTACAAGCGGCACAAGTTTACTAAAGACATAAACACACCCCAAACATCACCTCTTAAATGTAAGCATAGTTGTCTCTGAAGTGGGAACAGCATCTAGAGTTCCGCAATCTGAGATCTGCTTCTTACTATAAAGCTTTATGAACGGCAGAACTTCCAGTGAATCTGAACTTCCCAAACAGCATAACACTTACATTGCAAAGTATATGCCATAACATAGTATTGGGTAAACTGAAAATACATTCCCAGAAGTCTAGAAACTGAATAGGTTGTATCTGTGGAAGACATAGGCAAATACTAGTCAACAATAATACAGTGATACCTCTGGTTACATACTTAATTTGTTCAGAAGGTCCGTTCTTAACCTGAAACTGTTCTTAACCTGAAGCACCACTTTAGCTAATGGGGCCTCTTCTCTTGCTGCTGTTGCTGCGCTGCCGCGCAATTTCTGTTCTCATCCTGAAGCAAAGTTCTTAAACCGAGGTACTATTTCTGAGTTAGCGGAGTCTGTAACCTGAAGCGTTTGTAACCCGAGCTACCACTGTACTTAGAAGAGCCATCATCAACAGGATTCATTCTCTCTCTCTCTCTCTCTCTGTGTGTGTGTGTGTGTGAGAGAGAGAGAGAGAGTACCAAACTAGAACACCCACAGTGTTGAGCTTTTGCCCCAAAGTTCTACTACAGAAGACAACAGAATCTGTGTCTTCAAAGGATGAAAACTGAAAGAATAAATAATGCTGGTTTTCATTAACCTCAGCTTTACAGGCTTTTGGCATAACCTAATAAGATTTGTTAATAACATTCTAGCTGTAACAGTCTGGCCAAACCAAAACATTTCTGTGCTAATCTATTTCAGGCAGTAAAGATCCTTGTCAGTTTCATTTTCTCACTCCCAGCATCTCCTCACAGTGTTAATTGGTGCTTTTGGCATTGCAGTATCAAGTTAAAGGAAATAGCCCCAGTCTGGATAATCTAATTTGCTACAGAAAAGATGCTGTTACTACTAGAGCATCAAAGCTTTTTCCACACCCAAACTGCAAAGTGCTTAGTTTGAAGAGCAAGATGAGGACATGTGAAATGGATGCTTTGTCTCTTCAGGAACATTCTCCAACATTCTAAGAACATGTTCCATTCATAAAAGATGTTACTTTTCTACCGCTTATGTAATTACTATTCTTGTAAAAGTGTCAATGTGTTTTATCTTCACTCCCATTTCTGCCCTGTGGTTGATTCTTCCAATGAAAACAATTCAGATGAAGGTGAGTAGCTGGTTAGACTATCACAACTGTCTGCACCAAAGTCTATCAAATTCCAGCTTTTCTGAATCAACGATAAAAGATTCACACAATACCTTATGTGTTTGCAAGTTCTGAGATTGAGGCTTTCCTTTAATCTTAATAGTAGTTTGGTCATAAAATGTACCTATTTTCTTTTAAATTACAATAAAATAGCACACAATAAAAATATTAGCTGTGTTTTTCCACTGCTTTTCCTTATATCTTTCCCTTACATTAAACTTCTACAACTTTCACTTAACAAAATTTTGTAGCTCTCACTACATTGCCCTCAACATCTGAGAACCTATCGTCCTAGCTTCTTTATCAGACTTTCAGCCTTTAGCTACATACATTCATTATTGTCAATGCACTTGGTTCTCCATTTACTGGTGGATCATTATTCATGGATTGATATTCTAAAGCAATCCCCACTCCTTTAGGTTTTCCATTATTTTCCTCCATTTCTGTAAAAATGACATTTTCTACATGCCAGTATCTATTTTGTGAACAAATGTCTCACTATATAGAGTTGTTTAAAATGTCATCTCTTGCTGTTGTTTTTGGCTCCTCTTTTCTGAACATTAAGTTGTTTCCCTTTCAACAGTGAAACTTTCACGCCCAATTCAGCTTAGTTACAGGCATGCTTCGACTTTTTACTGTTAACTTTTTTTTACCCTATCATACACAGGAGATATATGATGTGTTACTGAGGCATGAGTTTAGGAAGTCGTCTTTCCCTACACGTCACACAAACAGAGGGACCCTCCTGCTTCCCCTTCTTATGGCCTCTACCCCTACGGTCTTCCCTTTTTCACTTGCCTCCTGTTCCAAACTAGTTCATTTGCTGCCTGTCTCCCAACTTCGCTACTTTCTCCCATATGCTTTTACGTCTCTCCCAATCTCCTTTCCTCCCTAAACCCACCCGTGGCTTTCAAACAAGCCCAGAATGCCACCATCTTTAGATGTCCCCTCTTCAACTACAGTCCCATCTCCTTTCTTTCTTTTCAATTGCTTTCATTTCCTTCAACAGAGGGCCATGCAGATCTGCATCCCAATTTTAAAACAGCACCCCCTTTTCTTTCCTTAGAGAAAAAAAGTCTCATTATTCAAGCAGTGGCTAATTTACCACCTCTTGGACAATAGCTCATTTCTGAGCTAGCAGTGCTCCTGTTTACACCACTGAAAGGTTTTGTGTTTGCTTCTATTGCTGGCAAAGCATTTGGGACATTCTGCTCACAAGCTGTGCCAGACGATAATCTGCCAAAGCTGTTGCTTTCCTCCAAGTCTCAGGACCATTTTCTTTTACCAGGGCCTCTAAGTCTTCTATTGGACCTGAATGAACAGTTCTAAATCATATGCTTCAGTAACCCAGATTTTTTTTCTTTTTTAAAAACCCTTTTCTTTTTGGCCTTCTGGTTTATCCATCTGTTTAAGGTCCTCCTACAGAAAGCATTCAGAGACTCATTTAGTTACCTGGGGAGTGCTACAGGCATACAAAACCTTTCCCAGTAAACAGTATTAATGGATGTCGCCTATAAACTGGGAAAAAACACATTGATTAGAAAATTAACTTCGGGTGCATCAATTTCTCTACAGAAACAACATCTCTAGGTAGCATGCAAAGCTACTGACCCTAACTGGTCTCCCTAAATTGAGAATCTAGCCACTCAACTAGCAAACAACTCATGCGTCTGTGGTGGTCATGCGTCTGTGGTGGTTGGGGCCAGAGGCAAAACTAGGCCAAACAATGAATGTAAAATTTACCTTTGAACCATAAGCTCATTTTAGACACACACATCCCTATCCTTCATCCAGGCAAGTAGAGGCATTATCAAAGTTCAAGGACATATTGCACCAAGGCAAAAACCCTCAAGGAAGGTGCAAAGTAGAGCTGGTGAGGTATGTGGCCTGGGGAGAGAAACAGTGGCTGAAGTGGTGTCATCTGGCAAAATTCTGAAGGGACTAAAGCCCCCCCCCTACACAACTGAAAGGAGTCCTAAAGCTATTATGGGGTCACAATATGCTTTGCAGATCCATGGCAAAGGACTGTGGAAAGAAAAAAGGCCAGAAACATTTTGTTTAAAAAAACTAATCTCTAGCATCTAAGCCACAATACATAGAGGACCATTCAGCACCTCTAGCCCACTGAATACATGTGTAGCTTGTCAATAATAATAATAATAATAATAATAATAATAATAATTCTGGGTGGCTTCCAGCAGAATATTAAAATACAATGATTCATCCAATATTAAAAGCTTCCCTAAACAGGGCTACCTTCAGATGTCTTCTCAAAGTCTGATAGTTGCTTATTTCTTTGACATCTGATGGGAGGGCGTTCCACAGGGTGGGTGCCACTACCGAGAAGGCCCTCTGCCTGGTTCCCTGTAACTTCGCTTCTTACAGTGAGGGAACCGCCAGAAAGCCCACGGCGCTGGACCTCAGTAAGAAATTTGTGCCACTTTAGGAAGTCCCTCCATTACATACCCTTAGAAATAGGTTAAATGCAGATTATGAGTTAAATACCAAATGCATCTAATAAGTGGGAAGAAAAATAAATTTCTATAATAGTTAACTGCTAAGAACATTTGTGGGGGAGGGAAGCAGAGAGAGAAATGCCAGAAAAAATGTTACAGCTCTAAAACAAAGCAAATCAGGGTCTCATGGAGATAAAATGCTCTTGAGAGGGGAAGAGACAAAGGTAAATGAAAACATTAAGGAGTCGTTGAGTCTAAGAGAGGGACCTTAATCCCAGAAACAATTTTCAAATATCCATTCCTCTAACGTTTCTGGAGGTATAGGTAATGACTGATTTAGGCGAGTTTGATATGTGTGCAACCGCGCACATCATGGCAACCTGGAAGTGGCTGGAAAAGGGGACAGAATAGGGAAAAGCAGGGTTAATTAATTAAGAGTATATAAAATCTGAATCTTAAATTATTCATAGCTGGGCTACATAACAGCTTCAACTGCAATTCCTTCAAATAATACTACATTTTCTACATCCCTTCAGCTATAGGAACAAGTAGCAATATTAGCACTTATATGGCAAATATCAATTTAAATTCAGAATTTATATTGTGAGGAAGTGGTGTAATGATGTTATATGCCAAGCAAATTTTGTAATCCACTGCTATACAACTCTCCTCCTCCAGTAACACTCTCTGTTATGAAAGCCACCCATTCTTTTAGCTTCCTGTTTAACCAGTTAGTGATCTGTAAGCAGCAATTTGAGGAGGTTCAATATTTTGTCAAAAGGAAAGCAGAAGGCTGCATTTGTATAATGTTGCTTCTCAATCTCTTCAGACTCCATGCTTAGTTAACCCACAGATTATGCTCCTACTGGGCAGCTGCATTTAAACCTGTAGCTACTTCTCTGCCTAATGTTCTCCAACTGAGGTCATATATTTGTAGCAGATTGAGGGGACCTCCTATGCATCAACAACCTATCTACCGTATATAAATGTCTGTCGAAATTTTAAAACAGATTTTTCATGTTAGCCCCTGGAACATCTTCAACTATAATTTTTGCAGACAGTTAGTTGACATGATTTATCTTATCCTTTCAATACAATGAAGCATTCCACCAGATAACACATCTGGGTTTAATCTCACTTATTCACTAGTACAATGTATAGAACAACCCTCCCATCAGCAAAAGACACAGTCCAAATGAAACAGGATGCCATTGGAACCAACTCAACAAATCAAAGTAATACTTTAATATGCAATAAAAACCCCAAGAGGCCACTGCCTTGCTGAATATCTCAGCAAGTCTGGGTATGGTCAGTGCCTTTATGGGTGGCCAAATGGGAATTACATGTACAGTGCTACCTCGGGTTAAGAACTTAATTCATTCTGGAGGTCCGTTCTTAACCTGAAACTGTTCTTAACCTGAGGTACCACTTTAGCTATTGGGGCCTCCCGCCGCCACGCGATTTCTGTTCTCATCCCGAACCAAAGTTCTTAACCCAAGGTACTATTTCTGGGTTAGTGGAGTCTGTAACCTGAAGCATCTGTAACCTGAAGTGTCTGTAACCCGAGGTACCACTGTACACCATACTGGGTTCCATGATTGAAGAACAGGCAGAATATAAATGTAAGGGGGGGGGGACCCATAATAAATAAATCCTATACATATCTAGCCAGAAGAAAGCCACACTGTTCAACGGGATTTACTCTCAGGTAAGTGTGTACAGAATTACAGCCTGCATTTCTTTTAATTCAGAATTTCACTAATCAGAGTTGGCTAGGATCTATAAGCTATTGAAGCTAAGTGCATGCAGCTTTCAAAACTGATGAACATAGTCAGAGCCTGAAAATATTGACCAATTCAGTCATTAGTTGCCTGCAGCTATGTTTTCCATCAAGTACAAATATAAGCAGAGCAACTATGCAATCTAGCTAACTTGTTCAGCTTCAATAATAATTACTGAACTACTGAAGGGCAGCTCTCTTCTATATCTATCATTGTATAACACTGTTTGCTTCCCTATGAAGTGTCCTATTAAAAACTGTGTTCATGCATTTTGCTTTGTAATGACGTGAAGAGAGCACAGCAACAATACTTTTGACCACTTACTAAGGATTTCTACATTTGTTTCATTAAGTAGGCATAGGCAAAACAACTGCTCTTATCATACATTTAGCAGGTTTTTTTAGTCAAAAAGTTGGAAAAGACTGGAAAAGAATCGGATCTACTGTTCAGACAGGCAAGATGTAATTGACATGCAGAGCTATTAATTTTATTTCAAGACACATCTCACAAAGGTGCTTATTTAGGACTATAGACAGGAAGTCAGACAACATGTGGGCACTTTGGGAGATAAATTCAGCCCACAAGGAAATTATAATCTAAGGAAAGAACATCTTGACATATCATCTATTTGAGCTCTTACTTCAAAGCACACATCTGTTTTCTCAATGCCTTGATCTCTGGGAGAGGACACAATGATATGTAGATTTCTTGAACAAAAAGTTGTCCTTAAGGTTCTGTTGCTTTTGTTGACAGTAACATCTAGAAAGTGTGCAGAATGTTTCAGGGATGAGCAGAGTGAAAATTATTCATTCATTCATTCATTTGTTTGTTTGTTTTTAAAGAAGTCTAGGCAGCCCATGAAAAACACATTGTTGATGTTGGTAGCACTTTCTTCTATACTATATTTTGTCAAGTCAAGGGCAGCAAACCTCAGGCCCAAGGGTCAAATGGAGCCCTCTCCCAGGCTATGCCCTTTCTGTATTATCATCTAGTGCTTTTGGCTGGCTAGAATGTGTCCTTGAACTGTGATAATGCCTCCTGCATGCTTGGATGGAAGGATGGAGAGGTGGTACACACTGAAACTTCTGAGATGGTCACATTCTTTGCTCTGCCTCTTGCCCACTCCTCACTGCCATGCAGTCTGTGTTAAGGTTGCACATGAGCCAATGCAGTTCCCCACCCTGTTAAAAATGGTCCATAATTTATTATACAGGGAGCTACTTTAAATCTCAAATATATGATAGTTATTCTAATACATTCTAATTCATAAACAGCTTTACTGACAAAGTTTAAATATATTCTATTAGCAACCAATGTGAAGTGATTTATTTTGCTTTCCAGTGCTAAGAATTTTTCTCTCTCTCTATTACACATTAAGACCTATTTCAAACATCACTTAAATTGCTTTTTAAAAATGTCTATATTAACAGGAACAAGAAGAGAAAACGGAGGACACTTCAATTCTGAACCAAACTCTTTCATTCAGTGAGATGAAGGAGAGGAAAACACACAAAGAGCAAGGGAGCACAGAAGAAGCCACCATATGCTCCTGCCTTGGCTTTCTTGGCTCACATACATGTAATAGAGAAAGACAAGAACTTAATTTTCTTCCATGCTCTTAGTTGTCTGAATTATTTCCCCTTCAACATCCTGAATGCCCAATCCCTTTGTTTGTTTGTTTATATTTAATTTATGGGATATTCTAAATCAGGAAAATGTTCCTTCTAAATGGTGGGGAAATTCATTAACAGAAGCAGGGAAAGATTCTCACATTATAATTAAATGATTTAAAATGCATGTATGAGTCTAACCTCAAATGCATATAACTGATATTAACTGTTTCATTGCTTAATAATAAAACAATGTCAGGCATGGGGAATCTGGGGCCCTTCAGATGTTCTTAGACAGCAACTCTCATCATCCCCAACCATTTCCCATGCTGACTGAGGTCAGTGGAAGTCCAACATCATCTGGAGGGCCACAGTTTCCCCATTTCTGCTTTACATACTGTGTGACACTTCTAGAATCATAAAGTTGGAAAAGTCCTTGGAGATTACCTAGTCCAACCTCCTGCTCAATGCAGGATATGAAGTAGAGGATACAACTCCAGCATCCCTCACATAGAGTCACCCAGCCCTGCTAAATACCTCCAGTGAACAAGTGGTAAGCCTCCTCCTAAGGCAGTCTGTTCCAATGTCAGGCAGCTCCTACCACTGGAAGTTTTCTTCTAATGTTTAGCCAAAATCTTCACCCACTGGTTATAGTTTGCATTGCCCTCTGGAGCAACAGAGAACAGATCAGCATCTTCTCCATGACAACCATTCTGATATTTAAGGACCACTACCATGTCTCTTCTTAAATTGTCTCTTCTTCAGGATAAACATACTCAGCTCCCTCTAGTGTTTCTCAAAGGACTTTGTTTCCAGACCACCTCACCAGCCCAATTGCCCTCGACACACTCCATGTGATAGCTAGAACTGGACAGAGTACTCCAGACGTGGCCTGATTAGCACTAAAAGCACATCTGGAACTATAACTATATAAAACGTGGATAGCATAAATGAAATTCAGAAACAGGATTTGCAAGAACTGGAAAATTAATGGAAATGAGCAGCACCTCTCCAGAGGATTAAAATTATGACATACTGTTACTGGTAACATAGTTTAGAAGTAAAACTACCTTTCAGTTTTATAAGCAGGCTGTCTGAGCAGAGGTTCTGTATTCCTTTTGCAAAAGTTAAGAAGCACCTTATTTTAAAATCTTAAAGAAATATCTGAAATAAATTTGAATATATTGGAGAGACACAGTGTACAACCTTTTGCATTTGTTATTTCATTCACCAGGTTTTGCCAGTGGTTGCACATAATGAAGATTTTTAGGATTAAGGTAACAAGAAACTTTTAAAACAAAAAGGGAATTTTGACAATGTGATCTCATGTGACTAAACTGCTACCATACTGGGGAAAAACAATACTTTTTCTACAAAGCAGTTTGGGTAGAGGTAGATATGCATATGTGCAAAAATACAAGCATTTTATCCTAAAGTTCCAGTTCTGCTGCCCTATTATTTCAGAGGTCACAAGTGAATACAAATAGACTGCGTAATTGTAAAATTTCCTTTTCCCTTCTTTGGCAATAGAGTAACACCTTTTATTACAATTATCAGCTCAGTAACAAAGCTCCCCTGCGTGCTGTGCATATTTTCACAGGTTCATTTGTCTCCTGCAGCAGTTATCAGTCTTAAAAGGTTTCTTTGGAAGAAAAGGCCACTAACAACCATTCTTACTTTCAGCTACAAAGCTAAAGCAGAAGCATAGCACAAAGCATGGGTAACTGATCTTAAGGTTTTAGTCTACAGGCTTTTCATGCTGGGAATAGATCCCATCTGCCTCCTGCTTTGTGCTCTAAATCTTGCACAAAGCATACCCGGAAAACAATCTTGTACAGCCCAGTATATGAAGTATTCCTAGCTACTGTAGCCAGCAATTCAAATACCCCTAAGGCTTGGAATAGCTCATCCTGAAGACTTCTGCTCGCGATGCTTTCAAGCTGACAAATATATTGCTTCTTTCTCCACATCCCCTATCCCGTTACCTACTAACAATCAGCTGCTAAAATACTCATTCCTATTCTACGAGAGGCGTGAGGCATCTTCCCTCCACAACACAGCCAAAATTTATGTTTTACCCTTATCTACCCATCCTTTAAGAATGGAAGCAGCAGGAGAGCTAGAAGTGAGGAAAACATCCAGGGCACTCTCACTGTAGGACCCAATCCCACTCCAAGTTCTTCCTTCCCAAATTTCTCACCCTCCGGATGACTCATCAAATCAGCCACCCACCCACATAAGGCCCCCTACATCTTCTGTTGCATAACCCTTTCCAGCAGTCTAGCCACCTGATCATAAACCTTCCTGCAGCAAAGCGTTCCTTCACATTCTATCAGTCCCACTATTTAGCTTCTTCATACCTCACACAAATCTAAGAGAGGTTTGAAGGAGATTTATATTTGGAAACGGCATGCTGGAAGGGGTTAAACCTATTTGTCTCACAGCATTTGGAGCACCCTGACCTGTTTAAAAGTTAAAGGAAGGAAGTTAAGAGATCCCAATCACGCAACTGTTTGGCCCTTAATGTCACCCCGTTTTGCTTAACTCCCTTGCCTATCCTTCTGTAGCCCTTCTGCTAACAGTCAGCTTGAGACCCAAGCCAATCATTCTCTCAATTCTCTTAGAAGCCTCCACTTCAATGTTTGCTGCCATCAGCCTTTCATTTACAATGCACACCATGCCCTCTCCTACCTTGCTCCCTGAAATATAACCTTCCTCCCCAGTTTCTGATGCCAACTCCCCCCTTTATATTTTTAAACAAGCCTCCTTGAGTTTCCCAACAATTGTCCTTCCCACTTCAACTCAAAGCTCACCTGTGATCAGCTCAAAACCCACAAGCCAAACCCAGGAACCTCTTTTCATTGCCAATGCATGGCCAAAGAATAGGTGACATAGTAAAAAACAAAGCACCTTGGAACTTAGTCAGAATACCCTTAGTCACAATTAATTAACTTTTGTTTATGTTTCTCTAAGAATCCATTTACAGTATTAGTGATTTAACAAAATAAAAATAGGCAACAGAATAGTCTGAAATAAAGCAGGTAGAAGAGTAAGGACAGAGTAAGGACAGCCTCCCCCCCCCCATACACACACGACACACTTCCAGCCAAGCTTGAACTGCAAATGTCCATGTGCAATAAGAAGAATGACTGATCTTGTATGTGGTGGGTTAGAGAAAGATATGTTCACTCAGCACATGCACAGTGGCACTCTTTTTTTTGGACAGTTATTTGCATATTCTCAAACTGAGGTGGTATCTTCAAGTGAGGGGATGGGGACAAAATTATTATGGGCCTGAGCTCCAATTTAAATCAAACCTGTAGGGTCTCTGAGCTACATTCCATAGTTTCTGAAATAAGAAGCTGAGGACCAAACCTGCCTGCAATTTTATCTCTGACATAGAACCCTTGTCCTTTAATCTCAGAGGCATATTAAGAGGATGGGAACAACACTCTACACATGCTTACAGGCAGTATCTCCTAAATCCCACAGCTAAGTAGAGACAATGCTGCCCCTCAAAAGCAAAATTCCAGTGGAGTGAACATGGATGAAAGGGAAGTAAAAAAGATTTCAAGGTTCAGCCCAGCAAGAACCCTAAGCCCTTGATTTCTAAGAGAAATGGTTCCAGCCCGAAATACACTCAAGCAAAAGTTTTGTTCTCCAACCCTAGAGCAGCCTTCCTCAACCAGGGGCACCAGGTTGGGAAAGACTGTTCTAGGAGGGGGAAATGGAGGGGAGAGAAATGACACTCTGCACACATGGATTCACCCTCTTTTTCATCAGACATATGCCATGGCTGCTCTGGCACCTCTCAGAAACAAAATATTGCAATTGGTTTCTAGCTCAAATTAGCTCAGCAGGACCCCCAGAATTCAGCCCCTAGTTTCTAAAATGAGCATTTGTCAGATCTCAAAGTCACCCTCTTTGACACAAAAGTCTTGTTCTCTAATCCCAGAGACAGAAAGGGACGTGGGAGGAGGAGGAGAAAGTAGAGTAGGCTGAGGGAAATGACACATTCTGCACATATTTGGGGGCACACACACTCTCCTTTTTATAAAACAAGATCCTGGAGTTGGAAGAAAGATTCAGCATTCCTGGGGCATCTTTTTCCTTATCTGCATATTCCTGGCATTAGCTGGAAAAGGGATCAATGGATAAAGGAAAGAACATTCTGGAGAGCAGGAGGGCAACCAATATACTTCTGGTCAGTGGTTTAGGGACCCCTTCCCCTAATCTGCAATCCAGAGCTGAGGTGGTAAGAGGGTGGCATCTCTTCCAAAGAGAAGATCCTGGGGCTCTCTGCACATGCTCAAGAGCACTCCTCCTTCTCATCAACCTGAATATTTCATAGCTGAGCATGGGGCTTGGTGCACCTTCCAAGGAAGTGCCCCTGGGGTTCTTAATACATGCTCAAAAGTACTGTTTCCCTCGTAAGTCCACCTACTTCACAGCTGAACTGGGAAAGAAGAATGTGTCTTCCAAGAAGATACAGTTCTAGGACTAGAGGGTAGGAACCTTTTATGATTCACTCACCTAGTCTGTGGCTGACCTGTGTCACTTAATCCAGGGTTGACCTTTTATTGTGTGTTGGATAACATTTGATCTTTCATTGTCTTATGGTGGCTATGTGTTCTTAAAACATAAACACACTCTGAAAATCATAGTAAATGAGGTACGGGGAATAATAATACCATTGTTATTTTATTATGTAAGCTCTCATTTTTATCTTGCAAAATCAACATTCAGTAAATAAATCAACTGATTTGCCCTGTGGGGTTTTTTTGTACTCGGCAATAATAAGCAATATATAATATAGTATAATGATAAGAAAGTGTGGATGACAAACAGTAACCATGACAATAGGAATGCTTTCTCTTATGATTATGCATGTCTTTGCTTGCAATGCATTCCATACAACTGTAATAAAGTAGTGGGGTGACAGCTTTGATAAACATCACCACCACCATAGCTATCAACACTTATTATTTTATTTATGCTAGTTTTAGCATGGGAACTTTTACAAAATGCACACAACAACCCTAGAAAAAATTATCATAATTATTATCAATAATGGTAATATTTTCCCCAGGATATCTTTTATAGGATTGTAATCATTATTTATTCATTCATTCATTTTTATTAAAACAAAAACAAACCATTAGCCCCCTTCTCACAAACAAATTTAAAAGGACATAGAATGTTAATCAGTGAAAAGTGTAGTTAAAGGAAACCGTTTTCACCTAGTGTTCAAAGATATGTAATGAAGGTGCCAGGCAAGACTTCCTGGAGAAGGCATTCCACAAACAGGGAGCCACTACAGAAAAGGCCCTTTCTCATATTCATAGAATTATAGAACTGTAGAGTTGGAAGGGACCTGAGGGTCATCTAGACCAACCCTCTGCAACGCAGGGATCTCAATTAAAGCATCCATGACAGATGGTCATCCAACCTCTGCTTTAAAACCTCCAATGAAGGAGATTCCACCACCTCCGGAGGGAGACTTTTCCACTGTCGGACCTCTCATGGAGGAAGCGCATGAAGAAGGGCCTCAGGTGATGATCACAGGATTTGAGTCTGTTCATATGGAGTTTATATACACAATAAGAATAGTAACAACAATTTCTCCAAGGATGGTTATATTTTCATGTTAGTTTTTGTAATGGATATAGTAATATTTTTTCCTAGGAGGGTTTTTTTTTTTTGCAATGGGTCCCAACCTAAAACTATAATAACTAACACGTGAGTGGCAACACTGATAATGCTAACAATTATGGTAGTGGTAATAATGATAATGATAATAAGTTCAGGGGCTTTAATGATTCCATTTAGTTACAGTTTATTATGCCAAGACACCTTGCCTGGCAATAAACACTATAGGATTTCTTTTATCTGTTTAACCCATCTGTTCAAATTGCATTATTCTGAACTCAGTGTCTGATTTCTTTTTTGGTGGGGGCGGGGGGGGGGAAGAGAAAATTGTACATAACCATCACAGGTAAAATTGTTACTATACTTATTACAACATGCACACACCCCACTATCCTAGGAATTGTTAATATTAATAGCAATTATCACCAATGATTATGATATTAATTATAGGGTGGTTACTTTTTTGGGAGTGGTAATAGATGGGCTAACAACAATTTCCCCAAGAATAGTTATGCTTTTTTGGGGGGTGGGGGTATATAATATGTACAGCGACAGCAATTTCTTCTAGGATGGTTATGTTTCTTGGGCAGCTGGTAAAAACTACAGCAACAATTTCCCCTTAGGATGGTTCTGCTTCTCTTTCGGGGTTGGCGTTTATAGGTACAGTAACAACAGTTTCCCCTAGAATGGTTATGCTTTTCAGGGGGCAAGGAGTATCAATAAGTATAGAAACATCTATTTATGCTAGAATTTCTGCTATTTCTACATCTATTTCTGCTGGAATCTGTTATGCTTTTGGGGGGGGGGGGGATGTTGAGGAGGTTATAGGTCCAGCAACAGCAGCTTCTCCTATGAAGGTTATGCATTTCGGGGGGTTGTGAATAGGTATGGAAACATCTCTTTCTCCTAGCACGGCTCTGCTTTTCGGAGGTTGCAGGGGGGCGATATGCACGGCAGCCACCGTTCCTCCCAGGATGCTGGTTCTGTTGGGGGGGCTGACCTCTCTCCCACTCCCTTCCCTTCCTACTCACTACTTGTAGAGCTGCTGCAGGCAGAGGTCCAGGCACTCGCCCTCCACCTCCTCCTCGGTGATGTGCTCCGAGAGCGGCCGGGGCAGCGAGGGCAGCGGCGGGCTGGCCGGCCGGGCGGGAGGCTGCGGCTGCGAAGCGGGCACTGCCGCCGGGGCCACAGCCGGGGGCAGCTCCTCCTCGGGCGGCGCTTCCCCGACGCGGCTGTCTCCGTCGCCGCCGGCTCCCTCCTCCTCGTCGTCGCCGGCGGCGGCAGCAGCATCGTCGCCTTCGTCCAGCGCCTCGTCGTCGGCTTCTTCTTCGCCTCCTCCCTCTTCCTCAGGCGGCGGCGGCGGCTCGCCGTCCCCTCCTCCTTCGCCACCTTCTTCTTCGCCTCCCCTCACGGCTTCTTCTTCGACCTCGACGGCTTCCTCAGCTTCCCGCGCCGCGTCGCCTTCTGCCCCGCCGCCGGACGGGGGCGACGGCTCGGCGCCGAAGGGTCCGCGGAACTCGCCCAGGAAAAGCTCCAGGAAGCGGCGGTAGGTCCGCTCCTCAACGCTCCACGCGCCGCCCGCGGCCATCGCCTCGCATGCCCGGCGGCAGCGGCGGAGGAACAGAAGCGAAAGAGGAGGAGGAGCAGGAGAAAAAGAGCGGCGGCGGCGACAGCTTCCCTCAACGCCGGCCTGCCCGCCCCTTCTCGCCTCCCTCGCTCGCTCGCTCGCGCGCGCGCAGGCTCGCTCCTTTCGCTGTCTCTCGCGCTCCCCTCAGTCCGTTAGAGCTCGCGCGCTCCCGCCTTCCCTCCCTCCCTCGCGCTTCCCCTCCCACCTCGTGTGCGCGCTCACGGACACAGAAGGCAGAAGGAAGCGCGCGCGAAGGAAAGAATAATAATAATAATAATAAAAATTTGGCGGGGTTTACCAAGGCGCGCCGCCGCCGCTGCCGTTATTAGCCGTTCGCCTCTTGAGGGCTGTTTTTTTTTTTTAAATGCCGGCGCGTGTATGTCTGTGTGTGTGTGCGCGCGCGCGCGCGCGAAGGGCGCCCTGAGGGAGACTCGAGCAACTTTCTTTTCGACGCCTGAAACCCACCATATCCCAGCAGGCTGAAGGCAAGGCAAGCCACGGTTGGGTTTTTTAATATTTGTGTGTGTGTGTGTGTGTGTGTATATATTTCGCAAGATTTATACGCCGCTTGATTGTAATGGAACCTCGAAGAAGAAAAGGAAAATAAAATTATCAGTTACGTGCCTTTGTCAGAAAAAGCCGCCAATTATCCGTTGAAAGCAGCTATTTAGAACATTCAGAAAAAATAATAATGATTAAAAGCAAGGATAAGCAAAAGAGCAGATGAAAACACATGCCGAAGTTCTGCTTGTCTGGATAGGCTTGCCTGAAGAAAAATGTTTTTAGCGAATGCCAAAAAAGAGTACAGCAAAGGCACCTGCTTTGCTCTTTAATATTTCCTCTTATTTTAATCTTGCAACATTTATATACTGTTTAATTTGTCATAAAATCAACCAGTTTGCAAGGAATATTGAAATTACTGTATAAAAAAGTTAAAAACAAGTGGTTGAAATGTCTTAAAAGATGATTATAATTAAGAGTGAGAGGACAGAATTGCCACACACACGAAGAACAAGGATATAGTTGTGAGTTCCTCACTTGCATTTTTATAAATGATTTATTGTGTCAACGCGAATAGAAGTTATTAATATTGCAGTTGTTGTATAAGGGATTATTATCATGACTGGAATGTAATTGAAACATATAAGATTTTGGAATGCAGAAATAAAGAAAACCATCAAATCTAGCAAGCGGGGGGCCACTTTAACTAAATTATATAATTCAGTATTTTAATGATTGGTATTAATAATTATATTATAAATTAGTATTGCTACAATGAGGCTATTATTGGACTGTAATTGAAAACTAATAAAATTTTATTACAAAAAATAATTAAGAGTGAAAGATTAAAACATGGCAATATCTCGATAAGCATGGCAATGATTACATATTGTTTGTATATCTATTATACTAAACTTTAAAAACTCGCAATGTTTATTAAAAGGCTTTTCTAGACTACTTTTTAAGGCTGTGGGTGTGTGATGGTGTATTTATCATTAAACAGGGTAAGCAAAAAAATTCATTAAATAAATTATTCCCATGATAAATGAATACCGGACAGTTGTGCCTCTGACTACCACCTTCAACCTGTTGAGGTGTTTATGTTTCTTGGGCGGCTTTTTCCAAAGGAAATGTATTTGCTTTGCATGCAGAATGTCCCAGGTTCAATCCCCAGCATCTCTAGGCAGGTCTGCAGATGTCTCCTGCTTGAAACCCTGGAGAAAGTCTTGAAATACAAATTTCAAGATTAAAACAGGTGGCTAACCTGTGGCCTTCCAGTTGGCCGAGGGAGCCGGCGTACAGCTTCCGGGTCATGTGGCCAGCATGACTAAGCCCCTTCTGGTGAACCAGAGCAGCGCACAGAAACGCCGTTTACCTTCCCGCCAGAGCAGTACCTATTTATCTACTTGCACTTTGATGTGCTTTCGAACTGCAAGGTTGGCAGGAGCAGGGACCGAGCAATGGGAGCTCACCCCGTCACGGGGATTCGAACCACCGACCTTCTGATCGGCAAGTCCTAGGCTCTGTGGTTTCTATAAATCCCTTTATTCTTGCCTGTTAGCTATGTTGGCTGGGCCTGATGAGAGCTGGAGCTGGAGAGTTTGGAGCATCCATTCCCCATCCCTGATTAAAAATAACAATGGGTTGTAGCTGACTAATCTGCCTGTAAAAGCCACATATTCCATGGCAATGAATGTTATTTTCTGTAGCCGCAGGCACAAGTCATATTATGCCTTTTATTTACATTATCTTCCACTCCCAAAATTTGGGTGTTCTACTTCCAACCAAATTGTTAGTTGTTTTAGCAACATATTCAGGTTCTTGGTTTTCATCCTGTTTTTCTCTCTTCTGGTGTTGTTTCCAAACAAGCTATATAATGGTGTAGAGCTTCGCCAATACAATTACGCTAATGCCATTAGATGAAATATTGCATCTTCCCGCAAGCTAGCTCGTTCCTTTTCCTTGCCTTTCCATTTCATGATAAATAGCAAAGGGAAAGGGGAAAAAACCCAAACCCAACTGCATTTTATCTCTGCTTTTCCTGCCACTGAAGAACTCCCCAGAGACACAATCCAGAGTCCACATTAAGAGTTTATGAAAATATATCAGAGTCAAACCCTCATTCTTTTTCAGTAGTTCCCTTTCTTTCCTTTTCATTGAGTTGAAAGTGCAAGAGTAGAAAAAGCAAGGAGTTTTGGGGAATAATTAAAAAAAATTTCTTGGAGGGAAACCAGTAAGAATGGAAGAGGAACAGAGAGTTTAGAAATACAGATTTCCCTGCCCAGTTTTAAGCCCCCAGAGCAGAGATGGGGAAACTGTGGCCCTTCAGATGTTACTGGACTCATCAGGGCCTGCCAGCTAGGCTATTGATAAGGGATGATGGGAGTTGGAGTCCAACAACATCTGGAGGGCCACAGGTTCCCCAGTCCTGTTTGGAGGGACCCACCAGTCTGGATGGGGTAATGGAGAAGGTGGGGGTTAGCCAAGAACAATTGGTTATCCCAGGACTTTCCTGAAGAAAGCCGTAAGGAACAATAGACTATATTGTGCTGCCTTTGTTCTCTCTTCCTCTTAACTGTTCCAGTCCAGACTCCTCTCTGAATAGAATAGAATATGAACATAAGAATAGCCTGCTGGACCAAGCCATCTTGTCCAGCATCCCACCAGATGCCCAAGTGGGAAAACCATGAACCGGACCCAAGCACAAGAGCACCCTCCCTTCCTGTAGCTTCCAGCAGCTGATATTCATGACTGCCTCCATTTGTGGAGGTAGAGCATAGCCACGGATAGGCTTATCCTTCAGGAATTTGCCCAATCTTCTTTTAAAGCCATCTAAGTTGGTGGCCATTGCTGTCTCTCATGGGAGAACATCCCATCATTTTAAGTGTGTGCTGTGTGAAGTAGTATTTCCTTTTATCAGTCCCAAATCTTCCAACGTTCAGCTTCAGTGGATGTCCATGAGTTCTATTATGGAAAAAAGAAATATCCTTTCTCCATGCCATGCATGATTTTATAAACTTCTGTCATGTCACCTCTTGCTCGCATGAGTCAGAAGTGTATATATTTCCAGGAATCTCTACATGAATGTTTTTGCCTAGCTGGTGGCTGTGATATGTCCACCCTCCAGATGCTGCGGGATTCCACCTTCTATGATCCCTGAGCATTGGCCACACCTGCTAAGGCTAGTAAAACCCCAACATCTGCACAGCCACAGGATCCTCCAGCTGTGTTCAGCACTAGGACAATGTTAAGAAACAATGACCACACCCCCAGCCTTCTAGAAATAACGATCATACTCATCATACTTAAAAGATGCAATTTATAGAGTATTTTCTGTGTTTAAAGCACTTCACATATATTAGCAATCTGTACAATATCCCTGTGAGGTAGGTCAGAGTCCTTATTATCATCCTCATATTGTGGAGAAAAGTAGGGCTAACACCTTACTGAAACCATCTATTGAATTCATGGCTGAGATGATGTTCAAATAGTGACTGGCTCATGATCTTGGAGACTACATTTGATAAAACTGTACAACGTACAGCCTCAAATATATAGATGTATTGATCCCAAAGTGCTCTCTTTAAAGTTTTATTGTACTTCTATTTAAAGCTGCTAGTCTTCATGAAGGAAGATACAAAAATTATGGGGGTACAGACAATTTAGTAAAGTAAAAGGACGTCATGTTTACCATACTGGAGCTAGGATAACCTGGGAGAAGAGAGGATTGAGGAGGACTGGAAGAAATTTAAGAACTATTTACAAAAGTATTGTAATTTGAGTGAATGCTAAATAAGATGCTAGATCAAAATAACTGAGCACCACTAAATTTAGAAGTTTTTAAGAAAATAAGTAAGACTGTGAAATTTAGCTCCTTCTGAGAATTATAAGATTATGAAATATAGAAGGGATATAAGAATTTAAATAAGATGATAAATTGCTGACCAAATGTTACAACGATGAAAGTGGGAGCGGGAGATGTGAGGAAGTCCAAAGAAAATGTGAAAATATGTTAAGATCAATGTTATATTGCTTATTATGTCTATTTTTATTGTAAAACCTAATAAATTGCTTTAAAAAAAAACAAAAAACATACTGGAGCTAGGATATCCTGACCTCTACCCTCACCTTGTGATTTTTAAACAGTTCTTGTTAGCCGTCCCAGACTTAGCTATTAAACAGGGATGGACTTGTCAGACTTCCCAATGTCAAAGCGGCTTCTTGATAGATTAATGGCACACCAGGCATGAAGCTAAACATATGCAGCTCACACAGAGAAACAGCCGTTGGAGCTTGAAGGAATTATCACCCTGGTTAAGGACAATAGGTAATATGATTTATACCATTTATGGAGACTTGTAAAATGTTTTACATCTCAGTTCATGATAAGCTCCACAGGACACCCAATAACCCCACAAGATGCACAAAAGCAATAATTGCTTTCCCCACCCCCAAATCCAAGACAATTGGAATCACCCAAATGAAATGCGGAAATACAACACGTCCACAGGCTGCAGTCCCTCTCCCTTGCTCTCCCCCTCTCTCTATTTCATGGCAAATTACATATAAATGAAACAAATTTAGCCGTGGACACCGTCCAGTGTACTCCCATATGCCAGCCATGGTGCTGTCCCTTTCTCTTGATCAAATTGTGATGCCCAGGAGCAGGACTTCTTGGCTACAGAGCCCTTGTCATTTGGTTGGGGGGGGGGATTGTGTCTTGCATTTCAAGTCCAATGTTGTATATCTAGTATTTGGCAAAATCTCTTTTTTGAGAGGGAAGGTGCAAAAACCCTCTTGATTAACCTGCTGTGTGTAACATATGGTAACTGTGGCTGGTGTAGTTGAGTTAGACAACCGAGAAATCTGAATTTGATTCAGTCTGACATTGCGATGCTGCATGGAATTAGCAATTGGGATCACAGAGCATAACTAGGTGTTACCTGGGTCTATAATGGGGGTAAAGTAGACATACTGAGTGGCAAAGGTGTAGTGAGGTATATTCATGACATTTTACTCTAGAATTAATGGAGACTTGCGTACATGTCTTTTTCTATGTAGCCCACAAATGATCTGCAACCACTGCATTTTTTGCCTCCAAAATACAACCCTCTGCAAAGAGTTTCACCACCATTCAAGGTGCTCATAAACCAGTATATGCATATTTCATTAATGCACTTGGAGATGTATGGGAATGTCTTCAATTAAACTAATAAAAAAGTATCCTGCAGTTTCCAGTGACAAGAATAAACCAGTATAGCAACCACTAGCAACCTTTGCCAATTCCCATCATCCCCAGTCAGCATAGGAGTTGTAGTCAACAGCACCTAGTGCCCACACCAAGTTGGTGAAGGCTGCAGTTTACCACTTAATGCTATCTCATAAATCTGGCATAAATTGAATAAGACAAGGAAGGCAAAATACATAGTTATAAACATTACTGAAAGAGACTAGGACAATAAGTATCCAAAATGCTCAAAATCTGTAACAGGTTCACCAAATATGGAAGCAGTCTGCTGCATTTTTGGCACAGTACCAGCAGCTACTATTTCTAACTGTACAGATTTTGTTTAATTTCAGAGGCATCAAATGTCGTTGCATTACCATTTTTATACAATTCTCTTCCAATAATGAGCTCACAGTGCTAACAATTTCCAGATCCAAAAAGTAAAAGACAAACTTTCTGGGGGAAAGGGGATCCCATTATATGTACTTTCCCTGTTTTGGTTGATGATATTTTATAGATGGAGTATTAATAATAGAAATAATAAAGGCACATTTTATACCTTTATTAAGGTTGGGGGGAAATATTTGTGCTTGGACTCATAATCAGGTTTGCAAAATCTGTTGGATTTCTGGTAAATTAATGTTTTCCAACTCGAATAGACAGGAGATTCCTTTTCTGAAGATACTGAAATAAAGGATATTGAAATTGTGGTACTCATTGGCATAACTCTTAGTAAGAGAGAATATAGTGGTCTTTCATTATCAAAAATGAAGGCTATATAGTGGTATATTTTATGTTTCCCCCAGAAATCAAAATATCCAGCTTATTCATGGAGTCTGGATCTTGACTCTCTGTGGACAGGAGCTCTGTGGAATGTTCTATGTAGATGACTAAAGGTTGGGGTAAGGAGTGTAGCTTAGTGGTAGAGCAGCTGCTTTGAATGCAGAAGGTCCCACATTCAATCCCTGGCAACTCCAGATAGAGCTGGGTGAGACTCCTGCTCAAAACCCTGGAGAGCTGCTGCTGGTCAGTATAGACATTACTGAACTTGATGGACCAGTGGTCTTAGTTGGTATAAGACTGATTTCCATGTTGATATCTAAGAACTGGAGAAAGTGGATATATAAAAGTCGCTAAAATGAAGTGGTATTTTAAAGTTGTTTTCAAGGTCACCATGACCTTGTTTTTAAAACTCTTCTGTTTTTTCAGCATTAAAATGCCTTTTCCAACATGCAAGCACATTTTGTAAGCAAATTATGCATCTCTTTCTTCCCTCAACAGCACATGAAAAGTGTGTTAGTAAAACCTGACTTTGCCATACAATGGTTTGCCAACCATTACAATTCACTGTCATCACCATTCTTTATAAGTCACTCTCTTAACCTAGCCTACCTTACAGGGCCGTTGTGGGGAGAAAATGGAGAGGGGGAGAAAATGGTGTACACCACCTTGAGTTCTTTTGGTTAAAGGTAGGATAGAAATGTAATAACAAAAAAAATAAATTGCAGTGTGGTAATATGTATGTGGTGTATTTTGCCAACTTATTTTTCAAGTAATATTTTCTGATTTCATTTGGGATGTAACACACAATCAAGTCACCAGCATTTTCCATTTCAGTTGTGGGTTGCTGTCATGAACAGTTTCCAAATATGGCATACTGCACTTTTAGCCAGTACTATAAACCTGAAATCAAATCGTTCAGAACCATGGACAACGGTCTGAACCGGAATGGATTTTCACGTTCCATCTAATAAGAATACCCTTTTGCAAATTTATCCCGCACTGACAAATTTCTAATTGCATTTAAGCATAAATACTAAATAAGAAACTCTGGGCAAAGACAGTATTTAGGATGACCGGTTCTGCATGTATGAATTATTACCATCAAAAGCCTATATTGACATTCAAATCCAGAAGTTCTGGGTTGGAGTCACAATCAATAGTTTTGCCATGTACTGCAACAGACCCAGGAATCTGTCCCAGGTTACGAAAACTGCATTATCCTAAAGGTGTCTCATAAATTCTCTGTATATTGAAGTGCTTTAATATGCTTGAGTGGTGTATCCAGACATTCATTACAGAATGGCAAATGGAAATAAATTTGCAATCTGATCTACCATCCATTTAAGCTGAAATGCTTGGATTCATGGGAGCTGTGCGCCATTTGAGGCAAACAAGGACTACACCAAACATAGCGAGGGTCTTGCTTGGGGGTGATCCACAGACATCTGGTTGACCACTGTGAGAACATAACTCTGGACTGAATGGGCTATTGCCTGGTCCAGCAGACTCATTTTATGTACTTACCCAACATCAGCCACAGTACATCCATTGGAATTAATGGGTTGTTTCCAACTATTTTACCCAGAGTGGACCCACTGAAATGAAAAGGCCCAAATTGGTAATGTTCATTTATTTCAATATGTCTGCTCTGAGTAGGGCTAGCATTGAATACAACCAAATGGACCAATGTTAGACATGCCTATTAATTTCAATGGGTCTGAACAACATTAGACTGAACATAGAACTGTTCAACATGAGGATGAACGACATTGGACTGAAACCCGATCCTTCTGGAGAATTGCCAGAGTTAAAAAAGAAAAGATTTGAAGCTCGTTTGACAAAGGTTTTCTATTTTCAGAGACTGACGCTTTCAGATCCAGACAGCACAAGCATATTCAAAGGAGTGTCAGTGTGCTTTTTTATATCCAAACATATGTTGCACTTCATTCCATCAAGAGATGCTGAAACCTTTTGAACCATGTCTTGCAAAGTAAGGCTAGGAACCCAACACCAGACAAACAAACAAAGCTCATACCGATGAGTTTTTCACTCCCTCGTCAAAACTATATTTACAATATTCTTTTTAAGCGAGGTAAACTAAATGTATGCTGCTCAATACAGCATTGTGTTTTCTTTCCAATGAGCTCTCAAGGTGAAGAACGTGGCAGCTTAAAGACTCTTCAAGTTACAATGATGGAAGGTTTAGTGAGCCTGGGTTCATTACATATTGTGCCTGTCATGTATGAATGCAGAAGAGTATGGAACAAAATGAAACAAATGAGGTTGGCTACTAGAGTGGGCCTTTCCAGTGTTGGCACCCCCAGAAAGGTCTACCTAGTGCCTACACAATGACCTTTTTAGGTTTCAGGTGAAGGCATTTTCAGTCACTAATATTTCGTTGCTGCTTTTTATGTTTTGCTGGATGTCATTCTCTGTTCCTGGTTTTATTCTGTGTTAGATTTTAGTTTCCTATTGTGGTTTATGTTTTTGAACTTTACCTGTGAATCACCCAGATGGCTTTTGTCATTAGGAGTATATAAATATTGGAAATAAGTAAATCAATAAACCAAGCAGGTGCTTTACAACTGAGTTACTGCTCCTTCTCCAAGGGACATTACTTTCCCTTCATATACTGGGGCAAACAAATTGTGTTTCTCTCTGTCTAACCTTTTATTGCCTTGTTAAAAATCCCAGTAACGCATGCAGGGCTGTCCCACCCATGAGGCAAGGTAAGGTAACCGCCTTGAGCAGCTGGATCCCGGGGGCAACAGATCCGGCTTTCAAGGAATGAATTGTACGCTGCCATAATGGAGGCTGGATCTGCCGCCTCTACAGCATCCTCTCGGTGAATAGGGGGCACTGCTGCTCTCCTCCCACCTCTAGGGAGGAAATGACAGAGGCTGCCCTCTGAGGTCTGCCTCTGCCTGGCATGATTCAGAGCAGATCCTGTTCTCCCACCTTTGTGGCAACCTTTGATTCCCACCTTTGGGTGGGAGCTCACTGAGTGACTGTGTGGACTGATCTCTACTACCTCTTAAACCTCACCTACCTTGCGGGGGTTTTGTGAGGATAAACTGGGGGCAGGCAGTAGAGCCATAAATGAGGTCCTTGGAGGAAAGGCAGGATATAAACAAAACAAATAACCTGTGAGATTTATTACCCTGAAATATTGTAATCAAAAAGGGAAGAGGTCCTTTAAATGTTTTTGTGGGGAGGGGGGATTTTTGTACTGTTCCGTTCTTATTTTGTTGTTGGCATCTGTCTGTCTCGGGAGACAATGGAGGAATGCACCTTTGGTGGTGAAGTGAAGCTGTTGGAAGGTTAAAGAGTCTGGTGTGGCTATAGACCCCGATACAGCAGAGGCATGTTTTGTTTCAGTTGGGGCAGATGAAGGCGTCCGGTTGTGCTGCTGCAAATGCACCATGGAGTTTCTTCTCTGCACTCTTCCCAGCTGTCATTTATTATGCACTTTGTGGCTTTATTCTGTATTTTATGCTGCGAACCATCCTGAGATCTTTGATAATAAACAATAAATAACAACAATAATAAAAGAGGTGGGAACCTCAGCCCTGGGGGCCAAATCTGGCCCTCAGAATTCTCCCCAAGCCACACATCCCCACTGGGGAATCCACGTGTGTGTGAAATTTCTGTAAAGAAGGCCTAGCACACAGCTGCTGGCTCTACCACACATCTCTCAGCGCTGGGTTTACTGATGTCTTACATGATGTATAAACTTAGCGCTGGCCCTCTGCCCATTTACACAGCTCAGAATAATGGCAGTTGATTTATTTTGTCTTACGGAGTCCCGCTGCCTTAGGAAAAACGTTGGCCTCAGACAAACCTTCATAGCCCCATAAAAAATAAATTGCAAATATAATTACCATACACCAGGGCAGAATAATACTAGTTAATTAGTCCTTCTATGCAATTACACTTCCAAACGCAGGTGGACACAACCTCTATCGACAGTGTATGTGAGCACTCCAGAGTGGATTTCTATTCTAGGGCACACTCATTATTTCCTTTCATTTACTGCGGTAAATGTTCCAGAAGTAGATTTACAGTAAGCCTTTCAAGCCAATGCCAATGCCAGCATATATCAGCAAATCAAAACCACTTAAAAACTGGAGCCCACTGCTAATTCAAAGTCTGCATTATAAAAACCATTACATCATTTAATTCATTTCTAAGATTGATAGGTCCTGTCTTTCAATCAAATGATCTCCAAGGTGGCTTGCAACAGGGTAAACCATAAGGAGGACTCAAATCTAACAACACTGAACAGAAAATGGCACCTAGCTTCACTCCACCTCCAAAGGGATAACCTCAAAGTGATGCTACCACTTTGGTGGCAAGCCCAGCAAGAAATGGCTCCTGCAACCAGAAACTGTGGCAGCAGAATTGGGTGGTAATGAGTCACGAGAATCCTCACTGTGGTAGAATGGGCTGTATTATTTCAGATGACAGGTGAGGAGGGCAAGGAGGAAATCAGTGTTAATGTTTCCTGAGGAAGGGGGGAGGAATCTCCCTGCAAGTAGAAATCCAGCATGGTAAGTAGTAGGTTAGGATAGACAAATCTTTTACCCAATAAGGTTAGTGTCCAGGGATGGCATATTTTGGACAAAAAAGATATCACTTGCAGCGTATCTGATTCCACCAGCACAGAGTTTTTTGCTTTTAAAAAAACACAATTATGGTAGGTTTATTCTGCTTCAGAGCTGATTGCTACAAAGGGTCCTGATTGGTGTGTTGGGAGTTTTTATTTACGTATTCTTCAAAACAGAAAATGCTGGTAACAATATGGAATTAAGTGCCTCATTTTCTCTTTCTAGAACAGAGAATTAAGCATTTTCCAAAAACCTTAACACAAGTTACAACTACAGGGTAATGCTACTGCTAAGCTCTGTGGTAGGGACTTGAGGCTTGTGGGGTAGCGATTATTACCTCCTCCAGCTCCTAAGCAACGAGCTTTGCTGTAGTATCAAATTAAATAATACTAATAATCAGCAGGATCTTTGGGATTCGTGCATTTAGATACAATTGGCATTTCGAGGATCAATCCCCAAACAAGCTGACATTTCCTTTTTGAGTCAACGTGACAAAATTGGACAGCTAAACGTCTTATTTTGCACAATTACAGGCGTCTCTCATTTCGGTATCGTGCTGCTTTACCCCCACGTTAACATGCAAAGCTAAATCTAACAGCCACAAACGAAGAGGGGTGTGTCTGTGTAAGAAAAACAATTGCACCTGGCTGTACATGTAAACCTATTGTTAAGAGGCAGATTCTGTTCTGGCTTGAAGTGGAATGCTCACTACAGTACCTTGCAGATGCTCCCAAGCAAAGGTCATGATGAGGCACAGGTGAAAGGGCAAAGGGCAAGATCTTGCTAAAGAATAAGCCAATGTCACTCATAGGAATAGGAGTGCACAGCTGGAAGGGAAACAGAAAACCATATTATGGATTGTATTATTTGTTAACTGCCTAACACAGGGCAGGCTCTAGGCAACTTTTAGGCAATGTTTAAAAACTCTTACACTGATGTGAAGATGATGTTAGAGTCTGTGCTAGGTTGGCCTCCCAGGGGAGAGTATTATAGTGGGGGCGGGGTGATGGTGTTGACAGAATAATAGCCACATCAGTTCAAGGCAAGATCTGACCCTGCAGCTTCTCTTTTCAGGAAGAATTTGAATGCAATGTCTTCTACCCAAGACTCTTTTGCAGGGCTGAAAGCATAAGGCTTTAACATGCATTCTGCATGCTTTAAGCTTTGAGAAAGCACCCAGTACTAATTATTTTGCTTTGAATTTTCTGCTGGATTCTGTGGATATACATTTTATATATACCGTATGTAAAAAGGTATAATTATTAGGTGGTAGCCTCAACACTGCCCACCAGCGAGTGACATCTCTTTTTCTTTAAGGATAGCGTAAAACATACCGTATACAAGACAGCTCTTTAAAAAAATTTATCCACCATGGAAGATAAGAGGCTTAGAACCATAACCATGACATGTATCAAAATAACTGAGTGAACAGAGAAAGATTTTCCCTCTCGTAGCCAGGCAGAGTAAGCACCAATCAATGCTTCAATCAGTAGCAATCAGCGGCTCTTTTTAAGAAAGGCGTCACAACATCCCTCAATTACTATCCCGTTTTCCATGTGGCTAAGCAGGCGTAGCCAGTATATCAAACACCCCTCTCAGCTGGCACTGCCAAGACGTAAGCAGCTATTATTATTCTCAAACAAAGCGTTTGCTTGTTGACATCACCCACTGTAGGATCCTTTTGTCTTGCGCATGTCTCCTGCGCCAAAAATGGTTCATGTCTGAGTCACAACTTGGTCTCCTCTCCCTCCCTCTTCTGTCGGCTCCTCTTTAGTTTCAACACTGGCAGGGAAGCTCTTCCTGACTCACCGACTCCGAAATTTGACAACATCTCACGTTCCCAAAATGGAACCCTGAATATTTCATTACCCTGATAAACCTCCAACGCTCTTGTGCCCTAGAAATACCATGTCTGTTTTTAAGTCTACACGTTACATTTTAAAAGTGCCATGATTGATGCCAACTGCCATACTTGACTGCAAAAAGTTGTTTGAAAATTAATTTTTTAATCAGAATAAAGATGCAGTTTTCTTCTTCCTTTTCACCTTTTGTGGGTACTTCTAAGTGATCTGCTTATTGAGCTTTCTTCCTGTTCGGCAAAGAAGAACTTAGATGACGTTGGCTATTCAATGACCATTCCTTCTGATTTGTTTGCAGGGAGGTTAGATGAAGCTGCATCAAAGCAAGTATCACTCCACATTTTCAGCATGCATTTCCCCACAGCTTTTCTTACTGGAAAAAGCCCAGTATTATGGGAAGCAGTTTTGTTGTCCAAGGCTCCCATTCAGCTATAATGGGGCAGCCTGGAAGGGCTCAAATCTGCTCTGCAGGGCTGCAGGTTTTATCCAGATGTATCATGTATTAACAGAGCAGGTGCAGCACCAGAGCAGAAATGACTGCTTTCTCAAGCCAGATGTTGCATGTAACACTGCTTTTAATATGTGAATGTGCACCCGTCTATCTGAACACACTGCCGGTGTGTTTGTGGGTCAACTTCTGAGCTATGCCTCTTAAGAAACACCAGAATTTGACAAAGCAACCCAGGAAATTGCCTTATCTGTCAGACAGAAGTTTCTGTCTAGCAATGATTGGCAGCAGCTCTCCAGGGTTTCAGATGGGGTCTCTCCCAGGTATAGGAACACAGGAAATAGCCTCATATGAAACCAGACCTTTGATCCATCTAGCTTTGTTTTGTCTATGCTGATTGGCAGTGTCTCTCCAGAGTTTCAGCCAGCAGGGGGATAGATCTCTTCCAAACCTACCAGGAGATGCCAGGGATTCAACCTGACAGCTTTTTCATGCAAACCATGTACCCTGCTACTGAGCCACGTCCATTTTAAAGAAAGAGCATGTGCAGGGCAGAATGCACATACTGGAGCAATCTTAATTTCCAGCAATTCTTACTCAGTTCGATGCAATAAACTTAAATAGGCATTGGGGAAGCAAGGAAAACAGCCACAGCTCTGCTCTTTGCCCAGTCTCAAACTGTGGTCAATAGCCAAGGGGGCAGCTGGAAGTTGCTCAATGGCCCCAAGCAGTCACCTCAGGGATAGTTTTAAGCCCTGGCTGCCATTCAATCCTATGGGAGAAAATGAGGCCAGGGGATGGGAAAGTGTTTACAGCCCAGGGGCCGCGTTCCCTTCTGGGCAGCTATTCAGGGGTCACATGCTGGTGGCTGGCGGAGAAGTGGGCAGAGAGCAATGTAAATTTCAGCCTTGCAGGCCAGTTTCTGCACACACCCACACATCTCTCTCTATCCTCCTTCCAGAGTGAGCATGAAGCATTGTCAGAGTTCAAGGATGCATTTTAGCTAGGCAACGACACTAAACAAAGGTGTGAAGGCAGGCCAGCAAGGGATGTTCCACCTGGAGAGAGAAGAGTGTGTGGCCTGGGGAGGGTCCCAAGGGCTGGGCAGAGAGGTCTGGAGGGCCACATTTGGAGTGTGGCTTTGAGGTTCCCTACCTCTGGACTTCATGATAGTTCCAGTAAGTCCTTCCTGGCATTGAAGGCCTGGCTGCCACAGAGTTGAACCCCGCAAGTGGCTGAAGTTTGCCTTTCTGCTGCACAGCAAATATCTCGTATCAGCCAGTTTCCTATCCTCCATTCTAAGAAAACCGGAGAACAAGTTTGTGGCACTGTAAAGACTACAGGCATACCTTGGATGTATTGCAGGTTCAGTTCCAGACCACCACAATAAAACGAATATTGCAATAAAGCCACACATTTTTTTTGTTTCCCAGTACTATGGTCAAAATTAAGCCAGGTCCTGCTGGCTGCAGGGGTGGAAGGGGAGAAAACAAGCTCCATCCCTAGCCAGCTCCATTTCTGTGGTTAGAAGAGAAGTGTTGACAAGGGGGGGGGGGCTTCCTTCCCCTGTAAGCAGCTGGGCTGCCTTTCAGTTGCACCCACATCCTTGTAAGGAGCAATATCTGCGAGGCACAGTAAAGCGAGGTGCAATAAAGCAAGGTATGCCTGTATAGATAAAAAATCATTTCAGAGAACAAGCTTTTGTGGGCTACAGTATACTTCACCATTAATTTTATGGCATGGGACTCTGCACCAAGCACCTACCTCTCTGGAAACTGGTAACTAGTTGTTTTAAATATATACATTTTCAAGCTTTATTTAGAAAGAAAAAGAGTGGGGTCCAGGGGTGAGTGATGGGAGACATGGAGGGGAGATAAAAATCACACCATGGTATGGATTAGCAATAAACAAATTCCCTACCCCACCCCCAAATGAAATAGTCTCTTGAACACTCTGATGTTCTCCTTCAATGCAAACCATTTTCAAACTGAGCTGCTACTACTCCGGGTTAATTTTCTTCCATCTGTTCTGTCCGTGGTCTTTTACGAGGGTTTGCTTCACTTTCTGCCGGTGTACGGTTTGGAGATGGAAGCTGAACGTCTCTGAATCCATGAGTCTGTAGAGAAGACAAAGAATAAAGTAATAGGACAGTTGGAAAGCTGCAAATAAACTAAAATTTTAGGGATTCAGCAGCATTCCCATAGATCAGGAGTAGTTTGGTAACGGGGCTCAGCCCTTTTCCTCATCCATTTCACCTGTGCATCCAGGCAATGGCCCAGGGACTTCACGACATTTCCCAATTCAGATGTTATGGAGAAACAGAACCGAGTGTCATACCGATGGCAGCTTTGCCTCAAAACTCATGACTGCTCCCAATGGCTTTATCATGTGGATTATTAAATAGCACCAGAGATAAGATCGTCCTCCGTGTCACCCAATAGCATAGCTGCCAGGGGGCCTAAAGGCGCTCTCTCAATGATATTCTGTGGACTCTGTCTTGAAGGTAGGATTGGAACCACTATAACACAGTGCCTCCAATTCCCAATCCCTGGAGCCGGTCCAGGAAGAAACCATGGTCAATGGCATCAAGTGCTGACAAGAGATCAAGGAGCAGGAGCAAGGTCGCACTCCTACTGTCCCACTCTGCAGGGTGACCAAGGCCGACTCAATTCCGTGGCCAAGACTGAACCTAGGTTGGAATGAATCTAAATAATCTGTGTACTCCAAGAATGTCTGCAGACTGCTGCTCCTTCTGTACCACCATCTTCAGCCATGCTGTTCCCTGAAATGACCCCCACCCACCCAAGAATGGTCCTTTCTTACTTGTTGCTCCTTACGTTTAGAACTGCTACCCCCAATACTTGACAATGACACTCACCTCCCTCCCTTCATTCCCATCTCCCTTCAAAACTTAACTTTTTCATGGTGTTCACAGCATTCCCAAGCCCTAAATGATCTACTGCAGGGGTAGCCAACACAGTACCACCCCAGTCATCACTGATGACTGACCAGACTGTTTTGGGATGATAGGAGTTGCAGTCCAATACTGTCTGGAGGCCATCCCCTTGGTTACTTCTGCCCAGGTTTTAACTAGGCCAATTTAAATAACTACGTACATGTTCTTATACTTTATCCTTGCCTCTAGGTTTTTCACTCTGTCTACCTTATTTATGTAAAACATTTATATCCCATCTTTCCCCAAATTAGTCTTAAGCCAACCAATGACATCCCTACTAAAAATAAAAATGAAATTGCAAAGCCCAAATGGAAGAAAATGATGCGAAGAAACGAAACCTATAAAAGCCACAGCAGGAGACAAAACAGTAACTGCAATTAGCACATTATATCGCCAGAGTAAAACTGTAACAATCAACTATAATCACTAATAATTAAAGGCCAGGGGCCTTTCTAAAATAAAATGAAAAGGTCTTTGCCATCTGCTAAAATGTCATAAGGGAGAGGCAAGACAATGGGAAGAATTCAACATGGCATAAGCAGAAGCCTTTGCGCAAGGCTTCTGTTGATGGGACTCATTAGCTGAATCCCCGCATTCCATACAATACATTCACATCTGTACCACTTTCACAGTCACAGCTTCCTCCAAAGAACCCTGGGAATTGTACTTTATCCCTCCCAAAGCCACAACTCCTAGCACCCTTCATGAACTGCATTTCCCAGGATCCTTTGGGGAAGCCATGAACTTCAAATGTATGGTCTGAATGTGCCACCTTTCTTCCTATATACAGAAAAGGTGTTGGGGGGGCTCTAGGTGGCATCTGGAGCAAGCAGACGACAGCCCTTAAGGTGTGTGTATACACACACACCCATTCTGTTGTCAGGCCTGTTCTGAGAAAGGTGAAGCACACTTCAGGTGGCTACCACTTGCTCAAGGAAGCAGTAAAGTTGTTTCAGAAAAGATGACATTTCAAGCTGGCCGAGTGTGAAACATCAGGTGGAATTACTATGTGGTGTGACTTTTACAAAATGCCAGGAGGTCCTACGAGCAGGACCAACTTGATCCGTAATGAAAACAGCAAGTGTTTCTTTCTTGCTGATCTCTGGGAACTTTCAGCATGCTGCATTACAAACTGTCTTGCCGTGTGTGGCAAATCGGGTCATTCGTTTTAAGAGACATGCCAGAAGGGCAAAATCTAGACAAGATGCCCCTGCTGTTTTGTCATTAAGTGTTTGAGTCTATGAAGTGCATAATCAAAAGGTTTAATGTTTCACTACTGCCATGACACCCCTTTCACTGCAAATGTCAGTGGAGTCTGGTTCATTAGGGCAATTGAGGCACTGTCTCACCAAGCTCAGTCTGCCCTCACCAGCTAACTAGCCCATGGGGGCAACCCAGCCAGATGGGTGGGGTATTATTATTATTATTGCCTGCCATCTTCCTCCTCTTTAGCCTCAGTGTTTTGCCTTGTAGAACTCAGCAGGGAGGAGGACAGGGACAAAACTAGAATCATCTAGCTCTGCCTGCCATTGGCTCTGGCTCCTCCTGTTGGGATCCCAGCCTTTTGCCCCATCAATCACCATGGCCACCAGCCACCCACTTGCAAATGTCATATCCTCCCTCAACTTGCTCCTGAAACCAAGTTTGTTCAAGCAAAAGTATTCCAGCTGTTATATAAGCAGATGAGCTAAAAATTATGCATAATCGGAGTAACAGTGGCACTTGAAATGCCTTTTTTTTTAATATAATGACTTTTGTTGCAAAACATTTTACATACAACAATGAAAAAAGGACTCCAGACTAAATATACCCAACTCCCTCAACCGTTCCTCATACGGAATGGTTTTCAGACTCTTTGTCATCCTGGTCACCCACCTCTACACATTCCAGCTTATCAATATCTTTCTTAAACTGTGGTGCCCAGAAGTGGACACAGAACTCCAGGTGGGGTCTGATCAAATTAGAATAGAGTGGTACTATTAATTCCCTTCTTCTGGACACTATACTTCTGTTGATTGCATCATCCTTAGCTTAGTTATGCCTTTGCCAAAATGAATGTCACCTATTAAATTAACTCCAGCTACTTCCTAGACGTTGTGCGATCTTTGATCTGAAATTTCTCTAAGAAAGCTTGACCTCTTACTGGTAAGTAACTTTTAAGCAGCCTTTATAGCATACATTTGCCTGAATAAGTACATGGACAGCTTTTCACAACCGTTCTTACAGCATTTGGCAAAGTCTCGCACGGTACAAATTTAGAAACCACCCAAATTCTACAGACTGGAGGGTGGGTGAATGAGCAAGAGACAACTTATTTAAAAAACAAAAAACTCTTGATCAGCAACAAGCCTTCAGTTTTGAAGATGTAAGCATTCTCTGGCCATCTACAGATGGGACCTGTTCTCACTGCACAGTTTTTTAGAAAATGGAAAAAACATCTGCCAGTTTAAACCATCTTATTCAGGAATCCCTAGTGCAGAATTTAGCACTCCGAAGGTTTTAAAAAATGTTCAGCATGAAATAATAATGCTCCATTATTCTAGAGTCAGGTAGGTACGCTAAGCTAAATACTGTGACCTTGTGTATAACAACTGAAGAAACTGTAACTTTGTACATAATTTTAAAGCACATTAGTTCCTCCAAAGAATCCTGGGAACTGTAAGTTGTTAAGGGCACTGGACATTATAGCTCTATGAGGAATAAACTACTGATCTCAGGAGTCTAGGGGGTTGGGATCATGTGTGGTGTATACACAGCCTGTGTGTCATTAAATACGCGAGGTTGTAAATCAAGGTGGTATCTTTTATTTTACCAGCATTTACTATGTCGGGTGGGGAAGGGTTCCTTGGGAGGAAGGGCAGGATCAATAAATAATAATGCTTTTAAGCTTCTCACAAGCAAATGGAAAATTTTCCATTACCATTTCTTGGTGTCCAGCACAACTCTGAAGTGAAGCTTGAAACATATCATATTTAGCAACAACATTGTTCCACAAAATGCTGTGACATTGCCTTTACTCTGTGCCTTGCTCTGTATAACCATGAGGACAACAACATTACCCTGAAATGAAAGAGGCGACCAACTGTCTTGCCAAGAAACAAATGGGAGGCAGCTTCCAGTAAAAGACCAAAGAGTTTGTAAATTTCATGGCTCTGCTCAGAACTGTGTGGTTAATTAAGAACACAGATTTCTACAGATGCGCTCTCTGAATCATACACTCTGCTGCACTGATCAAGCTGGCTAAGGAGCAACACACACACACACCCCGTTAAAAAAGTGGGTGGAGAAAAGAAATAAATGTTCGTGTTTTTAATCTGCATTTTTAATCATTTTACTGTGCACATTTGGTTTTTAAAACTACATTATTTCAGCTGTATTTTTCATAGATACTTTACATGCTTTTAAGTAAACTGCTTTGAGAAGAGCCTGCTAAATCAGGCCAATGGCCCATCTAGTCCAGCATCCAGCAAACTTTCTCACCCTACTGTATTTTGTTGATGGCTGGAGTGCTGTGAAGCAAGCAAACCACATAAAGCTTTAGAGAGGCTGGTAACGGCACATCTGCAAAGCAGTCTTACTCCAAGAATTGAAAGGTCGCATTTTTATCCCCCCAAAGCCTCAGTACTCAAAAGGCAGCGTTTTCGCCCTAAAAAAACAAAAACGTAAGAAATGCTATGGCAACATGTTACCAGGAGCACACATGGCAAGCGAACACTTACAATGTGGTAAGCTATGCTCTTGACATTTGAAGAGAAGAGTTTAAAATTGGTTCTGCTTGCTTGGCTCTGTCTTCTGCAAAAGCTGCCCATTACGAAAAGAAAGCGCGGCTATCACAATATTTGCTGAAGGATTATTTCTAAGGCCTAGGGATGCAGGAAGGCAGCAATCTCTTCTCCAACCTATATTCATCAAAATCAGCGCAGCTTCTTTTTCACTGCAGTTCAGTTTCCACCAAATACAACGCTTTTCATTCCGCTGTCCATCATTTAATAGAGACTGCCTAACATGCATAACAATTCACGTAACTTAGATTCATTTTGTCATAAAGGAAACTTGAAAACCTTGTTTAAAAAGGTAATTCATTACGTATCCTTTGCAAACTTCAAAAGCAACAACGTGAATTAATACCAATCGTCTTTGCTTGGCTGGCTTCTGTTCCTGACCACAAAGAAACACAAAAACTGTGGTAAATTCTGAAGGGGGTGGGGGTCTCAAAAAAAACAGACGTCCCTACTTGAATTGAGCCACTATGAACATTTCTGCTATTGGCTCACCTTGGAAGACTTGCAGCTGCTCCAAAAGCACAACTTTAAGTATAGATACCCTGCCCTCACTTTTCAGCTCCTAATCCTGGCCCTGCTCCCGCCATCCGCAATGTACTTACCGTTACACAAAATAGCACCGTTGATTCCTTCTGACTTGGCGACTTGTACAGCGTTGCCAATCTGTATAGGATGGAAATCATTGTGATTTCAGTGCTCCCTTGTTTAGCTCATGTTACATTTACAAATATTTGACAGCATGTGCGCATAACACCATGGCAGACCAGTGTAGAGCACCCTCCCTGCACCAGTCAGGCCCCTCCTGATGACATCAATCTCTGCCTACTGGGCTATGCTGGCTGCTAGAGATTGCTGTCTAACAACATTTGGGAAGACACCAGGTTGAGTAAGACTAGTACAGCAAGTGCAACTTCACTGGTAAGCTTCTTCGCCAATCAGCCAAAGGGCACAATTCACCCAGGAAGTTCTTCTGCAGAAATTCTGATGCAATGATCAGGAGCTGTGCAAAAATAATATGATGTCCCACACGTTTTATTGTTTCCTTTTACATCCTGCCAATCAACCACGGGCGGTTTGTGAGGTCCCATTCATTTTAGTAGGCCCTCTGTACAGAACATTTTCCAAAATATGAAAAATGACACCTATACAGATCAGGGATCCCAAAGCTTTTTGAGCCAGTGGGTACCAGTCACAAAATGGCTGCTGTGGGGGCATGGCACAACAAAAAATGGCTGCCATATTGAAAAAAGAAGAGAGTCTGGAGCACAGAATGATGTGGGCCTTCACCGTATGCAATCAATGGCAGAAAGGCATCTGCACCAGTGACTGCTGTACTTGCTCACAGAGAGAAGCTCTTTGCACCGCTCCTCAGCAGAAAATGAGAGGAAAGGTGTCAAATTCTGGCATCCTACAAAAACTGGGAAGGTGTAAGGGTGCGTGTTCCATGTAGGAGAAACTGAATCAGTGCAACCAGGTACTGAGAAGGAAGATCAAACGTTCTCATGCACTGTGGATTTTTAGTGGACATTTATTGGAACCTTTTGCAGGCACCCTAAGAGGTGTCTGTGGACACCATTGCTGGTAACTACTGAAATAAATGGGTGGTCTCAAAACAGTGGGGACCACCAGAAACAATACACCTATGACATGAGCAGCAAGCATTTTGCAGCCTGCGACAGGTGGGCCCCACAAGGCTGACAACACATAGAAGAGATGCTTGAAGAAGGGAAGGGGGAAAAGGCTGTAGCAAGCCGTTTCCCCCTTTGTGTTCCTGCGTCCTTAATCGGCACTGCACTTGCCGGTTGCGATTTAGAGTCTGTTAGCCATGTTGGGCACTTTTCAAAATGAAAAGGAGGGATATAAACTATTTTAAATTAAGCAGAATGGCATTCATTTGTTTCACCTCAGAGTCTTGGGGTGTGTGTGTGTCAGGAACTTCCTGCTGAAACCCAAAGTGGGGAGAAAGTGAAGCCTTTGTCCTCATCACTCCCCGGGAAAATATTCTGCCTTGCTCTGAGATAACCTGCCAAGGTTGCTGTTAATTATTTTTAGGGCTTCGGCTGCTTCTCCTTCCCCTCAGTGCCATTCTATTAGAAAGCAAGTAATTACCGCCCGAGGAAGATTACCACTTCACATTAGCTGCAGAGGGAATTCCTTAGAACATTTAAATTGGTGGGTTGTACTTTACAGAATAGCCTTAATCTTGAGACACCCTAAGCCATGTTTTTAAGAGGCTCTTGGTTGGAGTTCTGCTGGGTGCCTCTGACTCAACAGGGGGGCCTGTTCTCACGGAAACAGAGGCCCCCCGCTCATAATTAAGTACTGACACATTTCCAGCACTGGAGGGGGAAGAGAGGAGAGGAAGGTATGAGGTTTATGCTAAACAGGCGCAGTGGACAAGGCTGCCTTAATACTCCAGATGTCTGACAAGCTATGCAGCAAGAATGTACGTAGAGTGTGAGCTTGAGAAGCGTTTGCACCATTTATAGAGGCAAGTCTTACATTGTTAACAGCCTTTACGAGAGAGATCTTCTCTTCCATCTGATCTCTGCATTGCTAAATACAGTGCCTCTCACTCTTCCTGCCTTTACAAGTTGAATTACTAGAAGGGTTGCTAAACAATTTTATTTATGAAATAGGGAGGTTTTACATCTGATTATACCAAGTTGGGCTGTAGAGACAGGTGGGCTATGCACTAGGGACAGGTGAATATGAGGTTCCTCTCAAGTTTCTCATTTTTCCAATCACAAGTTTATTTCTCACAGTCATTTCACATTTTTTTAAAGTTCTCATTCTGTATTTTAACACAAATCTCTTCTAATATACACTTTTATATGCTCTCTCTCCTGCCGCACATGTTTTTGCAAAGAATTTTCCCCTAAAAGAATGCATTTTTGTATATTCTTTTCAACAATATATGCATTTTTATGGTCAGTTTACCCCAGTATGTGCTGAATCACATGCAGCCTGGGAGTTCATTGCTGGGCTCAGATTAACTTCAGAAGAGTAAGACACCCACTGGATCAGTTCACGTGTTTTTGGTTTCTCACCTGTGTTTGTTGTCCCAATGCAGGATTAAGCGGACGGTAGCTACATGCCCCCAGCTTTCTCCTAGAGTGTGAGAGAGACAGATAAATATTGTGATGCCTTCCTGCACAGGTGGGGGAGACTCAGGTTTAGGAGAGAAACGTGGACCTCCAGGCTTCTCTATCTGCCTACTGAAAACCTCCCCTGGTCACAGGGGTGCCATCCCACCCTCAGGACTGTGAGTGCCCGCCACCACAAGGCAGAAGTTGCGGCAGTCGGTGGATCCTCTTCCTCTTCCTCCTCCTCTCCACAGACAGCAGGCCACCCTTTTCCATAGGGAGGGGCTCAGACTCAGAGGCAAAGGGACTCTGCCTCTGAGGCCCACCTCCCACCTCCCGGAAAAGTGTGCCTTGCTGGCTGGCTGCAGAGGGCGGAACAGAACTGCTTCTCTCTTGGAGGCAACGCTGCCGCCACCTGCCGACTCTTCTCATTGGCTTTGTGGGTGCCCAGCCCCCACAATGATCTCATTGTGGGTACCCAATCACCCCCACCCCCCTGGAGTTAGCTCCTATGCCTGGTCACACTCCTAATGGCCCTGCTTTGCACCTTCCTCAAATGCTATTTGTCTGGCGGGAATGTTTCTTTGAACGCAATAATGCCTCTTGCCTGCCTGGATGGAGACTAGCTTGCCAGATGGAGTGGAGTCACAATGCTAGCTTCCTGGCAGGTGTGTTGCTGCCTCTTACCAGGAAGGAGAGTGAGAGGCATGAGGCAGTGGGAAACTTGGTGTGGTGCAAGTGTGCCTATGGGAGCCATCAAACTGGGTTAAGTGCTGCGCCCCAGGAATGTCTTACTGGTTGGGAAAGCAGATTGTGCATAACAACAAATTATGTCCACGCTCCCACTTGCTTTTTGCACATCCCTCTGAACGAGCTTAATTTTTGAGCATTATTCAAAAAAGAAAAGAAAAAACCATGACCAAGAATAATCCTGCAAAAACAAAGGAACAGCTAATGCAGAAAAACTGTGCAAAGAGCACCAGAAAGTAGATAATGACATGCAAGAAATCAGCTGCAGAGGAACTTCAGGCTCTTTAAAACCTGAGAAACTGATGTGGCTTCTGACAGAAAGCAATCTCATTATTTGAGCTCATTTCTGACCATGTCATTTGATTTCCAGACAGATTTATTGAGCCCGTCTCCCTCAACCCATTCTAGACAGTGCGCCCATAAGTCAGGAGATGGATTGGATTTTAAAGCAGGTCATTTAAAGGAAAATACTATGAGCAGTCGTCCCCCCCGTCCACCCCAATTTGTCTCCAGAATCACCAAGCTGGTGCATCTGTCAGCCTCCAGGGCGGGTGGATCTAGTGGAACATCTTCATTACCACATACAGAGGGAGAAGCGTATCATTCCAGCGGGAAGAATTATCAAAATTAAATGTCTAGACCCCAGAGGCATCTTGGCAACCTTCATCACTACGCCAGCGTGAGATTTAACGTTTGGAAGTCGAGATTAGAGTATGAATTATACAAATGAGTGCCATTTCCATTTCAAACCATATTTCTTTGCTTGGGGGGGGGGTGGATGGTTTTACGCTCCATGGCAAAAAGCGCTACTAAAATTAAACTGGAGAGAGATAACAATATTTGACCTCATTATTAAGTATGCCAAGTAAAAACCATCTAGGATCATCCATTTTGGAGCCCAGTGTGTGAAAGGCTTCTCAGCCTAACCTAATCCTCGCAATGCCTAGGAGATCCCCCCCCCCCAATAATTAAGAAGCTCTATTTAAAAATGCTAAGAAAAACTAAGATTTGCGGATTTTGAACAACTTTTGCAGAGGAAACCATTTCAGAATCTATTGCAGAACGTAAAAACATCTAAAGAGCCCTATTGAATCAGGCCATAGGCCCAGCTGATCCATCACCCTATTCTCACATTGGCCAACCAGATCTACCAATGGGAAGCCTCCTTTCAATTCCCAGCAACTGGTATTCAGAGGCATACCACCTCTGATAGGAGGTAGAACTTCAAAACTACGGTAGTAGCCACTGATAGCTTTATCCTCCATGATTTTGCCTAGACTTTTTTTTTAAAGCCACCCAAGCTGGTGGCCATTGCTCAGTCTCATGAGAGTGAATTCCATCGTTCTTTTCTTTTCTTTTGCGTGTTCAGTTTTCTAAATGTTTTGCTTTCTGAAGGCCCATAAATTTATGAAATCGCACTGAGCAAGGGACACAAGCCTAACAAGCAAGTGATAGCATGGACGAAAAGACCTGCTACTTGGGGTGGGAACAAAAACCAAGTTGGTTCTTATCAATGGGTTTGCTGCTGCTGCTACCACTACCACCAGAAAGGAGAAAAGGGAAAACACATAAGACATGGGAGGAAGCAAAAACAGGGTTATTTCAAATTATAATCTTCCTTTCTCTAACCCAGCATGTTGCATCTAAAAACAACAGAACTGTTCATTAATAACTACAGTGCCACAGAGATGGGGATAATAATATTGTTCCCATTTTACAAAGGGAAAACTGAAGCTCACAGGAGATACGACTTTAGAGATGCAACCCAGGACAAGTTTAAGAAACATCAGAAAAGCCTGCCCTATTGCAGATCTCACAAGCAGGACTTGAGCAAAACAGCAGTCTCCCTTTCTGCGATTTCCAGCAACTGGTATTCAGGAGCATACTGCCTCCGACAGTGGAGGTAGAACATAGCCATCGAGGTTAGTAATCACTGATAGCCTTACCCTCCATGAATTTGCCTAAACTTCTTTTAAAGCCATGCAAGCTTGTCTACGAAAACCCGATAAAATGCCCCCAAGACATTCGTAGGTCCTCTGTGTGGTGCAGATCAAGCCTAGGATTGCTTCCCTCCCTCCCTGGTCTCAGTCTGCTTCCTTTTCTGATTTCCCAGAAGGGCAAGAGAGAAAGACACAGCAAGGAACACAGCAGTTGAAGAGGAAAACCCTTCATTTGCTTGCCCAAGTCACCATTTTCCTTCCCTAAGGCTGTTCCAAGAACATGATGGGAAAGAGAGGATTGGCAGCTAAGGGACCAGATAGCACCCCTCAGGGAGCTGGAGTCAGCCCATGGACCGCCAGCTGCCGACCCTTAAATCTATTAGCTTTAATTTGCTTTGTAGTCTGATTGTCTGCCAAAAATCATGTATACAGCAGGGGGAAGGCAAGCACACTGAAGACAAAAGGTCAGTGTTTGAAAGCAAGGTCTTTATCTGCATGCACATTTCAGACCCGACATCCTCCAAGGGCATGCTTTTTTATTTTGTTCAATTTATCTTAAATCTCTGCCAAGCTGTTGAAGTGCTGAACACACACATTAAGGGATGCTCTTGCCTTTGTATGTCTCTCAACGCCCCCTCCCCAACCCCAATAATCAAGGGAATCATTACGTGATTCAAAGACACTGAAGGAATGCTTTGCTTTCAATTGCAAGAAGAAGAATTGACTATTTTTTTAAAAGAATAAGTAGTCTGGTATTCAGTGTTCACTATAAAGCTGCAAAGCACCTGGCTTTTAAGTCAGGATTTTATACCCATTTGGAAAATGGATTTGGACCAGTTCTAAGCAGAGCAAGATGCCTTTGTTAAAATCACCAGGGAGACCTGGCATCTGATGAAGTTGGTGACGGCTGCCACAGTTAATACCAAACGTTTTCCTGGCGGCAGCCATGCCCGTGCATCATAGACTTTGGAATGTGCACTTCCAAGGCCCACAATAATTATGTGGTGGTGGTGGGAAATGGACTGGGGGTGGGGAAGGGTGCTTTATTGAGCATTTATCCAGATTTGCTTGCAGGGAAATTAGACGGTGCTTGCTACCTAATGAGCATTTACTCCACAATTTCTTTGTGGGGAGGTTAGATGACGTTGCGTCAAAGCAAGCTTCCCTATCACTTTCCTTATTGCAAGAAGTCAGGTATTTTCAGGAAAAGAGAATTTACCAATATGCAGCGGAATCCTGACAGGAAACAGTAGCAGCGTAGAAGCAGCTATGTTTTCTCACAGAACAGTCAACCAAGTAAAGAATTCTAGCTAATATAACTAATCTAACAGCAGGCGATCGACTTATTAAACTTAAGAATGTACATACCGTATTTTTTGCTCTATAAGACTCACTTTTTCCCTCCTAAAAAGTAAGGGGAAATGTGTGTGCGTCTTATGGAGCGAATGCAGGCTGCACAGCTATCCCAGAAGCCAGAACAGCAAGAGGGATCGCTGCTTTCGCTGCAATCCCTCTTGCTGTTCTGGCTTCTGGGATTCAGGAAATTTGTTTGTTTGTTTTCCTCCTCCAAAAACTAGGTGCGACTTATGGTCTGGTGCGTCTTATAGAGCGAAAAATACGTTAGTGCCCAAATCTCAACACAAGAGTTTTTTGAGGCTGAAGACCAAAGATTCCACTAATTATCTCCTAAAACCTGAAATCGAGGACATGATTTTAAGGAAAGGAATTTAACACAACCTCAAGTAAAGAAGCCTACTCTTCGAAATGTCTTGGGAATATATAGTGCTGTAGGGAGAGAAGCGCATTTATCCATCTCTGATTTTGCATCTTTGTTTATGGGCTTGTGGAATAAAATACTTTCATTTCTCTATTTTCTATCTTTTGGTAGAAACCTGTGCTCAGCTAACAACTATCTTTTTAAACAGTGTCTCATACTTTGTGACTATAAATACACAAATGAGTGACATTTGCTTCGCTCTCCAAAATTTGGGACTTCTACATTCTAGACAGTTGTACAGAATGTATTACAAAGGGACGAGACACAATGAAAGAACACACTCCAATTTCCTGTGCCTACCTCTAATCTGAATTGCCCAGGTTCATATCCTTACAAGCACATCTTGATGCTGAACATTATTTAATTAAAAAAGAAAAGAATAAGCCAGAGGAGAGCCTAATTAAAAATGTTACCGATCATCTCTAAAAACAGTGTCAATTAAAAATCAAAACAAAAGCCTGCTCCTTGAGGGCCTTCAAAAAGTCTTTATTTCAGTTCAGTGAGTTTATTCAGAGATGCTCGAGAGCTATGTTGTTCATGTTGATATGAGCTGGTTTCATACCAACATGAACACAGCAAGCTTTCCTGAAACTGTGCATAAGAAGAGAGCAAGCTACTTTATACCAGGCCAAACTTATTATCCATTGAGTATTGTGTATCCTGGCTGGGAATGCATCTCCAAGGTAACAGGCAGTAGCCGCTGATACCCACTGAGACTGGCGGGGCAGAAAGCAGGGAGCCCAACAGGTGGAGACAGAGCCAATAAGAGGCAAAGTCAACTAATTCTACTTTCATCCCCATCCTCCTCCTCCTCCCTGCTGAGTTTCAAGAGCAACACAGAGACTAAGGAGGAGGAGGGGAAAACTGACAGCCAGGGCTGGTTGGAAGTAAGAGGACAGACAGGTGGAAACTTGCTGAAGGCAGGATTAAGGCTGGTGGAGCAGTGCCCCATTGTTCCCAATTATCATTATTATTTTATTATCATCTATTAATTTATATACCTCTTACATGGTAAAATGGCTTCTAAGCAAAGGATATAATCCACTGGTCTCAGGCAGGGAGGTCTTTGCTGAAGTGTCCTCAATTTCAACCTTCTTTTGTTTTCTGAAGGATGCCTCAAAGCCAGTCAGGTTTTTTTCTTGCTAGGATACTCCCTCAGTATCCCTCAGGGATACCTTTGCTCTGAGAATGCCCAATATTAACTGAGAAGTCTGCAGTTCAAGGTACCAGTTTCCAGGATCACAGCAGCACATATTTGTGCCAGCTGGTGCAATCACAGGACTTGGCCCCGAGAATCAGGAGCTATAACCATGGAGCTCCTGGTTTGTATAGGACATTCTCTGTGCAAAGTTATCTTCAGACAGAATCACCGGGGAAACAAGATTGGCTGTCACGGTTCTTTTGTTCATGGTGCTTGAAAGAAAAACCTGGCCTGTATAAAGCAGAAAAAGCATCCTTCAACTTGCAGTATAAAACACTTACCCAAGGCAGGTACCAAAGAGGAATGGCCATGTTCAAGTCTTGTCGTCATTTGATTGGTCAACACAACCTGGGGGGGAAAGCAGTTGGAGGTGAAGAGGGAGAAAAAACCCATCAAATATGGTTAACACACACTAAGGGGAAAGAGACTTGTGGCTGAACTCCAACTAGGGATGGGGGATAAATACAATTCAGCCTGCTTTTATTATACCTAATTTGCACTTTCCAAATCAATATGAGAACTGAAACAAAGCCATCCTTCAAAATTTACCTTCTCCATATTTCACCATAGTTCTCCAGTCTAGTAATGTGTGCAGCAAAGCAGATATAAATGCACATATTATTGAAAATAACATCCAAAATTCAGTATGTTCAGCAAAATGACTTTGCAAATATTCACACATTAGGCAAAATCACATACAAGATGCGCATATTAGGAGAAATTTGCACTAAGGTCAGATTCACACTATACATTTCAAAACTACAATACCACTTTAAATAGCTGTGGCTTCCCCCAAAGAATTCTGGGAGTTGTAGTTTGTTAAGGGTGATGAGAGTTATTAGGAGAACCCTATTCCCCCCACAGAGCTACATTTCCCAGAGGGACTCTGGGAAATGTAGCTCTGTGCAAGGAACAGGGGCCTCTTAACAATGCTGAACTCTAGAATTTGATATCACAAGATGTAACCACCAATTTAGATGTCCTTTTAAAAATGAACTTAGACAGATGCATGTAGGATAAGACCATCAGTGGATGCAAAGAACAGAAGAAAACCGGCTGGATGAGGCCAATGGCCCATCTAGTCCAGCATCCTGTTCTCACAGTGGCCAACCAGATGGGAAACCTTCATGTGTGACCCAAGCATAAGCATGAAGCAAGCACAAGAGCAGTCTCCCCTCCTGTGGTTTCTAGTAACTAGAAGCATTTACTGCCTCCAGCCACGGAGGCAGAGCATAGCCATTGATAGCCTTATCCTCCAGGAATTGGGCCCAAGCATCTTTTAAAGCCATCCAAATTGCTGGCCATCACTTGTGGGAGTGAGTTACTAGTCATGATGGCAATAGACTGCCTCCAACATATAGACTGCCTCCAACATCAGAGGCAGCATGCTTCCAAGCAGATACTGTTTGCTGTGTCCAGTGTGATCTCGCCACTGGTTTGGGAAGTGGTGAGCACACTGTCAGCCACGATCTGAATCTATCTTGTTGTTTCTTATGGAATGCTGTGTTTTGAGCATTCCTCCGCCGGCAACCAGTTTTGATCCAAATTGAGAAAGAGCAGTCTAGTCACATTTTAAACTGGTAATATATACACAGCCTAAGAGCTGGAAAGGGCTATTGCCCTCAGGTCCTGCTTTTGGGCTTCCCAGAGGCAGCTTCATGAAAACAGGATGTTGCACTATATATCCCTTTGGTCTGATCCAGTGGGGCTCTTTTTATGTTATACTTCCTTCCCGACATTATCTGAGTAGTGGGGTTTATTTTTAGTAGTGCAGCAATAAAAAAGAAATCCCAGCGTGCTCACAGAATTGCAGCTTGAGGAGGAGCAAGAGTTACCTGGAGACAGAGAGGAGAGGCAGACAAGCACCATTCCAGAACTTGCGTAAGCTTCGTTCCTGAACAATCCCTTTCTACATGGCAGGGTTTAAAAAAAGCCCACCTATAAATAGGCTACACAGCTCATGCCTGCCCTCAGCTGGCACAAAGCTGGCCCTGTCTGCAGCACCTTTAAGTGGAGGTCAAAGGCTGCAACAACAAAGGAAATCAGCAAGGCAGGATGCTAAGGATTTTCTCCCACAGACATCTCCTCCCCCCGCAAGCAAGCAAAGTGGCTTTTCTCTGAGTGACCAGCTGCAAGTCTTTTTGCAAAGGCCAGGGGTTAATTTTCTTTAAACATAATTATCAGTGGAAGGCAGGAAACTCTTTAACCCGCTTTTGAAATATGTGGGCGTTTGCTGTGAGGGGAGAAAGAAGATCCACCCACACATTTTCTCCTGAGCTTTGAAATTGGCTGTTACCGTGTTTGAAAGGACAGCAGGAGGCTGTCACAAGCCAGAGCCTTTCAGTGATATGGGATTTCGGGGGTGGGTGGGAATTCCTACGCAAATGAGGGTAGTTTGAATCAGAAAATATCCGGTTTGCATAGAAAAATATCCTCATGCTCCCAGAGCAGGGATGAGGAACCTGCGGCCTTCCAAATGCTGTTAGACTACAGCTCTCATCACCCGACCCCTGGTAATTGCTGGCTGCAGGCAGGAGAAGTCCAATAGCACATCGGCAAAGTTTTTGTGGCTTGGGCCGGTTCACAGTCCCGCAGATGCCGCGGTGGGCTGGAGTGTGCGCGCACGCAAGCGCTATTTCCGGCACTCCTTCCAACACAGAGGAGGCATGCACAGCTTCCCACTGGCTGCAGGAGCTTCCTGCAATCAATAGGAAGCCAGTGAGCATTGCGGAAGGCGGTCCCTGCTCTGCTCAGGACCGGTTTAGCACTGAGCACGGGAGCCGACTAAGCGTGCAGCAGGGGTCCATGGGCCAGTTAAATGACCCTCATGGGCCGCTTGTGGTCCATGGGCCTTAGGTTGCTGACCCTCAAGTTTCTCTTCCCTAGAGCAGGGGTGGGGGAAGCTTTATGGTGTGTTTTTTCTCTTCTGGGGAAACATCTGGGTGGGAGGGCAGGTGTGGGGCCAGAGGCATTAGTGGGCAGAGCAGTTCATGAACATGTTTACCTTTGTACGTAGGTTAGTTTCTTCACAATCTCAAACAACTCCCTATCCTTCTTCCAGAAAAGCAAGACACATTATCAGAGTTCAAGCACACATTCCAACCAAGGAAGAATACTCATGGAGGTTGCTCCATGGAAGTTGCTCATGGAAGTATGATCTGGAGAGTCCCAAGAGCCAAGCAAAGGGGTTTGGAGGGTCACATTCAGCCCCGGAACCTGAGTTTCCTCCATTCCTGCCCTACAAAGCGATCTAATTTAGCTTGTTATTTCACTTTTATCATTAATAAAGCTAAAAAATTTGAAACTGACAAGTTTGCATAACTTACATCATTATTACTAATGAACTTCTAAAATGGGTAGATTTCAACAGAAAAAATAAAAGCACGGGAAAACTTCCAATTCTGGAAAACTTTCCATCTCACATCACTGGAGCTTTCCTAGTCGCCGTGACTCAGCAGTGAAAAGTCCCTGTCCAGGGCAGTCTGCCCCGTTATCTGTCTTGCTAACTTTCAGAAAGCAGATCAATGGCAATATTATTTCAGAGTGCTTTCAAATAAAGTAGATGGAATTTTAATCAGCAGAATCAGTGTCTTTGATTCTTGTCTTGGGGCATTTTATTGATGTTGGGGATTGTATTTAAGTTCTTGCTGTTTTATTGTTCAGCGTAATGTGAGCCACTCACAGAAAGCAGAGTAGAAAAGCAATAAAATTTATTTGATAGATTTATATCCAAAATGGAACACATGGCGTAATACAGCAGCAATAAAATGCCATGATCATAATAAAACAATTTTTTAAACCAACACATGAAGCAAACAACAAACCAGATGAAAACGAAATAAAGGAATGAATAAAAACGACATTACACAAAACCCACACCCAACAATGATTAAACTCTGTAGAACTGCACAGCAGATATGTGTAAGACACTACAAAGGTGTATTAAGACAGACCCGTCATTGTTGGAAGAATTCCCTCCCCCTTATTTTTTAAATAAGGTGGTAAAAAATGATAAGGATTGGAAGGATGGACACCGACCACTTATCCACCAGTGGTTGGGCTATCTCATTGTCTTTTGTACACTTGAACGCGTGACTTATAATCATCCATTTTATTTAGATTCCTCTTTAGATTGCCTACATTAAGATATATGTTTAAACCAGGATTGATGGAATTTTATTATCGTATTTTTCAGGTGGCATTTTTTTTTGTTTTTTATTATTACTACCCCAATTACTGTATTTTTCACCCTATAGGACGCACTTTTTCCCCTCCAAAAATGAAGGGGAAATGTGTGTGCGTCCTATGGGGCGAATGCAGGCTTTCGCTGAAGCCTGGAGAGCGAGGGGGGTTGGTGCGCACCGACCCCTCTCGCTCTCCAGGCTTCAGGAAGCTCTCCGCTAGCCGTGGGAGAGCTGTGCGAAGTCGCACGCAGAAGCTTGGGGCGCGCTGAGCTCAGCACGCCCCAGGCTTCCGGCTTCGCGCAGCTCTCCGCTAGTCGTGGGAGAGCTGCACGAAGTTGCACAGCTCTCCCACGGCTTGCGGATAGCAGCCTATTCTGGGGGTCAGGGGAATTTTTTTCTTTATTTCCCCCCCCCCCAAAAAAAACTAGGTGCGTCCTATGGGCCGGTGCGCCCTATGGGGCGAAAAATACGGTATTTTTGCTTCCTTCAAGCATAGATTCTGGTACCCAGTTTAGAATTTAGTGTTATAGGAATCCCAACACTCCATTTTAAAAGAAGCATGCCCCTTCAGTTTTACTCTGCAGCCAATTCTTGCGCAGCAGTTTAAACCACATTTCGTTCAGTGCTTAGTAACCTGTATGTTGCAAAACAACATTTATGATTGCCCCCACCTCATAAAACAACAACAACAACTCACAGCTAGTGTGTGATCATTTGCAATACTGATCAGCTGCTGGGCCAAGCCGTTCAAGAGCCGTGTTCGCAGTGAGAGATCCTCAATGTCATGGCGGAAAGGGAAGGCAACTCCATCAATCACAACCAATCGTACCTAACAGCACGATATAAAACACAGCAAGTTGCTCTTCTCGGAACTCAGTGTCAGGGAAGCATATGAGCCACCTGTGCACATTTAAAAATAAATAAATACAAAAGATAGATAAAAGATTGAAGTGGCCTTTAATAAACAAGGAAAAAAATAAGTATTTATAGGTGCACACTTTAGGCATGTAGGAGGGGTCTTGTGTTCAGGTCACGCTTGAGGGTTCCCCACAGGTATTTGGATGGCCCCTATCAGAATTAGATGCTGAACTGGATGTGCTGTTGACCTGATCCAGCAGACTCTTCTTATGTTCCTACAACTCCCAGCACCCTTAACAAACCACAGTTCTCAGGATTCTTGGGTGTTTGTGTGTGGTTTAAACGTAAGACATGTATGCAGAAAAAGGTAATACAAGACTAGATGGGCAAATAAACTGAGCCTGTATAAGGCAGCTTCCTATGTTCCACAACATCTGACTTTTAAAGGCTTCACCAGAACCTGACTTTATATTTCAAACTTCTCTATGCAATTGTAAATTGTACAGGCTAAAAACCTCCTCTCTTTTGAACAAAAGTTTTCCACGACGATATACATGTAGCTTCCCACCCCCCATTTGTGCAATAAACCTACAGGCACTCTAATAACAAATACACACATGAAAATACATCCTATGCTGTGGAGCCTCTTACCTCCCTTCTGGATATTTGCTTTTGCCTAACTGATTCATTCATAATTCTGAAGGAAGTCAGCTAGAATTGCTCAGGGCTCAATGTGATCACCATGCTTAATTATGATTTATTAGCATTCCTTTGCTGTTGCTACTTGTGCTGCAAAAACTCTTCACCCACCACAAGTAAGCCAGCCCTGCTGTGCATTTACCAGCTCAGCTGCCTGGGAATATTCAACTTCCAAGGCAAGCATACCTGGAACAGCCTGTGCTTGCTCCACATAAAAGGGAGATTGGAAAATCAAATTATGACATAGAAATCGTTTTCAACCCTCCCTGGGGTAGCAAAAAGCCCTAAAGCCAGAGTGCTTTGTACCATGTCTAGCTCAATGTTGTTTACACCACTGACCTTCAACTAGTGGGTAGGGACCCACTACTGGGTCACAGCCTGATCCAAGGTGGGTCACAACAGCAGTACCAGCACCATGCAATTATATGGTAGATTAAGAAATAGATCCCCAAATGCTTGAGTTAAGGTGGGACCTGGATCTGCAAATTTTGAATACTACTGCTTCACACTAACTGGCAGTGGCTGGCAGCAGGTGCTGCTTGTTTTATTAACTCTCTGACACTTTTGGTACGTTCGAACAACGCTTCCAACAGAATGCAGAAACTTGCTTCATGGTTCCCCACAGCACCACGTGCTGCAGGTTTAACACATATCAACCTCCAAGCTATTTTCCACTGATGTGTAGAGTCAATAGACACAAGGACGGGACTGTGTCCTTTAATAGCTGCTGCTGTTCTGCCCAGTGATAAGAGAATATTCCAAGCTTATCACTTCTCCAGAGAGGATAGCAATAACAACAAACCCCAAACACACACATAATTACACAGACCACCACTCCCTTCTCTCCCCCCCACCAAGCCTATACTATATACAACATTAAAGTCTCACATCGAATATAACTGATCTGTAGACTTTATGATCTGAAAATAGAGACGGTGTATGGACTTTTAACCCAAGAAAATATTTAATAACTACACAGACCACCACCACACAATGTACATACATAGTTTATCTAACTTAGAACACACACTGACCATAGCTGTCAACTTTTCCCTTTTCTTGTGAGGAATCCTATTCGGAATAAGGGAATTTCCCTTTAAAAAAGGGGAACGTTGACAGCTATGACACTGGCTACAGTAGTAGTAATGATGATGATAGAGAGGCCATGGTTATGCGAAGCCTCTGGTGCAATGGAGAGAAGTAGCAGGCATAGAAATAGCTGGTGTCAAGTGGTCCAGAAACTTCTGGTCTAGGCAACATGTTTTTGATATTTTTATTTAAAATATTTATATTCCCGCACCTTTTAACTATGCTGATTCATGATATGGCTAACAAATACAAAATCTTCAAGCAAACACAGGTTGAGGCTAAACATGCTTTGTTCCAAAGAGTGAAGGGAAGATTAGTGTGCAAGAATTCATAGGTAAGGGGGGAAGAGAAATCAGGTGAGCCCACAACAGAATGGGAGAAGTGTGCAAGCGTGAAAAGATTAGGCAACACCGCATCTGCCTTGTGTTTTTTCTGTGTTTAACCCCATTAACGTCAGTGGGTTTAAGCATGCCTAACTCAGTTAGGAGCGAGCTTTAAGTAAACTTGGTGTGGTAGGCAAGGAAATAGAAGGGGGACAATGCATTAGTGGTGATTCTATACTGGGTGGTCCACACTTTATTAGATGTTCTGTGGTGCTTTCCTATTGTTACTGCATTACTGCTGTCTGGACGGGCACCCTTGTACTATAGTGCAAGAGAAGTATGACAAATTGGAACATTTGTACTATGACACATTATAGAATTTCAGCAGTAAGTTGCAGGAAACAAAGAGTATGCCTGTCCCAAAACTTTTCCAGGCACAAGTAACACTGAAAGTAGAATCATGTATGCCTACCCCAAATCATGAGCTCCAAAAATCATGAATGCGCAATCAAAAAGGTCACAATCTGACCTCAATCCAGTCAAACTACAAATGCAGCCCAGATCAAATGAATCAGAGCCAACAAGTAACTTCCCCTTCACACACACTATATTTTTTTCGTTCTTACTTACAGAATCTCCCTACCTTTGGATGCCCAGTAAGGAAGTCTGGGAGGAGGTGCACCTGTGCCAGCAGCTCCACATAGTCATGGCAACGGAAGTAAAAAATATGAGAAAGAATATTTTCAAGGGAGAAAGTCTCCAGTGCTGTTTGATGCTCTGAAGGAAATAAGAATCTATGTTGAACACATTTGTAAAACCATGACATTCGTTCCCCAGCCTGTCCCTTACACACAGAGACAGGTATGTAGAGCAAGGCATGTGGAGCGACTTAATTCCTGGCTATGGAAGTCAACAGAACAGGACATTCTCAGTGTAGCGGTGGAAGACATCTAGGCAGAGGGCAAGGCAATGTTCCCCTCCTAATAAAAAAAAAAGCTGTTACAAGGCAACTTGTAACAGCTCATGACTTGTAGGCTGTGGCCTACAAGCTATGAGGACCAGATAAAGATGCCTGGAGGGCTTCATTTGGTCTCCAGACCTGATGTTACACTCCCCGCAAGCCTTAGGTGAGCATATAGCTTGATAATAAACCTTCTTCCGGATGTGTTTCAGCAATAAGCCGGCAGTGCTCAACACAGGCGGTTGCCATATCTGCGACTCGGTCTACCATAAAGCTCCCTTCGGTGTCTATGAAAACAGCTTCTCCATCAAGCCCTCCGAAGCATTCTGGAATCTGCACGTCCACCACTAGTTGCATGCTGAGAAAGAGGACATAAAGGAATGGTCACAGGGAGAAAGATAGTTATAGCTCAGTAAATAAGGGTTACTAAAAGCACACACACCCAGCTCATGACTGGCGGAATCTCCCCACCCCCCCTCTTCTGGCAGAGAGAGCGGGAGAACCCAGACAGGAAATGACACTACAAAGAGATTTATGCAATGTGGAATGGGCAACGGGGCACTGTGTCAGCCTATGAAAATCTGCAGGTTTAGAAAACACCCACCGTGAGAAAATAAAGCACTAAGTACTGAATGTGTTTGCTTACCTAATTGGAAGCAAGTTCCGCTGAAACAAATGGGAGCAACAGGTGAAGATGCACTTCCACTGAGCTATGGACTCTTCTGAGCAAGACCCATCAGGGCTAAAATGAAGAGCTACCATGACCATAGTCTACCCCTCCCGCCAGACTACAGTGAATCGTGAGAAGTGCAGAAAAGGCTTTTAAATGTGAGTTTTGGCAGCAGTTCTTACCATAGTTGTGTTTTGCCGACTCCTGGCACTCCGCAGATCTCTGTGATTTTTGTCAGCTGAATGCCCCCTCCCAGGATACCATCCAGTTCAGAGCAAAAGGTTATAATGAAACCGTGAGCTTGCTCCTCTTCCAGAAGTTCAAGGGCTGTGTACTTCTTGGCTGGTGCCTGATCCAACCCCACAGTGTTTGCTTCAACGCCATGTCGTTCCCGTTTGATCACTTGCAGAATTTCTAAGGCCTCCTGTTTTGAAATCCCAACTTCTGGGAAAAAACAAAATACAGTAGACTTTAATTTTCTGAAAAGCAAAGGACAGTAAGGGAAGGGTCGTAGCTCAGTAGAGAACATGATGACAGTCCCAGGTTCAACCTCCGGCATCTCTAACTAGGGCTGGAAAAAGACTCCTGTCTGAAACCTTGGAGGACTGCTGCCAGTCAGTGTAGACAATATTGAGTTATGTGGACCAATGGTCTGAGACAATAGAAGGCAATTTTTAATGCTTTCTGCTAACTAATACTGTTCATAATTTTGCCACTGACAGTTACTGGGCAAATCAAAGTAGTGAATTAGAATGGTTCCCTTCTTTTCCTATGTGCAAATACCCTGAAGTTAATGTTGTAAGGTTTGACTGACTGAAAACATAATATTTTGCTGAAGGTTTATTACTTTTTTTAAAAAAAAGAGTAATTGTGATTCTTTAATGGTGATGTTTAACTACATTTGACTGACTGCATCTAATATATATTCTAATGCATCTTTTATGTTCAATTGCAAAAGCACAAGTTACAAATTACTTACTAAGGGGAGTGGGGAACTCACCAAAATACAAATATCCCCGTTTGTAATACATTTTGGCAAGTGTTTTGATTATATACATTTTCTTTTTTCAGTCTGTAATTTTAGGCATTTGCACATTATCCAAATAAATGCAATGCATTACAAAAATAACTAGTAAAGAGGACTGGAAATCAGAGTATCTACTTCTGAAGCGCAATATAATAGTGACATCTAGTGGTTATGAACACCAAGTGACAAATTAACAGTGCAATCTTATTCATCATATCTCCTCAGAAGCAGGCCCCACTGAGTTAAATGGGATTTACTTACAACACTCACAGGATAAACTGCCTACACAAGGAATACATTTGTATTATTACATTTATATTCCACTTTTCCTTCAAGGACTTCAAGGTATTATACACAGCTCTCTCCTTTCTGTTTTGCCTTCATAGTAACCGTGTGAGGTAAGTTAGGCTGAGATTGGCCCAAGGTCACCCAGAGAGCTTTTCTGTGGTAGCTCCCCGTTTTATTTACCATATTTTTTGCTCTATAAGACTCACTTTTTCCCTCCTAAAAAGTAAGGGGAAATGTGTGTGTGTCTTATGGAGCGAATGCAGGCTGCGCAGCTATCCCAGAAGCCAGAACAGCAAGAGGGATTGCTGCTTTCACTGCGCAGCGATCCCTCTTGCTGTTCTGGCTTCTGAGATTCAGAATATTTTTTTTCTTGTTTTCCTCCTCCAAAAACTAGGTGTGTCTTGTGGTCTGGTGCGTCTTAGAGAGCGAAAAATATGGTATTTATTTACTGAATTTATATACAGTACTGCCCTACACCCGGAGGTCTCAGGGTGGTTCACAGAAAATGTTTATGGAATGCTGTCCCCAGGGAGGCTTGCCTGCCACCTACACCACTTATCTTTAGGCACCAGGCAAAAACATTTCTCTGTACCCAGGGCTTTAACTATCTGCGGCCTTTAAGAAGTGAGTGTGATGTTTTAAATGTATTTCTCTTTCCTCTTGGTTTCAATGTATATAGGTGGGCTTTATCGCCAGTTTATTTGTTGGTTTGGGTTGCCCTGATCAAGAGAAAGTGACCAACAAATATAATAACAATAACAATGGAGATTTGAACCCAGGCCTCCTAGGTATTAGTCCAACACTATAACCACAACTACACAACTTTGGTTCAATGCACAAAATGCAGAGTTCCTGAATAGTATTTCTGTCTATATACAAAAAGACCACCAGCTGATTCCTTTCAAGCCAACAGCTTGTTTTCAGTGGGATCCTCTCTTTTAACATGATCCTGCTGCAGGTCTGCTCAGAAGTCCCATTGTTAGGATATCTGAACCTAAGGGGTCCGGATCCAGTCACCTCGTGCCCTTGCCGTTAGCATGAAGGAGTCAAGCAAACACCAGGGTGGGTTTCACAGAGAAAAAGGTTTATTGCAAAATCTGCGCAGAGACAGCCAGTGGAATAGCTTCCAAAGACTGGCCGCCGCCCCTATTGTCTTGCGAGCATTCTTATACTGAAGCTGCAAGCTTGGCTCCCAGTTGCTCCCCAATCAACAGGCAGAGATACACTTTATTACCTTATTAGGCTAGCTAAGCCCCCCCCCCCTTTGCAGATCTTTGCAGATATTATTTGCTTCGCGTTATAAATGTTTGCATCTTTGCACAGCTGAGGTGAGAAGTCAGACAGGAAAACCACTACCGGCCTGCAGAGCTGAGCCTCTTCAACTTCAGCTATGTAGGAGGCCAGACAGGAAACCCACTGCCGGCCTGCAGAGCTATCTTGCATAGCTACAAACAATTGTTAGCTGGAGCTAGCTAAAACACGATGGAGTTTTACCTCCCCCCTCTTCTCTCCTCTCCCTTCACCATCAAGTTCAATGTCATGTATTACTCCCACTGTAAAATAGGAGTTTAGGATTCCTGTACAGCCTTAATGAACCGATCAAAGTTTTTGTTAGTGGCTCAACCAATAATTAGGCTTAGAAAAAACCTTCAAGGTCCTTACCATCTTTCCATGTTGGAAAGATCAGTTTTTAAAGCCTCAATAGGGCAAAACCAGATCCCTTTCTGACACTACACAAAGCTTTGTGTATTTTTTTTAAATTAAGACTTCTGAGAGCATTATTATATAAGGATATATCTATTATATAAGGAATGATAATGATGGATACCACAAAGCTTTTTTTTAAAAAACACAACCCTGAATACTTTTATTACCATATTTAATAATGCTTTCCAAGTCTTCATTTTTGAAGCTCTGTGTGGTTATTGTTTGTATTAATATGTATAGAAACCACACAAAGTGGTTTTTTTTAAATTATGATTTGGAAAGCATTAAATAAGGATACAACACCACACAAAGCTGTTAACAAACACGTGGAGTGCTACTAAATAGATCACTAATATCACATAAAGCTTTTTAATTAACACTTGAGAAGCCTTTACTACTAATCAACAATGGGAGCTATTGATTGCTATCCACATTCCTGAGCAGATCCAACAGTATCACCCCAAAGTCCTTTGATTTTAACGAGTGTTAACTCAAAATTACTAACACTGGATATCCAACCATTGACGTCAACGGGTCTACTATTAATTATAACTAAAGGCGGATATCAAATATCGGGGTCCATGTCTCTACTCCTTACAGTTGCGACGTTAAGGTGGGTGGATTGGAAGCAATTGATTTCAATAGGTCTACTCTCCATTACGATTCAAGGCGGACATCAAACAACTGGTTCCAATAGGCCTACTCTCAACTATGACTCAGGCTGGGATATATTATCATGTTATCGTTTTTTATTATGAGGAGGAACAGGGCCGGATTTAGGTTTGATGAGGCCCTAAGCTGCTGAAGGTAATGGGGCCCTTTATATGTCCAGCTGTCCTTTGTCAACAACAAATCGCTGCTGTTTTTTGTTTCGAAGATATGCTATATGGTACGTAATTTATGGACCTAATAGGTATCTAAAGCCATTTGCACATAGCAAAATACTGTATGTACATCATAGGAGCCTACACAACACAAAACGCTGTATTTTACATTGTTGTGACCTGCCCTGCAACCTCATGGTGAAGGGCAGGTATTATTATTATTATTATTATTATTATTATTATATCGTAGGCCCCAATTCACACAGGGCACCTACAAGGCACACTGGCAGTAATGCAGAATTCACCCAACACCCTAGAATAATATTTCTGTGAAGAATAAGTAACGGTGGGCAAGCTGTCTTCCTGTCTGCTTGCTCACCATCATAGGGTTTTTTCACAGAACAGGGGTGCCAACATGAATAAAATGGGGGGGCAGGTTTTTTATCTTATATTTTGGAAATGTACATCCACTTTTTTTTTCCTTTAAATTTTTTTGGGGGACCCAAGAGAGTGGGGCCCGAAGCTATATACATAAGTTTGTTTAGCTTATACGTAAATCCTGGAGGAGCATTAGTGAGGAGAGGGCGCCTGGCACCTAAACCGAGACAAGGCTGGCTGAGGGGGAAATTAAAAAATTGGCGGGAAGCGTTTGCGCGGGAAAACGTCTTTCTCCTCAGCGAGGGCGTTTTCGCCGCCGCCTCTTCGTCGGTACCTTTGCTGAGCTGACAGGGCCCGACCTCGACCACTTCTTGGGCTGTCTGGAAGCCGGCAGCCACTAACTTCTCCCGGAGACTCGGCGGCAAAGGGAAGCTGCCCACGTCCCTCGGCTCCATGATGGAGGAGGAGGAGAAGGCGGTCCTCCATTCCTCTCAGCCCGGCCCCCTTTTTGGAGCGGCATTTTTCTCCGCCCACAGGGGAAGAAGAAGTACAGTAGTCGCTTCTGAGGAGAGGAGAAGGGCACAGGGTTGCAACCCCGCTCCCTTACTGACTTTTGGCAGTATTGTATATCCCATTGAAGTCAATGGGGCTTGCTCCTGGGGAGCCGTGTATAATACAGTCGCAACCCTGCGCCCGCTGAACAGGGCAGGAAATCCCATTTGATTCAATGGGGGTTACTGCTGAGGAGGCAAACATGGGGTCGCTACCCTGGCGCCCGCTTGCATTGGGAGTAAATCCCATTTAAGTCATAGTGTAGTTTACCACCCCGCACTATCTTAAAAAGGCAGTAAATCTCATTTAATTCAGTGGGACTTACTTCTGAGGAGGCAAAGATGAAGCTGCAACTCTGACGCCCCCACTTACATAGCCACTTAATTCATAGGATTGCAACCCCAAGTCATCTTAAAAAGGCAGTAAATCTCACTTGATTCAGTAGGGTTTACTTCTGAGGAGGCAAACATGGAGCTGCACCCTGACACCCACTAACGTAGGAGTAAATCCCATTTAATTCATGCAACCCTGTGCCCACTTAACATGGCAGTAAATCCTATTTATTTCAATGGGGTTTACTGCTGAGGAGCCACATAGGGTGGTGGCCCTGTTACCTACTTAGACAGGAGTAAATCCCATTTAATTCAACGGGGCTTCTGAGAAACACATAGGATTTCAGTCCTTTGCCCAAATACACTGCCGTAAACCCCATCAAATACACTGGATGTTACTCCTGAGGAGAAATGCACCCCAGTGCACACTTGTAAGGAGAAAATCCTATTAAATTCAATGGGGCTTCTGAAGAGACACACCTAGGATTCCTACCCTTTGCTCAATTACATGGGCATAAACCCCATTTAATTCAAAGGATCTTGAGTATAGGATTGTGCTGCACAGTGGCAATGCTGTGCCTATTTACAGTACATGGCAATATGCCCCACTGAACTCAATGGGACTTACGGTACTTAAGACCCATATAGGCTTCAGATACACAGTTTCCTGGTTTGGCTGTTCCCTGCACATATTGAGACTGTAGTCATGTCTATTTAGACCTCGATTTATTTAATTGGATCTACTCTTGGCCCCCTGAATTATCTCTGCAATACCGTGTTCTCTTATTTTTAACCCTGTGCTTTTTTTTGCCTGAAATTCCTCTGCAATCACCAAATGATGTGATGCATTTGAGAATACGTACAGGATTCTGAGGTTGGGGTATTAATAATATCTTAGAGGACTGGATCCCCTCCCAGGGTAATCTTATTTGACTTCTTATTGGCTTCTTTCTGGAAAAGAAGATCCCTGCTGCTAGATTAAGTTTAGTTTAGTTAAGTTTCCTGTTTCCAATAAGGAGTCAGTCAAACTGATGACTCTGGAAGGTATTTAGTGGTAGACTGCCCCTGAACCTGAATGCTTTCTTTAGCTATCCTAAATAGCTATTGGAAGACATCTTTTCACCTGTCCACTTCCTAAAATTTAATCCAAAGCACCAAAATAGGTGCAAAAATTTAGACCTGGGCCTCTAGCTGCACACAGGTTGGGCATTTTTTAATTGTAACCCAATAGAATGCATAAATATTACAGAGACACACAGATGGAATAATATAACACACACTGAATTTAATGATTATACAAAGTGAAATTACTTCCACCATTTACTGTAACTTAGTTAAGGTACATAAATATCACACCCATCTGCACACTTCATGAATATTGCACACCACAGCTGTGCAATCTTATATTCCAACCCACTCAGGGTGCATAAATATTAACCACTCACACAGTGCATGAATACCACCCCCTTCGCGCAGTCATGCAATCTTTATTATAAACCAGTCAGGGTGCATAAATGTTACAGGGTGATGAATGTTGCACGCAGGAATGCAATGTAGCATAAGTAGAATGCATAAATCTTACAACTCCTGCAGTCTTCTACTTGTAAACCACTTGAGCGCATGCAATCTTGCGCACAAAACGATGCATGAATATTATAACACAGCCATGCAATCATTGCTGTAACCCAATTTAGATGTATGAGAGTGTGTGTCTCTCTCACACAACCCCAGCAATCTCTCATTTTGTAGCCCAGTTTAAGGTGCACAAATCTCTCGCGCATTTTCGTGCAACCTTCATTGCTAGTTCTGGGTGCATAAACATTTCTGAGCGCCCTCGCGCAGGCGGGCGCATGCACGTTGGATCCCACGAAAGGAACGCGCTCCCCAGAGCCGCTAACGGATGAAGACCTCGACGGTTGGCAAAAGGGGTGGGCAGGTGGGTTTCACGGTCTGGGACCGGGAAAAGAGACCTGCTCAGGGGCGGGAAAGGATAATTTAGGAGGGGGAGGCAGGTGTCGTTATAACAAGAGAGGAGTTGCGGGGGGGGGGGGCAGAAGTAGCTTGGATCTTGTCGGGAGAGATATTAGGAGTGAGGCCCGAGTGAGAGACGCAGACAAAATGAGGAAAAGGGAAAACGTGGTGGGACTTTGGATCATTTGCGGGGCATGCTTGCATCCACATCCAAAAGCGCGGAAATAGCAGCCCTTGCTGCAATCCTAAACGCATTTGCTTTGTTCCACGGAAATCAGTGGCATGTCATGCTTTATTAAAAAGCATACTAGAGGGTGGCTGTGTGCGTGAAGGTGATTTGGAAGAGTGGATTGTGCCCCCGCACCAAAATAAAAATCCCCTATTAAATGCGGGAAAAACTCATCCCTTTTCCCTGGCCATCGACACCTTCAGGGCCCACGCTATTCCTGGCGGCTGTGCTCTGTTTTTTTAACTCTTGTTAATTCTGAATTTTAAATTCTGGTAACCTGACCTAGGACGGGTAATGAATGTGATAATACGTAAAATGGATGCAATCCGAATTTACTCTTTAGCCAGGAGCGTAGATGTAACGCGTGATTCGAAGTTAGTCTTGGAGTGGGGCGCACACGTGCGAGTTTGCGCCCGGTTGAGGTCGCTGAGCCTTTACTCCGAGCAGGACAGTAGATTTGCAGCATTAAAAAGAACGCGTGTGTGTGTTTGGATGGGATAATGTTAGTGGAGGACCCCCCCCTCAAATAAAACCTCTCCTGAACTATCTTTCTTTTTTTGTGGGGACCAAGGACAATGGCCCATTTACTCCCTATCCCCTGTCCAGTGAAACTGGGGACGTTGAAGAGCGAATCTCTTGAAGCTCGTTTGCACGAATATGTGAAGCAAGGCAATCACGTGAAAGTGAAGAAACTTCTGAAAAAAGGTAAGGGCTGGTGTTGGAGGTGGGGGCAGAGGTATCCTTCGGAGTAGGATTTTGCAGGCAGAACTTCACACACACCCCAACTCTGGAGAGTGAACAGAAGCAGCCCCCCACTCAGGCCCCTGTTTCAGCAGAATGAGGGGGGAGCCCCTGCTACCCTGCAAAAAGACCAGCCCTGCCTTGCCACATGTTAAGCATGAGGCTTTTGATCTCAAGGTAGTGGGTTCGAGCCCCATGTTGGACAAAAGATTCCTGCATTGCAGGGGGTTGGACTAGATGACCCTCGTGGACCCTTTCAACTCGACAAATCTATGATTCTAAGTGTCGTAGTAGGGACGCGGGTGGTGCTGTAGGTTAAACCACAGAGCCTAGGACTTGCCGATCACAAGGTCGGCGGTTCAAATCCCCGCGACGGGGTGAGCTCCCGTTGCTCGGTCCCTGCTCCTGCCAACCTAGCAGTTCAAAAGCATGTCAAAGTGCAAGTAGATAAAAAGGTACCGCTCTGGCGGGAAGGTAAACGGCGTTTCCGTGCGCTGCTCTGGTTCGCCAGAAGCGGCTTAGTCATGCTGGCCACACGACCCGGAAGCTGTACACCGGCTCCCTCAGCCAGTAAAGCGATATGAGCGCCGCAACCCCAGTCGGCCACGACTGGACCTAATGGTCAGGGGTCCCTTTACCTTTAAGTGTCGTAGTACACTATTATCGTTATTTTTATATTTATTTATTTATTTATTCATTGCATTTCCCCCTGACAGTGTCTCAAGGTGGCTTCAGGTAGGTAGTGTTGGTCTGCCATAGTCAAAATAAATTAAAACAGTTCTTTAAAAAGATGGTTAAAAAGACTCTTCTTAAAAAACCCCTTAAAAGAATCAAGTTTTCAAAAAAAGTTATATGATCTAAGAAAGTCTTTAAAAGAATCCTTCCAAAAGAATTTAAAAATTGAGGGACAGTGGACTGGCACCCTGCTGAAAAAGTTTGCTGACCCCTGGTTTAGAGGCTAAATTAAATGTCCCAGTTGCACCACTGATGAGACAGCTTCTATCCCTTTACATTTTTAGTTGCGAGGACTGCATGGATCTGGTTTCCAGCTTTTAAGTAATTGGAATCCCCCCCCCCCGGGGTAGGAAAATACTATTTATTATGTATGAAAATAAACAACATAGTAACTCCCTCTGTGCTCCTTCAGCCTGATTAGGGTGAGGGCTCGGGGTGAGGTGTGAAAAAGACACCGATTGTGCTGCCTCTCACTTTGCATTGATCTATAACAGCACTACTTCTTTTAAATCTTACTGCATTTTCCCTTTCTCTATAGGTGCTTTGTAATGAAATTAAGGTTTGTCCTAGGTGGATTGTTTATAGGAATGCCTAGATAATGGGTTATAGGAATACATAGAGAATCATTAGCTGTAATTGCAAAAGGGAGTCTTCCTTTGGAGGGGCAGTCTGCCTCAAAAAATGTAGGTACTATACTGAGGATATTGCAAAGTGGAATAACCTTTACGCCAAGGGTTGAAGAACTGCAAGCATGGTTGGGCGTCACAGGGGGCGGGAGATATGCAAAATAGGAGGCGTGGCCCCGCGTCCTGCTTCCAAGGGAATTTGCTGGGAATATAATTGAAACTCGGTAATTTCGCTCGGAATGGAGCCACAGCGGCGGACATGGGCGGGAATAGCAGCCTTGCCGCCTCCGGGTGCAACATTTGGGGGAGAGGGTCGGGGACGCGGGCGGGGAGGGAGAAGGAACCGAGCGGAGGCTGTTGAGCTACCGTGAGTGGAGAAGCGGAGAGCCGCCGCCTGGCCTTTGAAGCGCGGAGTGCCGAGTTAAGACTATACTTTCAGGGATCATTTCTATAGTTTGTAACTAGAGAAGTGTACTCGAAAGTGATTGGCCGCGGAAACCACGAGGAGGAGTCAAAGTGTTCTCTTCTGAGCGCGAAGCGAGCAGGCAGTGTTGCATTTTGCAGCTGCTGCCTGCTATTGATGACCGTTCCGCCTCCTTTTTATTAAGGAGGTTGGAGGGAGAGAACACAGACTGAGTGGTTCGTTCCTTTTTTAAAAATGGTTGAAAGATAGACCTAAGTTTTTGTTTGTGTTTTGAAACCTGCTTATTTTATAGTACAGGAGGATTTCTGTCCCCCCCCCCCCATTTTTCTATTTATAGGCTATATTTATTGACTATCTTGTTTCTACATTCTGCTAGTGTTGGTCCAGCAAATATAAATCTACTGTAATACACATTTCTGGGGGTGTAGGAGCTTAGTGGCAGAGCAAGCATTCTGCTTTGCTTGCAAAAGGACCCAGGTTAATTCCTCCATTGTTTGCTGGATGGGTATTTGCATATTGTCCTTTCTGAGTGAAGACTACTGGGATAGCACACAAAGTAATCTCTTTAAAATTCTAATTATATTCACAAATAGCAATATGGTACTGATACAACAATGTCAATTTGCATATCCTTAGAAAAGGTTCTGCACGTAATTTTATCCCAATTTCTCATCAGCTTTCAGCCTAGGTCACAAATACAGAGGGCTTTGTTTAGGGGAGAGATCTCCTCTAGAGCACACATCCATAAATCCCGGATCCTTTGATGATGATGACTCTCTTTTGCATTAATCTACCCAGGAAGTTTAAAATATTTTCATACATTACGTTTATATCCAACCTTTGTTTATCCCTTTCCCCTATTTTATCTTTACATTCAACCCTGTAAGGTAGGTTTGGCTGGGACATAAGTGACTGTCTTCATAGCTGAGTGGGGATATGAAGCTTTGTCTTCCTGGTTGTTGTTGTTGTTATACCCCACCCCCGACAGGAACTCAATGAAGCTTAGAGATAACATCCAATTCAATACATAACCACAAACAGAGATAAAACTCTGTTCTGTTCCCCCACTTTCTGGTTCAAATATCAAAGTCAAGGAACATTATACAAATACACAGGATGACAGTATATCTGTTAGCAACTAACAGAATGTAAGAGGAGCCTGCTGGATCAGGCCAATGGCCCATCTAATCCAGCATCCTAGTTTTACAGCAGGACTTGAGCACAAGCACACTCCCTCTTGTAATTTCGAGCAACTGGAGGCAAAGCGGAGTCGTCATGGCTAGTAGCCATTGATAGCCTTAGTCCTCCCACCCCATGAATTGGTCCAATTTTACCTTCAAGCCAATCCAAGCTCCTGTGGAAATAAGTTTCACAGGTTATATTTAGCTGTGAGTACATTAGCTATGGGGATGCAGGTGGCGCTGTGGTCTAAACCACAGAGCCTCTTGGGCTTGCCAATCAGAAGGTCAGTGGTTCAAATCTGTCAAAGTGCAAGTACAGTGGTACTCGGGTTAAGTACCTAATTTGTTCTGGAGGTCTGTACTTAACCTGAAACTGTTCTTAACCTGAAGCACCACTTTAGCTAATGGGGCCTCCTGCTGCCGCCGTGCCACTGGAGCACGATTTTTGTTCTCATCCTGAAGCAAAGTTCTTAACCTGAAGCACTATTTCCGGGTTAGCGGAGACTGTAACCTGAAGTGTATGTAACTTGAAGCGTATGTAACCTGAGGTACCACTGTAGATAAATAGGTACCACTCCGCCGGGAAGGTAAACAGCATAAACGATATTTCCGTGCACTCCTCTGGTTTTGCCAGAAGCAGCTTAGTCATGCTGGCCACATGACCCGGAAAAACTCTGTGGACAAACATCGGCTCCCTCGACCAGTAAAGCAAGATGAGTGCCACAACCCCAGAGTCATTCGCGACTGGACTGAGCTGTCAGGGGTCCTTTACCTTTTTTTTTCATTAGCTATGGTAGCAAAATGCACCCTTCGTGTGTAGGGGCTACCTATTTCTAAATGCACTGTGGTAAAATAAGTGTGGGGGATCAATCCCTTCCATGCTTGCCGAGTTTGTGGATGCGACAGGTTTTGAAACAGGATAACTGATTAAGGCTGGGATCCTGTGCAGGGGAAGAAAATCCTCTTAAACACAGTTGGACTTAATTCTGAGGAAAACATGCATAGGTTTGTTTGCACTCTAGATGTACCTTTTAGAAGGAAATCTTGTTACAGTATTTACTACTTGTTGTGAGTGACACAAAGCATGCTTACTAGGTGGTAAGCTCACAGGTGTAGCTGGGGGGGCAGCTGCTCCCCCTAAATCAGTACATATCAATACAGATCTGAGGTTCTGCCCTGCCCTAACAAAAGCCTTCCCCCAACCCCAACAAAAATCCTGGTGACAGTAGGAACACCTCCAGTTTGCTAAGCGTGTGAGAAGCCCTTGCACGCTGCAATACTGCAATATGCATACAGTACTGAGGAGGATACCTCTGTAATGATACTTATTCCTTGGCAAGTGTGTATAGGATACAGAGAGCAGCCAGTGGCGTAGCGTGGGGGGTGCAGGGGGGCCCGGCCGCACCGGGCGCAACATCTGGGGGGGCGCGCTCGCACTCGCAGCTCTCTGCCCCTACCTGGCTCACTCACTCTCTCTCACTGCAGTGCTGGCTGTGCGAATCCGATCCGAGCCGCTGGGTCGCCGCCCACTGTGGAGGGGGTGGGTGCCAGGCGTGCGGTGCGGAGAGAGAGCGAGGGACTATCTGGGGGAGGGACAGTGCAGCGGCCGCCCAGCGCAGCGCTGAGCGCGGGAGAGAACCACACCAGGCCAGCCCAGGCAGCAGCAAGAAGAAGCTGGCAGCGGCGGCAGGTTAGGGGTTAGGGGGCGCAAATTACTTGCCTTGCCCCGGGTTAGGGGGCGCAGATTACTTGCCTTGCCCCGGGTGCTGACAACCCACGCTATGCCGCTGAGAGCAGCTGTAGAAAAATATCTCTATGTAAAAACAAAAAGTGTACCTGATTCCTGATACCATTTTCCCCTTGAGGTTGTAGGAGTAAGGGAAAGATGTGGACTTGCTTTCTCTTCCTCTATGGCATTCCTACATTACCGTATATAAAAGCAGCAATAGTAAATAACGTAAATTAAGAAGTAGAATAATCTTACTTGGATCGAGGCTTAAGGAGAGACGAAAACGCGCGGCCTATTTTGAGGGGCGGGGACTATGCAAAATAGGAGGCGTGGCCCCGCATCCTGCTTCCAAGGGGTTTTGCTGGGAATATAATTGAAACTCGGTAATTTCGCTCGGAATGGAGCCACAGCGGCGGACGTGGGCGGGAATAGCAGCCTTGCCGCCTCCGGGTGCAACATTTGGGGGAGAGGGTCGGGGACGCGGACGGGGAGGGAGAAGGAACCGAGCGGAGGCTGTTGAGCTACCGTGAGTGGAGAAGCGGAGAGCCGCCGCCTGGCCTTTGAAGCGCGGAGTGCCGAGTTAAGACTATACTTTCAGGGATCATTTCTATAGTTTGTAACTAGAGAAGTGTACTCGAAAGTGATTGGCCGCGGAAACCACGAGGAGGAGTCAAAGTGTTCTCTTCTGAGCGCGAAGCGAGCAGGCAGTGTTGCATTTTGCAGCTGCTGCCTGCTATTGATGACCGTTCCGCCTCCTTTTTATTAAGGAGGTTGGAGGGAGAGAACACAGACTGAGTGGTTCGTGCCTTTTTAAAAAAATGGTTAAGAAATAGACGGATATTCCCCTACATCCTCATTTTTTAATTTGGGTTTATACAGTATAATACAAATCATTTTCTGCCTTAAAGATTTTAATTTGTACTTTTTTACTTTTTTTCACATATTGGATGCTTTATCTGCCCTGCATTCTACCAGGCTTTAGTCTTATGAATATAAAAATTAAAGATACATTCTGCATTCATTGGCTGCCTCAAGAGGGAGTGATGAGAAACTCAGCGTATTTTCAAATCCAAAATGTTAATAGAAAACTAGCTCTGAATGTATAGTGTAGGTTGTTTTGAAATAATTTAGCATGATATGTTTTTGTCACTGCAAATAGTGTTTTGAAGCTCATGGTTTGAGGATTTATTGTACAAAATCAGTTTATTAGTTCAGAGTGTGGCCTGGAGCTCATAGGAGTTGTGGTCTAAACAGTGGTTTTCAGCTAGTGTGCTGTGGCACCCTGGGGTACATTGAATGATGGTCAGGGGTGCTGTGGCCAACACTAGTCTCTGTTCCTTTTTCTCCTCCCTCCTCTGATGTCCTTTGGCATCTCTGCCTCCTAAAGGCTTGCACAGCTGTTTATTGCAGCAGCCCTGACTATAAGCTCCACAGGCAAAGTGTGCCCCTGGGATTCACCTGTTTTTGGGGTGGTGGCGGGAGGGGGGCAGCTCAGAGATCAGGGGCGGTGGCAGCAGCAGCTGCACAGAGGACTCCCAAGGAGAGGGGAGAGGACAGGAGGCTGAGGGAGCACTCCACAAAATGGGGGTGTTCAAAAAAGGATGAGAGGCTGCCAGCTCTGCAAGCAAGGGGTGACATAACTGGGCTCCTGAGCTCCACAGGGTTGCCACAGAAAGAAGGTAGTTGGTCCAGGGAGCTGTGGACTCAAAAAGGTTGAACACCTCTGGTCTAAAGTATCCAGAACCCATCAGGTCAGCTAAGGCAGTCCCGAGTCTTCTAAGTACCCAGGAATACCCTTAATTTGAGGCCTTCCAATACAGTTTGTTGAAGAAAGATCTGTTTAGTGAAACTGCCACTCTATATTACAAAATCAATGTGCCCCAGCTGGGCTGGGTGTGTGGGAAGCAGTGTTCTCCCCCACTCCCATGCTATTCTTGCAGATAACTGTGTTCACATGTAGGAACCGTAATCAAATGTAGCCGGGTCTTGTTAAGCACAAGGAATCAAACTGTTCCTTTCTGAGTGTGAAGCAAGTGGGCGGTGTTGTGTTTATACAGCTGCTGTTTCCTGCTTTCAATGACCCATTCTCCTTACTTGTTCAGAGGCTAAAAGGGCAAAGCAGAGACTGCTTATTTGCTTCGAAAATGTTTTAAAAATAGACTTTACATACGTACAAATATACATAATTTGTATGCTGCCTTTCCACACTTCAGATCATGCTCAAGGTGTCTTACGTGAAAAAGGAACATAACTACAACATAACAAAAGTAGTTATAAATGATAAAACATTTTTTTAAAAAATACACATCCAAACTGAACAATTTTCACATATATCACAAAAAACCTTAAACAAAAATACATAAAAAACCAACAGCACCAGATCTCCTTCCAACAACAAAACTCCCCAGCCCAAGAGTCTGTTCAGCAACCTTAGCTTTCGTAGCTGCAGTCAGGGTCTCACCTTCCTAGGCAACGTGGAAGTGGCTTTCAAGGCAGGGAACAGGTGTTCCTACTTAAATAGGTGGTTTTGTATGTGACACAATCTGCATTTCTTTTTTTCTTTTTTTAGAAATAAGTACAGTAATGTAGAATTACTTCCTTTTTGAAGTCACATTAAAAGTCAGTGGATGTTAGTAACAGGTCAAGCATACAGCTGGATAGTACCAGTGCAATGAGATCATGTGTGTTTAGGCTATTCATTTGACGCGTGTGATACCGGTAATTTAGAAATAAATCCCCTTTGGTTTACTTGAATTTATTCCCAGATTAAATGTGCATAGTACCTCAGTCCTAGCATTGATAGTGCACTTTAAAAAAAATTACTCAAGAGCAGTGGAACTCCATACAACAGTAAGGTGGTCCAGAAGACATTTTATTTCTATATTGAATCTGGTTGGCTTCTGGTGGAAAACTGCTGGACTACATAGACCTTTGATTTGACCCAGCAGGGCTAGTCTAAGAGTCTTGGGGGGGGGGGTGTCAAGACATTGCCCTGAACCATAAGTGGTGATTCCCACGGAACTGGCTGCGCTCAGCCGCTCCAGTTTCCCAGAGTGGAGCGGGTAAAATTGCTGTTCTACCTGTAGGGTAGGGGCTGTTGTAGCGATTTACGCCATTGTGAACTTATTTGAAGACTCTAGAATGCTATATGTATGCTGATAAGGACTGCAGGACTTTCTTCGAAAGTAAGTTTGTAGTATATAGGATCTCTCCATTAAGTGTTTGACGAGAAAGTTGAGTCAGGGATCAGTTGCTTCCCTGCGGAGTCTCTTTGCAACACGATCATTTGCGTGTTTTACTCAAGAGCAGGGCTTGCTGGGGCGGCGAAGACTAGGACTCCCTCCACCCCCGCGGACTGTCCGGCGGTGACACAGTTAAGCTGCCTGAGCCAGGGAGAGTGACGTCGTGAGGGCCCGCCTCCTCTAGGTAGCGGCCTGGGTTTGAAGAGCCAGTAAGCGAACTGCAGGCTGCCATGTTTAGAGGAGACTCAAGCCCGACTGTGATTGGCCGCTTGGGTCCCGTATGCAGATAGAAAGCGAGAGGGATTCTGGTCCACCGCCGATACCTGGCCAAATACCAACTTATAAAAGCATTTCTTTTAAATTATCCCGAGGGGGCTTGAATTCGCTCGTTTTCTGTCTTAAGAATCAAAAGTCGCGCATGTTTTCGATGGGTTAGAAATCGGTCGCAGTGACTTAGAGAGTGGGTCGAGGCAACCAGGCTCTGGAGCCGCGGATCGTTTAGTTAAGACTATACTTTCAGGGATCATTTCTATAGTTTGTAACTAGAGAAGTGTACTCGAAAGTGATTGGCCGCGGAAACCACGAGGAGGAGTCAAAGTGTTCTCTTCTGAGCGCGAAGCGAGCAGGCAGTGTTGCTTTTTGCGGCTGCTGCCTGCTATTGATGACCGTTCCGCCTCCTTTTTATTAAGGAGGTTGGAGGGAGAGAACACAGACTGAGTGGTTTGCGCCCTTTTTTAAATGGTTAAAAATTAGCTCTTAAATATTTGGTCCTTTTTAAAGAGGTTTCATATTTTAAAGTTTTTTTTTAATCTTAGTAGAGTGTTGTTTTCTTTTGCTTTATATGTTTGTTTGGCATTATTTTGTATCAAAGGTACATCCGTCTAATATTGGTTAACCTTGCAATTTCTCCATTGTTGGTTAAATGCCTATTTTGCCCTTTCTGAAGAAGTTTGGGTTAGTGCATGTGGCAATCTGGTTAAAATTCTAATAAAGCCATTCATACTAGTTTTTCTGCATAATTTATTGCATAATTTGATTTTAAAATAATAACCTCAAATCTGTTTACAAAAAGTAATAAACGAATGAAATTATTGGTTAAAAACACTTTCAAAATGGTCATGGGCATGCATATATATACCTAGCAGATTTTGTAAGTGGGTATGAAATGAAAATGTCCTGATTCTGTGCATAGATTCTTAGAAATACGCCCATGGAATTCCATGGAGCAAAGGATGGCTGCTTTGAACAAATATTAATCCTTTCAGAGATGAGCTTGTTAGATTTAGCATTAGCATTATTATTTATTAAATTTCTATATTGTCCTTCATCTGAAGATCACAGGGAGGTTTATGATGTAAAAATACAAACAATATTAACAAACAAACATACTAACATAGTAGATCAACAAAGAAAACAATACTGCCCCCACAGTTTAAAAGATCATAACTTCTTTAATTACCCAAAGGCCTCAGAGAAGAGGAATGTTATTGTATGGCGTCTAAAGATATGTGAGAAAGGTGCCCGGTGTTAAATAAATTATGACAAGGTGTAATATGTCATGTATTGTTCTTCATCTGAGGTTGTATTTACCTCATTTTAAGACCTGCCAAGGAACAGATGATTGTTATTATGTCTTCATATGTAAAATCAGAGAAATTAAGGAGAGTGCTTTTTCTTTTTCCCATGACTGTAGCTTAATTTGTGATCTGCCCTTAATGGTGTGCCTCTGGCTGATTCATTGCAGAGGGTTGGAGATGGGGAAGGGCAGCTTTTGTGGGACCTCACACACTTAGGGAAAATTTGCCCTGGGGAAGTGGAACGAGGATGGCAGTAATTCTCTCTCCCCGCCCCCCATTCTTATTTTTATAGGAATCAGTGCTGACTCGATTAACTCATTGGGGCAGACTCCCCTATTCACTGCTGCCTTGCTTGGTATTGGGAAAGTTGTCAGCGTTCTTTTGGATTATGGTTCGGATCCTAATCAGTAAGTACAAAAGCTACATTTTTGTTGTTATAGGGAGACAACTTTCTGGGTTTTAAAAACATCCAGAGGTGTGTAGGTTCTCCTCTACATGTAGATCTGCAGAAATGGAGAAAAAGCAAAAAAGCGTGTTTTCTGATGATAGGTCCCCCCCCCCCCATTCCCTTTGAAAAACAGTCATTGAGACCCCAGGGCTGCAAAACTAAGCTGAAAAGTGTGTGGGAAATGCCTTGCAATGAATGGCCTTCCCCAGCCAGGCACGCTTCCGGAAGTTTTGGGCTACAACTCGCATCAGCCCCCGCCAGCATGACCCGTGGTCAGAGTTGATGGGAGTTGTGGTCAAAACTATCTGGAGAGTGCCAGCTCATTGACAGTATCTGTGAGGTCCCAGAAAACCTGCAATACTATTTTACTTCGTTTGCATAACTCACTCAGCTTGCAGAATCCTATTTTTATTTGAGCAGGATTTGGATTACCCTTGGCACAAGTGTAGCTATTATTTTATTATTTATTAAATTTGTATACCGCCCTTCATCCAAAGATCACAAGGCAGATCACAGCATAAAAATGCGAGATAAAAACGGGAACAAAAATGAAGCGAAACAATACCGCTACCCCTACCCCGAAACACATTTAAAAGGCCGTAAGATGTTAATCAGCCTTGATGTAAGCATTTCTGCATTTTGTTTTTAAGCCCAGAGTCCACCTAGTCCAAGGAATTGCTTATTGAGGTCTTTGGGGGCCCTCCGATCAGGACTTCTAAGTGCTCTTGTGTTCCTTGTTTTCTCAGCCGCTGTCACGATGGGAGCACTCCAGTCCATGCCGCAGCTTTCTCAGGCAACCAGTCAATCCTCAGCAAACTGCTGGATGCGGGTGGAGACCTGCGAGTCCATGACAGGAACGGGAGGAACCCGCAGAGCTGGGCTGTGACAGCTGGGAAGGAGAGCAGCGCTCAGGTGTGTGGGCGGCTAGGGCCTTTCGCCTCTTGCTTACCCCAGAAGCTTGCCCCTGTGTGCACAAAGCTCCACAAATGCCTCCTCCAAGCAGAGTCAGCCTTCCATTTCCTGCAGGCAGCAGGCAGTGTTGCTTTTTTTGATCATGTGTGGGGGTGCCTGTGGGGCCCCCCCATCAGTTATTGCTGGGCTCCAGTTCTCAGCATCCCCAACTGTTGGCCCTGTAGGTTGCAGGGGATGGTAGGAATTGGAGTCCCAGCAATGTTTACATGGCTTCAGGCTCCCCATCCCTGACCTTGCAACACTCCCAGCCCAAATGCTTTTATCCATAACTGTTTATTTGTTTCTATGACAAGGGTCATGGCTCAGTGGAATAAAGCACCTGCTTTTCAGTCAGAAGGTCTCGTGTTCAATCCTTGGCATCTCCAGGTAGGACTGGGAGAGATCCCGTCCAAAATCATGGAGAGCCACTGCAAGTCTGCCCAGGCTGATGTTTGGCACCACTGGATAGCTCAGTTGGTTAGAGCAAGTGCTGATAACGCCAAAGTTGCAGGTTCAATCACCGTAATGGACATCTGCATTGCAGGGGCTTGGACTAGATCAGCCTTTCTCAACCTATGGGTCCCCAGATATTGTTGAACTGCAACTCCCATCACCCCGAGCTAGCAAGGCCAGAGCTCAGGGATGATGGGAGTTGTAGTCCAACAACATCTGGGGACCCCCAGGTTGAGAACCGCTGGACTAGATGATCCTCAGGATCCCTTCCAACTCTTCAATTCTATAAGGCACTTTCTCCCTTCCATCCCTGGTTGCTTTCAAGGTTTGCGCTCAAACTCAGGAGTCTTTGCCTGGCGGCGGCAGCGGCTTCTCCTCCTCTTCTGTTTTGCAGATGCTCGAGTTCATCCAGCGATGTACATCCCACATGCAGGCGATTGTGCAGAACTACTCCATAGACTTGCTGCGGAAGGTGGACTCTCCCAGAGCTTTGGTCTCTAGCCCCTCCAAGTTTGTGGGCATCAAGCAAGGGTGAGTGCCTCCAGCTGTGACAGTGATGGTGGAGTGAAATCGTTTCTCCCTCTTCTCTTCCTTTCCCCGCACACCAAACATTTATTTTTAATAGAGGCTTGTAAACACTTGGGAAGTGCCCTTCGTTCCTCCGCAGAGAATGGCTGCGACATCATTCTTTCTCCCTCATGTGGTGAAAAAGCAGAACTGCACACATAAAAGCAAAAAGGAAGCCCAGATCAGAAGCAAATAAAATCCAAAATCTGTCATTGGGTATTAGCAACAAATCTCCATTTGTATCTGTGCTGGCATTGAAATTGTGCCCAGTACATGCAGTCTTTTTATTGTGTTGTGAAATTCCTTTCAGATGCTTTGTAGGAAGTGTCTAGAGACTCTAAATCTCAGGGTTATGGGTTTGAGCCCCTCATTGGGCAAAAGATTTCTGCATTGCAGGGGGTTGGACCGGATGACCCTTTTGGTTCCTTCCAACTGTACAATTCTTTGATCCTATGGTTCTATGAGAGCTAGTGTGGTACAGTGGTTAGAGTGTTGGACAAGGACCTGGAAGACCAGGGTTCAGATTCCAGCTCAGGCATGAAGCTCACTGGGTGACTTTGGGTCAGTTGCTGCCTCTCAGCCTTAGCTACCTCAAGAGAACCCCTTTCCCCCTTTATTTTTTTGTCCTTCAGGACGGCTGACAAGATTCTGAGACGCGGGAGCAGTGCCCCCCAAAACATTTACAGTTTTGGCTTTGGGAAGGTAAATATGGTGGAAGGGTCCAGGACGCAACAGGATCTCCCTGTTCCCCTTGAGCCAAGGTTGTATCTAGAAGAATGAATTGGGAACAGCTGGTGAATTTTTTGTTGGGAATTCAAAAAGTATGTCCCTGTTATGCAAGTCTTTAGCGCAGGGTGTGGCTTCTGGTGGTGAAAGAGCAGAATCTGGCCAGTGGAAAACCTTGAGCCCAGGGGCCAAATGCAGCCCTCCAGGTCTCTCTTTTTGGCCCTTGATATTCTCCTGCCCTCTTGTCTGTCCTGCTCTGCGCCTTCTTCAGGTGCTTTTGCCTGGCTGAGTGTCAGGGCTGGGACAAAGGCTCAGAGCTTGGGACGACGAGCAGTCAGAAAGGGAGAAGAGGAAGTAGAGTGGGGGGAGGAGATGTCGGAAGCTGAAGAGGTAACAGGGTTAGTGAGCCACGAGAGTCTGTGGCAGAGAGAAATCCAGAATTAGAGGCAGAAGCAGAGGATGGAGAGAAGAGGAGGGGGGCCAAGAGGCAGAGTGGAGGCAGGCTTCTGAAGAAGCCAGGGGGTCTCCCCCTCCTGCTGTGACCAGCTCCCCTTCCTCTGGTCTCCCAGGACCAGAAGAGGTGTGAAGAGGGCAGAGCAAAGACAGACAAGACTTCTTCATCTCAGATTACTTGGGAAGGACCAGGCAGAGGAGTAGACTTAGGGAGCTGTGGGAAGGTGGGGACCTTCAGTCCTCGCAATTGCCTCATTGGGGCCAGACCAATGAGGAAGAGTTGCTGTGCTCACCAGGCCTGGCACTACTGAGCAGCGTCTTATAATAAAGTGTTAACTTAACACTATGTGCTTTATTGCTGATGTGCTCCTGACACTGGGATATGTCCTGGAACCCTTGAAATGTCTCTCACTTGCCTTAATTGAGAATGGATATGGGTGCTTGAATCTTTGTACAAACTAGTCAAGGTAAATTTCAACATTTGTTGCTCTGCACCTTTTTGCCTTGAGCTAGACTGGCCCCAAGGAGGTTTCCTGGAAGAGAATGTGGACCTTGATTGGAAAACGTGTGTCCTCGAGCAATAGCAAAAGGATTGGTGGGTGGGTGTCTTTTAAATGTAAGAAAACATTTCTGCACTGCTTTTATGAAAAAGGAACACCAAAGTGGTTTACGTGACAATAAAACATAGCATTATCCAATAAAAATTCACTGTCAATAGAGAAGGTGAAATCATCGCAAGGACAGGTATTTATAATACTATTAAGGGCCAGGGGAAAGCTACGCTTTCTTTACAAAGCATCTTTCTTTGTAAAAAAAAAAGGCTTCTCTTTCATTTTCTTTGCTTACAAAAGTGAACATAAGGAAGAGATTTGCAGAATTATGAATGTTGTGGAGAAAAATGAAAACAAAGAGCAATTGTTACAATTATTATTTCTCTTGTCAGGTTTACCTTACAGGCAGCCGTCAGCTGGGCTACCTGGCATCGCTCCCCATCATTTCGGATAAGGAAGTGGTCCAGGCTGATGATGAACCAACCTTCTCCTTTCCAGCTGGGCCGTACATGACTATGACCAAGTGGGTTGATGCTTTTGCAAGGGGGAGTTGGGCTTCGTAACCAAGTAGGCTAGGTGTAGGCTTGTTCAATGTATACATCGCTTCTGACCCAAGATGAAGTCCCAAAGCAATACGCATCCAGACGAGAAACTGCAGTCAAAATCACATAAATATTATTAAGAACAGGTTTAACAGCGCAGTTTCATATCAGTGGTGCTTTCTTTTGCCCATTTAGACTTGTGTTGTTCTACTTTTTTGGGGGAGTAGAACCCCCAGGATTCACCAGTCGGAGCCTACTGGAAAAAGACACACGCTTAGATTTAAAGAGTTGCAAGCTGTGGAATTTTCTTTTTGAGTGCCGAAAACTTGAAGGGTGCTTGCTTTTGGTTCCCCCTGTCTCAAAAGTTGTTTACAAAAAGAATAAAACAACGATATCGTCACCACTTAAATAAGGCATTAGAAATAATTAAAATAAAAGTAAACTAAAAACCAGGTGAAAACACTTGTCAGCATTTGACCTGCCTGGATTTGAACCCTGGCCTCCCACTTGCACAGTGCCTGCTACACCACCACTGGCGATCTTCCTTTGGGAGCTGCCCTTCTGTCCACCTCCTGTGATAGAGTATGCGTTCAACAGAGTATTGAAAACTGCAATACTGCCAAAGAAAACGTCCAGAAAGTCACACCTGGCCTCTCTCCCCTCCCTTCCCCACTCTTGCAGTTTGATGTGGGGTGGAAGCAGAGTCACAGTGAAGGAGCTGAACATGAAACCCCACCAGCACTGCAGCAAGCTGCGTCTATCCGACCTGCTTCTCGCGGAACAGGAGTACAGTAGGTACGGCCGCCTCTTGCAGCTTTGGCGGGGAAAGCCTGAATCACAATTGTGGCTCCTTCCTCTACTGATGTTCAGATCGGAGGGGGAACAGCGTCTCAGCAGCGATGTCAACTTGCGCTTCTTGCAAATACGTAAAAGGTGCCCATGCAATTTGGGTGCTGAGCAGGAAGAAGAAAAAGCCCTAGAGCTATTCTGGTAACCTTGTTTTGGTTGAACAACAAGGAGGGGATCTGTATTGTGGCTATTTGCCTTGGGGAAAATAATCTACTTGTTTCTCTCTTCCTCCTCAGTCTCTTGGCTGATTACAGTGTTATAGGGTTTTTTTGTGGGGGGAGGTCAGTCTGGATGAAACCCATGAGTCCCTTTCAAAGCTGTGATTCTGTGTCAGGGAGGGTAGAATCTATTAGGAGAAACCAGCCAGATCAGTTCCTTCGCTAAGGGAGTGGCCTTGGCCTGCCAGTTCAGTCCTGCCATTTACATTAAAAAGGGGCTGCCTTGTTGCCATAGAGACAAACGGGTGTGTGTAACCCCCCACCACCTAGTGGAAGCAGACTTCACCTTATAGAACATGGGTAGGCAAACTAAGGCCCGGGGGCTGGATCCGGCCTAATTGCCTTCTAAATCCGGCCCACAGACGGTCCGGGAATCAGCGTGTTTTTACATGAGTAGAATGTGACCTTTTATGTAAAATGCATATGTAAAATGCATCTCTGGGTTATTTGTGGGGCATGGGAATTCGTTCATTCCCCCCCCCCAATATAGTCCGGCCCCCCACAAGGTCTGAGGGACAGTGGACCAGGCCCCCTGCTGAAAAAGTTTGCCGACCCCTGCATAGAAGAACAATAGCCAGAGTTTTATGAGTGAGCTTTGGCTGATGCTGGAGAGACAAAGGCATCCACTGCTCTGTGCTGGACCCAAAGTGGTGGCTTGGGGCTTCCCTGGAAAACCTGATGGGGAGGCAAGATCTTTCAGGCGTCAGTGCTGTGAGACCTTCCATCTTATCCTCTGATTATATGTATGTGTAAATAAAACCACACGTCTTAAAGGCACCACAGTCTTTTGTTAACCGTCATTCCAAGGAAACGGAAATACGGATAAGCGCAGGCACCCCAGAGCCTGTCAGCACTCGGTGATGGGTTGCACACAGCAATACCCAGCAGAGCATCCCTTGAAAGATCAGTTGTGTTTTCTGGTGCCATGCTGATGGCCTGATCCATGTTAGCTTCCACCCTCTTTTGGCCTTTGCTCCCAGCATGTTCTGTTGTTGCTTTTTTGTTGGTTCTGGTGCTTTAAGTTGGTTAGGAAAGGCAGAGTGAGCTGTTCTGATGGGATAAGATCAGTAAGCCTGGAAATGCACTTCCTTCGTAATCCAATTTCCCTTCACATTGTTGGGTTTTCATATCTCCTTCTGCAGCCAGCTCCGCCATCCTCATTTGTTGCAGCTGATGGCCGTCTGTTTATCCAGCGACTTGGAGAAAACGCGATTAGTGTTTGAGAGGGTTACTTTTGGCTCCCTCTATAGCATCCTTCATGAGAGGGTAAAGTGACCGTTTTTGTTTCTTGGCAGAATTAATAGATTTACTCTACCCTCCCCCAGTGCTTTCCTCCCAAGGAGCTCAGCGTGACAAAACAGGTTCTTCTGGCGCCTGCCAAACTTTATCCTCGTAACAACCCCGTGAGGTAGGTTACACTGAGAGAGTGTGACTAAGTCATTGACCTTCATAGCTAAGAGAGCCACCTGGCAAGCTTCATGGCTAAGAGAGGATTGATCCATTTTGTCCTGCGTCATGTGGTAGGTTAGATGGAGTAAAAGGGGTGCTGGCTTTGCACATAGTGCTGAGCCACAGTTAAAATAAGCCAAAGACAGCAAATCATGACTTCAGGTTAAGCTGCTGGGCAGGGTTTGGACAGCTGGAGAAACCATGGTTTAATGAACCATTGTTGAATAAACCATGGCTTGGCATTACGTGTGAACCGGGCTGTGATCATCTCCTCTCAAACAGTTCTAAAGCAGAATGATTACCAGACAGTAAGCTAACACCCACATCATATGTTGACTGCTTTAATTGTATGGTGTGGGAGGGTACCTGCCCTGTTTTAAATCCTGTCTTCCTGGAGGTTCCTCCTTCCACCCAGGAAGAGCAAACGCTCAAGCTAAGAGCTGGTTTCTTTCCTCTTTCCCTCGGCAGCGTTCGGAGTTCCCCATTGTGCACATGGAGACCCTCGTGCACCTCTTGCTCCAGGTGAACGATGGCCTGAGGTTCCTGCACTCGCACGGCTTCATCCACCGCACGGTCAGCTCCTATGCTGTGGTGGTGGTTTTGGCCGGGGAAGCCAAGCTTACCAACCTGGAGTACATGATCGAGAGGTAAAGACGCCCTACTTCCCCCCATTCTCCCCATTTTACTTGAGCAACTAGCATAAGTACAAAATGTAAGTTTGGAAATGGTGTCTGAGCTGCAGAGGTCGGACGTGCGTGCGTGGTCTGCTTGGAAGCATGATGAAGAAAGGAGGCCGCCCAGGCACAAAGGAAGTATGTAGTGTTACAAGCTTCCTGCCAAGGCAGACAAAGGAAATGATTTCACTGAATTCTCTCTAGCAAATTTTACAGGGAGGCTCTGTGAGCCTGTGGTAAACCTGCCTCCAGCCGCTCACCCCTCCCACACCTGTCTTTGCTCTCCGGCCAGACCAGGTCCTCTAGGGCAGGGCTGGCAGACATGTTTACTTTTTACAGAAACAGGACAAAATACCACCGGTAAGGCTGCCACCACTCCCTTTGTCCCGGGGAACCCAGAGCCACAACCTAGGGAGAAGGTTGTGCCCCGTTATTGCTGGTTACCCCCACTCCACAAGTTGTATCCACAGACTTGCAGACAGAAATTCTACGGTAGAGCACAACCAAGCGTAAGGCTAGGAATTAGCTTTTCCCCCCGGAAAGGCACACAAACTAAAACAGTTTCTTTCTTAAAATTTATTTTAAAAGAACATAAGGAAACATGCTAAAAAGCAGGCACATCTTTAGTAAGTTACAAGCAAGAAAAACAAGAACATTGTGAAATCTAACTGACTTACATACTCACGACTAAGACACAGATAGAATAGTTAGAGTCCTTTCAATGGTCCGCATTCAGAGGTTTTCGCAATTCTCCATCACAAAGGACGAAAGGACGGCTACTTAGGTGGAGCATCAGCAGCCGGGCGATTTGCGGATTGCAGAGCGCGCTTTCCCAGCCATTCCCAAGATCTTTTATCCCCAATTTGCACGTGGTGTCGGAACCCCCAAAACCAATCATAACTCTTGATTATTTTTAAATTCTCCAATGACCAGCTTGCGGGCTAATCAATCTAACTTCTGGCAGCTGGGCCAATTAAGAACCCAGAGCCTAAATCAAAGGGGTTTCCTCCCTTTCCGTGGAGCCTATGCAGATACACATTCCCAGGCAATCAAGGCAGATAACATCACTGAGGGAATGCACATAACTTCGGACCCAGATGTCAAACCTTTCATTAAATCAGGGGTTTCCTTTCCCATAATAAACCTTTCACACCCTGGGAGTTTGCTGGTCTGGGGTTAAAGGGACAAAACTTATTTCCCATGGTCCTTGTGGCTTGTTGGTATCCCACAAGGCCTCACTCTTGTTGCTTGACCAAGGAACAGCTTCTAAGTAAACACTAACTTTACTACAGAGCCTCAGCCCTTTCATGTGCCCATTGGCAAAGCATAAGTGTTGATTGACTGCAATAATGTCCCACATAAACAAGTGGGCCTTTGAGAGCCCTCTTGCAGCTACTGTCTCCCCACCACCACCCATTTTCGCATGTAAAAGGTAAAGGGACCCCTGACCATTAGGTCCAGTCGTGACCGACTCTGGGGTTGTGGCGCTCATCTCGCTTTATTGGCCAAGGGAGCCGGCGTACAGCTTCCGGGTCATGTGGCCAGCATGACTAAGCCGCTTCTGGCGAACCAGAGCAGAGCACGGAAACGCCGTTTACCTTCCCGCTGGAGCGGTACCTATTTATCTACTTGCACTTTGACGTGCTTTTGAACTGCTAGGTTGGCAGGAGCAGGGACCGAGCAACGGGAGCTCACCCCGTCGCGGGGATTCAAACTGCCGACCTTGTGATCGGCAAGTCCTAGGCTCTGTGGTTTAACCCACAGCGCCATCCACGTCCCTTCACGTGTTATCTAGCTTTAAAATAATGCTGAGCATCTCTGGGATGTATGTTCTCCCCCTTTGCCACATGTTCTGAGGGCCTCTTGGTTTCCTGTCTTTGGCAGCAAGGATGGGGGAGAGCACAGCGACCTGACACGGCTGCCCATCCCTTCCCAGTTATACAAATGGTGCGCTCCGGAAGTAATCCTCCAGAGGACCGCGACCACCAAGTCTGACATCTACAGCTTCTGTGCGGTGATGCAGGAGGCTCTGACAGGTACAGAAACGGAGGGAGGGATGCTAAGCCTCACAAAGGTGAGAACATAAGGAGAACCTGCTGGATCGTGCCAATGGCCCATCTAGATCACCATCCTGTTCTCACAGCGGCCAGACAGATAACTGTGTGAAGTTCGCAGGCAAGACCCAAGCGCAAGAGCGCTCTCCCCTCCTGTAGTTCCCAGCATCTGGTATTGAGAAGCATCATTGCCTCTGACCGTGGAGTCAGAGCAGAGCCATTGTGGCTACTAGCCATTGATAGCTTTATCCTCCCCTGAATTTATCCAGTCTTTTAAATCCATCCAAGTTGGGGGCTGTAACTGCCTCTTGTGGCAGTGAGTTCCATAGTTTTAACAATCCGCTAAACGGACTTCCTTTTATTTGTCCTGAATCTTCCAACGTTCATTGGATTAACACAAGTTCTGGCGTTATGAGAGGGAGAAAACCTCTCTATTCGCACCCTCCATGCCTTGAAGAATTTTATAAACTTCTGTTGTGTCGCCTCTTACTCTAAACTGAGAAGTCCCAAATGTTCCACCCATGATCATTTTGCTGCCCTTTTGCAACTGTAGTTTGTGTGTTTGCTTTTTGAAGCTCTCAACCTGCCCCATTCCCATTTCTTGGCTGCTGCACCTTGTTTGGAATAGTCTCTCCTTCCGTCTTCATCAAGCTGATTGGCCCCAGCCTCCCCTTCAAGGCTGTTGCCGAAATTCTACTACTACTAGATGATCCTGAAGGTCCCTTCCAACTCTACAATTCTGATTCTTTTTTAATTTCAGTTGTGTATTTCTTGACGTGCCCTCTGCCATAAGGCAGGCTCCTCCCCTTCAGAGCTTCACCACATCAGAGCATGCATGTGGTCTGTGTGTCTTCCAGATACCATCCCCTGGGATGGGTTCGAGGGCCCGGACGTTAAGGATCTCATAGTTTCGGGGCAGTGGCTGGAAGCGGATGCCAGGCTGCCCAAGCCCTATTACGACATCGTGAAGACCGGGCTGGAGTCCAGGCAGAAGCAACGCACCATGAACCTGCAGGATATCCGATACATCCTGAAGAATGACCTGAAGGTGAACCAGAGCAATTGAGCCTCCCAAATCTGGGCTTGCAAACAACTTTACTGCTGGTCACCTCTGGCAAATTTGAACCACCTCTGGGCACCCAGCTGTGGCTGGCTAGCTAGCTAAAAACTGACCGCCAGTGTGTTTTGTAAACATTATTTTTGTAAGGCTGCTTCTCAACTCCGTAGAGCCTGTGCTCAAACTCCCCCCACCAGTGGATCACTTGAAAAGTGGTAGCTCATCTGGGAGAAAACTTTGACCCTATAGCTCAGCTGCCTTGCAGGATATTTCGGGAGAAGATAAGGCTAAGGGGTAAAACCCACACAAATCAGGAGTTGAGTTGCTAAGATGGTTGGATAATGCCTTGTACGCCTCTTTCCGGCAACTCCTGCAGCCAAGGTGGTGCCAAACGCTCTGCTTTCCTTTGGAGCACATCAGCGAGGCTGAGAGGGGCGGGTTTGTCATCTGGGCAGGCTAGGACCTCCATACACGCTCCCCAGGCTTGTGTCTTGGGGAGTGCACTTTAATGCTCCTAACGCAAAGGTTTGACTCTACCCCTGGAGGCGCACTCCACTGTCTCTTGAGACAGATGGATGCCAACAATGGCAACTTAATTTGGTTGCAGGGAGAGAGGGGTCCCCTGTTTCCTGACACCATTCTCTTTGCCACTGCAGGATTTGCTTGAGTCTCGTAGGACTCGCCATGGTGACAGTTCTGGACCGTCGAAGGCCGAACCCCGTGCTGACATTAATATCTGCTTGCCGTCCGCCTCCGCTGTCTCGGTCAAGGTGGAAGAAGAGTTGCCAGAAGAGGAGCAGGAAGAAGAGAAGCCAGAAGAGGAGCAGAGTGTCCCGTGTCTGCCTTGTAAGTTCTGCTTTTGCTGCAAGGGCCAAAGCCTGGCCTTTTGTGTCTTTGCTGCCGGTGGCAGTTTCCCTCCTGGGGCAAACGGGAAGGGCTGCATCTAAGTGGCAGGGCACCTGCTTTGCATGCAGAAGGCCCCAGGCTCAGTCCACAGCTGCATCTCCAGTTAGGCCTGAAATCCTGGAGAGCTGCTGCCCGTCAGTGTAGGTAGAACAGAGCTATGGTTGGTCTCTTCTGTATGTTTGTGGCCCTCCAGACACATACCAGGAATGGGGGAACAACCATCTGCCCTGCTAGATGATGTTCATAGAAGTGACCCTGCTCAGAGTTGGAAGGGACCATGAGGGTCATCTAGTCCAGGCATGTGCAACTCCCAAGAGACTGCGATCTACTCCCAGTAAAACACTGGCAGTGATCTACCCATTGTCATTGGAGGGAGGAGGAGCGTGTGTGGGGTGGGTGGATTGCCCAGAGTTATTGATCTTTTTTAAGGAGGGAAGTGCCCAGAGTTGTTGAGCTTTTTTGGGCGAGGATTGCACAGAATTTTTAAGCTTTCCCCCCCATAACTTTTTGCACATGATAAGGATCCTGCGATCTACCAGGATCAGCCGGGGGTCTACTGCTAGGTCACAATCTGCTGATTGGACATCCCTAGCCCAATCCCTGCAATGCAGGAATCTTTTTGCCCGCTGTGGGGCTTGAACCCATGGGATTGAGATTGAGTCTCATGCTCTACAGACTGAGCTATCCACCAGCCCCAGCCAACATGGCTAGCAGCCAGGAGCGCTGTGAGGTGGAGAGCAGCAGCTTCCACATCCCTGATGCAGAGCAAGGCTTTGCGTCCAGGCGTCATGCACACGGGGCAGAAATATGCCACAGGATCCTGAGAGGCCCTTTGGAAGTCTGTATGTTTGAGGAGAGAAAACACTGTCCTGTGCTTGTTAAGAGCTTAGCCCCTCCATTCTGACTCGTGCTCTTGATTCTTCAGCCGGGAGCTTCACCGTGATGAGATGCGCTGCTTCTGCTCCCAGAATCGAAGGTGCCGCTGGCCACCAGTCTCAGCCTGCCCTCCCCGCCGCTCAGTCTGGCCACCTCTTGGCTCCCAAAGTCCAGGGGGGCACCAGCGACAGGGATGAGAGCCTCTGCAGCTTTGAAATCAATGAGATCTACACCTGCTATCCTGAGATGTGTGGGGACAGCACGGAGGAGGACACAACATCAGGACCGGGTCAGGGATCCCCAAGGCAGCCTCGGACCGTCCCAGGGGATTGGGCCAAAGCCCTTTCGCCGCCCCTGCCAGCCAGAATTCAGGACGGACAGACAAGCTGCAGCGAGGGGGTCGCCACCTCCGATTCAGAGTCGGAATACACCAGGGAAGAGGTCACCTACATGTCGCAGGCCTACCCTGTGCAGCAAATGGTGAGGTTCTCCAGCCCCCGGGGCCGGAACACCCCCTGGAAGGGGGGCCACTACTTTGGAAAGTGTGTCCTGAACCTGAAGATCTCCCAGACGCTGCTGCAGCAGGCGAGGGACTCTCTCTGCCGGACGGAAAAGAAGCTGGACCAGCTGGAGAGCTTCAGAAAGCCCCAGCCCCACCCATGCGCCATTGCCCTGAACCCCATCGTCCGAGAATACTGGGAGAAGGATGAGGGCGCTGCTTTTGGAAACCTCAGGGCGCCCTGCAGCAGACCCAGCGCCTTCCTCTGGAAAGCGGTGGGCCCTCCGTCTGTGAACTACGTCCCTCCGCCGCTGCGTGTCATGGCCATGCAGCGGCCTCTGGTGATTCAGCCCTTCCAGCCCATGGAGCCAGAGCGCAGGAGCCAGGACACCACCTGCTGGAGCGACTGCGGATTGGAGGCGCCCAAAAACCCCTGGAGCAGAGGGGAAGTGGAGCCCAACTATCAGGTGTGAGAGAGCGGTAAAGGGAGGGGCTGTAGCTGGGGGGTAGAGCAGTTGCCTTGCATGCAGAAGGTCCCAGCTTCAATCCCTAACTTCTCCAGGTAGGGCTGCGGAAAGACTTACATCTGAAATCCTGAAGAGCTGCTGCCAGTCAGAGCAGGCAGCGCTGAGCTAGGTGGTCTGACTCAGTATAAGGCAGCTTCCTGTGTTCTTATTTCAACCCGCTATTCAGAACCATGAGGGCTAGCATCTTAATCTACTAAAGTGATACAGCACCTGCTTTGCATGCAGGGGGTCCCAGGTGCAATCTCAGGTGTCCTCAGTTGGGCCTCCTGCCTGGAGAGTCAGTGTAGACCATGGGTAGGCAAACTAAGGCCCGGAGGCCAAATCCGGCCCTATCGCCTTCTAAATCTGGGCTGCGGATGGTCCAGGAATCAGCGTGTTTTTACGTTAGTAGAATGTGTCCTTTTATTTAACATGCATCTCTGGGTTATTTGGGGCCTGCCTGGTGTTTTTACATGAGCAGAATGTGTGCTTTTATTTAAAATGCATCTCTGGGTTATTTGTGGGGCACAGGAATTTGTTCATCCCCCCCCCCAATATAGTCAAGCCCCCCACAAGGTCTGAGGGACAGTGGACCTGAAAAAAACCCCTTCTTTTATTTTACCAACCAATCAATTTTTTAAAAAAACAATTACATTACATAAAACAAACAGTACTGATTTTGATCCGTTGTTGAGGCCCCTAAAAGGCATGGGGCCTATAAGCCGGTGCTTACTCTGTCTATTTGGTAATCCGGCTCTGTCATAGGCAGCTGTCCCATACAGGGATTGAACCTGCAACTTTGGTGTTATCAGCACCACCCTCTAACCAACTGAGTGCAGATTGTGACCTGCTGGAAGGACGTTTGATAGGCACTGAAATTGGCCATGGAGTCAGAAGCAGGGTTGTGTGGCCTCAGCCCCGGGAGCTGAATATGGCCACCCAGGCCTCTCTCTCTCTCTGTCCCTTGGGACGTTCCCAAGGCCACACCCCCTAAGGCCACTGTAGGGCGTACTCTCCATTCTCATAAAAAGCTATTGGCAAATACCCACCCCTTCCTCACGTGTGGGAAATTAAGCAGTCAGCCGCTAAATATACAACCTTCCTTGCCCTCTGGTTAACTGCATAACTCATAAATAACCACCTGAGTCCCCACTCAGCTATGATTGACTGGAGTGATTTTTCAGCTTTTGCACCCAGGCGTCACCGTCCGGAGGAAGAGGAACATGATCCCGCAGTTGTGGCGAGGGAACCTGTCTGCAGTGGACGATGGGAACAGATTTTCAGATGGGTGAGTGCTGCTGCTCCTCACTCCCCAGCCACACTGCCTCCGATTCCATAGAGGACAGTGATGAATTCGGTATATTGCCCACCCTAAGGTCCCAGGGCAGGTCTCAGCAATTTAAAATGCAACATTAAAAACCGTTCGAAACAAAATGCGATACCAAGAATGCCTAATAATATGCACCTCAGGAGTTGGAATCCCTGGGTAAGCCTCAGCCTTTGGCACAATCTGTTTAGTGAAAGGTGCCAGGCGTGCCTCTGTGGGGAGGGGAGGGGTTCCACAGCTTGGGAGCCACCACAAATACAGTGGTACCTCTGGATGCGGATGGGATCCGTTCCGGAGCCCTGTTCGCATCCTGAAGAGAACGCAACATACGTCTGCGCGGGTTGCGATTCGCCGCTTCTGTGCATGCGAGTGACGTCATTTTGAGTGTCTGCGCAATGCGGAAGCAGCGGAACCCGGAAGTAATGTGTTCCGTTACTTCCGGGTCGTCGTGGAGCGCAATCCGAAAACGCTCAACCTGAAGCAACTTTAACCCGAGTTATGACTGTAGTGCCTTCTCCCAGCCCCCTCCCCAGACTACCGAGAGCCCCCTCTGCAACTTAACACCTGAAAAGGTCTGTAAGGAAAGAGGCAGGCTTCAGATACAGTGGTACTTCGGGTTACAGATGCTTAAAGTTACAGACGCTTCAGGTTACAGACTCCACTAACCCAGTAATAGTACCTCGGGTTAAGAACTTTGCTTCAGGATGAGAACAGAAATTGTGCGGTGGTGGCAGCAGGAGGCCCCATTGGCTAAAGTGGTGCTTCAGGTTAAGAATAGTTTCAGGTTAAGAACGGACCTCCAGAACGAATTAAGTTCTTAACCTGAGGTACCACTGTATTTGGGGTGTAAGTCATTTAGGCTTTAAGCACTGACGTGGGCACCTGGAACCGGTCCTGGAAACGAACTGGCGACTGACGCAGCTCCTGTGTGAGATCTAAACAGAACCCCAGCCAGTAATTCGGCTGCTGCATTTTGGACCGATGGAAGTTTCCGAGTTGTCTTCAAGGGCAGCCCCGCATAGAGTGCATTGCAGTGTCATCCAACTATCCCAGCTCAACTCAAAAAATCCATGCTAGGGCAATACCTTCAGTAGCCCAACAAAAGCATCACGAGAACTCTGTCAGACTGGATGTTAAACAGAGCAAGTGTGTGTGGTGGGGGAGAGAAGAGGTAATATTTTGGGAGGCTGATTTTGAACCCATGGAGTCTGTATCTGTTCACAGTCAGCTTGCAATCAGGCTTTGTGTTTCCAAGACACCTTTTTGCTGTTATGAGGCAAGGAGGGATATAAATTTAATACATGGTGATAATATAGGAACATTATTATTATTATTATTATTATTATTATTATTATTATTAGACTTACATTTTTATACCACCCTATACTCAAAGGATAAAATCATGATATAAAAACACGGAATACATAATCAAAATAAAAACAAGAACAAGAACAACCCAATAACTCCCCCCCTGCCCCCGCTCTACCAAAACACATTTTAAAAGGGCACTGAATGTCAGTCAACCGGAGGCATTTTCCCCTGGAGCCTAAAGGTGTATAATGAAGGCACCAGGTGAGTCTCCCTGGAGAGAGCATTCCACAAATGGGGAGGCACCACAGAAAAAGCCCTGTTCTCGTGTTGCCACCCTCCGGACCTCTCATGGAGGAGGCACACAAAGAAGGGCCTCAGAAGATGATCTCCACCCATATTCCAATGTGTTTCTTGCAGGTTCGTCTCAAAATCAACACCTGAAATTTATGACGATAGTGTGAGGAGCGAGGAGAGGAGGATGGCACAGTCTGAATGGAAAAGTGAGTATTGTGTTTTATTTCATTGGAGTCATGCAATCCATAGGTCTCTGGGATGGCGGGAACAGCCCCCATGGGTTGAATGTGGCCCCCGTGCCACTCAGCCTGGCTCTTGGGGCTGTTTCCAGGCCACGTCCTTTTCCCCAGGCCACGTCCCTTTGCTGTCCTCTGCAAGTGCTGTTGCCTGGCTTGAATACATCCTCTTGAATAATGAAAATGTTTACCCTTTACTTCTGAACTTCCAACACCTATTGAATTATTACTTTTTTCATTCCAGCAGGCATTTCAACTGAAGTCTGATTTTATGGTTTTGGTCTATTTTTTAAAAACATTTTCTGTACACTACTTGGAGACTTTGTAGTTAAGCGGTATATAAATTGTTTAAATAAAAAGAAATGGAGGGTGGAAAGGCATGTGTGAATAAAATCCTCTACCTTTTGTGTAGCTGGTGTGTAGCATCCTGTACAAATGTAAAAGTCATGTCTGTTGTTTCACCCACTTCTTGCTTCTGGCTCCACCCACCACTGGCTTGCAGATCCTCCAGAAAGTTGTCTGCGAGGAAATGCATTCACAAGGCTGGAAAAGGTTCTTTCAGGACTAGTATATATTCTGTATTCTGTCCCAGTCATGGCATTGCGGGCAGCCCTGTCGGGTAGGTGAGGCTGAGCAACAGTGACTGCCTGCAGCACCACGTAGTGAGAGGGGATTTGAATTCCAAAGGCAACATTGCCTGCTGCGGTGGTGGTTTTCAGACTGGCTGCTTCCTAGGATCCTGTTTGGATCAACAGTGATCTTTGGGCTTTAATCTCTTCTTGGTGACAGACAAGGTGGTTGCGAGGCAGACACAAGGCTGCCTGGGCTGGATGGAGGCCAGGACCATGGACAGTAACAGACAATGCATTCAGGAGTGATAGATTCAGGACCATGGACAGCAACTCTGTTGTTGAGTGCAGAGGGATAAGTTGCTTCAGCACTGGCTTAGTGCAAGTGCCAGAGTCTAGCTTGGAGGAACAAGGCTGAAGGCCCGCTTTCTGGGTGCTTACAGCATGCCCACACCCATCCAAGGACCAGTGTAGTTAATGTCTAGTTATGTCCCCAAATGCATTTTACAATCAGAAGGTGAGGTGGTGCTTGCCAGAAACCTCCACCCTGGGTGACTGTGGAGGTATGAATTCATTTCAAGGAGTCTTGATGAGATCTCTTTCCTTTTCTGTTGTCGCATTGGCCACTGGATGGCAGCATCAAACAAAGAACGGGATAATAAAGCCAAGAGCCAGAACATAACTCTGGCGGGGTGGGGTGGGGGGAGAGCTTCCTTCACCCCTGGATATTAAGGGCTTCCCTTCCTTTCCCCCATAATTCGAAGCACTGCTCTCCTGCTTGCTGCACTTAGGGACACAAAATCCTTTTCTCTCCTACTGAGCCGGTAGTAAGCCTCAGTGGGAGGAACACATCAGCAGGAGAGAAACCAACAGTAGGAAGAGCACTTTAAATCACTCTCCACGGGGCATATCTAGTCATAGTCATAATCTGGTTCATTTGTCAATCTGCACTTTCTGCAAGTACATTGTGTGCTGAAAGCTGTTTGTGGAATGCAGACCATTAAAAATAATTCATAGCACAATAGCTTTAAAACATAACAACGCTACAATTTATTTAGCAAAATTTATAGAGATTTTTATTTTTTGACTTAACTGTTCTATAAGCAGTTTACATGACCTTGACATTTCAACCATTAGCAGTTCATTTTAAAGCAAGAGCGTTGAAGACTATCTCCTCTTCCTGCAAATTAGGCTGAGATTCCCCAACTCCCCCCCCCCCCGCCAATCCACCACCCCCATTCCAAGACACGTCAAAAGACACAAGCATCTTTTATCTTGGAGACATGAGCCTGCCCCACCTTGCTGATCATTTGAGCCTAGGGCACCGGTGTGTGCCAAACGTATGCTCTACAGTTCCCCTTATCTCCTCCTACAAAGTCCTTCTGAAAATGGAAAAAGCAAATCACAGTGGGCTCCCCCGCCTTGTCCTCCCCAGCGGAAGTGAAACAGATGGCGAGGCAAGCGGCTTCCGGGCAGCTTGGCCTTCCGCCCCAGTATCGTCTTGGTGAATGGACATCGGAGAGCGATGGGGAGAGCATCAAGGATGCCTTCTGGAGCACCAGCAGCAAGGAGAGACTCCGGTTCCACCAGTGGAACACCGAGGAGGGGAGGCTGCGGGCTGACAGCGGAATCGGAGACCACTGTTTGCCCTGTGACCACAGCGAAGAAAATGCCTCGGAAGTTGCGTTGAAAAGATTTGTGGTACCCAAGAGCCAAAGGACAGACGGTAGGGCTGAGCAAAAAGGCTCCTTCCCTGCAGTTAACCATCCCGTTCAGAGCTACTGATTTGGAGCAGGTGGGGTGGGATATTTCAGCAATTTTTCAGAGGCTTATGTGCATGTCAAAATTATTCCAAATGTTTTGTAGAGATGCTGTTGGTGACCCCTTCTTTTTAAACCAAATATTAGCTCTGATGCTTACAGTGCTATTTTGGAGTGAAGGAGACGAAGGGAAATGACAGCTGACCTCTCTCTCTCTCACCCACCCACCTACCCACCCAAATAGCAGAGCTAACAAATACTTTTTGAAGAATTTTGGGGGGCCCTTCCCCACAATTGCCTTTACTTTCTATGAGTCCCCCCCTGGATTTCCCCCCACCTAATTTCAAGCAAATGACCTTGCTTTTGTCTAAACCTTTGACAGAACTTAAAACTGGATGTCCTAGATTTATATTTGTTATACTTATAAACCTGTCTGCTTCTTCCAGAGACTGCAAGCATCTTACCTGTGGTTTTCAATCCAGGCAGCTTTTAAGTGGCAGGACCTAGTTAGCTTCAGCGGCAGAACTCCTTCAGGAGTTTTCTCTGGGCAATGTGTGCGCTAATTGCACCACGCTGAAGTTTATTGAAGCGCCTTTTTATGCTGCTGTTTCTCCAGCTGCCAGCAGGCGGTGCAGTTGCTTTACACAGCGGCTCCAAGCCACTCCCTGGCCACTTTCTCCCCCCAGCCATGTATAATCTTATGCACCTCTTATCACGTCCCCCTTCGTTCTCCTTTCTTTCCTAAAACTAAAAAGCCCTAAATGTTGTAACCTTTCAAAACTTCAAAACAAGTGAATTATTAGGCACCCTTACAAAGCAAATGATTTACTGGCGTTTTGTTGTTGTTGTTTTTTGCCCGCCCTGTAAAGACTGATGTTCTTGTCTTTATGGAATAGACATTTAATTGCCATTATCTTCACGGGGCCCCGACAGCTCCTATTGCTGTTAGCTGATTTATTCACTTTTATATTCTGTAAGCTGGCCAAGCCATTCCAGGGACGCCATTAATTCTTTGCATGCTAATTTCCCCCCACTCTCCATTTTTTATTTTCTTGTGTTTCACGTGGAGTTATAATTTATTATTAGGCAGAGGCATCCAATTCCCAGCAAATGAGGTGCTAACGGAGTGTGGCCTGGCCTCTCGAAAGAGCGCTTCGCTTTCTGTCACCGCCGAGGACCTTTGCCGGGTAGGCACCTTAACCCTCTGCGATGTCTGGTTCCCCCCCCATCCCAAATCAAAGATCTGTATTGCTATTTAATAAATTGATTAGCTGCCATATGATGAAGCCTATAGGCCAGGAGCAGTTGCACGTTAAGCTGAGGGTGGGGACGGGTGGGTGGGCCTTGGCTCAGTGGAAGAGCATCTGCTTGGCATGCAGAAGGTCCCATGTTGAATCCCCAGAGGGCCTCTCCAGGCAGGGCTAGGGATGTCGTCCGCCTGAATCCCCGGAGAGCTGCTGCCAGTCAGCATAGAGAACACTGATCCAGATCGGGCAATGGTAGGGCCGGGAAAGAGTTCCCAGAGAGCAGCTGCCAGTCAGGGTAGGCCAGAGATGGGGAACCTGTTGGATTACACCTCCCATAACCCCTGAACATGCTAGTGCAGGGGCTGATGGGAGTTGTAGTCCAGAGGGCACCGCCTTAACTACTCTTGCTGATCTGGTTTGAAAACATCCAGTGGATAGTGGTAATCCTGGCGGTAGGTCGGATTGGAGAGTCCCAGTACCCTGGGAGTTGCAGGAATGCTGTACAGTGGTACCTTGGATTAAGAACGTAATTCGTTCCGGAGGTCTGTTCTTAACCTGAAACTGTTCTTAACCTGAAGCAGCACTTTAGCTAATGGGGCCTCCTGCTGCCGCTGCTGCGCAATTTCTGTTCTCATCCTGAAGCACAGTTCTTAACCCGAGGTACTATTTCTGGGTTAGCAGAGTCTGTAACCTGAAGCGTCTGTAACCCGAGGTGCCACTGTATAAGGTTATCTAGGCACACAGAGTGGTGAGTTTTGGAGGATCCGGGTGTCCCCCTATTCTTGGGCGGGACTTCCTCCTGGAAAGCCTGCCATTTGCCAGGCCACTGGAGAAGCCTCTTCACAGCAAAAGCTGTTCTGCAGAGGCCAGGCAAGGGAGACTGGGACGTGGGCCCTCAGCAAGTGCCTGCCTAACTGTGCTGGTTTTTGGTCGTCGTCCCTACTGAAGGTTAGGATTGAACAGTGGCAAAGAGGTTGGTAATGGATCGCGTTATAAAGTGCCCCCCCCCTGCTTCTCCACCCAGACATTTACTTTGAAGGGTTCCCCTGACCCCTCTTAGGAATTTCCCTCAAGCTCTCCTTGTTACATCCTGGCGGTAAGCCAGCTGCAGTCCTCTCGGCTATCTGTCTGCATTAACAATTTGTCAGATAAAAGCTTGAAGTGCTTGGGCTGTGGGAATGGAAGATTGGGGGAGCTGTACATGTAGTTGTACATCAGTGGTGGGGAAACGTTTTAGGTCTGAGGGCCACATTCTCTTGGGGGCAACCTTCCAGGGGCCACATCCCAGTGGCAGGTGGGTCCAAACACTGAGGGAATTCAGATGTCTGCGTTTTGCAGTGCTCTTAATCTAATCCTGAAATCTAATACAATCAAAGGGAGTATGAAAAGCCAGTGCGGTGTAATGGTCAGAGTGTTGGACCAGGACCCAGGAGAGCAAGGTTCGAATCCCCACTCAGCCATGAAGCTCCCTGGCTGTGACCTTGGAGTCAGTCACCAACCCTTAGCCTCACCTACCTCACAGGGTTGTGAGGATGAAATGGGGAGGACAAGAACCATTTTAGCCACATTGAGATCCATGGAAGAAAAAAGGTGGTATATAAATGTCATTGATAATAATAATAATCAGGGTTTTTTTCCAGCCGAAACTCACAGGAACTCAGTTCTGGTACCTCTCAGGTGGGTGCCCTTTGCCATTCCAAGAGAATGAGGGAGGTGTTCCTAGTGAGTTCCGGCAACTCTTTTTCTAGAAAAATAGCACTACTGATGATGATGATGATAGTGAAATGTTGTAAATACAAATAGCTGTATCCCTTTATCAGTGGGACTATAGGAAGCTGCCTTACGCAGAGTCAGACCATTGGCCCATTTAGCTGATTGGCAGCGGCGGCTCTCTTGGGTTTCAGACAGGGAGTCTCTCCCAGCCCTACCTGGAAAGGCTGGGATTCGAACCTGGTGCCTTCCATGTGCACAGCAGATTCTATAACCACTGAACCACAGCCCCTTTCCCAGATGGTAGGTTTCTAATCTTCACGGTTTCCTTCTTTTTTTACGGGCAGTTGGAGGAACTGGGCCCCTCCCTGTCTCCCTCCCTTGATGTATCAGAAGAGTTCTTCACTCCTGACGCAGAGTTCTTCTACTGCTCCTCAGTTCCTCCTGAGAATGCAGAACCGGAGGTAAGAGGAAGGGAGGCATCGCGTGGGAACGTCTGCCCACAGAGCCCTGGGCTTCCTGGTCACACAACCCTGGAGATGAAGGGTTGTTGCTAGTGGTGGCCTTGTTGTCCAGTGGTCCTCAAGCCTTCTGATGGGGTGGGTTGGCAGTTCCCGCACCTGAAAAGGTCCATCTGCTCCTGCCTCCTCATGGCAGCCAACCATATCAGGTTTGTTTGTGCGCTGCCATCGCTGATGGCGAGCAAAGTCAAGGGGGGGCAGTGTGGTGTCAATGAACACAAGAGCCCTGTGGGGGTGGATCAGGCCAAGGCCCTACTTAGCCCAGCACCCTATTCTTGTTAGGATATTTCCATTCCTCCTTAAAAGGGAGCAGGCTGTTGTGTGTCACAAGCCTGCATACTTCCTGCTCACAGGAAGTTTCCGTTTTGTATATAGCTTTTGTTTCTGTCTGTTACCTTGACACGAAGGCAGGCAGTCATGTTTTTCCTTTGTTCTGACCAACGCTGAATAAAGTTGTAAATATGCTCTTCTGGGTGCATCTTCTGTTGCGGAGTCTGCTGCAAGGGCGTGCATGAGTCCTGGAATGTGTCTGAGGCTCGTGTCGCTAACTGACTGATGCTGTTCTACGGGAGACCGATGGATCGTCTGGAGATGCCTGTCTTCCTGGCAGTATCCCAACAGTTCTCACAGTGGCCAAACGGATGCCCTCATGGGAAATGCACAAGCTGAGAGCAAGAGCACTCGGCCCACCTGCCATTCCCAGAAACTGACATTCAGAGGCATGTTGCCTCTGACAGTGGAGGTGGAGCAAAGCCCTTGTGGATGTGTCTAATCCTCTTTTAAAGCCTCCCAACTTGGGGGAAGCCTTCCATAGTTAAACCATGCACGGTGTGACGAAGTCCTTTGCTTTGTCTGTCCTTGATTCTCCCAGCATGTCATCTTTACTGAATGTCCCCAAAGTATGAGAGCGGGGAAGAGAAAGATATCCTTATCAACTTTCCCTGCACTGTGCATCACCCTTTACATCAGGGAGAACTTTCTAAACAGTAAGAGCCGTTCTACAGTGGAACGGACTCCCTCGTGAGGTTGTGGCCTCCCCTTCCTTGGAGTATTTTAAGCAGAGGTTGGGCGGCCTTCTTGTCATGGATGCTTGAGTTGAGATTGCTGCATTGCAGGGGGTTGGAGCAGACGGCCTCTGGGGTCCTGTCCCACTCTAGGGTTTTATGATGTGTCTCAATTGTTTAAGACAGAGCTGGAGAGTCTGTGGCCTTTCTGGCACTGTTGGGCTCTCAAACCCCCGCCAGCTCTAGCCAACCTGGCCAGAAGATCAGGGAAGGTGATGGGAGCTTCAGACCTGCTCTTAAGAACCACCCTGCTGGATCAGCCAAAGGGAGCCAAATGTCCTGCCCAGGAGCAGAATTGGCACTCCCCACTTGTGATTCCCAGAAGCCCTTGAAATTCAGAGGCATTTACTGCCTCCGTCAGTGGAGGCGGAACAGAGACATTGTTGGTAGTAGCCACTGAGAATCTTTTCCGCTGAGGAAGAAATTAATGGGACATGAAAAGGTACAGAAATGAGCAACTAAAGCAATTAGTCGTTTCCAGCTGGGCATCCTTAGGAACATCAGAAGAGACCTGCAAGCTGGATCAGGCCAAAGGGGGACCCACCTGGTCCAGCTTCCTGCTCTCACAGTAGCAAGCAGGATCTGTGCTCAACTGCAACACTCTTTCCACTGATGTCCTGAGGCAGACTCTCTCTGACACCTTTCCTAGTGTTCAACTCTGGATCTCCCAAGTGGTTTTTGTTGGGCCAGCTCCTTAATTCCCAGCCGTTTAGAGACTTGGCTCTCTGTTTCCAAGCTTCCCCTCTAGAAACCGAATCTTTCCTTGTTGTTGTTCTCTTCAGAACTCAACTGCTGTTGAAGAAGAAGACCTGGAAATCACCCAAGATATTTGCAGTCAGGAAGACGACTTGGAGACATTCCAAGAAATCTGTGGGAGGAAAGAATGCCCCACAGACGCAGAGCAACGCAAGTTGATTTTTATTACTTTTTTTTTATTTTTACAAGTTTGTAGTGTGTCTTTGCCATCTGTCAGCATGGCTGTCTTTTTCTTCTTAAAGCAGGGATGGGAACCTTTTTGGTCCTTGCAAATATTATTGGGGCGCCATCTCCCCTCAGCCCCCAGATGCAGCACCAACAGTGGTCGGGGGGGGGGCGGAGGTTGCTATCCAGGGGCACCGATTCCCCACCTCTCCAGCTCTCAAGCGTCGGAAGGCGAAAGGTCTGCTTAAGATTCCTTGCACGCAGGTTCTTAGAAACACAAGATTGCTCCTGAGTCCAGCATCTCGTTCTCACGCTGCCCAGCCAGATACCTCTGGGAAGCAGGCAAGCCAGACCTGGGCGCAATGGCAATTCTCTGCTCCTGCAGTTTCCAGAAACTGGTGTCCAGAAGCATTGCTGCCTCTGACCGTTGAGGCAGAGCCCAGCCATCATGGCTGGTGGCCCTTGATAGCCTCCTCCCTCCTTTGGGAGCGAGCGCCAGAGTTGGAACTCTGCGCTGCATGTAGAAGTCCTTCCTTTTATCAGTCCTGTTTTATCAGGGAGGATTATGTTTGAGGTGCTTTGATCTCTCTTGCACATACGTACACACTGAGAAGCCTAAGCGAGCCGGGAGCGGGGAGCGCTGTCTTCTGTATTCCACCAGGCTTCTTACCCCTGTAGCGCCACGGTTAGAAAATCTTATTATCTCTATCAACATCCATGACAACCCATTGCTGATTCAGCAACCCTGTGCATTTGACTTACAAGAGCTGGCTGGGGGATTGAATTAGATCCCCCCCCCACATTTTCCACCCTGGGGGGGGGGCAGGTAGCTTCGTACATCTGCTCCAACATTGGGTTGCTATTCACTGAGGATCTGTAAATATTTCAGCACCCCCAGGAGCTTGGGATGTGTTTATTAAAAGGAGTGGAGAGGAAAAGAAAGATCTCTTTAAAAACACATTTATCTTTGCCAACTGCTGAAAGCCATGATTTCCTTTTCAGTAGCTTATGTCGTTCTCTCTCCCGCCCCCCAGCACCCACCCACCCCCTTGCAACCCCCGCGATGCCCCCAATCGAGCACATTTTGTTATTTGCGTTTAGGAGGAAAACTATTTCCCCACTGCGGCGCAGAGGCGAAACATCTCCCTAGCAAGGCGCCAGGGGAGGATTTGTTTACACCTGCAGCCAGGTAGGAAGCGTCCGTCTGCCGGGCTGCCACTTCAGACGTAAATTAGGTTGTGTGCTTTTTTGTTATTAATCCCACCAGCTCGGTGCCCCAAGCGAGTTGCCAGGTGTGCGCGTTATGTAAATGGAGATCTCTGTGCACTCCCTAGCAAGCGAAAACATTTGCAATCATCTTTATAAGCCCCCGACAAAACTTAGCTTTTTACGCTGTTGTTGCCACTTCTCGGGTTTTGCCTAATGAAGGAGTTGCAATTAGAAGGGGGGCGGGTGGAGGGGGAGAAAGCTGAGCATAGTAATTAACGCATGCCTCCACTGAAACAGCATAAGCTTAAAGAAGCTGAAGCCTGGATCCAGTGGACCGTGGGTTTGTTTCTCCAAGTTTTTATTTCTAATTTTAGGTGCAGGTGCACTGTGAAAACTACTGGACGTGTTGTGTAATTAAATTCTTAGGCAAATAAATGTTTCCTGCCACCATGAGATCTAGAAGCATGAGGAGCTTTACTTTCTTTAATGCCAGTCTGCTCTTACTACATTTTATCCCACTCCTCGGACCCAAACACCATGTCCTTTCCTTTTACCCACTTCATATCATAACATTGTGGAGTTGGCAGGGACCCCCAAAGGACATCTAGTCCTGCAATCCAGGAATTACAGCTTGAATATTGCGCAATAATTGCTTTCCGAAGACCTGTCACCTCCTTGCACAAAGTCCACTTAAGTTGAGTTAAGTTTGTCAAGCGTTAGTTCCAATTGGTTTGCCGGAGGTTATACGATGTTGCATCGGAGCTGGTGTTTATCCTGCCCTTCCCAATGTGCTTTCTGGTTTTATCACAGAAATTCCAGGTGTTCCCCCTCCCTGCCCACGGAAGTGTTTTTGTTGCACAAGAGGACCAGATCTACTTTCTTTGTTCAGCCTTAATCTGCTAGCATTCGATTGAAGCCTACCTGGAAAACAGCAGCAATCTGGAAGTCTCTCTAATATAACTCCCGGTAAACTTAGCATGGTCCAATCAGGTTGAACACTGAGGAAGAAGAGGTTGCATGGAAGCAACTTTGGTTTACTCCAGAAAATTCCCTTGCAACACACACACACACACATATATGAAAATCTCCCTTTTATGTCACTTCACTCCAAGAGAATCAGTTAACACCTGCCCCCGTATACCTGTTTCCCCCCCCTAGCACCGGAACTACGCAGTTTGTGAGGCCCAGCAAGGCACCAGGAGAGTTCAAAGAGAAAGAAGTGTAAGTGCTTGATGTCGCTGGGTTGTTGTTGTTTTTGGCTTTTCAAAAATATTTATTGGTGCAAATACATGCCACTCAGATCTGAGCTTCTGGAAGAAAGCAGTACAAAGAGAAAGCAGTCTCTTACCAGTAACAGAAATATTTAATGAATGCAGCAAAAGAACAAGTGGCCATTCTCGGAGTGCACTTCCCTCTAGTCACTTCCGTCCTCCCATCTCCTAACCACCTGATTTCTCAACCACTGAGCCTTTTGCGAAGCCACCTTATCTAATCTCTTAGCCTTGGGACTGAGAAGCTGCACATCTTCTGGCGAGAGACAGCCTGTTATCTCACTGTCTTCCCTTTCTTCTCCTTGCTGTTCACCTCCCAGTTCTGCCCAGCTATTACCTTCCAAACTGTGACCCTCGGGAAACCGTTGTTCCAAATCAACACTACTCCACTGCTCCTGTGGAGTTTCAGGATCCTGGCCATGAGCAGGGGGAAGGGTAGGCTCCCACCATTCCTCATAAGAGTTGTACTCCTCAGCCTGGTCTCTTGACAGTTTCAGACAGGAGACCTGGCTGAGGACATCTGGGATTGAACCTGGGACCTTGGGTGTGCGGAGCAGATCCTCTACTACAGAACTACAGCTTATGCTGAGTCAGATCTTTAGTCCATCCAGCCCAGTACTATCTGCACTGACAGGCAGCAGCTCTCCAGGGTTTCAGACTAGGGATGTTCCCAGCCCTGCCCAGAGACGCCGGGGATTGAACTTGGGACCTTCTGCTTGCAAAGCGGGTTCTCTGCCCCTGGTTCAGTACAAAGCAGCTTCTGGTTGTTCCTAAGACAATTCTTGGAGAGGCTGGACCCCTCACAGGGCCCAAAGATGGCATCTGACGACCTATTCATTCCCAGCACAGTTGTGGCAAATCATCTACCTCTTGCCTCTGCCTTGTTCAGGTCACTCATCGATATTCAGGACTTGTCCAGCATCGTCTGCGAGGAGACGTTGAAGGCAACGCCATACGCAACCCCCAGAAGCAGTCACTCGCCCATGGATGCCAGCACTCCTCTTAGCCCAGGTAACAGGTGAGGGATGGAGGAGGTGGGCCTTGGCTGTCAATCTCAGGCGCTAATCCCCAGCCCCTGCACTGATTGAGAGGACTGCCATTGTGCTGCAAGAAACAGAATTCAGTAATCAAGAGCTTCTGCGAGCCTTGAAGCACTGGGCCTATACAAGAGGCTGCCTGGTGCATCTCTGCATGAGCTATTCATATATATTAAGCAGTAGAGAGATGGTCATACAAAATGGATCGGCTGCTCTGGACAATCTGCCTCTGCAGGCTATTTTGCAGCAACTGTGTCAGGAACATGTTCAGTTGCTTCTGCTGCTGAGACACAGTGGAATTACTCACTCTTTTAGTAATGGAGGGGGGAGGCTGCCTGTTGTTTCCCTGCATGAGTCACTGTTGTTGCCTCCCAGTGTTTCAGGTAAGGAGATGTAGCTGGAACATAGACTTAAGCAGGAACAGGAACTGGATTTCTCTGAATGCAACTAGACCTTGTTGTTGCGTGCTTTAAAAGCTAAACCTTTGGTGTGGGTGGGTGTGTTAAAGAGGGGAGTGGATATTTTATTTAGGTGGGTGCCTTAGCCATCTGGAGTTCGGGAAGACCTGATCCTGGGGTTCAGCGGTGCTGTTAAATCACTTAGATTAGGGGTGAGTAAAATGGCTTTAGCGGTTTCATGCCACATTGTCTCCCTGGTTTTTTTTCATCATCCTGGGGTCAAAATTCTGCTGTCGGGAACACATTAGAAATGTTCCCATAGGAGTCAATGGAAAGTGCTGACTTGTTATGCTAACGTTGGTCTGACTGACCATTTCCTCAGAACAAATTATGTTCGGATAGCAGGACTTTGTGTACATTTCCCTAGAAAAACCTCTGAGTTGTCCATGGCTGAAACATAAGCAACTGGACAAAAGTGCCCAGTTTTTGCCTCTGGCCACACCCACCTCTGGCATTTGGCCCCTGAAAGGTTGCCCACGGGGGAATGCAGCCCTTGGGCTGAAGAAGGTGGCCTTTTGTGACTTTTTGCTGTGTGGCAAAAAAAGGGGGAGGTGTTCTTACAGGGCTCCCCCTCTCACTATGTTTTGCCACGTCTTTTCAGCACAGGCGCCGCCCAGGTTTTCCTCCACCATCACGAAGTACAAGGACTACTGCGTGACAATAGACACGACAGGCTGGGGGAGCCGGGAGGCCTCCCTGTTGGGATTCAGCACCTTTGCCACTGCCTGTGCCCAAGGGAAGATCGTAGAGTTGCCCCCCACCCTCCAGCAGCCGTCAGACGCAGTCTCCAAAACGGTGAGTTGAATTGTGGCCAGACCCACAGGGCATGTGGGATTCCCTCCTTCCCAACACATAAGAAGAACAAGTTGCAAGAGAGAAGTTGTTTGCAACCGCAGCTCAGCTTTTGAACGCGTGCTTCAGGGCTATGTCACTCAGCGGTGGAGCATGATGTGCTCTGCATGCACAGGGTCCCATGTTCAGTCCTAGGCCTCTCTGGGGGTCTGGGAATCATCCTCTCCCCTGAAACCCTGGAGAGCCACGGCTGCCTGTCAGTGCAGGCAGCACTGAGCTAGGTCAGCTGATGGTCTAGATCTGCACAAGGTGCAGTTAACAATGAATGCAGTCAATATAATGATGTAACTGCATGCCAGGCAGAAAAGTGTTTCTCCCTTAGAATACTAGAACTTGTGGAGCCTCAATGAAGCGGGACATTGGAAGATCCAGGACAGAGGAAAGAAAATCCTTCCTCACGCAGCGCGTAGTTAAACTGTGGAACTCCTTGCCACAGGAGGCAGGGATGGCCACCAACTTGGATGGCTTTAAACGAGGATTAGACAAACTCATGGAAGAAGAGAGGGCTCTGGATGGCTACTAGCCTGGATGGCTATCCGCTGCCTCCATGGTTGGAGGCAGCGATGGTTCCGAATACTAGTTGCTGGAAGCCACAGGAGAGCAGAGGGCTCTTGTGCTTTGGTTCTGCTTGCAGATTTCTCATTAAAGGCTTTGAGTTAGCCACTGTGAGAGAAGGGGGCTGGACTAGGCGGGCCATTGGCCTGATCCAGCAAGCTGTTCTTATGAGGTTTCCTGAATGAGTATATAGAGAACAAGAAGACCCAAAGTATGAAAATATGCTATGCTATCCTTGGATATAGCATGCATATATTTATATATATATATCTCTCAAAATGAGGGGGGAGAGAGAAAGAATTAACACCACAGGTAGGAAAATAACTGTAACATATAATAGAAGACAAAGCACGGGCTGCAGGTCTGTCTTTGGGGAGAGTTTTGACAGCAACCTCCTTCTTGGAATGTAGCCCATTTCTTCCGTCCATCAGTGGCTAAAGGAAAATCTTCAGCCACAGCAGCTGCTTTCTTGTTGATGTGTCGTTCACTACAGATACAGTGGTGCCCCGCAAGACGAATGCCTCGCAAGACGGAAAACCCGCTAGACGAAAGGGTTTTCCGTTTTCAATGTGCTTCGCAGGACGAATTTCCCTATGGGCTTGCTTCGCAAGACGAAAATGTCTTGCGAATCTTGAGATTTTTTTCCCCGCTTTCCCCCCCCTTTTTCTAAGTCGCTAAGCCTTTAATAGCCTTTTAGCAGCTAATCCGCTAAGCCGCTAAGCCTTTAATAGCCGCTAAACCGCTAATAGCGCTAAGCCGCTAATAGGGTTGCTTCGCAAGACGAAAAAACCGCTAGACGAAGATACTCGCGGAACGGATTAATTTCGTCTTGCGAGGCACCACTGTATAACCTAATGTTATAGATCATATCCCTTTTTTTGTTTTTCAAAATGCACAAATAATGTACATTTCCTGAGGATGCAGATAGGACATTCCACACAAAGTGCGTTCTCCCACTTTTCCCAGTGGCGGAAACAGCAATAACCGCTGCTTCCACAAAACATAACTTTATAGTAGCTGGGAACCTGCTTCCTCATGTGACTAATCAGATAAGTCAAACTCGTTGAGCCAGTCAGGGCTTACACAGAGTTCAGAGTAAAAATCCAGTTTCCCTCCTACCCAGGCAACTGCAGAAAGAATCCAACTACAATAATGCAGTTACCCCATCAAGATTCCTTTGTGTGTGTGTGCTGCAGTTTCATCAATTTCGTGTTGTGTGCTGTCGCACATCAAGAAATCTAATTGGGCGGGGTGGGGAGACATAAACTGAAAATGGGCAAGCTTCACCCACCCTGAAGCCGATCTTTGAAACACTCCGACTTGAACTGAAAACCAGGTGTGATGTGAAACTGTAACTGGAGCATGGAATGGGAAATCCACTTCCTGCTGGTTATTGGGGGCCATTTGCTAGTCCTAAGGGGGACCCCTAGGAAACACCCAAACTCGCCAAACCTCGGCACCAGCCTTGCCCTTAAGAGTTTGGTCTTTGTTTTAGCACAGCTTTTCTTAAAATGTCAAGAAAGCCTCCCAAGAAAACCTCAGAAAGTGATGTAATATGCCCACGTTTGTTAAAGCAACAAGCAGTCGGGGAGACATTATCAGTTCTGTGGTGTCAAACAGCCCTTGCTCTGTTCTCTCAGCGCATTTCCAAGGCAACCTCAGCCGGTCCCCTTGATCTGTGTTGCTGCAGCTCTTCCCCTCCATTATCTCCCCTGCCATTCAATAGAATTCTAAGGAGCTGCCGAGTTCCCCTTGTGCCCCCCCCCCTCGCCTGCCCGCCCGGTTGTCATTCATCGGCAGGGCTGTTGCTGCTTCTAGACGAAAATTGGAGGTCACCGAACCACAACAGCAGTCGGCAGTGACCTGCCGCCTACTCAGGGACTGGCCAGGCAGCCAGCCGGTGCTTATTAAACTCATTAGGGGCCGCAGATTCATCTTGGCTGGAGTCGCCGTGCAGAATTCCAGACCAAGGAGGCCAGGCTGGAAGGATAAATGACTAGAGGGAGTTTTCCCTTTAATCAACTGCTTCCCTCCCACGGAAAAGGGGGGGGGGGAAATGTTTTTCGCAATTAGGCAAGGGCCAGGCATGTTCCCTCCCCCAAAAACATGACCAGCTTTGCTCATCAGTCAGCATGGCACGAGAAGCTTTTGTATCCCCTAGTGACTGAGCGGGGAGGCAGGGAGTAAGGACAAATTATTTTCACTAATCTGGAGAAGGGCCATAACTCATAGGCAGAGTGCGTGCTATGCATGCAGAAGGTCCCGGGTTCAGCCCCCCAGAATCTCCAGGTGGGGTTGGGAGAAGCTCCCTGTCTGAATTCCCGGAGAGTCGCTGCCAGTCAGTGTTGGCTTAGCGGGGGAGGTTGAAGGAGCTGGCTATGCCAATCAGCCTTGCAATATGTGGCCCTGCCTCCCCAGGGCAGTGAGGGGGGGGGATGTTGGCCCCCTCTTGTCAATATGCCTCCTGCTTGTCTCCCTGCCCCCATGGGCATTTACCATAAGCAACTGATGATCTTTTTTCATAATTCTCTATAAAGCTATTTTCATAGTACTTTGTTCAACCAGGAAGTGCAAAAGCTGGTAAGTAACATAAGTTTTTAAGGGAAACAGGTGGCACTGTGGGTTAAACCACAGAGCCTAGGACTTGCCGATCAGAAGGTCGGCGGTTCGAATCCCCGCGACGGGGTGAGCTCCCGTTGCTCGGTCCCTGCTCCTGCCCACCTAGCAGTTCAAAAGCACGTCAAAGTGCAAGTAGATAAATAGGTAAACGGGAAGGTAAACGGGAAGGTAAACGGCGCTTCCATGCGCTGCTCTGGTTCACCAAAAGCGGCTTAGTCATGCTGGCCACATGACCCAGAAGCCGTACACCGGCTCCCTCGGCCAGTAAAGCGAGATGAGCGCCGCAACCCCAGAGTCGGCCACGACTGGACCTAATGGTCAGGGGTCCCTTCACCTTTTTTAACCTAAGTTTACCTGCAAGATCACCTGATGCTGTGTAGTCTGCTTCAATCTGCAGAGCAGGCACTGGTCACAGGTGCCACAAAGCACTCATTCCGCGTTTGTAAGAAAGTAATCTTTTAGCGTGGCAGCATCCACACTTTGGAACTCCCTGCTTATTGACACGAGGCAGGTGCCTTCACTGTACCCCTTTCGGCACCTGCTAAAAGCATGTAGAGTCGAAAGGGACCACGAGGATCATCTAGTCCAACCCCCTGCAATGCAGGAATCTTTCGCCCAACATGGGGCTCGAACCCACAAACCTGAGGTTAAGAGTCTCGCACTCTTACCAGCTGAGCTATCTTGTTTTTAAATGGATGTTTTTACTGATTTTATTGTTCTTTTCGTAAACTGCTTTGTGTCTTCCCCCACAAGATTCAAGGGGTATATAAATTGTTGGCAATAAAATAAATAGATGACGCTTCCAGCTGCATATTACTCCAGGAGAGCAGGGTGTGTGGACCAAGTGAATCTGTACCAAAGTCCACAATTCCTTTAAGTACACACCCCTGTTTCTGACGCAGCCAGGGTTAATTCTGATCCAAGGAAAAGGGAGCTGGGGCCTCCCTTGTCGATCTTAACACCTTTAAAAAAAAACCTCTGAGCATTTATGTTTCACAGGGTGCCTCTTTGGAACCCCCTGGCGTACAGTTGCACCTTCAGAGGGGTCAGAAAGAATTGGAGGCTCCCCCTTCTGCTCAGGAGAGCCAGCTCCAGGAAGGTAGGGCAGGCAGCGTGCAGATTGAGGGCTCAGCCTGAGTCTCAGTGCAATGTTTGGAGACACCCTGTTGTTGAAACAATGGCTACCAGCCCCTACTATGTATTTATGCATCTTCTTCCATTAAGGCAATGCACAGGATAAACCTAGTTTAACCTAGAGACCTACTTATCCTGTGGGGAAAAGCTTGTTGATGGCGATGTTATACCTCCACTCTTGGAGGCAGTGAATCCCAGTTCCTGAGATTGCTGCTGTTGCTCTCAGGTCCTGCTTTCAGCCTTCTCCTTGGGGGCATTTGAGCACAGTGAGAACTGAGGATGCATTACCAGATGTGCCCCCTTTGACCCTGATCCAGCAGCCCAGCCCTTCTGATGTTCTGAACTCTCTGTGTTCTATGGGCTTCGCCAGTTTGCTTAACTTTGCCCTTTGCCCTCCCAGTTGTAAATATTTTAATGGTGCAGCGAAAGGTGTAATCTAGTCACCCACCTTTCCATCTGTTGGTTCTTCACACATGCAGGAATATAACGTCCCTTGCACCACACACCACCTCATCAGCAGCCCCTAAAGGCCCACCGAACTCAGCTCCCTAAATACTACAATTTATAAAATGCAACCCAATTCAGATGTGCGAATAAATGCAAATAATGGAGCACGACAGCTGCCCTGATGCGTTGAAAATACAGTGGTACCTTGGTTTATGAACTTATGATCTGTTCCGGAAGTCCGTTCTTAAACCGAAACCATTCTTAAACCAAGGTGCGCTTTCCCTAATGAGGTCTCCCGCCGCCGGTGCCCTTCCGCCATTCGGATTCCATTCTTAGAGCGAGGTAAAGTTCTCAAACCAAGACACTCTTTCTGGTTTTGTGGAGTTTGTGAACCAAATTGTTCTTAAACTGGACTGTTCTTAAACCGAGGTACCACTGTAGATCACAAAACCATTCCTGGAAGCTCCTTCGAAGTTGCCAGTGCGGTAAAGTGTAATTTCAATTTTTAAAGAAGGCGCAGGCTGGATCGGGTGTCCATTGCCAGATCTTGAAACTGGCTGAGCTAGGGATTGTTTGGCAAAAACGCTCCAGAATATCTCCAGCTCTTTGACTTATCCTATTAATGCTCTTTTGATGCCAGTGATTCCTGAGCAAGCAGATCCAGAAGATCAAGAAATAAAGCTGGAGGAGTGCAAAGCTGATGGCAGCCTCTGGAACAATGACACTTTGTGTCTAGAAGAAGATACAGACAGGTACACAGCAAGCTTCTAGAACTGGGGTGGGTGGGTGGGTGTGAGAGAGATTAATTTCGCTTCAGTCCAGCAAAATGGGCTCTTTCCATTGCCAATTCCCTGATCACTTAAGGCAGAGGTGTTCAACCCTTTTGAGTCCACGGCTCCCTTAACCAACTGCATTCTTTCTGCGGCACCCCTGTGGGGCTCAGGAGCCCAGTTATGTCACCCCCTTGCCTGCAGAGCTGGCAGCCTCTCGCCCTTTTCTGAACAACCCCCTTGCGGAGTGCTCCCTCAGCCTCCTCTCCTCTCCCCTCCGGGCAGCTGCTGCCACCGTCCCTGGTCTCTGAACTGCCCTCCCGCGCCAAAGAGGTGCTTACTCTCACTGCCCCACAGGGGCCTGGGACTTGTCTGTCCATTCCCAACAGTGAGGGCCGACGGACTGGCTGGCCGGGCTTTTCTGAGTCTGCTTCAGCTCCTGGCTGAAGCTCCAGAGGACCATTCGCCAGCTCCAGAGGCACCATTCGCCAGCTCCAGAGGCACCATTCGCCAGCTCCAGAGGCACCATTCGTCTGCAGAGCTTATAGCCAGGGCTGCTGCAATAAACATCTGTGCAAGCCTTCGGGAGGCAGAGATGCGAGATGGCATCAGAGGAGGGAGGGAAGGAAAGAGGGATAGAGGCCAGTGTTGCCTGCAGCACCCCTGACCATCATTCAAGGCACCCCAGGTTGCCATGGCGCACTGGTTGAAAACCACTGACTTAAGGAGCCCAATCAGCCTTTTAATGCTTCTGCTGTTGTAAAGCAGTAGTGCTGAATAAAGCTTTGCCTCCACCTGCCGAAAGCTTGCAGAGAACCTTTGCCCGGCTGCGTTCCAGAGTTCTTAAATCAGCTCTGCAGCATTTCTCTGCAGTTGGGTAAAGGTAAAGGTAAAGGGACCCCTGACCATTAGGTCCAGTCGTGGCTGACTCTGGGGTTACAGCACTCATCTCGCTTTATTGGCCAAGGGAGCCAGCGTACAGCTTCCGGGTCATGTGGCCAACATGACTAAGCCACTTCTGGCGAACAAGAGCAGCGCACGGAAACGCTGTTTACTTTCCCACCAGAGCAGTACCTATTTATTTACTTGCACTTTGACGTGCTTTCGAACTGGTTGGCAGGAGCTGGGACCGAGAAGTGGGAGCTCACCCCGTCACGGGGATTAGAACTGCCGACCTTCTGATTGGCAAGTCCTAGGCTCTGTGGTTTAACCCACAGCGCCACCCATGTCCCTGCAGTTGGTTACTTGAATGCAAAAGTCTTACAAACTGGTTTTCTAGCACGCCCCCCCCCCCAAATAAGCGTGCATACAATTAAAATAAAGATAAAACAACACCCATCAGAACTGCAATGTTCAGAATTCAATAAGTTACAATTCAACGGGGGGTGGGGGGCAGCATCATCTCATTGATAATGCACCTGCCTTGCATGCAGAAGACCTCAGGTTCAATCCTCAATGGCATTTCCAGTTAGGGGGAGGGAGAGACTCCCTGCCCGGCATCTTGGAGAGCTGCTGCCATTCAGGGTAGAAAATGCTGAGCTAGGTGGACCCAACAAGTCTTGTCTCTGTATAAAGAAGATTCCTGTGTTCATAATAATAAAACAAACCTTGTTAGCATAGCAGCAAGGATGCAGAGTGAAAGAAGCAGAGAAGCCAACATTCAATGTCAGCCAGCGATGAAGGGCAGTAAAAAAGTGCATTGAAATTCTTTCTTCAAACTCCCTTTGCAGGCCTAATAACCTTGAGTGGTATCAGTAAAAGGCAGCGATAGAGAAAATGATTTTCTCTCTCTCTCTCTTTCTCTCTCTCTCCCTCCCCCCTCCCGTGTCTCCACCCCACCAAGCACCCAGCCCTTCAACATGCCAGCATCCTTTCTAATAATCTGGATTTTGGGAGCATGTGTTTCCTTTTCTTTTGCAGGGCTCACTCAAGCCTTGATGATGTTTTGGAAGCTGTCCTCAGGCCAGTTGCCGACAGTCGCAACCCTCGTGCAGAGCCATCGGCCCCCATCAAGAGGTTAGTGAAGTGACTGACAACCCATTTGTATCACCCAAGAAAGACTGTTCTCTGCTTGTGAGAATGAAGGGATGTCAGCGGAGCTGGAAAACTGACTAGTGCCAGAAGCAGCAGCATATTAGAAAGCGCTGGACAGAGATCCCACACTGATGCTCGCTAGCGGATTGAGGTGGATTGGGAAAAAGGCAAATGTACCTGGCAGACTTAAGGATAGGTCTGTACCAGCTTGTTTCTATACTGCTTGGCTCAGTGCAGACATAACAGTAGCTCAGAGGTGGGAGAACTTGCTGAATATTACAATTCCTTGATCCTTGTCCAAACTGTCTCGGGTTGGTGGAAGTTGGAGTCTAGTAACATCTGGAGGGTCATTGATTCTCTCAGCTTCCTGCTTGAAAACTCCTCATGCAGCGGCTTAATCAATGGCTTTATTAACCAGGAGCAAACCATGCTCTCCAGCTGCAGTTTCTTGTTCGTTTATAAACTGTGGTTAATGTTAACTATGGCTTAGCATTACTGGTGAACACAGACCTTATAAATAACACTGAGCTAAAGGGAGCAATGGACTTGGTGTAAACTAATTCTGCCCACAGTGAACTTACTGACGTTAGTCATGTGCATTAACTTCAGTGGGTCTACTTTTAGTAGGACTAGCATTGGCTGCAACCCTATGACCCTAACCTGGAGAAGGGCCTCCCATGAAGATCTCAAGGCCCAGGCAGGTATATATACAGGAGAAGGTGATTCTTCCAAGTAGACATGGATGAAACTGTTGACTTCTGCTCTCATGGGTTTTCCTTTTCCCATTCTAAAATTCAATTCTCCACACTTCAACAGCTATTGGTAATTATTATTATTATTATTATTTAATTATTATTATTAAAAGCTTACGAAAATTTGTAAGTATTCCGGTGTAGGTTTCTCCAAACTATGCATTTTTGAATGCAATTTTTAACTAAGGTACACATTTTTACAAGCAGTCTTTCTAACTGTATTGCATCACTGTGTATTCCCCCACAAATACTTGCCTTTATATGCACACTATTTTTTCTACCTATCGTTTGGTTGGAGAACTGCGCCGCAAATTTCGCAGAAGGATGAATTTTGAGGGCTACCTGGGTTTCATTTCTCGTGCTGTTTCAGAAAGGGCTGCTTTTGTAGGTCCACCTTTAAAATTGTTTCCAGAAGAGCCGATTGGATAGATGCCATTAAAAACGGGCCACACCCCAAAGCTGCCCCTGACACAATACCTCTCTGTCCCCTAAGGGAGCCAAGCCACGCCCATCACGGAAACATCGAGATGAGGGACGGAGCAGAGGACAGCTTCAGCGAATCAGAGGGTTCTGCCGAGAATGTTGAAGGTCTGTCTTGATCCATAAAAGAAACATGGAACCGTGCCCCTGCATTGTGTCTTTTTAGTGTTCTTTTTTATCCAAGTGTTGAGTTCGAAACCTCACCAAGCTCAAAACAAATCAAACCTAATGGACAAGAGGTCCATCAATGGTTACTGGCCATGGTGGCTTGTGCTCCACCTCCACAGTTGCTTTCAAATGCCAGTTGCTGGAAACCACAGGAGGAGCAAATGCTTTTGTGCTGAGGTCCTGCTCCTGGTTTTCCACAGGCAACTGGTTGGCCACTGAGAGCAGGGCGCTGCGCTAGAGAGGCCTTTGGCCTGATCCAGCAGGCTCTTATGAACGATGAAGGGGGAGAACCAGGTTTATGCAAGTGTGACCCTCTTTGCATGGCGAGTTCCCGCCTCCCCCCAAGGAAATAAAGACACAGGACACAAGAATTCTGGTTAATGGGTCGAATTAGGCCACAACTTTATTGTGTACAGGAATTGAGCGGTATTGGCTTAGGCATTGGTCCTAACAACTAACCGGCATGAAGGCCGGTAAGGGTTAACCACCAGTGGGAGGAGTCCTGCTGAGGCACGTCAACTAGGACCTCCCCCCGGTGTCATCGCGTGGGGGCGTGGCGTAGGCCCACACCTCCTTAGGCTTAGGACAAGGCCACGCCCCCCAGAATCCTTTACTGGACTACCCTTTGTTTGGGGGAAGGTGATGGTGCTCCTTCCCACCCTTCATCTGCATAACAATAGATCAATACCCCCACCAATGCCTAACCGCCAATACCGAGGAGTTGTGACGGTTTGCTACAAGGTAGGCGAAAACCAAATGGCTGGAGCCAATCTGCCATTTGGAAAAATTCCTACCAGGCCCCTTGACGGCGACCGGCCGAAGTTCATAGCAACGTCAGAGAACCTGCCTAAAGGGTGGGAAGGGAGGGAAAAACCAAGTCCGCTGCGGCGATAGAAAGAGGGGGAGCCTCGGCGGCGCCAGACCTAAATAGGCGAGGCCACGCCCCGGCCCCATCTGATTGGCTGGCCCGGGGTATGACGCGGCCGAGGATTCCCCTTGCTATCACGGGGGCTGGAGCCAGCCCCCGCGAGTGTGGGGAAGGGGCGTGAAGCCCACAACCCCACCTCCTCCTTATCTTCATAAGTAGCTTTGTGGCAAGACCTTTTCATCCAAAATGCTTGCTCAGCTCGTTGCGATGTGAAACTTCTCGCTGGTTCTCTTCCCCAAATAGCGCACGCACACACACCCCAAAACCACCCACCCACATCCACCACTCAGACTCCACTGGAGCAGAAACTCATCTGCGCCCTGCAAGGCCCCTACCTGGGCCATGACCCCCAGTAAGCGTGCACTGGAGATTGGGACCTGGGACCTTCTGCATACTGAGCAGGTGATCTGCCGGGGAGTTAGAGCTCCTCTCCTAACCTTGTTAGGCAGGATTTACAGCCGCCTGCGGAAGATTGCCTTGCGAGGGATTAGGCCGACTATGAAACCGAAGCAGCCGCTAGAAGGAAACCAATTTTTCACGTCTCGCTCAAATGTGCCTGATGCATCCGTTTGATATAGTAGGTGCTTAGGAACAGGAGGCCAGACGCCTCGTTTATTTTGCAAAATGGGATTGCTTTTCAAAACACAATCTTTTTGGTTAAGCTCATTCTCTTCCCACACCCTCCCCGGTCCCACGCAATATCTAAAAATCAGTAAAACGGCATGCTTTTCTCTTGCATAACACAAGAATGGTGGCATCGGGGAGGGAGATGCTGGGAAAGCCTTGCCAGCTGTCCTCTTGAGGCTGCTTGACCAACTTCTTTGTGGATCTAGATGGCCCATGTGCAGTGGGAGACCTGGAGGGTAGCCATCCAACAGGTGTGTAGGCTTCATGGCCCCGGCAGTCATTTGCACACTTCTCTCAGTCTAGTCCACCCTGATAGGGGAGCCTCTCCTTACCATTCAGATTCTGACAGGGCGACAGCATCTCATTTTTCCTGTGCTTGTTCTGAAGAGCTGAACTGTGCCAAAGCAGGGATTGATGCTGCCTGCAGGAACCAAGACTTTTTTTGAAGAAAAGAAAAGAAAAAAACACCACCAAAAATGAAACAAAAACAGCCTGAAGGGTAAAAACATGAACCATATGCTCAAAAGATAACTTAATGAACACTGTTATATTTTATACAGGAATGTGTGAAAAAAAAACAACCTACCACGTTGTGTTATTTCCGCCAGTGATCCCTCTCCAGCTGCTTACAAATAGTCCCCGCTCCACAGTGGGAGGCTGTGCCATTGCGGTGGGAAAGGGGGCACCGTTTAGCTGACGCATCCTCTGGGATCCCCTGATTTCTGTGGGTGCAAAAACACAGAAACACCTGCACCAAACCCCAGAAGCAGCCTCTGTGCCAGTATTGACTGTGGGTTTGGAAAGGAGGAGACTCCAGGACCGGAAACCTGTGGCCCTGTGGGGTTTTTTTGGTAATTAATAATGCTTTTATTAAACTAGGTCTCAGAGGTGAGAGGTTTGCTGTGCATCAGTACCCTTTGAGGGGAGAAAAACCACAAAAGATTGACTTACCAACAGCAATAAACAAAGAAATGCAGTCCATCCTCCTGACCCATTTACTCCACAAGTCCTGTAGGAACAAAAAGGACTGTGCCTTGCAGAGGCATCATCAAGAACAAGCCCCGGCTGCAATCCTATGGGTGCTTACATGGGAGTGAGTCCCCCAAGTAAACATGCATATATAGGTCTATGCCGTAGCTCTACAAACTTGGGATAAGTCACTTGGGGTTCACTTTTGCATTAAATGTGGACTGTTGGGGTTGTTAAATGCTTAACCAAGTGCCCCAGTCTAGTTTTTTTAACCACCACTTTGGCCCTGCAAAGGGGGATGGTGGAAGTTACAGAGCCATCTCCCACATCATCTCTTTAGGGAAGCTTTTAATGTTTAGCAGACTACTGTATTTTAATACTCTGTTGGAAGCCGCCCAGAGTGGCTGGGGAAACCCGGCCAGATGGGCGGGGTATAAATAATAAATTATTATTATTATTATTAATTATTACCATGCTGGAGGCAAAGCTTTTATTTCAACTAAAATGTAATCTAAGGTGTGCTTTAAGAATGAAATGCACACATTTCTGCTCTCATCCAACTAGAAGAGTGACACTGCTGCCCACATTCATTCCCTCTCTCTACTCTTTGGGGGAGTGAACGTAGTACTCCAGATGTTGGACTACAGCTCCCACCTTCCTTGGCTGCTGGAAGTCTACACTTTTCCCTTCTACCAATTCTGCAAGTCTTCACCATAGTCCAACGGCATGTTCCATTCAGAGACATCCTAAGTACTCCTTGTTCGTGAAGGACTGCTCCCTTTCATTTTAATGGAGAGGCTTAGCATGTACCTTTCACGTTCAACACATTCCCTTCTCTTGGGAACTGCAGGAGGGGAAAGTACTCGTGCTTGGGTCAGGTTTCCCACAGGCATCTGGTTGGCCACTATGAGAACAGGATGCTGGACTGGATGAACCATTGGCCTCATCCAGCAGGCTCTCTATGTTTGTACCTTCAGCCGAGCCACCCTAGGTCTTAATGCGATGGGCTGCGTGGTTACTTGAATTCAAAAGGTAACCAGAAGGAGGTAGGAATGGAAAAACCTGTCAGTTTCACTGTCTGGACATTACATTCCAGGGGTGTGCAATCTGTGTACACAAATAGCCGAGTTGTACACCTGCACAGTTATTTATATGTAATGCACATTCATTGCCCACTTGGGTGCATAACTGTATTAATCAATGAATGATTCCCACAGGCACTTGCAAATGCATGTAATGTGCAAATAAGCCTTATGTTTATTCTCCCAGTCTGAAATTTGGTTTGCAGTTTAAAACAAAAGCTCTCGTGGTGATTCATCAGCGTTAGACACATTTTTGCAAACAATTTCTTTTAATACAGTGTATCTTGATATGTCCATCTCCCTGATATAGACACTTTATGGACCCTTTTATCCTAGTATTTTTAATATTTTGTTGGAAGCCAGCCAGAGTGGCGGGAGATGTGTGTGTGTGTTAATATACAATTTTTTATTGTTTTGGGGGAGCTATACTGTGCAAGTCAGAGAAGTGTGGATGTTGACAGTTTCATTTTTGGTTTGCATATTGTTCTGGGAAGTTTGACACTGATTCTCATTAAAATGCAAACAGTAAATGAACCCCCACCCACCCCTCGTAGACCCCTGCAGCGATTCTTTCTCCTCCTCACCCTTGTTCTCCGATAAAAGGTCTGAGACCAATGAGGTGCTTGAAAATCTCAAGGGCAAAGCAACACCCCATTTACTTCTTTGGGGCAGCTTAGGCTGGAACTCTGTCCGCGCTATGAGGTTCACTGTTAGCTGTCAACGTGGGAGCCAGTTCTCGTGATCACCCTGCAGGTGGAAGCTTCTCTTCCTCGCCCCCTGCACCTTTTTGTCTCACTTGAATTCTTGGAACACATTTTTAAAGAATTGAAAGTGACATCAACCGGCCGAGGATCCTAGAGGAGGAGATGCCAGACAGTGTCAGGAAACAGATTATTAAGAACATGTGCTGTGCAAGCCGTCTTGGGAATGCAGTGTGGGTGGGTTGGTGCAACTCAATTTATTCAATTCTGTCACAAGATATTGCTTATGCCAGTCCAGGAGACTGCCACCTTGTCTGGTGACAAGCCTTGAATAGACGGAGTTGTCCCTCAGCTCAGCTTGGAACATGTCATGATCACAGCAGTTCTTTTATAATGAACTGTTTCCTAGCGCCAGTAGAGTCTTTCTTCCTTACCTGAATCCTGGATAAGAAACAAGAAACCCAGGTCTGCCTAGTGGTTGCTGGGTGGCTTTTCTGCACTTTGGTTAGGGATGGGCGAATTTGTCAGTTTCAATTTACCTCTGCTGCTCATTTTTTCCAGGCTTAAGTTCAGTTCCCCACGCCAGTTTGCAATTTTTAAAAAAGGATACAGCATCCACCTCAAAACTAAAGTCTACTTCCACCTCCATCGCATGGGTTCTTAGGGCCATCTTTCCTGCTCTCATGGAATAACAGCACTGAGAAATTTGGAGAAGTGCAAATTTCAAAGGGTGGCAGCTGTGGTTCAGGGTATGCATTGTTTCGGGAAGTGCGAAATTTGGTGCGTCCACTTTTAATTGCGAACTGAGCCAAATTTCTTCTCCGTTGCTACGCCATCCCAGTGCAGGGACGAACACTGGGCTTTGGGTTCAGATTCTGAGAATGGGGGAGATAATAGATTTGGTTTGCCTTGAAAGGTGAATCTGCCTAATTCATACTACTTCCCCTTCAAATCCACCCCCCGGAAGAGCTGGACGGGCTGTGGCTCAGTGGTGGAGCATGCAGGAGGTTTCTGATTCAATCTTTATACCTCTGGGGCAGGCTGGCAAACATCCCCTCTGCCTGAAACCCTGGAGAGCCACAGTGAGTCAGTGTAGACCAGTGGCTCTCAAACCTTTTCCTCTGGTCCACACTTTTCAGAATAAAAATTTGCTCCGCGCCGAATTTTTTATTGATAAAAAATACATCAGAAACCAAAACAACAATTAGCAGTGTTTGATTTATAAGACGGAACACAACTGTTTTATAATATAATCACAGAACATCCAGAAAGTATGAAACAACGCAGCTACCAAAAAACGTGAGTCGTTTCCAAAATATAAACAAGCCTCTTAGATATGTACCTTAAGTATGGATACAAGCTTATTGAGAGGCTTGAGCTTGCTTTTGCCTGACAATCTCCTTTATATTAGGTCTAAATTGAGACAAACACTCATCTCCTCATCAATGCAATTAAGCCTTTCTCTTTTCTGATCTTTCATATTTGTCAGAGTAGAAAAATCCCTGTTCACAACAATATGTGATGGGGAACTGTGGAAGAATAGCCAATGCTCTTGAAGAGAAGTGGGGATACTGTTTCTGGTTGTATACCCAAAAAAAGAGTCCTGTGTTTCATTTTCAAGGTGTGAGCGTGCAAAATGCAGGCCATTTCCTCTTCTTCATTCAATGTCAGCCCTGAACAGCTGCAGTTCGAAAAGGGGTCTGTAACCTGGTCAAAGTTTTCTGTAGACGACGGTGGGAAGTAATTATCAAATCTTTTTCCACCAGTGTTGCAACATGTCCCTGTATGAGGCTGCAAAATTCATTGCTTGTCTTAAAACTTCTTACCAGTGGGAACATTCTGAAGTTTCTTTGAATCTTCCCGCAACACTTGCCATTGTCTCCTGCCGCACCGTCTGAGAACCACTAGTTTGGATTATACTACGGAGTATATTTGTTATTGTAAGGTTGGATTTGTTGTGTTTATAAAAGGAAAAAACTAATTAAAAATTATACGGGGAGAAAAATTGTTTGGACTATACTGAGCTAGATGGGGCAATATTCTGCCTCTTTCATAATTGGCACTCTGTGTTCTATGGAAGGCAAATGCTTCCCCACCAAACTTGCATACCCAGCATGTGTCAGCACACAGAGAGTGAACAAGCAGCAGAAAGCATCACTTCCTCACTTTGCAAATTATTAGTGACAAATTCTCTTTTTGTTGCTCTTTGCAAATTTAACCCCCGTCCCCTTCTTTTCCTCTAGTGATAGTCAACGGAGCGCTGCTTAACATTTAATTAATTGGATTAAGTCCTGATGGTTGTAAACAAAAAGCAGATGAATTGTATTAATTGGGAGAAAACGAAGTGACCGGTGGCACCAGGCGGGAGTGGGTGGGAGCGCAAGCATGGCTTTAAAAAGGGGAAAGGCACTCTTAATTAATTAATTTGCAGCAAACTCCTCTCTGGATAATTACGCTCAGCATGGACCCGTCAGTGCAATTAGCTCCCACTTGTCACTTAATATCAATCTGTTTGGGTTCAGGTGTTCATGGAAGGCAGGCTCAACAGGAATCGCAGGGCATCCTGCCCTAGACCATGAATGGCAAGTGATGATTTATTGTCCTCACTTACCCTTCATGCTCACTTCCTGTTTTCCTACCTAGCAAAGTGAGGGCAGAAGAAGAGCTATAGAACAGGGAAAGAGACATGCCTTCTGCAGTCAACCCAAATGTATTCTTTTCTCAGTGGAGAAACTCCATCAGTTGTCAAGGAGATAAGTAACTATACAACCTTTAGAAGACGTCTGAAGGCAGCCCTGTACAGAGAAGCTTTTAATGTTTTATTATATTTTTGTATATGCTGGAAGCCACCCCGAGTGATTGGGGCAACCCAGTCCGATGGGTGGGGAGCAAATAATAGCATTATTATTGTTTCCTCATCTTCTCATCATGTAGGGGAAGTCAGCTTTCAAAGGCACCAATTGGCTAGTGCCTGTGATGTTGACAGCATGGTTCCCTCACCCCCCAAAAATATTTCCTGCATTATTATTTTTTAAAAAATGGTCCAGGATGGCTGCATACATGCATGAAAATGTACACATGCTACTTTTAAAAACAGATGTGAAAGATAGGCGAAGCACGGAGATAAGGACCAGACTGATGACTGATAATTCAGTCTATTTGTTTGCGCAAGGCACCATATTTTTCGCTCTATAAGACACACCAGACCATAAGACTCACCTAGTTTTTGGAGGAGAAAAACAAGAAAAAAAATATTCTGAATCCCAGAAGCCAGAACAGCAAGAGGGATCGCTGCGCAGCGAAAGCAGCGATCCCTCTTGCTGTTCTGGCTTCTGGGATAGCTGCGCAGCCTGCATTCGCTCCATAAGATGCACACACATTTCCCCTTACTTTTTAGGAGGGAAAAAGTGAGTCTTATAGAGCAAAAAATATGGTATTTTTCAAAGTTGGAATCACACCACAGATTTTAGGGCTGCCACCCAATTGAATAAATGGTTCATCAGTCATGAGTGACAGTTGATCCATCAGTCGACTATTCAGTCTGCGTATGTTTGCGTGTGAGTAGAAGCAATGGTTCTGCAGCAAAAACAAAACTCAGATGACGAGTCTGTTGCATCAGATGACATCTTAGAGCAGGCATTCCCCGTTGAGAGCATGCCTCTTCAGGCGGTGCTTATGGGCTGCAGTTTTTATAAGTACTTCATTTCATAAAATTTATACACCCCTTGATTTCATAACAACCTCAGCCTCAAAGCAGTTTACAAAAATGAATGAATTAAATTATCAGCAAAAAATACAGTTAAAAACAATTATTCAAAGCATTTTAAAACTAATTGAAATCAATTAAAAGCTGGAAACCAGTTTACAACATGTGTCAACATTCTACATGTCTGAACAGGCTTGCCTAAACAAAAATGCTTTTTGATGTCAATATCAATAGGAAGGGAGGTTCAAGTTTCAAAGACTGATTTGTTACAAATGCAGAATGAGTGTTATGTGGCGCGTGTTGCAGTACCCATTCCAGAGAGCAGGGCAGTCGAGGGGGCATATTGGGTGAACTGATCCCCCAGGTAAACTGGTCCCAAGTTGTTCAGGAATTTATATGTACTAAAAACAACACCTTGGCCTGGTGGCAAATCAGCAAGCTGTGCGGGCCTCTGAGGCAAAGTGTTCCACGCTGACAGGGTCTCACTCCTGCCAGCAATTGCGGTGCAGCATTCTGCACAAACAATGGGTTCTGGATCAAGCACAAGGGAAGCCCCACACAGAGTGCATTGCAGCAGTCCCTTCGCTTACAAGAGGCAATGCCTCTTAATGGTGCTTGCTGTCTATGTTGGTTGCAGGAGCTGCAGCCAGAAAGGGAAGTTGGCAACCCCTCTCTGTATCTGCAGTACCTTGGCACACAGGCCTTTGGATCCTGGCATCAGTCTGTTTTGTGCTAAATAAAGATGTTTAATCCACACGTTTTCCACGCCCCTTCAAGCAAAGTGATTCGCTTTGATTTTCTTATTTATTTATTTCACTCCGCTTTTCTCTTCCGCCCTGGGTAACCACTGTTAAAAATAACTTCCAAGCAATTAAAAAAACAAAAAAAACCACATACACGACAACAACCTAACCTAACAAAAATAAAGGGGCAATACATTTTATTTCAGGTGCAAGATATTTTGATGGCGTAAGTAAGGCTTGAGAGGGTCGAAAGGAACCGGACGGTTTTTCATTTCTTCCTTTCCTCTGGTGTGCTGATAAGATGGGAGTCTTTATATGGGCAGCGCTCTCTCACTCACTTACACACACACACACTTATCTCTTCCCAAGAGCAGTTGGAGAAAATGCAAATCATGCAGTTGGCTGTTAAATTGGGTTCACGACTCCTGGTCCCAGCAGTGTGGCCAGAAGAAGATGAAAAAGGACAGGTGTGCGGAGCAGTTGTGTTAGTAGCAAGATTAACTGGCCTGCCAGAGAAAAGAGTTGGAGCTTTTCCAACGGGCAGCTTCATCTTCTGAGATTGGGGCTGCAAACCTGTGGCCCTCCAGATCTTGCTGGACTGTGACTCATCTGTTGACCATGTTGGCTGGGGCTGATGGGAGTTAAAAGACCAGCAACCCCTGGAGGCTTTTGTTGTTGTTCTAACATAAATCACGTGTGCACCATATATCTAAAGCACATTTCATGCACACGACTCCCCCCCCCCCCCAAGGATCCTAGGAACCTAAGGGTACTGGGAACTGTAGCTCTGTGATAGCTAAGCTACACTTACTAGGATTATTTGAGAGGAGCAAGGCAGTTTGAGCATATTGCACCTATCCTGACCCAACTGCACTGGCTGCCAATTAGTTTCTGGGCCCAATTCACGTTTATAAACGGGCAAAGTTTAGGATACAAGCTGGGCAGGAAGAAAAGACATGGCACCAACAAGTTCACAGATTTGTCTCTATCCATCAGATGTGCCTCTAATAAAAGGTACTGACTTCTGTGGGATTCCATTTCCCAGATTTTGCACTTTTAACAAGGCAACTTAGAGAACGGAAACGAGAGCCACGTTCAAAGGCGGCGGTGGCGGCAGGTCCTGCTCTTCTGCATCGTTAGGAAGGTGACACTTGATTCCTGCTTCCTTCAGAAGCTGAGGTGGTGAGGTGGCCTGGGAGGCTGATCCCAGCCGGTGTCGTGTCCTGGGAAGATAATGGTCTGTGGCCACAGCTCATCGTGTAGAGGAGGCAACTGCGGAACTGAAGGCGGGAAGGGAGAATTGACAGGGTCACCATCGTGTTTGCCTGCAGAACCAGGGTGGGTCCAAATGAGCAGTTTGTTGCAGTGCGTAAAGATGGAGGAGAAATTTGGTTAAATGAAAATTTGGATGTTCTTAATTTGAACATCCTGAAATCCATCACAATTCAGGTTCCTCCATATTTCTCCAAAAAAAAAAAAAAAAGGGCACATGGGAACCTCAGAATTAAACTTGTAATGTAGCCCTACAGTACAGAAAGGTAAGAGCTGCATCCATTGTTCTGCCCACTTTTGCCTCTGTCCCCACATACCATTATGGGGACCGGGTGGCACTGTGGGTTAAACCACAGAGCCTAGAACTTGCCGATCAGATGGTTGGCGGTTTGAATCCCTGCAACAGGGTGAGCTCCCGTTGCTCGGTCCCTGCTCCTGCCAACCTAGCAGTTCGAAAGCACGTCAAAGTGCAAGTAGATAAATAGGTACCGCTCCGGCAGGAAGGTAAGTGGCGTTTCCATGTGCTGCTCTGGTTTCGCCAGAAGCGGCTTAGTCATGCTGGCCACATGACCCGGAAGCTGTACGCCGGCTCCCTCGGCCAATAAAGCGAGATGAGCGCCGCAACCCCAGAGTCGGCCACGACTGGACCTCATGGTCAGGGGTTCCTTTACCTTTGTTTACCACCTACCATTGGGAGAGGGCCTTCTCAGCAGTGGTGCCCACCCTGTGGAGATGAGTGACTATACAACCTTTGCAGACATCTGAAGGCGGGCCTGTATAGGGAAGTTTTTGTGTTTAATTTTTTTTATGTTTTGTGTGTGCTGGAAGCTGCCCAGAGTGCCCAGGGCAACCCAGTCAGATGGGCAGGGTACAAATAAATTACTACTACTACTACTATTACTGGAAGGCAGACCTGGAAGGTTCCTTATGAGCTAGTTTGGCTCTGAGCCTGAGAAAAGTTCCCCAACCCTGACATACGTAGTCCGCTGCCATGGAAGAAGCCCTCTGTGATGACTTACAGGGTGCTGAATACTAGTCCTTGACCATGATAAAGAGATGGGTTGATTGACTCACAGTGCATAGATGTTTTCCAGTCTACAGAATTGCCCTTAAAAAGGACCACAAATGAGTCTGGCTAATAAATGGCCCTCCCCACAATCATTTAATTTCTCCTTGGGTGCTTACCTGCTTGTTCATGAAGACATAGATGATGGGGTTGTACACTGTCGCCGTCTTGGAAAAATATGACGGCAGGGAAGCGAGTGCTGGCCGTATGGCGAGGTCCTTATGGGTGGCGACCACCATGGCGAAACTGGCGTAGGGCAGCCAGCAGACGAGGAAGGCAGCCACCATGGCGACAACCATTCGCGTCACCTCCCTCTCGGCCCTCTGAGTTGTCTCCTGCTCTTTCTGCTGAGCCGCCACCTGCGGGAAGGATCAGGAAAGCGTCGAGGGACCGCTAGCTGCCCCCGGCCATCTACAGCGATGCGCTCGAAGCAGCACAGGGCACGCACGAGCACAACTCTGCCCGGTACTCACGGTTCGCAGCGTCATCAGCAAGCTGGCGTAGGAGAAGAGGATTGTGCTGAGAGGCATTGCAAAGCAGGTCACGAACAAAGTCATGATGTAGCTGTTGTTGCTGCTTCCTCCGCTGTACCAGTTGGGGCCGCAGGATGTTCTCAAGCCTAGGGTTCGAGGAAGGGAGAAAACTCTTGAGTGTTTGTACTGTATTGTAGGGTATGTGAATATGATAAAAATGGAAAACTTAATAAAATTATATATATATATATATATATATATATATATATATATATATATATAAAAGATCAGGGCTAGATGGTCAAACAGTCTGAGACGGCATAAGGCGGCGGCTTCCTAAAGTCCCCTGTCAACAAACCTTCAGGGACGTAGCTGCTCCAGCCGAGGAGTGGTGGGACCGTCCAGACGAACGACCACCCCCAAGTGAAAGCACAACCAAGCACGGCATGCCTTTTCTGGAAGCGGAAATCGCCCACTGGTTTGCAGATCACAAGATACCTCTCAAAGGCCAGGATCGCCAAGGACCAAAGACCCACAATCCCTGGAAAAAAGAAGAAGAGATGAACCTAGAATTTTAGGGTTGGGGGGGATGTCTCAGCGGCCATACAGTCCAAGCCCTATTCAGTGCAGGAGTCTGGCACCTGCAGCATCCCTGGCAGGTAGCTGGCCCAACTCTGCTGAAAGACCTCCAGCTGTAGAGAGTTCACCACCAGCTCCTGGGACAGTTCAGCTCCCCTGTTATGCTGCTCCTCCCATCAGGCAGTGTCTCCAAAGTTTTAGCCGATATCTGCTTCCACCTTGGTTCTAGTCATGCCTTCTAGAGCAACAGAGAACACGTCTAATAATAATAATAATAATAATAATAATAATAATAATAATATATTTATACCACGCACATCTGGCTGGGCTTCCCCAGCCACTCTGGGCGGCTTCCAGAAAATATTAAAATACTGTAATACATCAAACATTAAAAGCTTCCCTAAACAGGGCTGCCTTCAGATGTCTTCTAAAAGTCTGGTAGTTATTGTTCTCTTTGACATCTGGTGGGAGGGCATTCCACAGGGCGGGTGCCACTACTGAGAAGGCCCTCTGCCTGGTTCCCTGTAACTTGGCTTCTCGCAGGGAGGGAACCGCCAGAAGGCGTTCGGTGCTGGACCTCAGTGTCCGGGTAAAACGATGGGGGTGGAGACGCTCCTTCAGATATACTGGACCGAGGCCGTTTAGGGCTTTAAAGGTCAGCACCAACACTTTGAATTGTGCTCGGAAACGTACTGGGAGCCAATGTAGGTCTTTCAAGACCGGTGTTATATGGTCTCGGTGGCCGCTCCCAGTCACCAGTCTGGCTGCCGCGTTCTGGATTAGTTGTAGTTTCCGGGCCACCTTCAAAGGTAGCCCCACGTAGTCCCATCCTCAAGAAGAGCTCAGGGATGAACAGAGCCAAACATAGCGGGCACAGCTTTTGCGCGTTTCCTTTGAAAAATGCAGGTTTTATTCATAACATAAACTCAGAGTTGACTGGTGTCCATTGGAAATGGTAGGGCAACAGGCAGGGAGCCCAACAGCAGGTGGTGCCATAGCCAAGCAATTCAAGTTTTGTTCCCATCCTCCTCCTCTCTGCAAGGGCAACTCTGAGACTAAGGAGGAGGAGGGAGCTGATGGGCAGTGCCACCCTCTGGGCTGGTTGTAAGTAAGATGGCAGAGAGGTTGGGGTTGGCTGAGCTGAGAATGAGGGGGATGAGGCAGTGCCCTATTTTCCCTAATGGACCAGCCTATGCTAGTTGGAAAAAGAAGGGCTAGAGAGGAGAGGTTGACCACAGAGAAGGGGAATAACTAGAGCACAATCTCAAAAATGGCTTCTTGTTGTTTAGTCGTGTCCGACTCTTCGTGACCCTCTGGACCAGAGCACGCCAGGCACTCCTGTCTTCCACTGCCTCCCACAGTTTGGTCAAACTCATGCTGGTAGCTTCGAGAACACTGTCCAACCATCTCATCCCCTGTCGTCCCCTTCTCCTTGTGCCCTCCATCTTTCCCAACATCAGGGTCTTTTCCAGGGAGTCTTCTCTTCTCATGAGGTGGCCAAAGTATTGGAGTCTCAGCTTCAGGATCTGTCCTTCCAGTGAGCACTCAAGGCTGATTTCCTTACAAAGCAGTGATCCATGAAGGGGAAAAATGGCTAGAGTTTTCTAAATGATCAGATAGCAGCAAAAAAAGGGCATTTACTCATGGGAAACTATGGCGCTACATCCATAATGTTTGATGTATTACAGTATTTTAATATTTTTTTGGAAGCCGCCCAGAGTTGCTGGGGAAGCCCAGCCAGATGGGTGGGGTATAAATAACAAAAAATTATTATTATTTTTAAAAAATCAAGGTTGCTAAGGTTTCGAAAAATAAAAAAAAATGCTTTATACTGAATCAGACAGCTGGTCCATCTAGTTCAGTATTGTCTACCCTGACTGGCAGCAGCTTGCCAGGGTTTCAGACAGCATTCTCCCCCAGCCCCAACTGGAGATGCCATTGGGGATTAACCCTGGGACCTTCTGCCACAGAGTCACAAAGGTCTTCTAAATATGAAGCAGGGTTCCAGTCCTTGGGGTTCTGAATTAAGGGCTGGTTTAAAGAGGAATGTTAGGAAGCTGCCTTCCTGGATGGCAGCTTGATCCCTCTTCCTTGAACCCATCTAACTCAGTATTGATCACACTCGCTGGCAGCAGCTCCCTCTAGGATTTCAGAAAGGGTAAAATTCCTAACTTTTCCTGGAGATGCCAGGGATTGAACCCGGAGCCTTCTGCATGAAAAGCAGATGTTCCACTTCTAAGTTGGGCCCTTCCCGATATCCCATTGTGTTTGTAGGCCAACTCTGACTTCCTCTGCTTCAGGCATCCCTTCCCACCCAACCAACCTGCAATATGAGTACCATAACACTGGCATGAAAATGCAACTGTTGTGCAGATTATGGAGATGTGCGATGCACAGTGCGCTCCGAATGCTCCAACAGTAGCGTATACCGTATTTTTCGCTCCATAAGACACACTTTTTTCTTCCTAAAAAGTAAGGGGAAATGTCTGTGCGTCTTATGGAGCGAATGCATGGTCCCTGGAGCCGAATTGCCCAGGGGTAAAAAGCAGATCATGCTTTTTTTTTTTTTTTTGAAAGAGGGAAGTGGGTGTTGAAACAAAGCCGCTGATCGTTTGCCGATCAGGGAGAGAGATAAGGGACGCTAGAGATAAAGGAGGCTGCCTGGGAGTGGGGAGGTAAAGACAGCAAACTTGCAAAGGGGGAAACAGGAAGGCTAAAGCAATAAGGAGAGAAATTAGAAGAAAAGGAGGAGCAAAAAACTGCTCCAGCTAAGGAAAAGACACTAAGGCAAACAAGAGGGAAGGGCGTGTTGAAACGAAACAGCTGATCAGTGGGATTGGAAGAGAGATAAGGGACACTAGCAGAGGCTGCCTGGGAGGGGGGAGGTAAAAGCCCATGGATCCTCAGGATTTTTGCATTGGGTCACCTCAAATTCACCATCAGATCACATGTCTGTGGCCACAGCAAGAACCACAAAAATCATACATCCACTGTTTCATTCAAAATATTTTTTTTCTTGTTTTCATCCTCTAAAAACTAGGTGCGTCTTATGGAGCGAAAAAAACGGTAAATGCAAGGTCTGATAACTGCTTTTCAAAGGAAACCAAAGGGCCACCAGGGTCATCTCCCTACCTGTTAAGGAGACCATGAAGCCTTCAAATTCGCAGGTCGCCTGGCCAAAGATAAAGAAGCCGTGGGCATTGTTTACGAAGCTGATGGTGCTCCCAAATAAGGTGACCAAGAGATCAGCCACGGCCAGGTTCACCAGGACGTAGTTCAAAGGAGAGCGGAGCTTCTTGAACTGGACAGAGACCACAATCACCAAGCCATTCACCAAGGTGGCCGAGATGACCACCAGCCCCATGAGGACAGCCACTGATATGTAGGTGCTCTGTGGGGCCACGTAGGGCCATTGAGGCCCCTCAAAAGGGCCTGGGGTCCTGTTTCTCACCTCAACCCATGAAGCGTTTGAAACTTGCATTTCTTCTATTGGGGACGGAGATCGGGAGAGGCTGAGCATGCAATCGACTCCCTCGAAGGGCTGCTTGCCCCCTTTATAAGCCCACAGGTGTGTTAGGAATTTGGAGCTGATCCTGGGCATTAAGGCACCTTAAGCTTTCTTAAGTCCATGTCTCAATAATCAGCTCACCATCCAAAAAGGAGATGAAGTTCTATAGCTGCTTATGTACGACTGTCAAGAAGCTGCTCCATTTAACTGAGTGGGATTTTCTTTTATGCTGGCTCAGTGTTTCGATGCTTAGTTTAAATGGCTGAAGTGTGTGTGTGTGTGTGTGTGTGTGAACCAGGCGAGGCAATTGTGGCCCTCCAAGCATCTCTGGCCCTCAGAACCCTCCCTGGACCATACCTCACAGGTCCTGCTTTGCATCCTTCTTGATTTTTTTGGCCTCACTTGGCTATATCCTTGAACTCCAATAATGCCCTTTGCTTGTTTGAATGGGGGATAGAGAATGTGTGGTAAAATTCACAATCCTTACTCCACCCACTTCTGTTTATAGTCCCACCCACCACTGACTCGTCTGCCCCGGAAACTCACCTAGAAAATAACTCAGCTGAACAAGTCCACCCCCAATACAACACACATGGGTGGCGCTGTGGGTTAAACCACAGAGCCTAGGGCTTGCCGATCAGAAGGTCGGTGGTTCGAATCCCCGTAACGGGGTGAGCTCCCGTTGCTCGGTCCCTGCTCCTGCCAACCTAGCAGTTCGAAAGCATGTCAAAGTGCAAGTAGATAAATAGGTACCGCTCTGGCGGGAAGGTAAACGGCGTATCCATGCGCTGCTCTGGTTCGCCAGAAGCGGCTTAGTCATGCTGGCCACATGACCTGGAGGCTGTCTGTGGACAAACGCTGGCTCCCTCGGCCTATAGAGCGAGATGAGTGTCACAACCCCAGAGTTGGCCATGACTGGACCTAATGGTCAGGGGTCCCTTTACCTTTAATTCTCACTCAGCGCTATTTTTCTAGAAAAAGAGGTACCCCGACTCACCATGGACACCTCCCTCGTTCTCTTATAATGGCAGCAGTGACCACCTGAGAGGTGGTGAGTTCTGGTGAGTTCCAACTGGAAAAAAAGCAGCCTTCTTTTACTTCAAAAAGTAAGCAAGCTATAGGGTTGCACGCTTAGTTTATAAGATGGGACCTGGGTTTAAGTTAACTAACAAGTTTAAGTATAGCTCTGTTGCAGGTGTTTCTGTTAGATCAAGGTCCTCTGGCTTGATGGATGTGCATGTATATTTTAAGGAACTGAACAGGGTGAAAGATTATGAATCGCTGGGGAAGTGTGTGTGAACTTCATATTGTCCAACTTATTTTTTAGTTGTTATTTTTTAAATATTGCCTTGTAGAGTATGAATGCCTTATTGATTTGTCAATCATCTGACTCACGCTGTAATTGTGATGTTTCGCTTATTCTTTAGCTGCTGGTTTGCTAACAGTACTTAATAGATTGTGATTGTTTTACTGATGGTTTGTTAATTATATGATGTGATTTATGCTGCCCTTGTGACGCTCTGTCATGTTATTTATTGTTTGTGAGCCGCTTTGGGATTCATTTGAATGCGAAATGGCACAGAAATGCAATCAAATCATTCAACTTCCAAAATGAAACTTTTCCATCTTTTTTTTTATTATTCATTTGCGGTTCTATTTATAAAGATTAAACAAATCTGACCAAAAAGTACATATAGTAATACTGAAATACAAAATTGATCTGTGGGGAAGCAGCCCAGAGGACATGTTTCTGCGGCCAACTCACTGTAGCAAAACATTGGTATCAAACATCTAACAAGTCTTTTGCATGACAACCACTAACTTGACATGCAGTAGTTTTTGTTTTAAATATATATATATATATATTTATATATATTTATATATACCGTATAATATATATTTTAATTTACATATGTACAGAGTCCAGGTAAAAAAAGGCTTTTGATAGAAAACGAAAAGGATCATGTACCCACGGAAATCAGCAGGAAGGTGCGTGTGATCATATTGAGACACTGAAAACAGCTTATCTTTGAGATTTTTTTTTTTTTTTAAAGGCATACAACTTGGCTGTTCCATGGGCCTCTTTACAAGTGATGTTGTTTCTGTACCTAGGAAAAATATTCTGTGGAGGGAAGTTATCCGGCACACCATCACCATAGAAGTGTGGTGGAAATATTTATTTTGCCCTATGCGGAAGAGTCACGTTGATGATGCAGACAGTGTGAAAAACGTCCCTGAAAGCCTTGGGTGTGTGTATGTGAAAATGCTTTCTTTTGTTTAAACAGGGGACTGCGATGCAAAGTCTACAACAGGCAGCTGTCTGCAAATGCCCCTTTTCTGCTTTTTCCCAACGGCAATAAGCAACGATGGGAAAACACACGAGAGGTATCTGAATGTGCCTCTGAAACGCTTTCTCCAAACAGCTCATCGATTCAAAGTGCCAGATATTGCCTTTTCAAGTGCTTTCTGGAACACAACAGAAAATGATCTCTGCAGAACCACCTGATGAAAATTGGCCACAATTTTGTTCACTGTCCGCTAAAAGAGCTTGAGGCTGAAAATGACTCCGTGAATGGTGATTTCCTGGATGTGGCAGTTATTAAAGCATTGTTTGTGGCTGGGGAGGCGGAGAAGCCATTTTTAATGGAAGAATCCAGCTGATTGCAGAAAACATCTTTCCTTGTGCAAAATGAAATATACCTAGTTGGGTAACAAGTGCAGGACGGAGGTGTTAAGGAAAATTGGCAAGGCTTCCCCTGGAATACAAAATGTTGCAGAGAGATTTTGTCTGCAATCAGCATTTGGCTTATTTGATCCACAAACAACAGTAGTTTTAAACCATGATGGCAGGAAGTGCTTTTTGCACTTCCTGTTTCCCAAGTACATGAGTCTTGCCCATGGGAGCGACATCTGAAAAGCATAAGTTTTTGTGGATTAGTATGCAAATAACTTCTTACAAATGGTGCTAAATCTGTAAACTAATCTCCCAGGATCCATAAAGGCATTGGGTTGTCTCCAACTATCTACTCAGTGTAGGACCATTGAATTGAGTAGACCTACAGTAGCTGTGATTTCAATGGACCTACTCTGAGCAGGACTAGGGATGACTGGGTCTGTTAATTTCTGTTTCTCTTTCTTGGAGTCTTTGCTTCTCCAGATTACTGCATCAGTTTGCAATTTATTTATTTATTTTAAAAAAAAGTCTGCAGGAAAATTCACCAGCATCTTAGTGCAAATTCTTCCCTAACATACATGTTTTTGTATGCAATTTTGCCTGATAAACACATTTTATAACTTATTTTCACTAACATATGCGGTGCTGTGCACGCATTTTCCTAATATACATATTATTTGATTGGAGAACTGCGTTGTGAAATTCAGAGAACTGTGAATTTCGAAGGACAGCTGCATTTCAGTTTGCATATTGTTTCTGAAAGCGCGGATCAGAGAGAATCTCCGTAAAATTTGAACGGAACCGAATTTCTCCTCCGTCCCTAATTATGACTACTTTTGGATACAAGCCATGAGATATGAGTTTGATGGTCTTCTGCAATGACTTTACATGAAAACAACTCAGAACCTACCCACCCTCAAAAAAGACGTTTGCACATGAAAGAAAGCATAAAACTGATACAGAGAATAATTCTATTCTCTTTTAACTAGAGAGTCTATATTGTGCTAACAGAAGAATAATTCTTTTTTTGAAGAAGCCCAGCAGACCTGGGGTTTTTTGACATGTATTGACACTTATGGAAGTCAACGCTGGTCTTTGAATTCAGCTGCAGGCTGGACTTCCCAGCTCGAATGAAAACCCTTTGCGGTCTCCGAGCTCCAGAAGGATCTGCCCTAAACTTCTGTCTTGCAAAAGACTCTGGTGAGTTGCTGAGAGAGAGTGTGTTGTTTGATGCCAGAGAACTGTAGTAGCCAAACAAGGAAGGCATCCAGTTTCTCAGGTGTGTTAGCTGCACAAAAGTCAGGCCTCTGATCTCCCTGCTTGGATAATTCTCTGAAAACCAGCGAGAAGCCTTTGGCAATTCTTCAGCGGCCTCTCTCGTTTTCTCTTAACAGGGAAGAGGCCGAGGAAGATGAGGGTTAAAGAAGGTAGCGGTTGCCTCAGGTGAGTGACACAGCCCTTTGTGTTGTGGGTTGACCGTTTATGTTTTGAGCAGATTGTCAAACACAGCGGCATGGAAGCTGCAGCCCTCGAGACGTTGCGCTCCAACTCCCAGAGCATCTGCTTATCGGGGAGATGTCCCCTAGGTTCAATCCCCAATGATAGGGCTGGGGGAAAAGACTCCCTGCAGGAAACCCCCTGCCAGTCCGTGCAGACAATACTGAGCGGAATGGACCAACAGTCTGGGTATAAGGCAGCCTCCTACACTTTTAGCTCCCAGCATGGCCAGTGGTCTGGGGAGCGATGGGAGTTGGAATCCAAAAGCATCTTGAGGGCCACAGCTTCTTCACCGCTTATCTAGCAGGACGGCTGAAATACTTCAGAGCAAAACTGAAAACTAACCACCCTCTGCCCACCCCCACCCCCAGTCTCCCTCCCATACACCGAGGACAGACAACAGCTAGAGATGTCACCGAGTATCTCTTAATTCGGAGATTCAACAAAACACTTTGCATCAGTTACATATTACAAAAAAACCAAATGAAAAGAGGAAGAGGGAAAACCCCTAACCCATGTATCTATAGATCTATATTACTATATATTTGTGCATTCATGTTGCCACTGTGTTCACAAGGCAGCAAGGACTGAATCCAGAATATCAAAGAAGTCACAGATCTAATGCATGCAGCCCTCTGGACCACCCCACCCCCCAAACACACACACACACACACACACACACACACACACACACACAGAGAGAGAAAACCAACTTGCTGCAAGAGTAAATTCAAGGCATCCCAGAGAAATCTGTAGGACTGAAGCTTGCAAACAACAGGAAATAACAAGTTGTTGTGGGTTTTTTTTAAGGGGGGCGTGCAGCAGTGTCAAACAGTTCCCTGCAAATTGGCTGTAGCTGGGACCTTCCAAGCAAGGCCCGCCCCCTCTCAATCCTTGCCGACATGGGATCCCTCCCGTGGCATGAAGTAAACAGGAAATCCGAAGGCAGCCGTTGTTTCTTGGCCGGGGTTGTGTGCTATGCTTTTCCCAGGTATCTGGGGTGTGTCTGTGAGGTCAATCGCTGAGGAGGGCCCCTGGAAGCTCGTTTGTGAGCGTGTGCCAGTGCTCAATCTTCTTATCCTTGTTTTTTAAGCAGTCAAACCAGTGCTTCAGGCGCTCCCCTTTGGCATTGATCCCAAGCACCACGCCACCTGAGGGAGACAAATGAGAGACAAATGGGCAGGCAGAGCCAGGTGGCTGTTTATGCATCCCTGCATCCCCCCAAAGGATCAGTACAAAATTTGGATTTGCATCACGGTGTTAAAAGAATTTTAAGGTCCCAGCTGTCTTTCCTCACAAATCCTGTCTTAAGGGCACATTCAAGATATGAACAGGGTGTGAGCCTGTGACCTGTGATCTAGATTCAGGAATTCAGTAGTTATAATAACAAAAGAGTGGCCAAAACCCAGATAATGCAATCAGGTAACTTGCCAAACAGGAGATAAACAACGCACTCGGATTTCTGTTGTAGACCGCCTTTTCTGTGATATAGGTATGATGTATTGGGGGAGGTGGTCCTGGGCTACTACACCCCTTCTATGATGTATGTATGATGTTTCGGGGGTATTCTGGAGTTTGAGGGTGGACAATTCCAAAAGTCTATATAAGGGCCAGCATCCCTTTGTTCTGGGTGGTCCTCCTCCTCCCTTCTGCATGTGGGGGAGCACCCTGTTGCAACAGTTAATAAAGATCTCTGGCTGGTCTCTGTTATTTCCTCCTACCGATAGAGAACCTAAAAAGAGGACTCTATATGGGCTCTTGGGTACCCCATAAGGGAAAAGGAGCAGTTTTTTCTTATACAGTGGAAGCTTGGGTTGCAAACATGATCCGTGCAGGATGCACATCCGCAACCCACAGCGTCCGCAACCCGCAGTGGCGCATCTGCGCACACACGGGTTGTGATTTGGCCCGTCGGCGCATGCGCAAAGTGCAATTTAGTGCTTCTGTGCATGCGCAACTGCTGAAACTCAGAAGTAACCCATTCTGGTACTTCCGATACTTCGGCAGTCCGCAACCCAAAAAAACACAACCTGAAGCGTCTGTAACCCGAGGTATGACTGTATCAATGGTCATTGATAGAAGGGACGCCTAGAGAAGTAAGGGGACATTGTTTCCTGTTGTTCCCCGCCGTTCGTCTTACGCACTGCATCAATTACGCTGACAACACGTCATTGCACCCTGTTCATTTCATATAGTCATAGAACTGCACAGTTGGAAGGGACCCTGTGTTGCAGCCCCCTGCAATGCAGGAATCGCAGCTAAATCATCATTGACAGGCGGCCATCCAACCTCTGCTGAAAAACCTCAAATGAAGAGGCCACCGGCTTCCAAGGCAGTCCGCTCCATTGTCAAACAGCTCTTGCCTTTAAATGCAGTGGAAGCTGGAGAAACATAATCAACCACAGTCAGAAGAGTGTGAGACTCTTAAACTCAGAATCGTGGGTTCAAGCAAAAGATTCCTGTATTGCGGGGAATTTGGACTCTCTGACAGTGACAGGTGAGTTGTTTTGCATTTTCACCGGCCATTGTGCTTTGTTGTTTATCTGTTCACTCACAAAATGCAATTAAAAAAGGGAAAGGGGGTGGAGAGAAAGGGATGCACTTAATTAAATTCACAAACTCTGCCCCCTAATCCCACCAGTTTCACCCAAATCATGGTTCACCCCTGTAGCCTTCTAAAAACTGTGTGTATATTGGCTGGGGCTTCCTCTTCTAAGGAGGAAGGAGATAGCTCAGAGTATGAGACTCTTAATCTCAGGGCCACGGGTTCAGTTCCCGTGTTGGAACTCCTGAACTGCAGATTCCTGCACTGCTGGGGTTGGTCTAGATGATTCTCGTGGTCCCTTCTCACTCTAGTAAAGGTAAAGGCTAAAGGGACCCCTGACCATTAGGTCCAGTCGTGGCCGACTCTGGGGTTGCGGCGCTCATCTCGCTTTATTGGCTGAGGGAGCTGGCATACAGCTTCCGGGTCATGTGGCCAGCATGACTAAGCCACTTCTGGCGAACCAGAGCAGCGCATGGAAACGCCGTTTACCTTCCCGCCGGAGCGGTCCCTATTTATCTACTTGCACTTTGACGTGCTTTCGAACTGCTAGGTTGGCAGGAGCTGGGACTGAGCAACGGGAGCTCAGCCCGTCGCGGGGATTCGAACCGCCGACCTTCTGATCGGCAAGCCCTAGGCTCAGTGGTTTAACCCACAGCGCCACCCGCGTCCCTTCTTCTAACTCTACAATTCTGCAATTCTGCGAATGGGGGAACAGACCAAAATCTCACCTCCTGGACTAAAAACATGGAACCGAGACATAATTATTCTTCAGTTTTTGTACTTCTCCAAGTTTTGCAACATAGATTCTTGGCACAGAAGAACTGCACCAGAATGCGTTGCAAAATATGAATTTCAGGGGGGGATGCATATATTGAAATAAACTCTGTATTTAAGATACTATTTTGTGATCAGATACATACAGATATGTATTGAAATACAAATTTTTGTATGGATATTTTTTGGTATGGTTTTTTTTAAAATTACAGAATAATATGGAAATGGGTTTAAGAATAAACACAGGTGAAATTGCCACGCACTGGGAAATTAAATTGACAAGAGCTGAGCCCTCTATCCCTGGTGGGAAGATACTTAGTGGGAATCTGTGCAATCTGCTGTAAAGGTCATGCTGAATCCAGGTGACATTTAACAGTCCAGTGCCTTGACAATTAAACTATCAAAGCTTTGCAGATCTCCCTTGGGAACCTCAGACTCACCAATAAAGTCGTTTGATTTGCCAATGTCATAGTCCCACACCGTCACCTCTAAGGTCTTCTTTGCCAAGTCACCGTGCTTAATCTCGTAGCAAAATTCCTGCAGCGGAAAGGGATAAACGTGCATTCAGGACGTGTTTCCAAACTTCTCGCTCTTATTGTCCAGCACTCTTTCAATGAAGCAGAGCTGCAAACTTGGTGCACTGGAGAAATTGCAGTTTGCAGGGGGCGCTGGTTAGTAGTGCCAAGTGGGGCTGATGGTGCAAAAGTCTGGGAGCCCAAACAGGAGATGGCGCTAGAGTGTTGGGGACTTTTTAGTTTAGAGACAAGGTAAGAGTCGACCTGATAGAAGTTTTTAATATTTAACAGTGTACTGTTTTTAACACTTGATTGGGAGCCGCCCAGAGTGGCTGGGGAAACTCAGCCATATGGGCAGGGTATAAATAATAAATTATTATTATTATTATTATTATTATTATTATTATTATTATTATAAAATTACGCATGGAATTGAAAAAGTGGATCATTTTTATTTTTATTTTTATCCTTCGTAACGCAAAACTTGGGAACATTCAATGAAGCTGAATGTTGGAAGAATCAGGGCACAGAACAGAAAGTCCTCTTCATGCAGCACATAGTTAATCTGTGGAACTCCCTCCCACAAGGAGGTAGTGATGACCACCAACCTAAGTGGCTTGAAAAGAGGATCAGACAAATTCATGGAGGAGAAGGCTATTGCTGCCTACTAGCCACGGTGGCTCTGCTCTGCTTCCATGGTCAGAGGCAGCAAGCCTTCTGAATACCAGTTGCTGGTGTGATAGGAATTTTGAGGTCTTAGATATATGTTAAATGTTCATAAGTGTACCAACCAAGCACATACATAGATCAGCACAGGAAGACCAACCTGAAACCATTTTGATTCCCAAACTGAGCAAAAGGTCAAAGGAAAATGGAAAAGCCTCTCCATTGTCTTAAGACAATCCTGTCTTACGATATGATTAGGGTGAGAGGGTAAGGATTTGCTGAACCAACAAACTGAATTGGAATACAAAAAAGGGAGGTATGAGGAGGTCCGGGAAACAAGCTAAAGGAAAATAAGTAATGGAAAATCTGTGTGTTTTTAATTATTTTTATTTTGTATTTTTGTTATTTTTTTCATTTTTATTGTAATATTTTAAAAAAGCTTAATAAATATCTTATATAAAAAAGAATAAGATATGATTAGGGTGTGAGGCTGTGACCTGGCCCAGGAACTAAGTATTTATCATTACAAAAGACTGGCCAGGCTACCCAGGCAATCCAATCAAGTGACCATTAAACAGGTAACCTGTCAAACGAGATAAACTCAGATTTCTGCTGTGGACCGCCTTTCCTGTGATGTAGCTATGATGTATCTGGGGGATGGTCTTAGGTTGCACCCCTTCTGTGATGTATGTATGATGTATGGAGGGGTGGCCTTGAGCTCCAGGGCAGGGAATTCAAAATGTCTATATAAGGCCTTGCGCGCCATTGTTCTGGGTTCCTCCTCCCTCCTGCGTGAGAACAGGATGCTGGACTAGACGGGCCAGTGGCCTGACCCAGCACGCTCCTCTTATGTTCTTAAGTTCAGTGTCAAGCAAGGGCCAACTCATTTTCACTTGGTGCCCAGTTTCCTGTCTGCTGAGGAGGAATCTGACATACAGTGCCAACCGCCTGGACTGGTTTTAAGTGGGAAGGTATGCAGATGGGTATTCGCTGAGAGCAGATGTGGGTTGGTGGGGCAGTGCCCCCTTCGCCCTGACAGAGAAATGGTGGCCCTCCAGATCCTGTTGGACTCCAACTCCCAGCAACCAGCACGGCCAATGACCAGGGATTATGGGAGTTGTAGTCTAGTGGCATCTGAAGGCCTGCCAATGTTCCATACCCCTGGAAGAAATAAAATATGTGGAGCCTGGCATTTTGCTTGTTGCTAAGCTGACCACAGCAGCACTCCAGACCTGATTCCTTTACCGCTTCAAGACTAGGGATGGGATGTCCTCAATCTGAAACTTTGGAGACCAAAGTATTGAGCTGGGTGGACCCATGGTTAGAGTGTGTCACTTTCCTACGTCCCTCCATCTAGGGCCCTTTCCATCTCCCATAGACCTGTAACAAACACCTGAAACCAGAGTGACTTTACCTCATTGAATTCAGGGTTGAGTGTTTTCTTCTTTACTGCCGTCTTGTGTTTGGATTTCTTGTCTTCGTCCGGTTTCAAGTACCTGCAAGTGAAACCACACGCCAATGTATATTCTAGCTGTTATCCACATTGCAGGTTAAATAAAAATTGGCAACATGCATAAACAGAACAAACACACACACAAAAAATCTAGGACTGGCGATATCCACTTTTCAACATTGCGATTGTTATAAGAATTCTAAGGTCCCAAATATAAAATAAACGTTCATAGATGTACAAGGCAAACGCATACGTAAGTATATAAACCACCTGTCTGAAATAGTACAGGACAGCAATCCTGAAGCCATTTTGACTCTCCCAAATTGACTTCAAATATTTCTCTGCAAGGAAAGCCTCTCCATGGTCTTTTGCTTACCTGTCTTAAGGGCATATTTGTGTATGAGTAGGGTGAGCCTGTGATCTGGATTCAGGAATTAAAATATTTATCATCACAAAAGAATGCCCAGGCTGCCCAGGTAAAGCAATTAGTGACAGGATTTCTGCTGGAGACTGCCTCCTTCTGTGATGTATGTATGTATGATGTTTTTGGGGGTGGTCTTGATCTACAGGGTGGGCAGTTTCAAAAGTCTATATAAGGGCTTGCACACCTTGGTTTTTGGGTTCCTCCTCCCTCCTGCATGTGGTGAGTGAGGACCCTGTTGCAACAGTTTAATAAAGATCAGGCTTACTAGTTGCTTTGCTTCTCAATATTCTCTGGCTGGCCTCTGTTATTTTCTCCTACTGATAGGGAACCCACTTAAGGACTCTATACAGGGTCTGGAATGCCTCATAAGGGAAAAGGAGCAGTTTCCCCCTTATAACACGATGCATCACCAGCTAAACATCCTGATATAGTGATAATAATAATAATAAATTTTATTTATATCCCGCCCTCCCCAGCCGAAGCCGGGCTCAGGGCGGCTAACAACAATACAAAAGTACAGTATAAACAACACTCGAAAATCATTCATTATAAAATTAATTAATTCAAGCCACTGGCAACCATTGGGCCAGAGCTCAGCGAAGATTGCCGAGGGAGGGAGTCAGGCTGTGCCCTGGCCAAAGGCCTGGTGGAACAGCTCTGTCTTGCAGGCCCTGCGGAAAGATGTCAAGTCCCGCAGGGCCCTGGTCTCTTGTGACAGAGTGTTCCACCAGATGCATCCTTCTTCCTTCTCCAGCACCCAGAGTGCAGAAGAATGAATGAGCAGCCTTGGCCCCAGTCTTGGCGGGAGCAACAGCAGTTTCACCCCAGAGCCCTGGGGCCGATGGAGCTTGATTCTCCATAAGTGGAGGGACTCAGGAGCGACAGCGGTTTCACCTGCAATATACTGCTGGGTAAAGGCACCATTGGGGATGCGGGTGGCGCTGTGGGTTAAACCACAGAGCCTAGGGTTTGCCGATCAGAAGGTCGGCGGTTCGAATCCCCGCGACGGGGTGAGCTCCTGTTGCTCGGTCCCTGCTCCTGCCAACTTAGCAGTTCGAAAGCATGTCAAAGTGCAAGTAGTTAAATAGGTACCGCTCCAGTGGGAAGGTAAACGGTGTTTACCTTGTGGCCACATGAACAGAAAGCTGTATGCCAGCTCCCTCGGCCAATAAAGCGAGATGAGCGCTGCAACCCCAGAGCCGGCCACGACTGGACCTAATGGTCAGGGGTCCCTTTACCTTTACCTTAAAGGCACCATTGCATTCTGGCCCTCAAACTGGTCCTGGGCGATGTGTCAACACATCACCCAGGCCTAGTACAATCAGAAATTAACAGAAATAACTGAAAAACTCCAAATGGTGCCGTCTGAAGGCTCTTTCTCCACCTCGCCTAACGGCGGGGCCAGGTGCCAGAGCTGCAGGGTGGGTGGGAATTAGGTTACTTCGGAGAATAAGCAGATGTCTCAGAGGCACTTAACAAGCAAAGATGTGGATTAGGCAGGGAGAGAGAGGAGAACGGGTGATGGTTTTTCATCCATGAAACCTAATTAGGAGTATCAAAGCAGGAGGGGTGTTGTGTATGGAAAGTGGGGATGTGTGTGTGTGTGTGTGCCTGCCTGCTGCCTAAAGGCCTGGCCTGGATCATTTCAAGGAAGAGACCCTGAGCTGTCAGCCAGTTGGCCGAGGCCTTCGGAGTTACAGTCACCAGGATAGCTCCACAGCTGTAAAACAGGGCTGGGTTGAAGTTCCTGGCCAGAACGGTCCTCAGGACTCTTCTCACACCACACTCCTCCTCAGGCCACGCCCCTCAACCCAGGCCACGCCCCTAACTGACCCTGCTTCACACCCTCCTCAAGTGTCTTTGCCTGGATGGAAAAACATCCTTGAACTCTGATCTTTGCTTGTCTGGAGGGAGGACAGAGGTTCTTTGCATGCACAAACTAGCCTACTGTTGTTATGAGAATTTAAAGGTCTTCTTGTTGTTGTTGTTTAGTTGTTTAGTCGTGTCCGACTCTTCGTGACCCCCTGGACCAGAGCACACCAGGCACTCCTGTCTTCCACTGCCTCCTGCAGTTTGGTCAAACTCATGCTGGTAGCTTCGAGAACACTGTCCAACCACCTCGTCCTCTGTCGTCCCCTTCTCCTTGTGCCCTCCATCTTTCCCAACATAAGGGTCTTTTCCAGGGAGTCTTCTCTTCTCATGAGGTGGTCAAAGTATTGGAGTCTCAGCTTCAGGATCTGTCCTTCCAGTGAGCACTCAGGGCTGATTTCCTTCAGAATGGAGAGGTTTGATCTTCTTGCAGTCCATGGGACTCTCAAGAGTCTCCTCCAGCACCATAATTCATAGAATCATAGAATCATAGAGTTGGAAGAGACCACAAGGGCCATCGAGTCCAACCCCCTGCCAAGCAGGAAACACCATCAGAGCACTCCTGACATATGGTTGTCAAGCCTCTGCTTAAAGACCTCCAAAGAAGGAGACTCCACCACACTCCTTGGCAGCAAATTCCACTGTCGAACAGCTCTTACTGTCAGGAAGTTCTTCCTAATGTTTAAGTGGAATCTTCTTTCTTGTAGTTTGGATCCATTGCTCCGTGTCCGCTTCTCTGGAGCAGCAGAAAACAACCTTTCTCCCTCCTCTATGTGATATCCTTTTATATATTTGAACATGGCTATCATATCACCCCTTAACCTCCTCTTCTCCAGGCTAAACATGCCCAGCTCCCTTAGCCGTTCCTCATAAGGCATCGTTTCCAGGCCTTTGACCATTTTGGTTGCCCTCCTCTGGACACGTTCCAGTTTGTCAGTGTCCTTCTTGAACTGTGGTGCCCAGAACTGGACACAGTACTCCAGGTGAGGTCTGACCAGAGCAGAATACAGTGGCACTATTACTTCCCTTGATCTAGATGCTATACTCCTATTGATGCAGCCCAGAATTGCATTGGCTTTTTTAGCTGCCGCGTCACACTGTTGGCTCATGTCAAGTTTGTGGTCAACCAAGACTCCTAGATCCTTTTCACATGTACTGCTCTCAAGCCAGGTGTCCCCCATCTTGTATTTGTGCCTCTCATTTTTTTTGCCCAAGTGCAATACTTTACATTTCTCCCTGTTAAAATTCATCTTGTTTGTTTTTGCCCAGTTCTCTAATCTGTCAAGGTCGTTTTGAAGTGTGATCCTGTCCTCAAAAACATCAATTCTTTGGCGATCAGCCTTCTTTATGGTCCAGCTCTCACTTCCATACATCACTACTGGGAAAACCATAGCTTTAACTATACGGACCTTAGATATGTATTAAATGTTCATAAATGTACCAACCAAGCACGTACATAAATCAGCACAGGAAGACAGACCTGAAACCATTTTTGATTCCCAAACTGACCAAATGTTTTCCCTGCAAGGAGGGAGGGGGGGGGTCAGGGAGCCTTCCCATTGTCTCAGGAATTGAGTAATCAGCATTTTAATGGGTGACAAACTATCAGCAAAGGCAATCAGATAACCTGGCAGACAGGAAAAACAACATTCAAATTTCTGTTTTAGACCACCTTTTCTGTGATGTAGGAATGTGGGTGGTGGTCTTGGGTTACATCCCTTCTGTGATGTATGTATGATGTGTGGAGGGGTGGTCTTGAGCTCCAGGGCAGGGAATTTAAAATGTCTATATCAAGGCAGGCACACCTTTCTTTGTGGTTCCTCCTCCTTTCCTGTGTGTGAGGGGAGTACCCTATTGCAACAGATCAATAAAGATCAGGCTTACTAGCTGCTTTGCTTCTCAATATTCTCTGGTTGGCCTCTGTTCTTTTCTCCTACCAATAGGAAACCTACATAAGGACTCTATATGGGCTCTTGTGTATCCCATAAGGGAAAAGGGCAGCTTTTGTTTACAACCCTGTACAAAAGCCGCATTTAACTCCATTGAACTTTTGCCTCTCGGCCCTTTGGAGGTTACGCAGAAGGAAATGCGGCCCCCAGCCTGGATTCCCTCCCCCCCCATGCCTGCTTTACGGGGGAACATGGTAAGTTTTCTTTTACCAGATCAGGCTATCTGGCCAGTATTGTCTACTCTGACAGGCAGCCGCTCGCCAGGGTCTCAGCTGTGAAAGGATTTTTCCTCCACTGCTTGGGACCAGAGACGCTTTGAGCTGGAGATGCCAGCAGGGATTGAGCCTAGGACCTTCTGCAGTCCAAGCAAGTGCTCTGAAATGGGCCCAGCACCTCTCTTTGCTGTGAGGGTCCAGTGGTTTCGAAGAGGCCTGTTTGAAAGGATTTCTGCATTTGCTGCTCAGGCGGCAAAGTTCATCCTGCCCGAAAATGCAGAAATGTCAGAAGACCCAGAGCCAGGCTGGGATCTGTGAGCAGAAGGAGCCACTGCCAATCAGGGTAGGAAGTACTGAGCTAGATGGTTAAATCATGAGATGAGAATCATGAGGACTAGAATCTTGGTTCATTTTTTTGTGAGAAAGGCCACAGTAGTGGAGCAATTGTTTCACAGGCAGCAGGTCCTGGCTTCAATCTCAGGCATCTCCAGGGAGGGCTGCGGAAAGGGTCCTTGCCTGAAACACTGGAGAGCCTCTGCTGGTCAGCGCAGTCTATCGGGTTGCAAGTAGCCAGATCAGGCTATCCTGATCAACCTTGTACTACCAGACTCTGCCTCTCCTTGGTGCTGCGTTCACGCTCCATTCCAACAATCAGTCCTAAACTTACTTTCTCTCCAAAGCATAGCTGTCAACTTACAGATTTGAAAATAAGGGACCAGCAGTCTAGAAAATAAGGGATCAGCAGCCAAAATAAGAGATCAACAATTACTTTGATAAAATACATATTTTGTTGCGTGCAAATGGCTTTAGATACCTATTAGGTCCATAAATTACCATATAACACATATTCAACACAAAAAAACAGCAACAATTTGTTATTGACAAAGGACAGCTGGACATAGAAAGGGCCCCATTACCTTCAGTAGCTTATTTAAGGGACATCATCAATAAGAGACAGCAGCAGGACATGACGCTGGGATAAGGGACTGTCCCGCCAAATAAGGGACGCTTGACAGCTATGCTCCAAAGACGCATTTCTAAAGCTATTCTTAGAGTGCTTCCTTTAGCCAGGAAATGCAGAAGCCGGGAGAGATAACTAGGTTTTCTTCAGCATCCTGTGAACTGGCCACTTTGAGTCAACGCTGGTCTTTGAATTCAGCTGCAGGCTGGACTTCCCAGCTGGGATGAAAACCCTTTGCGGACTCCGAGCTACAGAAGGATCTGCCCTAGACTTCTGTCTTGCAAAAGACTCTGGTGAGTTGCTGAGAGAGAGTGTGTTGTTTGATGCCAGAGAACTGAAGTAGCCAAACAAGGAAGGCTTCCAGTTTCTCAGGTGTGTTAGCTGCACAAAAGTCAGGTTCTTTGCTTCTTCTGGAGCAATTGGAGGTTCCAGTGAAGAGGATCTGCCTCTGATCTCCCTGCTTGGATAATTCTCTGGAAACCAGTGGTAATTCTTCAAAACAGCCTCTCTCATTTTTTCTTAACAGGGAAGAGGCCGAGGAAGAAGGGGGTTAAAGAAGGTAGCGGTCGCCTCAGGTGAGTGACACAGCCGTTTGCCTTGCATGTTGGCCTTTTACGTTTTGAACAGATTATCGAACACAGCGGCATGAAAGCTTTGGCCCTCAAGACGCTGAGCTCCAACTCCCAGAGCATCTGCTTATCGTGAAGACGTCCCCCAGGCTCCATCCCCAATGATAGGGCTGGGGGAAAAGACTCCCTGCCTGAAACCTCAGAGCGACTGCCGATCAGTGTAGACAACCCTGAGCTAGATGGAGCAATGGTCTGGCTCTGTATTAAGGCAGCTTCCTAGGGAAACGAGTCTGATGAAAATCGACTTTCTGCTACATGTCCTTTTCTATTAAAAAAGAGAATTGTGCAAAGATCACTAGAAGAAAAAAAAGGTTTGTGAGGATGACAGTGTGGCTGGTCCCAGGCAGATGGCTGCGTCGCTCAACAAGGCAGGCAGTGTTTATGAATCTTGGCAGAAAAGCGAGACCTTGATAGTGAGGTGGGATCGCACCCCGAGAAAGAGGGAGGGAGGGGAACCAAATGTGTGAGCTTGATGGCAGGGATCCGTGGACACCTTCCCTTTGCGGAAAGGCAGCTGGAGCCTCTTAGTTCAAGGTGGGGGGAGACAGCGCAGGAGGGCCTTTATCAAAGAAGGCCTCTCCTCCTCCCAGGGGGCAGGAGTTGTGAGCGGGAGCAGCTTCCCGCTGGGGGGCAGGGAGGTGTGCTCGGCTCCCTGCTCCTGATTGCTTCTGCTGCCGGGCCAAGCCTTCCAGCCGACCAATAGGGCCGGCTGGTGGGCGGGGCTGGCCGCATTTAAACAGCCGCGGCAGCGCTCAGCTCCCAGTCTGTTCCTGCTTTCTTCGGATCTCCCTCCCTCCCTCCCTCTTAGGTCAGCTTCTTTTTGCGTATTGACCTTGCTATTGACTTCAGTTGGTTGCCTTGGTTGCCCAAGGGGCCTGGTAGGACTTTTTTATCCATTACCTCGTAGCAATTTGTCACAACTTTCTGGTATTTGCGGTTAGGCATTGGAATATGTGTTCTGTGTTGGAGGATTGGGTATGGGCCATCATCTATCCCTCCTCTTCTGGGTATTCCGTTAAAGGAATCCGGCGGTTGTGGATCCTGTCCGATGCCCTGCTGGTGGCTAGGGCCATGGCACGACCCCTGGTGACATCACAGGGGAGCATCCAGTTGTATTTGCATCAACAGGCTCCTCCCATTGGTTGTTAACGCTGATATGACTCCTGGCTGAGCGGGGTGGAGTCTTGTATTGCTGTTTCATCCAGTGCCTAAGCCAATACTACTCACATGCTGTAACCAATAAAAGTTGTGGCCTAATTTTGCCCATTAACCTAAAATATTGTGTCTTTGTGACTTATTATACTACGCGGGTGGCGGGTCCTCGACTCACAAATGATAGTTGCGATAACCACCACGGATAATTGTTGGCATCCGTCTGTCTTGAGAGACAATGGAGTGCACCTCCAGGGGTGAAATCAAGCAGTACTGAAGTAACCTCCCTGGGGCGCAAGCCTGGGCAGTGTGTATGGAGGTCCTGGGCTGCCCAGACAACAAGACCCCCCCTCTCAACCAAAGAAAAGCAGAGGAAGATTTTTGGCACCATCTTGGCTGCAGGAGCTGCCAGAAGGAGGCGCCACCCAACCGTCTTAGGGACTCCACTCCAGATTTGTGTAGGGTTTATTCCTTAGCCCTTTCTTCTCCTGAAGATATTAAGTTGAGCCTGCAGGATCAGGCCAGTGGCCCATCTACTGCAGCATCCTGTTCCCACAGTGGCCAACATGATGGGAAGCCCACAAACACTGTCCTTGCAATCCATTCATGACAACAGATGATTGCTCTGGTTATATTCTTACAAGCCAATCATAACAACAATAATAATAAATTATTACCATTATTATACTTACAGTCACACCATCATTTATTTGTTTAGTTTAAAAACGTGCAGACCACTCTCCGTACAAAATAACAGGGCAGAGCACCACAAAACAATAACTGTATGGAAGTGAGAGCTGGACCATAAAGAAGGCTGATCGCCAAAGAATTGATGCTTTTGAATTATGGTGCTGGAGGAGACTCTTGAGAGTCCCATGGACTGCAAGAAGATCAAACCTCTCCATTCTGAAGGAAATCAGCCCTGAGGCTGGAAAGACAGATCCTGAAGCTGAGGCTCCAGTACTTTGGCCACCTCATGAGAAGAGAAGACTCCCTGCAAAAAACCCTGATGTTGGGAAAGATGGAGGGTGCAATGAGAAGGGGACGACAGAGGACGAGATGGTTGGACAGTGTTCTTAAAGCTACCAGCATGAATTTGACCAAACTGCGGGAGGCAGTGGAAGACAGGAGTGCCTGGCGTGCTCTGGTCCAGGAGGTCATAAAAAGTCGGACACGACTAAACGACTAAACAACAAACCGTGTTTATAATTCAGTCATCACAGTTCTTATTATTGTCGTGATTATGCTTACAACCCAGTGATCACACTTATTATTATACTCTTATTGTACTCACAACTGATCGCAGCAACATGAATGTTGGAAAAGGTTCACAAGTGATTGGGGGGGGGGGTGGAGCAACTCCCAGAGTTCCTTGGGAAGAGGGATAGATTGTTGAACCACTCTGGAAATTGTAGCTCGTTGAGGGTAATGAAAGTCTCCTAACGACGCTCTGAACCCTTAACAAACTACACTTCCCAGGAATCTTTGAGGGGGGGTGTGCCATGACTGTTTAGAGTACTATGAAAAGTGCTAAAATGTATAGTGCAGATGGGGCCCAAAAGATGGCTTTCTTGTCCCAACTGAGCCTCCCTTGGGCATCGAGACCTTGCTGAGCTCTTGTGCATTACAGTAGTACCTCTGGTTGCGAACGGGATCCGTTCCGGAGGCCCATTTGCAACATGAGCAGAACATCGCAACCCGTGTCTGCGCGGGTTGTGATTTGCTACTTCTGCGCATGATGTCATTTTGCGCGTCTGCGCATGCGTGAGCGGCGAAACCCAGAAGTAACCCTTTCTGGTATTTCTGGGTCGCTGTGGGACACAACCTGACAAAGCTCAACCTGAAGCAAACGTAACATGAGGTATGACTTTGCTGTATCCTTGACTTGTCCTTCGATCCTGACTCCCGGCTTGTTCTTCGGTCCTAGCCAGCAGTGCAGTGGCAAATTCAAAAGTGCTGGATCCCTACATGATAGCCACAGCCACACGCCCCGCTAGGATCACACAATAATCTCATAAACAATAATAATTAGGGGTGCCAAATCAACAACTGTACGATGCACGTACAGGAGCAAATGATTTGTAGAGTGCTCTGATACCTTCTTTGGGAGTGACTTGAGCTGTGAAGAACTTCCTGACAGTAAGAGCTGTTCGACAGTGGAATTTGCTGCCAAGGAGTGTGGTGGAGTCTCCTTCTTTGGAGGTCTTTAAGCAGAGGCTTGACAACCATATGTCAGGAGTGCTCTGATGGTGTTTCCTGCTTGGCAGGGGCTTGGACTCGATGGCCCTTGTGGTCTCTTCCAACTCTATGATTCTATGATTCTATGATTTTTGCACGGTTCCATTGCGCCCAACAAAACTTGTGCTCCCCATTCTCTTGAAATTGAATCCCCTTATCTTTTCAATGTTCCAAAATGCTGGGGCAGAAGTACAACTCCACACGTCAGTGTTTTTCCTATTTCCAGAGGGACTCTAGGAGCCTGTCCTCAGTGCCTGACTCACATCCTTTGACTGATTGGCCCCAGCCAGCAAACAAAGACTTCTTCCCAGTGGCTAAAAAGCTCCCCTTTTGTGCCAGTTGGGCGGTTCTAGGATGCTGGAGACAGCCTCCCTGCTGCAAAAATAGTAATGGGCCTTTGACCCGCCCTCCCCACGGGCCCCAGACAGCAACACCTCTGGTCCTAACTACAGACCCTGCGGTGCCCATCCGTCCATCCTCTGCTCTGGCCATCATGCAAATTGCTGACTCAGCCACTTTGCACCCTGAACTGTGACTCAGCTCAGCTTCCCAGAAAAGATTCCGAATCTAATTACCACTTCCTCCTCCCTCGGAGCAGCCATGGAGATAATTACCCATCAGCCACACGGATGGAACAGATGGACTGCTTCTGGCAGAGTAGCTCAGGTGAGAGGAGCAGCAAAGGCTTCTGCACTATTATTTTTCGGGACAAATCAGCCTAATTACAGACACTCGCAGAAGCAGAAGCTCAGGGCTGGGAAGAAGTGATGGGCAGAGCGGCAAGACCCAACTTTGAATCCCTAAATGGCCACAAAGCTCTCCGGCGGAGGCAGGGGACCCTAGGCTAATTGCTATCTCCTAGCCTGCCCTAGGGACGCAGGTGGCGCTGTGGGTTAAACCACAGAGCCTAGGACTTGCCGATCAGAAGGTCGGCGGTTCGAATTCCTGTGACGGGGTGAGCTCCCGTTGCTCGGTCTCTGCTCCTGCCCACCTAGCAGTTCGAAAGCACGTCAAAGTGCAAGTAGATAAATAGGTACCGCTCCGGTGGGAAGGTAAACGGCATTTCCGTGCTCTGCTCTGGTTCGCCAGAAGCGGCTTAGTCATGCTGGCCACATGACCTGGAAGCTGTACGCCGGCTCCCTCGGCCAATAAAGCGAGATGAGCGCCACAACCCCAGAGTCGGCCACGACTGGACCTAATGGTCAGGGGTCCCTTTACCTTTACCTTAGCCTGCCCTACCTCACAGGGTGGTCGTGGGGAGGAAACTGGCGGGGGGAGGAGAGTGGGAGAGATCCTGCAAGGTACTCCTCAGAGCACATATGGGGTACTTTTTCTAGCTTGAAGATGGCACTTGCTTGTAAGGAAGCTTCCAAGGTGGGGCAAGGTGGTTCAGAGACCCAGACCTTGTGGGTGGGGTATAGAGTGGGGCCAGCGAATGAGAGGGGGCATGGCCCGGGGAGAGTCTTGGGGGCCAGATAGAGAGGCACAGAGGGCCAGATTCAGCCAGGGTTTCCCCACTCTGCCTTAGAGCTGTTCTACCAGGCCTTTGGCCAAGGCACAGTCTGACCCCCTCCCTTTGGTAATCCTCACAGAGCTCTAGCCCAATGCTTGCCATTAATTTGATTTTGAATTAATTTTAAAATGAATTGATTTTAGAATGTTGTGTTACTTTTATTGTTGTTAGCTGCTCTGAGCCCAGCTTTGGCTGGGGAGGGAGGGATATAAATAAAATTTTATTATTTATTTTATTATTAGAAGAGGGGTGAGATCTTAGAAGAGCTGGAAGGGACGACAGGGGTCATCTAGTGCAACCCACTGCAATGCAGGATAAAAAGTAGATTGCAATGAAATAATGGCAAGTCTTTTTCCAGCCCTGGCCTCTGTGTAGAGTGTGAAGCTATAGGGACCTCCTCCTTCTCCTCTCCAAAAGCTATGAACTGGACTCCCCCAACCCACATTATCCCATTTTGGGATTGGGGAAGGAACCTTCTGCACCTCCAAAGAATTCTAGTGAAATCATGGGGGGTTCTGTTTGGACTTAGTTTACACGTGTCGGGGTTGGTCTAGATGCCCTCTAGGGGTCCCACTTTCCACTCCCTATGATTCCTAGAAGCAAGCTTGGCCCACGATCCTCGTGCGGTAAATATGATCTCCAGATTACGCCGCTGAAGTGGTGGCAGTCGGGATGGGGGGAAATCGGCACTCCTCAGGAAAGGCAAACTGCAGCTGCTGCCTCGTTTGCATATCTTAATGAGATCAATTAATTTCTGCAAGGCAGGGCAAACAGATGGGGGTGGGGTGGGGGGAGAGGAAGGAAGCAGCAAAGAGAGGAGAGAAAACAAGGAAAGAAAGATTGGCAATCTTGGGGGGAAAGGTTCAACTGGCTGCCATTCCACCACCATCCAGTAGTGGTCACCGTTCTCCCACGGCTGAACACCCCAGAATGGCTGTGTGTCAGGGATGGAGAGCCGAGAGCCTGCAGATATCGCTGGACTCCAACTCCCAGCATCCCTGGTCACCGGCTATGCTGTCCGCTGGGGCTGATGGGAGCTGGAGACCAGCAACAGCTGGAGGGCCACAGGTTCCCCTGTCCCTGGTCAAAGAAGAGGCGTCCCCCTCATAGCTGTCAACTTACAGATTTGAAAATAAGGGACCAGCAGCCTTGAAAATAAGGGACCAGCAGCCAAAATAAGGGACCTGCAGCCTCACCTGTTCCAGGCACTCCAGTCTTCCTGTCCTCCTGCAGGCTGGTCAAACTCATGCTGGTAGCTTCGAGAACACTGTCCAACCAACTTTGTAACCAGAGGTTCAACTGAATAGAATCTGAACCACATGCACCACAAGGCCTATGAAGCCTCAACTTAAGATGGCTCCCCGGCCTGGTTTTGCACTGCAAAGTTTGCAGCAGCACGTGCAACAAAATGGCGTCCAGCATTCAAAAACCCCCTCAGCTTGCATTAACTAGCCACACACTAGGCATGCAAGCTCCACCCCCCAGTCATTCTTAGACTTCCTATTGGGTGAGCAACACAGCCAAGCAACACAGTTGGAGCCTCCCTCCTCCCTGGCCGGCCGGGAGGGAGGGAGAGGAGCTGCTTCCTTTGACACCATTTAAGGGACATTTAAGGGACATCCATCAATAAGGGACAGCAGCGGGACATGGCGCTGGAATAAGGGACTGTCCCTTCAAATAAGGGACACTTGACAGCTATGGTCCCCCTCTCTCAGGCGTGGATGCCTCTTTCAAAGAGAGACATTCCTCCATCTCTCGTTTGCAGCAAGGAGGGGGCAGCTTGTGCCTCCTCCCCAATGTTGCTGGACTTCAGCCTTGTTCTGTGCCCTTGGGTGTTTTCTCTTGCCTGGAATGAGTCCCTGAATTATGATACTGCCTCTTGTGATAGAAATTTTGAGATCTTGACCCCTGACCATGAGGTCCAGTCACGGACGACTCTGGGGTTGTGGCGTTCATCTCGCTTTATTGAACAAGGGAGCTGGCGTACAGCTTCCGGGTCATGTGGCCAGCATGACTAAGCCGCTTCTGGCGAACCAGAGCAGCGCACGGAAATGCCGTTTACCTTCCCGCCGGAGTGGTGCCTATTTGTCTACTTGCACTTTGACTTGCTTTCAAACTGCTAGGTGGGCAGGAGCTGGGACCGAGCAACGGGAGCTCACCCCATCACGGGGATTCGAACTGCCGACCTTCTGATTGGCAAGTCCCTCTATGAGATCTTAGATATATGTTAAATGTTCATAAGTGTACCAACCAAGCACGTACATAGATCAGCACAGGAAGACCAACCTGAAACCATTTTTGGTTCCCAAACTGACCTCAATTATTTCTCTGCAAGATCAAAGGAAAATGGAAAAGCCTCCCCATTGTCTTTTCCTTCACAAATCCTGTCTTAAGGGCACATTTAAGATATGAATAGGGTGTGAGCCTGACCTGGCTCAGGAACTAAGTACAGTGGTGCCTCGCAAGACGAAATTAATCCGTTCCGCGAGTGTCTTCGTCTAGCGGTTTTTTCGTCTTGCGAAGCAACCCTATTAGCGGATTAGCGGATTAGCGCTATTAGCGGTTTAGCGGCTATTAAAGGCTTATCGGCTTAGCGGCTTAGCTGCTAAAAGGCTATTAGCGGCTTAGCGGCTTAGAAAAAGGGGGGGGGGAGCGGAAAAAAAATCTCAAGACTCGCAAGACATTTTCGTCTTGCGAAGCAAGCCCATAGGGAAATTCGTCCTGCGAAGCAACTCAAAAACGGAAAACCCTTTCGTCTAGCGGGTTTTCCGTCTTGCGAGGCATTCGTCTTGCGGGGCACCACTGTATTTATCATTACAAAAGACTGGCCAGGCTCCCCAGGCAATCCAGTCAAGTGACCATTAAACAGGTAACCTGGCAGACAGGAGGTAAACAAAGCACTCAGATTTCTGCTGTAGACCGCCCTTTCTGTGATGCATGTATGATGTATGGAGGGGTGGTCTTGAGCTCCAGGGAAGGCAATTTAAAATGTCTATATCAAGGCAGGCACACCTTTCTTTGTGGTTCCTCCTCCTTTCCTGCGTGTGAAGGGGGCACCCTGTTGCAACAGATCAATAAAGATCAGGCTTACTAGCTGCTTTGCTTCTCAGTATTCTCTGGTTGGCCTCTGTTATTTTCTCCTACCAATAAAGAACCTACCTAAGGACTCTATATGGGCTCTTGGATACCCCATAAGGGAAAAAGGGCAGATTTTGTTTACAACACTCTCTTGTGCCCAGATGGAGATGTTTAGAAAAATGTAAGTTTTATAGAGTCGTTTATGTGTCGTTCAGGCCATTTTTGCTGCCGGACACACACGCCACCAGCATGCGGCCCCCAAACGGGTGCCCCAAAGGCATGGCATCCCTTGGGCTTCATCCTTGCCCTGGTCCTGAAAATGACACCACACACACATTATTTTTGTGTGCGTGGTCTTGCGCCTTCTTCTGTGGCCTTATTTTTGCAAGGGTTATTATCATTTAATCGCCGAGCTTTTTCCAGAGGTTGAGGGCTTCTGAGCAACACTTTGTTTTCCTTGAGAACATAAGGATGCAATTGCTACTCTGAACTAAGACGCACTCTGAGGCAGTTGTGGTTTTTTTTTGTGTGTGTGTGTGTGACGAAATCTCCCGCCCCCAACTTGTGCACGGCAAACAACTGGCGTGATTCAGCTCCCGTTGCTTTCTCACTTCCACCAATCTGTTCCTGCTTCGTTCTCCCCAACGGCTTCTCTCTTTGTCACAGGCTCACTTGACTTCGCAACTTCTGCATTGTCTCCAGCAAAACACATCGTGGGCAGGCCACACACAGAGCACAAAGCCTTTCAAGGGCTGCCTGGCCCGCCTGCCGAAAGCAGGCAAGGTGTCCAAAACAGAAGAGACGGTCCTCCCATCTCCCCACACCTCTCCAGGATCGTGGCAGTTTCCGCTATGCACTTTTTATGGTTTCCAGAGTGACTTCTGTACTATAAGCAAAAACCAATATTATCCCTCCTTATCCAGGCTAAACAGACCCAGCTCCTTCAAGCGCTCCTCATCAGGCTTGGTTTCCACACCCATGACAATCTTTTTCGCCCTCCTCTGCACACCTTCCACATTCAACATCCTTCTTAAATTGTGGCGCCCAGAACTGAACACTGGACTCCAGGCAGAATAGAGTCCATTGGCTCTCTGGCCCCACCAGTCCTATGGGCACAGGCTACCACTAACCATAGCTGTCAACTTACAGATTTGAAAATAAGGGACCAGCAGCCTCGAAAATAAGGGATCAGAAGGCAAAATAAGGGATTTTCCAAGCACAGGTATGTTCAACTTCTGAGCCCCTCCAAGCCAAAGGCAGAAAGTCCATCCAGCAGCCAAATGAAGCCTCAAGCGGTGGTTCCCACAGTGCAGCAACCCGGCAAAGGGGATGCAGCAAGGAAAACCACCGTCACCTCTCCGCTGGGAAGCGCTGAGCAAAGGCGAGTCCCCAGGCAACGCGGCTGATTTGATCGGCACAAGGCATGCAAGTTCCACCCCCCAGTCGTTCTTAGACTCCTTATTGGGTGAGCAACGCAGCCAAGCAACACAGTTGGAGCCTCCCTTCTCCCTGGCCGGGAGGGAGAGAGGGAGGGAGGGAGGGAGGGAGGGAGGGGAGCTGCTTCCTTTGACACCATTTAAGGGACATTTAAGGGACATCCATCAATAAGGGACAGCAGCAGGACACAGCGCTGGGATAAGGGACTTTCCCACCAAATAAGGGACAGTTGACAGCTATGCCACTAACTAAACTTTTAAGTAGACTGTGTAGAAGAGGTGCAGCCCTAGATTTGTGCTAGAGCACATGTTTTGAATGTGGGTGTTATGTACTGAGTTGAATAGGATCCAAAATGCAGCAGTCTGATTGGTCCTAGAACAACAGGGTTCAGAATGCAGCAGTCTGATTGGTCCACAGGAGCCACCCAATCTAGCTCCAGGTGGAAGTGAATCCGCAACCTGATTGGCCTACAGAAGAATCCCAGAATTAGCCAATCACGTAGGGCCCATTGTGTAAATAATGTATATAAAGCAGACATTCTGAGGGAACTTCCATTCCTCCTCACCACTATGAGCTGAATAAAGAGCATGGAATCCACTCTCGACTCCGAGTATATTTCAGAGGAAGACCTCAGTTTTAATCCCCAGCACCTCCAGGTTTTTGTTTAGTGCTGTTGGACTACAACTCCCATAATTCCTGGCCACTGGCCATCCTGCCTGAGGCCGACATCTGGAGGACATCTAGAAACATCTGGAGGAGAACAACAGGTTGGGGAAGCCAGAGCAGGGTGATGCAAGGTTCTTTTTAACCTTGTGTGTGTTTGTGTGTGTGAGTTCTGGTTACATATCTAAAAAGGATTTTTTTTTAAAAAATCTATTCAGAAACAAATCAAGCTGCATTCCATGGGGCTGACACCCCAGGAAAGTGAACAGAGATTTGCAGGCTTCATTTGAGGTGAAGGGCTCGAAGCATTCCTTTCTCAGCGCTTTTAATTAAGCAAGGATGCTGTTTTATGGCTGCTGGGGATATTTTTCAACACTGCTAGGGCTTTTGTTTAATTCTGCCTTCATCGTTTTATTACTGCGTTCTTGAAATGTATTTATTGTTCTGTTGGTTTCCATTTCGTTTTGCAGTGGGCTTTTTGTGTGTTTGTGTGTCATGTTCCTTGTGTAAGCCACCTTGTGCAACTTTCGCAAAGGGGGGGGGGATCTTTGCAAGGCTGGGGGCTGTGTTCCCTCACCCATGCGCCCATGGCTGGAGGGGCCAGAGGCAAATGGGGCAGAGCCATGGGTATGACTCTCACCTGTGCACTGTAGGCTACATTCCAGTCAAGCAAAATTCAGAAATTTATACACGCATATCAATATTTGGGCAAGAAAAGGCATAATCACAGTCCAAGGACACATTTCTGGCCAGGCAAATATACTTAATTAAGGTGCAATGCAGGGCTGGTGGGGGGTGGAGCTGGGTGAGGGGCCTAGAGTGGGAGTCCCAAGGGCCACACAGAAGGCCTAGAGGGCCACATCCTGCTTTAACACATACAGTGAAGGGATATAAATATCCACAAGCAAATAAATAAAGGACTCTGAGCATTGCCTGGACCTGCAGATGTGAGACCTAAAGAGTCTTGTGCCTTGGATATAAGGAACAGTGTTTAATTTTGAGGAAGACCAAGCACACATTTCCAAATCGAGTTGAAACCGAGAGAGGGATTCTGGGGATCTCCTGCAAAAACCATGCTGCCTGCTGGTGGAACTGCCTGGTTTGCTCCCAGTAGCCTCAGCTTGTAGATTGGTAAATAAACCAGACCCAACAAAATATTACAAATATAGAATCTATTCGTGCTCAAGGCAAAGCGTTTTTTGCTTCTTGTTTAATCGCCATTGTCCAGATCACAATATTACCCAACTATACCACACTGTTTTGAATGTTTTAAGTGCTGAGATATCTGTTGCTATTTTCATGCATATCTCCTTGAGATTCACATGTGGAAGGCAATTAATCAATAATTGGCACAAAGGGATGCTTTAATCTATCAATTTTGGTTTCCCATTTTCCCTGATCTGAATTTCTCTTCTCCACATCCCTGCAGCAGTCTGCATTTTTTTAAAAAAGTACTCATGACAATTTGTCAGCATTTTAGTGCAAATTTCTCTACACACCCCTGCAAGCAATTTCCCCCAGTATAATGCATTTTATATGTTGCTTTCGCATACACATGTCTCTTTATCCACATTTCCCCCTAAAACGGTGTTCTTAAACTTTGGGTTCCCAGGTGCAGTTGGACTAAAGTTCCCATCATCCACAGCCAACTTAGCCAATGGTCAAGGATGATGGGAGTTATATTTCAACAACGCCTGGGGACACAATGTTGAAGAACGCTGTTCTAATACAAGGATGTTCGTACGTATTGTTTAGTTGGCGAACTCGTGAAATCCAGAGAGGTGTGAATTTTGAATAATAGTCGTGTTTCAGTTTATGTATTTATTTATTTTTGGGAGGGGAGGAAGAAGTGTGAATTATGTAAAGGTAAAGGGACCCCTGACCATTAGGTCCAGTCGTGGCCAACTCTGGGGTTGCGGCGCTCATCTCGCTTTATTGGCCGAGGGAGCCGGCGTACAACTTCCGGGTCATATGTCCAGCATGACTGAGCCACTTCTGGTGAACCAGAGCAGTGCACGGAAACACTGTTTACCTTCCCGCCGGAGCGGTACCTATTTATCTACTTGCACTTTGACGTGCTTTTGAACTGCTAGGTTGGCAGGAGCTGGGACCGAACAATGGGAGCTCACCCCGTCGCGGGGATTTGAACCGCCGACCTTCTGATCAGCAAGTCCTAGGCTCTTTGACCACCCGCGTCCCGTGAATTAGGCCTGCAATGCAAACCTGCCAGGCTGGTACCAGAGAGACTTGGGTTCCACTCAACCATGAAGCCGACCAGATGATTTGGGGCCAGCTTACCCTACCTCACAGGGTTGTTGTGAAGATAAAATGGGACTCGGGGAGACCTGCCTCTCCCACCTTGAGGTCCTTGGAGGAAAGATGGGATATAAATGTAATAATAATAATAACAGCAGCAGCAGGAGCAACAATGATCACAATTCCTTTTCCACCACCCCTTAATAGTGTGCCATATGACCTGAAGGAACACAGACAGATGTGATTTCCTGCATGTAAACATTTGCAATATCTATTCAATGAGGATGGTTGTGTTTTTTTTAACCTCCAAGAAATTCATATCGAAACATCACGGGTCCCGGGTAACAGCTGGAGCCTGGAACAGAATACCAATGAGCTTGGGGACTTCACACAGTGTGTGTTTGCAGCTCTGAGGAAGCTAATCATTTCTCCACCAGTGGGATAACTTAAGCCAGGTTCTCAACACACAAAAATAGGCAAACAGGGGTATGTGTGTATGTGTGGCTAATGGCTGTATCTATTTGTTTATTAATAGACTGCATTTCCTGCAACCAACAGAAGGTGGAGCCAGACAGGCAGAGCCACCTGGTTCAAGTTTATTCCCCATTGGGAATGATAGGCTGGAAGGCACGGAGCCCAACAGCAGGGGGAGCCGCAGAGCCAGTGAAAGGCTCATTCTGGTTTTGCCACCATCCAACTCCCTGCTGAGTTCTCCAAGGGGTGACAATGAGAATATAAGGAGGAGGAAACTAACAGGCAGGGCAGTCCCCTGGACTGGCAGGCTGGCTGGGCTGGCTGAAGGCACAGTGAGGTTGGTGGATCAATACCTCATTTGCCCAAAGGCACCAGGATCCACCTTCTGCTGAGCTGGGAGATCTTTCTGTTGGGGTGTGATGGCCTGAGATTCGGACTCAGAGGCTGAACCTGAGGAATCTCCGCCTGCACAGGAGTCCCCGCCTCCAGAACCAGCTGAGCCGGGGCTGGGGCCTGAGCCTGAAGGGTCCTCACCTGTGCTGGATCCTCAGGTGCAGGCACCAGCTGAGTCTGCTCTGGCTCCTGAGGTGATGGAGGACCCATTGCCTGCAGGTGCTCCACTCTCAGCTCCGTCAGGGGAAGCTGAGGTTGCCTCTGGGTCCGGTAACCCTCCAGCCTCTCCTGAGCTGCAGAGGCTCAGGGCAGAGAGGCGGAGGGAACTAAGTTCCTGCAGGAGGAGTGCTCGCCTCCAGGCCAGGAGAGGCGAGTCACCTGTGGACCGGGGCCGCCCTATGCCTTGGGGCAGATAAAAGCCAGCCAGCCCCAGTCCCAGGTTGCGGGAGCAACATTGTTGGTAGCCTGTTCCTGCCTGAACCCAGTCCTGCTCTTCTGCCAGAGTTCCTGACCTCACTCGACTCCCTGCCTTGGGCCCTGCTTCAGCTTTGACGGACAGCCTCCATACTGCACCCTCAACCTCGGACTGGACTCGGACCTCGCCTCTCGGTAGCCCCCAGGACCAGCACATGGGGTGTGTGTCTCCCCTAAAGTCTTGCCTGGATGGCACCATTGCCCCGCAACAAAATACCATTCATGTTAATGTGGGGAGGCCTGGAATGCCTAATGATGCCCACAGGTTGAAGGTTCGTAGAGTTTTAAGGGACCCAAAGGGTCATCTACTCCCCCCCCCCACTAGAGGTCTTTGAAAGCCAGTATTCTGGGCATCACCAGGTGAAAAATCACATGACCACTCCAAACTCGCACGCAGGCTACTCACGTTTTCACGTAGGGGTCTGAGTAGCCGTTGGCATCCATGGCAGCCAAATGGGCACAGCGGATGATGCCCACCAGCAGGCCTTGCTTTTGGGAGCTGTATTTGAGGGAAATAAGGATCCGGCCACGCTCCTCCAAGGACTTGTCTTCTGTTTTGTCTATCTGCGACGAGAATAAAACCAATTCCACTCAGTTCCTAATTTCTTCTTACCCAAACACACTTATTTCCTTTTTTTTTTTTAAATATTTATTGGAGTTTACAATAGAAATAAACATAATAAACAGTGTAACATATATCTTAACATAGTTTCACATTTTCTTTGGACTTCCTCACATCTCCCGCTCCCATTTTCATCGTTATAACATTTTGTCAGCAATTTATTATCTTATTTGCATTCTTATATCCCATCTGTATATTTATAATCTTATAATTCTCAAAAAAGTTCATATTTTCTCAATTTCACTTATTATCTTAAATCATCTAGTTTAGTGGTGCTCAATTATTTGTGATCTAGCATCCTGCTTAGCATTCACTCAAATTACAATGTTTTTGTAAATAATTCTTAAATTTCTTCCAATCCTCCTCCATCTTCTCTTCTCCCAGGTCACGGATTCTGCCGGTCATCTCGGCCAGTTCCATATAGTCTATCAGTTGCATCTGCCATTCTTCCAGTGTGGGTAGATCTTGAGTTTTCCAGTGCTTTGCGAGAAGTATCCTTGCTGCTGTTGTTGCATACATAAAAAATGTCTGGTCCTTCTTTACCACCCCTTGGCCGACAATGCCCAAAAGAAAGGCCTCTGGTTTCTTAGTGAAGGTATACTTAAATACCTTTTTCAGTTCATTATAAATCATTTCCCAGAACGCCTTCACTTTAGGGCAGGTCCACCAGAGGTGAAAGCAAACACACTTATTTCCTCCTCCCTCCTGATACGTTTTCCTTTTGTGCCGTGCCTTTTGTAGGTTTAAATTGAGGAGGTGGAATCTCCCTCTTTTCTTGAGTGGTCTGTTAGTTGCTCTGGGAGCCTTTTTTGGCTGAAGAACAGGATAGAAAGCCTTTCAGTAAATAAGCTGTTTAAAGAGGGTTTGGACAAAACAACAACACTGAGTTACTGGCTGGCGCCCAGCAGTTGACATACAAACTTTGCACCAGTTGCAATAGGTTATGGGCCCAGTTTGAAATGCTGCTAGTGACCTTTACATAGCCTTAAAAATGAGTGGATTGGGACCAGGTTACTTGAAGGACTGCCCCTCTATACAAACGTCCTTCAGGGCCTTGAGATCTGTTTCAGAGGCCCTGCTTTCAGCGCCCTGAGTAAACTGCAATTCCCAGGGCGCTTGGGGAGAAGCTATGATTGTTTAAAGTGGTATGATACTGCTTTAAATCTCTAGTGCAGATGGGGTCTGGGGCATCTCCCCATGTGACCTTCTGTGCTGTGTCTCCCTCTAGTGGCTGGTGTGCAGCACAGATTTTTTTGAGCCTGCTCCCTATTTGCTATGGGTACTACAGTTCCATCAAGAGGTCAGTTGGCAAGGATCTATTTAATAAAGAAGTACAAATCAAACCATCAGGAGGCTTGATCTTTTTTTAAACCAATTTAGCCACAGGAATATTCGTACCCTACTAAGGCACCCCCTTATTCTGGCCACACACTTCCTGGTCACCCATACAGTCATGGGAAAATCTGAATTTCGCCCTCCCCCTTCATCCTGTCTCTCCAACTCTTAGGACAATAAATTGCTGAGCAGCCAGCCTGACACCATTCATTTGTTCGCCGGGATTACGATGCACTCATTACTGTCAATGCAGAGTCAGGATTAAAAGCAGCACAAATAACAGCCGATTGAATGTTTAAGGGAGTGTCAGATCCAATCAGGATCCCTCGCCTGCCCGCCGCTGAACTGGAAGAGGCGAACCGCACGGGATCGGCTGAGGCCAGGCCTTCCTTGACAGCCTGGCAAAATTTGTACCCTCTCTGCACCGCCCCTTCAATTTCTTCACCTCTTTTGGACAGGGGTCCTCAACGCTGCTGCTGAGAAAACAACCTTTCGGGCCTCCAATTATAAAATACCTCATTGCAAATATATAGGGAAATGGAAGGGAGAAGGAAACAGCAGCAGCTGTCCAATCAGGGAGCTTCAGCATCTTGCCCATTCTGGCCAATCAGGGAGCTTCAGCATCTTGCCCGTTCTGGCCAATCAGGGAGCTTCAGCATCTTGCCCGTTCTGGCCAATCAGGGAGCTTCAGCATCTAGCCCGTTCTGGCCAATCAGGAAGCTTCATCCTGGACTATCAGCGAGCCTCTTCATCTTGCCTGCCACATTGCACACATCCTCTGTTCCATTTAGAGCCTGAAGGGGGCGCTGAGGCACAGTCCTAGACTGCCCACATTCAAGCAAAGCCCTTGACACAGCGGCACATCTGGGATCCAGCTGGGACTTTATGAGGGCTGGGGAACTGCTGGCCTTATAGCCAAATGTGGCCCTCTGGACCTTTCTGCCTGGCTCTCCAAACTCTCCCTTGGCTATTCCCCTCCCTGGCCCTGCTCAGCATCCTCTTTGAGTGTTTTCATATCCTTCAAGAGTCCCGATTTCCCCGGGACATCCCAGAATTACAGAAGATGTCAGGAGAGACCTTCCTCTCTGTATTTTTTTTTTATGTTTACAAGGAACATTTCAGAGTTTTACCTCTCCAAAGAGAGCTCACAACACAGTGAAAACATTGTGCATTTGACCCCTGGATGAGCAGCAGGAAATTCAACCGGTCCAGCTCTCACCGCAGCACAGCAGTCGCCGTGGGATGCGAGGGAGTGAGCGGAAAGCAGCACCAGTTGAATTTCTGCCTTTTTCAAACCTCCTTTGGAAAACACGGGGCCTCCACCAGGATGGTTGGCAAAGAAAATCTTCAATTTGTGCATAGACATGCTTGCTCCCTTGGTTCACAGGGCACATATACATTTCCTCCTGCCCACAGCGACCTGCTAGCTGCCAGCCTGGTTTCAAGCAAACGACAATCTTGTTACTCCTTAGATCAAGCCAGGCTGCCCACCTGCTATTCCCAGGGGAGGAGAACTCTTTTTCCTCCCACATGTTCCTCTCTTTCCCGGAATTGCTCATCAGCGGTTGATGAGCAGCTTGCAAACCTCGTCTCTCTCTTTCCTTTCTCAGTAGGATTTTCTTTCCTCTCAGAGAGAGGCTTCCATCAGAATTCGAGTTGACAGGGCCTAACTTGGCGATGGGTAATTTATTTATTTATTTGCAGAAAGAAAGGGGTAGGGTGGGGGGGGAGGCAAAGCTGTGAATTGCTTGGGCTGTGTGCAGAACATCTGGAACATCTGGTTCTTTCGTTCTAAACACAGAGCAAGATTCTAGCCCCCGTGGTTCTGAATTAAGGGCTGATAGGAAGTTGTCTTTCACTGACCATTGGTCCATCCAGCTTACTATGGTCTACATGGACTTGTGGTGGCTCTTCAGAGTTTCAGATGAACTAGGATTCTGTAATAGTTTGATCTAGGTTTGTAGGTCTTCAGCCTGTCAGTGCTGGATGTGCCATCACAAAATCCTGTGCTGCTGAGCCATATGCATGTTTACTCTTAAGTAAGCCTCACTGTGTTCATGGGGATTTGTTATCAGCACTGCAGCCTGAGCTATTTACAGCATATAAACCCAATGATTTACCATCTTGCTAACCATAAAGGGAAATTCCCTTATTCCGAATAGGATTCCTAGCAAGAAAAGAGAAACGTTGACAGCTATGTTGCTAACAGTGCTGTGCTTTTCTAATGCCCGATTTACAATATACCGTATTTTTTGCTCTATAAGACTCACTTTTTCCCTCCTAAAAAGTAAGGGGAAATGTGTGTGCGTCTTATGGAGCGAATGCAGGCTGCGCAGCTATCACAGAAGCCAGAACAGCAAGAGGGATTGCTGCTTTCACTGCACAGCGATCCCTCTTGCTGTTCTGGCTTCTGAGATTCAGAATATTTTTTATCTTGTTTTCCTCCTCCAAAAACTAGGTGCGTCTTATGGTCTGGTGCTTCTTATAGAGCGAAAAATACAGTAGATAGCTTTACCCGGCTGCAGATAGCCTATGTCGCGTTACCACCAACTACTAGCGACATGCTTTCCTAAACTCACTCACCGGCAGTTGCTTCTCCAGGCAGATGTAGAACTTCTTGGTCTGGTTGGGCTTTAGTTTCTTCAAAGGGATCCTTGTTTCTCCAATGAACTCGTTGTGGCGGAATTTGTCCTCGTCGCAAACAGAAATTCTGAAAGAGACAACAGGGAAAGAGCAGAAAGGTGAATGGGCAGGCGGAATGGTTTAGCCAGCCAGGGAAGTGTTGCAGTGGGGCTGGTCCTCCCCTGAGGCAGAGGGGGCCATTGCAGCACACCCCCATTTGCCCAGAATACAAGACCCTCGTCTTGGCCTCACTGATGGGGTTCAAAGGAAAGCAGAGCAAGATGTCTGGCTGCAGGAGTTGCTGGAAGCAGGCATACATGGCGCCATCCAACTGCCTTCAGGACTCCAGTGTGGTGTAGTGGTTAAGAGCGGTGGACTCGTAATCTGGTGAACCGGGTTCGCTTCCCTGCTCCTCCACATAAATGCAGCTGCTGGGTGACCTTGGGCCAGTCACACTTCTCTGAAGCCTCACTCACCTCACAGAGAGTTTGTTGTGGGGGAGGAAGGGAAAAGGAGATTGTTGGCCACTTTGAGACTCCTTAAGGGGGGTGAAAGGCGGGATATCAAGTCCAAACTCTTCTTCTTCTTCTTCTTCTTCTTCTTCCACTCTGGATTTGTGTAGGGTTTATTCCTTAGCCTTATCTTCTCCCAAAGATATCCCACAAGGTTTAGGGTCAGAGTTTTCCTTCCCCTAGATGGGCTCCCTTCCCAGGTGGATGAACCCCATTTAGGGAACTTTTTAACGTGTGACATTTTTATGTATCTTTAATCTTTGTTAAGCCACCCAGAGTGGCTGGGGAAACCCAGCCAGATGGGCGGGGTACAAATAATTTATTATTATTATTGTCATTATTATTTTATTTTCTGCCCCCTCAACGGCATGTGCAGAAACAGCCTTCTTGACCGCGGGACCTGCTATGGCCTGTTGGAATGGGGGAAGGTAATAATAAATAAATAAACGTTCACAAGAAGAAGCTATGGCAGAGGTAGGGACCCTTTTGCACCCCGAGAGTTGTGTTTCCTTCCCAGTGACTTTCCGAGGGTCACATGCCAATGGTGGGAGCAAAGTGAGTAAAGCAATGAATGCCCATTTTACCTTTCCACACACACACTTTCGTATCAACCATCCAGGCAGGTAAGAGGCGTTACCAGAGTTCAAGGACATACGGTATTTCTAGCCAGGCAAAAACACCCCAGGAAGGTGCAAAGCATGGCCAGTGAGGGGTGTGGCCTGGGGAGAGGGGGTGTGGCCTGGGGAGAGCCCCACAGGTTTGATAAAAAGGACTGGATTTAGCCCCAGAGCTTGTGGTTCCCCACACCAAATAAATCACAAGCAGTTGCTGAAACTTTTTTTTCTTAAAAAAAAATAATCTAAGTGCATCAAACAACTTCCAACGCATCGGAAAGCTCTTAGCAGCAGAAAGAGGGCGGGGGGAGCCTTTGCAATTGTCAAACCAGGACCAATAATGTCTCTCGGGCAGCTGGCAACGCTTGGGTCCAGCTGCCCCTTTCTCTTGGTTGTCTCAAATTGGCGACAGCCGTGTGGGTGGTGAGAAAAGAGGGAGAGCGTCGCCCATTGAGTCTCTTTCGCAGACTGAGATGAAAGGGCTGCTCTCTGAGCTGGGGGGATCGTTTGGATGAGGGAGGCTGTCAGAATTTATTTTAATCACCATGGCATAATGTTATTTCCCGGCCTGCCCCCCCCTCCCCAACTCAACGCGCCGAGTCTTGGGCCACAAAGCTCAGCACTAATGAGAGATGATTCAGTGTTACACTGAGCCCTGTGGTGAACGGCGGGTTTATTTTCCTGGAAGTTGGACAGTGACTGGCCTTGTTTCCCAGGGAAGTCTGGGAAGACGAAAGACCTTGTGAGAAGGAGCGCAAAGTAACAGGGAGTTGGGCAAATGGCCACATAGCTGTGGAACCTGCTAGCCTCACAGGGTAGTTGTGGGGAGAAGCCCCACTAGAAATAAACATGGGAACAAACGATTCCTGCTGGGTCAGACCAAAGGCCCGGCACCCCGCGTGCTGCCGTAACTGGGAGAACATTCTCTACCTTTCCAAATTTACCACCTGGAGACAAAGCTTTTCACGTAGGTTGTAAGTGGGCAGGCGAGCCCTCAATGCGCAAGTCAAACAAACTGAGCCTGGCTAATTCTGCAGGCACCTCTTAAAGACCACTTGGCCCTCTGTCTTTGGCAAGGATTTCTCAGCAAAGCTCTTTATCATCCTCTCCCACAAAGCCGAAGCAGATTCACAAAAGCTCTTGTTATTAGCTGGTGCTAAGGAGCCAGGGGGAAAAGACAGACAGACAGAAAGGAGAAGCAATTGAAAAGGACTAAGATAGTAGCCAGCAGAGACATCACCTTGCCAACAAAGGTCCATATAGTTAAACCTATGGTTTTCCCAGTAGTGATGTATGGAAGTGAGAACTGGACCATAAAGAAGGCTGATCACTGAAGAATTGATGCTTTTGAATTATGGTGCTGGAGGAGACTCTTGAGAGTCCCATGGACTGCAAGAAGATCAAACCTCTCCATTCTGAAGGAAATAAGCCCTGAGTGCTCACTGGAAGGACAGATTGTGAAGCTGAGGCTCCAAGACTTTGGCCACCTCATGAGAATAGAAGACTCCCTGGAAAAGACCCTGATGTTGGGAAAGATGGAGGGCACAAGGAGAAGGGGACAACAGAGGACGAGATGGTGGGACAGTGTTCTCAAAGCTACCAGCATGAGTTTGACCAAACTGCGGGAGGCAGTGGAAGACAGGAGGGCCTGGCGTGCTCTGGTCCAGGGGGTCACAAAGAGTCGGACACGACTAAACGACTCAACAACAACAACAAAGATAGTAGCCAGCCACCAGGGCCAATTTGAATCTCACAAGGGGACACAGACATAAGACCTGCCAAAATGGGGCTTATTGGAGAACCTGAATGACTCGATATGTACGTAGGGAGACCTCTTATAAAAATTACAAAAAAGTTTGAAGCCGTGTATGTGAGAGAGAAGCCATTTGCAGAGGGGAAAGAACCACTCTGGATATCGGAGCGGCATTGTACCCTGCCTGGGAAAGCATTTATTAAATCAGGAGGTGAAGCACTCGCTGCGTAATTGACTTTTTATTTAGTTTGGACCAGGAGATGGAGATGGAGAGGTTCTCCCTTGCACGGGGCCCGGCTGTGTCGTTGGGCAGAACGAACCGCCTGCTGCCTCAGGTGGCAGGTGCGGAGGGCCAGGCAGCAATGGAGGGCTGTGGGAGGCCTGAACTGTGTGTGCTTCATGGCCCAGCCTGTGTACTCATGTCAATAGCGGCTAGTCCTCTAGGGCAAACTGGGTGCTGCCCCGTAGACCTCTGTCTGCCCTCAGCCAGCCTCTACCGGCCTGCCCTTCTCACTTACACCCAGCCCAGGGGCAGCTCTGCCTGACAGCTTCTTCCTCCTCCATCTTTCTCCTTTCCTTTCCCTTTTAATTTGTATATCGCCTTTCTATATTACTACATGCAAGGCGGCTTACAGGCTGAAGAAACAACAAAGACCACGCACCTTATATAAACAATCTGATCCAACACAAAAAGTCACCATAAAATCATAACTTTGCAACAAACAACTTATATCAGATAATAAAGTAACATCTAATCGTCCACTAGAATCTAATAGCGGCACAGTGAAATTAAATAGCAGCAAATGACAATTAAACAGAAATTCACTCTTAACAATTGCCATAAATAATTACTAAAGTATAATCGATAAAAATAGCAGCAACTCACAATGCATAAAATATATACAAACCCCGTAAAAGGATCAGTTTGGGAAACATAGACACACAACTTATATAGGTGGCCATAGGGAGAGTCCCTGGGGTATGAGTTCCCCCACTCCCGACTGGGGTCACCTGCCTCTTCTGCTCGTTCAGATCCAGACCCTTCGACAAATCTGAGATCCCAACGTACGTCTCCAAAATGGGTCAGTGGAACTGCGAGATGCTCTTGGTAAGTAAGTCCTCTGTACCCTGTGGATAGGCTCCGGCTCGCTTCATCCACAGGCCTCCCTCTTACCATGACAGATTGTGGCATGGGCTCCCAACTCTGAAATTGTTGCCGGCTATGGCGCTGTGGTCTAAACCACAGAGCCTAGGGCTTGCCGATCAGAAGGTCGGCGGTTCGAATCCCCGCGACGGGGTAAGCTCCCGTTGCTTGGTCCCAGCTCCTGACAACCTAGCAGTTCGAAAGCACGTCAAAGTGCAAGTAGATAGTATTGTCGGCCAAGGGGTGGTAAAGAAGGACCGGACATTTTTTATGTATGCAACAACAGCAGCAAGGATACTACTTGCAAAGCATTGGAAAGCTCAAGATCTACCCACGCTGGAAGAATGGCAGATGCAACTGATAGACTACATGGAACTGGCTGAGATGACCGGCAGAATTCGTGACCTGGGAGAAGAGAGGACTGAGGAGGATTGGAAGAAATTTAAGAATTATTTACAAAAACATTGCAACTTGAGTGAATGCTAAACAGGATGCTAGATCAAAATAATTGAGCACCACTAATTTAGATGATTTAAGAAAATAAGTGAGATTGAGAAAATATAACTTTTTTTGTGAACTAGAAGATTATGAAAAATAGAAGGGATATAAGAATGCAAATAAGATAATAAATTGCTGACAAAATGTTATAACGATGAAAGTGGGTGCGGGAGATGTGAGGAAGTCCAAAGAAAATGTGAAATTATGTTAAGATATATGTTACATTGTTTATTATGTTTATTTCTATTGTAAAACCCAATAAATATTTATATAAAAAAAAAACAAAGTGCAAGTAGATAAATAGGTACCGCTCCGGCGGGAAGGTAAATGGCGTTTCCATGTGCTGCTCTGGTTCGCCAGAAGCGGCTTCGTCATGCTGGCCACATGACCCGGAAGCTGTATGCCGGCTCCCTCGGCCAATAAAGCGAGATGAGTGCCACAACCCCAGAGTCGGCCACGACTGGACCTAATGGTCAGGGGTCCCTTTACCATTACCTATTTTCCCAAAGGGAAGACACTCATCACTTCCCAGATGGAAACTCGTCCCCCAAAGGATCATTCCCTCCCTAAGGCATGCTCCTAGACTCCCGCTAACCTGTGTGCACAGGGGTGCATGGATTGCCCTGTGTCTTCTGCAGGAAGCTAACAGATTTCATTTTATTTTATGTGCAGTTTGAGCACTCCACCTCCCTCCCATCCACCTCCATTGCCTGGGCCCATTCTCTGAAGACAACGGAGGGGTGCTTGTGTGCTTTTAATTCTCTTTTACAGAGGGTTTTTTTATTTCTGGACCTGTTAGCATTTTTCGCCAGAGTTCTCTGACCTCCCAATGCCCACCCCTTGAGGGAGAAGGACTCCCACTTACTTCCAGGTGGGACGTACCTGGAGATGGGGGGATGAGAGCAGGATGGAAGAGACACCCGCAAGACCTTTTTAAAACAGGAGAGAGGGTGGCGGTAGGAGGCTAATATAAAAGGAAGTGAAGACATGGGATGATAATAAAAAAACAGCAGTAACTTGAACAAAAGGAGCAGGAAATGGATTTTTCTTTATCTCTTCGAGTGTTCTCATCTGCCCTGGCTTTCTATAATGTTTATCGCCAATGAAGGAAGGAGGGTGCTAGCTTCTGCAGTGGGGCGGAAAGCAAGATAATAATAAAATAGGGCAGTCTAAATCTCTAGAATTGGAGACAGTTTCAAGTGGGGTTCTCCCCTCGCCATCAAAATCAAGGCTGGCGGTGTGAACCTTCCCCGTCCCCAAGTCCTCCTTTATCTCTAGGACTTAAAATTGGGTTTTTAGCTTCAGAACCCATCTGCAACATGTTGGTGACTCTGACGTGCACATGTGTGTTTGTGTAGTGGGGGACACACACTACCCCGCAGCCCACAGGAAACATGCTTGCTTGATCATTGAGGCTCCATGCATAAAGTTGACATGAGCCCTGTGGAGATGCAGTGGAGGGGACGGTCAGATCCTGAGGAGGAACAAGAGAATCAAAGATTCTTGGAAGGTGATGGAGTCTTCTTCTTGTTGGGTCTCCTTTCGGATCCATTGGTTTGGGCCCTCCCCTCCAGAGCAGCAGAAAACAAGCTTGCTCCATCTTCCACTGATTGCCCTTCAGATAGCCAAAGGTGGCTACCATGTCTTCTCTCCTCTAGGCTGAACAAACCCAACTCCCTCAACCGTTCCTCATAAAGATGGAGAGAAAATCAAGGAGTTGGAGCTTGATGACTCCGAGTGCCAAGGGGAGGTGACACCAGGGGCCAAATAAATGTCTGAGCTGGAGGAGGATGGGGCCAGTGATCAAGGGAGTCCGGTGCTGGATCCCGGGATGCCCAGGCAAATGGACAGAGAGGTCTCGTGTCCCTGGACCTAAGTCAGTCAGGGACATCCTGAAGTACAGCCAGCAGCATCACTTCCTGTCAGAAAGGGGCCACTTCCTGGGGAGGCACCTGAGAGTACGCTGGATGGACAATGAGCTAGCAGAAACTCCGTCTCCAAGGACACAGAGACACAACACAAACAAACCTTGCAGGTGAAACCCACTCACAAGAGTGCCAGTTTGCTTGTCCAATCCCCAAAAGCTTGCGAGACCATGAACTCCAGACTATCTGCTGCGCCACTGAATGTCACCTCATCAGCTGAAAAACACCACATCTTGCCCAGGCCAAAGGACCACCCAGTTCAGCACCCTGTTTCCCACTGCAGCTGGTCAGATGCCTCTAAGCAGCCCTCCAAGTGTGGGGCAGGCAGAGGCATAGCAAGGTCAGGTGGTAACTGGTGCGGAAGTTTTTTGTCACACATTGAAATTATTAAAAGAAGGGAAAAAAATAAGATACTTACAGCTGAAAGTGTTATTTTCTGGTTTATCTACTTAACATTGTGAGCATAACTACTGAAAACTCCCCCCCCCCAACTTTGTTCTCACACCCCACCTCTCTGTTAGAATTCTTGCTCCATGATTGCAGTCATGGGATTGTTGTCTATCACATGACGGTGGGAAGTGACGGAAACAGGATGTTTGTGTTCCTGTGTTCCGTGAAGTGGGACTATTGTCCTTTGTTCTTTTTCTCTGCTGTCTGATGCTAGAGAGGGAGTCATGTTGCAGTGCTCCGTGTGTGTTTATATGTAAATAAAGTAGATTAGCCAAAATGCTGAGTTGCTGAGGTCTGTCACGCAACTGCACATAGATTCTGCGGATCTCTAAGTGTGCTGGTGTTGGTTGGCATCGGTCGCTGTGATGTTCGGGCAGAAGAAAGCTAATGAAGCTCCCGAACGATCAACCAGGAGGGAGAGAACATGCCAGCTGGGCACGTGTCTCTGCCAGAGTCCTACTCAAGTGTAGGCTGAACTCCTGACACTCTCCTCCTCTGCATTCCAGGGTTTGGGCCCTGAGTTGAGGGAGCTTTCACTTCTCTCCTTCCCTCCTCACTGCCCACTTGTTTGCTCGCCTGCCTCCTTCCCATCCTCTCCCTGTGTGATGGCCTGGGATTCGGACTCGGAGGCTGAACCTGAGGAATCTCCGCCTGCACAGGAGTCCCCGCCTCCAGAACCGGCTGAGCCGGGGCTGGGGCCTGAGCCTGAAGGGTCCTCACCTGTGCTGGATCCTCAGGTGCAGGCACCAGCTGAGTCTGCTCTGGCTCCTGAGGTGATGGAGAACCCATTGCCTGCAGGTGCTCCACTCTCAGCCCCGTCAGGGGAAGCTGAGGTTGCCTCTGGGTCCGGTAACCCTCCAGCCTCTCCTGAGCTGCAGAGGCTCAGGGCAGAGAGGCGGAGGGAACTAAGTTCCTGCAGGAGGAGTGCTCGCCTCCAGGCCAGGAGAGGCGAGTCACCTGTGGACTGGGGCCGCCCTATGCCTCGGGGCAGATAAAAGCCAGCCAGCCCCAGTCCCAGGTTGCGGGAGCAACATTGTTGGTAGCCTGTTCCTGCCTGAACCCTGTCCTGCTCTTCTGCCAGAGTTCCTGACCTCACCTGACTCCCTGCCTTGGGCCCTGCTTCAGCTTTGACGGACAGCCTCCATACTGCACCCTCAACCTCGGACTGGACTCAGACCTCACCGCACGGTTAGCCCTCGGGACCAGCACACCCTGCCTGCCTGCCTGCCTGCCTGCCTCCTCCAGCAGCCCGTCAAAATGAAGGGGGAAGGCTGCTGGCAAAGTGGCGCAGCTCTCCCCCTTCCCCTGACGGCTCGGGGTAGGTTTGGGGGTCGCAGGCGGGCGGTGCACTGAATGTCACTCCCCTCAGCGATTACACCCGGGGCGGCCCGTCCACACCGCACCCCCCTTCCTAGGCCTCTGAGGGCAGGTTGGCAACAGCCCTGATGGATAAGCGAGGTGACGACTTTGTGTTGAGATGCAGGGAGATGCAGCCAAGAAGTGCAACTCTCCCCCCTCCCTCCAAGATCTGTCCCCAAATTTCCCTCCAACTTCCCAGGGAAATTAAAACTCGTAATCCTTAAAGGCGCAAAGTCAATTACCTCTGAAGAGGAACTAACGATGGCTATCAACAGAAACTGGGCTAAGGGGGCAGCGGGTGGTGTAGGACGAGAGCAAGGGCAGAATGAGAATGGGCCTCCCCCCTGTAGGTTATGGAGAGCATGGAAGTCAGTGCTTGAGGGAAAGTGTTTGGATATCCACACAGCAGTGTGTTTTCTCAGGAAACGTCTATGTACGGGGTTGCTCTGAGATGCCTCCTGCTTCTGCGCCGTCAACAGCTGTATGTGCCTTCCTCCCAGAATGCCTTGGGGCAACGTGAACCCTGCAAAACACCTAATCGAGGCTCCTTAGGATGCCTGTGACCTCCTCCAGCACTCCATCCCCAGACTACAGCAGGAGTGGAGAGGAAATAGTCGATTTTGCAGGTTAGTACAGAACCATCTAGGGATGCGGGTTAAACCACAGAGCCTAGGACTTGCCAATCAGAAGGTCGGCGGTTCGAATCCCCGTGATGGGGTGAGCTCCCGTTGCTCGGTCCCTGCTCCTGCCAACCTAGCAGTTCGAAAGGACGTCAAAGTACAAGTAGATAAATAGGTACCGCTCCGGCGGGAAGGTAAATGGCGTTTCCGTGTGCTGCTCTGGTTTCGCCAGAAGCGGCTTAGTCATGCTGGCCACATGACCCGGAAGCTGTACGCCGGCTCCCACGGCCAATAAAGCGAGATGAGCACCACAACCCCAGAGTCGGCCACGACTGGACCGAATGGTCAGGGGTCCCTTTACCTTTACCTTACAGACCCATCCGAATTTTGTGATGCAGTATTTCGGCATTTAAAAAAATGCATAAAAGACTGAGCATATCGGGGGAAGAGTGCACAAACACACACACACAAAATACACACACACACACACACACACACACACACAGTGGTACCTCGTGTTAAGAACTTAATTCGTTCCGGAGGTCCGTTCTTAACCTGAAACTGTTCTTAACCTGAGGTACCACTTTAGCTAATGGGGCCTCCTGCTACCGCAGCGCGATTTCTGTTCTCATCCTGAAGCAAAGTTCTTAACCCGAGGTACTACTTCTGGGTTAGCGGAGTCTGTAACCTGAAGTGTCTGTAACCCGAGGTTATGCATTCTGTAAGGAGGAAATTGCTTGCCAAAAGGTGCATGAAAATTGTGTACACGGATGGATATATTAAGTGATGCACCTGCAAAACTGTGTATCACAAATGGATATGGAAATAAGGAGAACTGTAAGGCTGGAAAAAGGATTCACTGAGAGTAACCAAAATTCACTGAGAGTAGCCCGTTCTTAGCCTCAAAACAGACACCGTCCACGGCTCCGAGATCAGCAAACGCTTACGCGTTCGCCCTCCCTGCCCTGCTATGGTTTCTCTAACCATCTTCACTTGATGAAAACTCCTGGAGAACCAGAAGCCACATTCTAGCTGGCTTCATAAAGGTATTGCTGTGGAGCTTGGCATTGCATTTTGATGGCCCCACTACAGCTGACTTTATTTGTCCTGCTTTTCGGTCTCTAATACATGACCCAACGGCCTCGGTCTGTAGCACCCTGCTTGTGGTTAACGCTTAGCTGGAATGAAATATTCAACGCAGCAATAGAGAAATTAAAATAATAATTTGTCAGACAAATAAATGAGAGACACAGTGGTATATGGTTACCAAAGCTCTGCCCACTCCAGCCCTGATGGCCAGCACTTATATTTCCTCAGCCCAGCCCCCTTGCTCCTCCTTTGGCTGCCTCTGTCCAATCAGCCTGGTTGAAATTCCTATTGGCTGTTTGCTAGAACCAATCATAAAAGATACACCCATTTCCTATTACCTTTTATGGGAGGCAAAGAGCTATATTTCCTTCTATCCATAAATGGCAGACAAGTAGCCATATATATTACATTTGCCTCGACAAGGCACCTTAATTATCAGATCATCTTTGCCCTATTGCCCTATTGCCCTATTCACTCCCAAACAGATGGCTAAAACAGATGGCTCATGGTTTTAAATTTTATCTTAAACAGAGATCTTGGGTTCACATTCTCACACACCATCAATGAAATAAGAATCTAACATTTCTTACTTTCTAAATCCTTTGCATAATTACATTTAAGCCAATATATTTCATACATTAACATAGATAGATTTTTAGAAGGAAAGGCCTTTTGCAAAGTAAAAAGGAAACAGCTTCAAAAAGCAACCTCTTCAGTTTACAACCCCCCTTTCCCCAGCCAGCTGCTGTTCCCATTAGCTCTTGCCCTTTAACCTTATGAAAATATGGCTCGAGTCTAATGGGAGGCACATGGTATTATTTTCTAATAAACAATAAATTTTACTATTTACCAACTCTTAATTAGTGTTTTTGCAGCTTGATTGTATTCTGTAATTTGTAGGGTCAATGTAACCTTTGCTCCCAGCCTGTATTTCCCTTTTACAACTTTGAGAAACGTGTCTCCTGTTACTACTATAAATCAGGGGGCCCCTGTTCAAGGAGATAAACAACTGCCAAAGTACTTAGCCAGCTGCTTTATGCCTGGCATGAGACATACAAACATTTGCAAATATATTTTTTAAGCTTATTTTAAAATGCAGGCCTTGATCTGATGCCTCAGGTCCTGCATACCTGAAGGAGCGTCTCCACCCCCATCGTTCAGCCCGGACACTGAGATCCAGCGCCGAGGGCCTTCTGGTGGTTCCCTCCCTGCAAGAACTGAGGTTACAGGGAACCAAGCAGAGGGCCTTCTTGGTGGTGGCACCCGCCCTGTGGAATGCCCTCCCGTCAGATGTCAAGGAAATAAACAACTATCTGACTTTAAAAAGACATCTGAAGGCAGCCCTGTTTAGGGAAGTTTTTAATATTTAATGCTGTACTGTTTTTAACACTTGATTGGGAGCCGCCCAGAGTGGCTGGGGAAACTCAGCCAGATGGGCGGGGTATAAATAATAAATTATTATTATTATTATTTATCAGAAGTTCAGCAAGGGTTCTGCAACCATTTCCTGGTTGTGCCCTGAAGGCAAAAGGGGTCCTTGTGTGCAGAAGTGAAGCAGGTCTGAGTCTAGTCAAAACTTGGAAGGCCTGGAGACACCACACACACACACACACACACACACAAACTCTGCAGGATCATGCCTAAGCGGCCCATCCAGACCAGCATCCTGTTCTCACAGTGGCTGACCAGGTGCCCACAAGATCAGAGCACAAGAGCAACACTCTCCCTTCCTGATTTTTCCAAAAACTGCTATTCAGAAGCATTACTGCTTCTGACCATGGAGGCAGCGCATAGTCATCATGGCTAGAAGCCACTGACAACTGTTCCTCCATGAAATTGTCCAGTCCTCTTTGAAATACATCCAGGTTGGCGACCATCACTGCGTCCTGTGGAAGTGAGTTCCACAGGCTAACAACGCACTGCACTTTCTTTTCCCCCCTGTCCTTTTAAAAAATATATAGAGATTTTTATTACTTTTTTAACATATCATTTTCAACTGTAATTAAACATACGTTTACACCTTATTCAATTTTTTGGACTTCCATCAGTCCTGTCTGAAAATTTTCCAATCTAATCTCTTAGTATGCATTTCTTATTTTCCCTTTTACATTTCAAACTCATAACCAATATCTCTATCTTTTTCTACTTTGTAAGACTTCGTATATTTCTCCTTACAAAACTACTTGTAGTCCTACTAGTGTAATTTGTTGATTACAGTTGCTCTTCAAATAATTCGTATACTTCTTCCAAACTTCTGTAAATCTCTGGTCCCACAGGTTTCGAATCCTTCCTGTCATTTTGTCCAATTCTGCATAGTCCATTAATTCCGTCTGCCATTCTTCTTTCGTCCGAATTTCTTCTTGCTTCCATTTCTGGGCTAACAGTACTCTTGCCGCTGTTGTTGCATATAAGAACAGTTTGACATCTTGTCTATTAATGTCTTGGCCTATAATACCAAGTAAAAATGCTTCTGGTTTTTTTAAGAATGTATATTTCAACATCTTTTTCATCTCATTATATGTCATTTCCCAGAAGTTTCCCTCCCCCCCATGTCCTAAATCCTCTAACCTTCGGCTTCATTGGCTGCCCATGAGGTCTAGTGTTATAGGAGAGGGAGAAAAACGTTTCTCTTTCTGTTTTCTCCATGCCACGCATAATTGTACGAGTTTCTGTCGCGTCGCCGTGGGTGCAGAACACTGCCATCACGGCGAGTAGTCACTGGTAGCCTCCTCCTCTGTGAACTGGTCTGTTCCTCTTGGTAAAGGTAAAGGGACCCCTGACCATTAGGTCCAGTCGTGGCCGACTCTGGGGTTGCGGCGCTCATCTCGCTTTATTGGCCGAGGGAGCCGGCATACAGCTTCCGGGTCATGTGGCCAGCATGACTAAGCCGCTTCTGGCGAACCAGAGCAGAGCACGGAAACGCCGTTTACCTTCCCGCCGGAGCGGTACCTATTTATCTACTTGCACTTTGACGTGTTTTCGAACTGCTAGGTTGGCAGGAGCTGGGACCGAGCAACGGGAGCTCACCCCGTCACGGGGATTTGAACCGCCGACCATCTGATCGGCAAGTCCTAGGCTCTGTGGTTTAACCCACAGCGCCACGTGTGTCCCTGTTTCTCTTTGTAAAGCCATCCGAATCGGTGGACATCACTGCCTCTCGTGAGAGGGAATGTTAAAGCAATTACGTTCGCGTCTGGATTTTATTATAGGAAATCGATGCAACATTGTGATGCGATGTGTGCAGGTTTTTTTGTTTTTAAAAAAAGGCCGATGATTAAAAACACTCACATTAAAAACAGGTCCACGACAGAGAGAAGTGAGAATTCGCCATTCAGCATCCTTTTTGAGAGATTCTCTGTGCTTCATCTTCTTGATCTGAGCCCCTTCCTTCCCTCTCGGATCTTTCTTTGAAATAGTGACGGAAAAGGACCGCGTTAAACTGTATGTTCGCCCAGTTGCCACTCTGCCCATGAAAAATCTTGCAATGCCTCCTGGCTGGTCTGAAACAGCCCCAGAGATGCCACCGGTGGTGGCTGCTGGACATGGGGAGTGATTGGGGCAGAAGGAAGGGAGTCCAACAGTAGGTGGCGCCAGAGACAACCACAGGCAGAGCCAAATCATTCTGGTTTCGTTCCCATCCTCCTGCCTGTTGAGCTCTGCAACACTTAGGAGAAAGCCGACAGGCAGGGCCATTCCCTCGACTGGATGTAAGTAAGGAGGGAGACAAGCGGGCAGGGTAATAATTATTTACTTGACATTGAAATGGAAAATGCCTCTCTGTGTATTGATAAGAGTTTAACACCGGAAAATTCCATTGGGGTAAACTCAAGCAAAGTAGGGCTCTCTGAGCTTCTAAATGGGTTGATAATTAACTGAGAGTGTTCTCTGCTCTTTCATGCGAGTGTTTAACCTTAGATCATGTGAGTAAGATATTTAGCTGCAAATCTGCCATTCTGAAGGGAGTTGCCTTTGATCTTTTGTCCCCAGCCACATTGGGAGAAAGATGAGCAAACGAGTCTCTCTGGGAGAGGAAACAGCTAATGGAGGCTGTCGAGAGAGACAGACCTCTGATTTTAGGTCTCCAGCCCTGCCCTAGCCTTTTCACCATGTCAGGGACACCAGCAGGTTTCCGGTACTTTCATTCACCACAGAGTTTTGGTATCAAACAAACTTAGGAAACTGCCCCATACCGAGTCTCTCTCTAGCTCAACCAGCATTGTCAACACAGACTGGCAGTAGCTTTCCAGGGGGTTTCCAGCCCTACCTTGACATTCCATTGGGGGTTGAATCAGGGACCTTCTGTGCGCTTAGCTGGTGCTGTACCTTTGAGCTACGGCACGTTCCCTGGAAATAAATCAAGGTTCTAGTCCTCATGGATCTGAATCAAAGGCTGAGTGAATAGGAACACAGGAAGCTGCCTTATACAGTGGTACCTCTGGTTGCGAATGGGATCAGTTCACAACATGAAAAGAGCGCAACCCACAGTGGCACATCTGTGCACGTGTGGGTTGCGATTCGCCACTTCTGCGCATGCACATGACATCATTTTGCGCTCCTGCGCATGCGCGAGTGGCGAAACCCGGAAGTAACCCTTTCCAGTACTTCCGGGTCGCCGCAGGACGTAACCTGAAAGAACGTAACATGAAGTGGACGTAATATGAGATATGACTGTACAGTGGTACCTCGGGTTAAGTACTTAATTCGTTCCGGAGGTCCGTACTTAACCTGAAACTGTTCTTAACCTGAAGCACCACTTTAGCTAATGGAGCCTCCTGCTGCCGCCACGCCGCTGGAGCACAATTTCTGTTCTCATCCTGAAGCAAAGTTCTTAACTTGAAGCACTATTTCTGGGTTAGCGGAGTCTGTAACCTGAAGCGTATGTAACCCGAGGTACCACTGTACCAGATCAGACCTTCAGTCCATGGAGCTCTGCATTGTCTGCAACAGCTCTCCAGGATTCCAGGCAGGCAGATATTCTCTGCGCTACCTGCAGTTGAGCGCATGACCCGATGCAGGCAAAGCAGATTCACCTAAGGACCTTCTCCAATTATGCCTCGCATCTTCACCCTGGGAGCTTGTGGCGCAACAGAGCCACCCCCCCTGGCGATATCGGCACCCCTGCGGCTGTGCTCCTTTTGGGGGAAAGCTTTCGTTTTCAGAGGTTCCGCCCCTCCCCCAATTCCCCGCCCCTCCCCCACTGCCTGAGCACACTCCAATTGACCTCTCTGCAGGAGATCTTGCAAAGGAAGTGCCACTGGTGATTTTGGTCTCTGTCGGTGATTGCCTCCCCTTAATAATGCATGCCATGAGTAAGGCTGTTATTTGCCAAAATACATCAGTGAACAAAATAATTATTGGCTGAGTACCGCATTCTTGTGAATAATACATTATTTGCTCAGGGAGATGACTCGCTTCAGACACAGCTCAGATCTTGCTTGAAATACATATTTCCAACATCGCGGGGTGTGTGTGTCGCACCTCCTTGTCCAAATCCTGTTTTTTGCAAAGCGAGGAAGATGCCGGGGACAGGACTTTCTAACCCCTGAGGGCAGCAATCCCATATGAGCGCTTTCTTGGGGGCCGTGTGCCAGTGGTGGGCGGGGCCAGAGGCAAAAGTGGGCGGAGTTATGGAGAGTAATACAATAATAAATAATAATTTTTTATTTATACCCCGCCCTTCCCGGTTCAGAAAACCGGGCTCAGGGCGGCTAACAGCAAATTTAAAACAATTGAGGCAACAAAAAACAGCATAAAACACAGTATAAAACGTGAATAACAATAAATTAAAAATTCAAATATCAATTTAGGGGGGAAATCCATCCAATAAACATTAGATGATCACCAGGGCTAGCTGGCTAAGTTAGTCCTATTTGGGCCAGCGGGGAGACCAGGGGAAAATTAGCTGTGGGATCCCAGAGCAGGTAATCTTCATAAAAAGGGGAGGGGGAGGGAAGGAAGGGGAATAAAAGATCAGGCTAAGTTCAAGTTGAAAGCCAGGCGGAATAGCTCTGTCTTACAGGCCCTGCGGAAGGAAGTTAAATCCTGCAGGGCCCTGGACATGGAACAGAGCATTCCACCAGGTTGGAGCCATCACTGAGAAGGCCCTGGCCCTGGTGGAGGATAGTCTGACTTCCTTAGGGCCCGGGACCTCTAAACTATTATTATTCATGGACCTTAAGGTCCTCTGTGGGGCAGACCAGGAGAGGCGGTCCCGTAAATATGAGGGCCCTAAGCCACAAAGGGTAGGCTATATTCCAGCCGCACAAAAGCCAGTACACACCTCTCCACCCTCTGTGAGGGCACACAAGAGGCCATTTAGAAGGGCCATGATTTCCCTGCCACTGCTATAGAGAAAATAGAGTGGAAAATCCAACATGCATCTTCCCTTCTATTTTCCAGAATGCTGCAACTTCTGCTGTTCTTGTCGCAGCACCCAGTAGGTTGAAGTCATAATAACAATAAATTTTTATTATTTATACCTCACCCATCTGGCTGGGTTTCCCTGGCCACTCTGGGCGGCTTCCAGCACATATAAAAACATCATAAAATGTCAAACATGAAAAACTTGCTGATGCAGAGCTGCCTTCAGATGTCCTCTAAAAGTTGTATAATTCTTTATCTCCTTGACATCTGATGGGACAGTTTTGGAAGATCAGAACAGATGGGAAGGAAAGAGTTTGGCTTGTTTCTGAGTTGAGAGACTCTTACCCAGAACGCTGGAGGAGAAATTCAATTCAGTTTGCATTTAGAGGTGAACTTAACCTAATTTGCACATGCGAAACAAAACACATCCCTCCTCTGAAATTCACATTTCTCCGAATTTTGCAACGCAGTTCTCCCGCCCAGCAATGCGTGCTAAAGTGCACAGGCTCGGGTTAAAGTGTGACTATAAATGTCTATATTAGTGAAAATAACTTACAAAAAATGCTTGTGTTGGGAAAAAACTGCTTTGCAAAAATATCAGGCAAAGCAGGATACTAAAAGGTGTACGTTAGAGGAAGACACACGAAGATGCTGGCGGATTTTCGTGAGGGTTTAAAAATAAATAAATCCCTAATTGATGTGGAAATGTGGAGACCTTAAGTCTGGAAAAGACGAAAAGCAGAAACTGATGTAGCTCACAATCTTAGCATACGTTGCAAGCAATATATACCACTTCAAACAGTCATGGCTCCCCCCAGAGCATCCTGGGAATGGTAGTTTTGGGCCAAGAGGTGTTGAGAGAAACCCACACACTCTCACCCCAGAAATTTCCCTGGAAAGAGGGACTGATTGTTAAACTGAAGGAACAGGATACCCAAACCTGACTGTGCAGTCACCCGAACTGGGCCCCAAATTTTCCCCAAATTTCCCTGATTCTTTCTCCAGGGATCCATTAGCTAAAATCTACTAGCTTGAGCTGTATAACTCAAACTTAGCTGCATAAATAAAGCCTTCTCCTTTATCAGTCCATGAAGGCGTAATGGATGGCCTTGTCAGTTCCGAGTGGAGACAGGATGGTCTTATCTTACCGGTTGTAACTATCCTGACCACGCTGACGCACAGACCTTGCAAGAGACGCCTGCGTCAGCCCCCACGCTCGGGAATGGCGCCAGGAGCCCTAAGATAAGAGTACAGGAACATGCTCAAGGATGCAAACTTATGAGGTTGAATTCCTGGGGAGCGGGGGAAAGGGGACTTGAAGGGAATATAAACTGTATGCATCTGCTTTTAGGTGTGCTTGCTTGTGACTGATCACGCAGTGCCTTTCTGCTATCCTAGGAAGCAGAAATAAACTCTTTCTCTGAACCAACCCTCGGTGTCCATTGACTCCTTCCTCCCTCCTGGGAGCAACACTCATTCAACCCATGGGAAAGGTCTAAAAGGCTACAAAACCACCCTGGGAATTGTAGCTCGATGAAGGTAGTGAAAGTTTCCTAACAACTCTCGCCATCCTTAACAAACTACAACTCCCAGAATCCTTTGGTGGAAGCCGTGACAGTCTAAAGAATGTGTTAAACATATGCTGAGGCCTATTTGCGCCTCCTTTCTCTCATAGCCGGACAGCCAGACTCGCCCCACCCCACCCCCGTCCTGTAGCTAAGGCAAGTCAACAATCGCCATCACTTTGCAGCTTTTCCAGTGCAGGGTCAAAAGATCACAAGGCCTGAAGAACAGAAACCCTTCTTGGGATGTCTGAGAAAGCATTATAGTCAAACGAAATCGCAGGCAGGATTTGAATCACGAGCAGCAGATGGAAAATGACAATAAATGTAATAAGATATTACAGTGGTGCCTCGCAAGACGAAAAGAATCCGTTCCGCGAGTCTCTTCGTCTTGCGAAGCAAGCCCATTAGCGGATTAGTGCTACAGTATTAGCGGCTTAGCGGGCTTAGTGGATCAGCTGATAAGCGGCTTAACGATAAGCTGATAAGCGGCTTAACGATCAGCTGATAAGCGGCTTAACGATAAGCTGATAAGCGGCTTAACGATCAGCTGATAAGCGGCTTAGCATCAGCTGTTAAGCGGCTTAGCCATCAGCTGATAAGCGGTTTAGCGGCTTGGGAAAAAGGGGGGGGGGGAGGAAAAAACCCCCGCAGGAACTCGCAAGACATTTTCGTCTTGCGAAGCAAGCACATAGAAAATTCGTTTTGCGAAGCACCTCCAAAACGGAAAACCCTTTCGTCTAGCGGGTTTTCCGTCTTGCGAGGCATTCGTCTTGCGGGGCACCACTGTATTAGATATGGACAAATAATGCAATAGAATATTCGTGGGAATAAAAACACCACGGAGGTAAGGGTGAGAAGTCACCTTGTTTATTTTGTAAGAGAAGCGTATATTAAATTTGAAGTCAATGTACAGTGGTACCTTGGGTTACATAGGCTTCAGGTTACAGACTCCACTAACCCAGGAATAGTACCTCGGGTGAAGAACTTTGCTTCAGGATGAGAACAGAAATTGGCGGCGCAGCGGCAGCAGGAGGCCCCATTAGCTAAAGTGGTGCTTCAGGTTAAGAACAGTTTCAGGTTAAGAACAGACCTCCGGAATGAATTAAGTTCTTAACCCGAGGTACCACTGTATTTAAGTCTTCAAAATTGAATAATACAAAAAACAAAAAACAAGACGTCCCCTGAGCTGTCTCCCAAGAACCAAGTCAAAGGAAAACCAGAGATCCTTCTGAAAGAGCATCTGTATCCATCAACACCCCCGCGGACCTTGTTTTGGAAGGGAAGAAGCTCATTCATTACGTCTACAGGACAGCATGATACATTTGATTTCAGAGTCCCTTTAATGTAAAAGTAATGGATAGGATCAAAGCTGCTCTTTTCCTGCCAAGCACCACGGCCAAACACAGTGGCAAGGTCCCCCCCCCGCTCAATTCCTCCCCCCTTCCTTCATTGCCACTCTGGCATGATTGAAGGTGCAAAGCTCTGCTCACTTAGAAACCGTCGGCACCTAAATTCCAGCGCTGAGCAGCTGCAGAGGCCTGGAAGCACAATTGACCTGTCCAGTTCCTCAGGGTTGCCAACGCGGTGCCCACGGGTGTCCGGATGCCCACCAGCATCTCTTACAGTGCCTGTGAAAGGTATCAGTCAATATCCCTTCAAAAATCAGTAAGGACATAGGGAGAGCCTGTGTTTCCTGTGGCAGTGAGTTCCATAGTTTAACTATGCACTGGACCTGAGCACAAGAGCAACTCTCCCCTCCTGCGGTTTTCAGCAGCCGGTGCTACTCATAATCATAATTTGACAAGAGTAGGTCCCTTTTACTCTTAAAGTGTTAACGCTGCCAGATACAAAGCGCAAAAAGTGTCTCCAGTTTTGATTCAGTAAAAAGGAGGAGGAAGACGGATTCCGTGAAATTCAGGAGCCTCTCAAATACATCGTGCTCCTCCTGGGGCCGACGTGGCCTTTCCCCTTGCTCCGCCCACCTCTATCAGGGTAGCCAACATCGTGCTGTCCATTTGATTTGAGTCCTATACTGTAAGAACAATCACCGAGAGCCCATAATCCCTGTGGGCTGCCTCTGCCATGATATGCCTCTGAATACCAGTTGCTGGGAGACCCAAGTGGCTGTTGCGCTCAGATCCTTCCCACAGAGGCACCTGGTTGGTCCCTGTGGGAAAGAGGATGACGGGCGAGATGAACCTTGGGCCTGATCCAGACCAGCGAGGCTCGTACTTTGCATCTGCCAGATAGTATGAGGCAGGCAGCTGGTCTCGCCAAAACAAGGAGAATAATAATAATTATATATATATAATAATAATTTATTATTTATACCCCGCCCCTCTGGCTGAGTTTCCCCAGCCACTCTGGGCGGCTCCCAGTCAAGTGTTAAAAACAATACAGCATTAAATATTAAAAACTTCCCTAAACAGGGCTGCCTTCAGACGTCTTTTAAAAATAGATAACTGCTTATTTCCTTGACATCTGATGGGAGGGTGTTCCGCAGGGCGGGTGCCACTACCGAGAAGGCCCTCTGCCTGGTTCCCTGTAACCTCACTTCTTGCAGCGAGGGAACCGCCAGAAGGCCCTCGGCGCTGGACCTCAGTGTCCAGGCTGGATGATGGGGATGGAGACACTCCTTCAGGTATACTGGACCGAAGCCGTTTAGGGCTTTAAATGTCAGAATACATGGCTAAGCCCCTAAATTTTGAGGCTGCACCTTTCTCTGACATTTTTTGTTGATGTTAATTTTGGAAGATGCCGGACACATCATGGCTGATCACACGAATCACATTTTGGGCTAGCCTTTGGGAACAGACCTGAACTCAGTGGCGTAGAAAGGTCAGGTGGGACCCGGTGTGGAAAATTTCTTTTCATCCCCGCCCCCATTGAATTTTTAAATTTTATTTATGTTTTGCCTGCAAAAATGGTTTGACTTTATTTCATATTTTTTTGCGGAACCAAAGTTGCTTTTTTTGCACAGCCAGCGCACGCCAAAGCCGCAGCGTCTCTCACAGACGTTGACTGCCACACAGCATTTTGTCACGCCCCTCGGAGGTCACACCTGGGGCGGACCGCACTAACTGCATCCACCTTTCTCTGCCTCTGCCTGAACTGCTCATCTAAACCTGAAATATTTGCTTCTATGAGACATTTCCAGCATGCTGGGAACATAGCTGTCAAATTACAGATTTGAAAATAAGGGACCAGCAGCCTCGAAAATAAGGGATCAGCAGCCAAAATAAGGGATTTTTCAGACACAGGTATATTCAACTTCTGAACCGCTCCGAGCCAAAAGCAGAAAGCCCAGCCAGCAGCCAAACGAAGCTTCAAGCGGTGGTTCCCACAGCGCAGCAACCCGGCAAAGGGGATGCAGCAAGGAAAACCACTGTCACCTCTCCGCTGGGAAGCGCTGAGCAAAGACGAGTCCCCAGGCAACGCGGCTGATTTGATCAGCACAAGGCATGCAAGCTCCACCCCCCAGTCTTTCTTAGAATTCTTATTGGGTGAGCAACGCAGCCAAGCAACACAGTTGGAGCCTCCCTCCTCCCTGGCTGGCAGGGAGGGAGAGGAGCTGCTTCCTTTGAAACCCGGGAAATTTAAGGGACATCATCAATAAGGGACAGCAGCGGGACATGGCGCTGGGATAAGGGAGTGTCCCGCCAAATAAGGGACGCTTGACAGCTATGGCTGGGAATCTTCCCCTTGCTCCCATCTAAAACTAAACACACAGACACAGAAATCTTGGAAGCCACTTGCACAAGCTGTAGTGGCACCCGCTGCCTTGGACGGATTTTAAAGAGGATTAAGACTATTGATGGCTGTGTCCTTTCCCTCCCCTACAAATTGCTGGGTATCCCAAGTGAAGAGAGAGGCTGCCACACTCCAGTCCTGCTTGCCAGCTTCCCATTGGGGCATCTGGTTGGCCAACGTGAGGACAGGATGCTGGGCTAGATGGGGCCCCATTTGGCGCTGAGCCTGCAAGGCTCTCAAGTTTGTTGTATGAATCCCACCCCCCACCCCGCTGTCTTTTAGAAATATCTCTAGCCCACTTGAGCCTGCTGAAGTGGAGGGGGCCTTCATTCCAAAGCTCGCTGCCTCCTAGGTTATCTTTTGGAGGTTCCGTTGCCATGGGAACAGAGCGAGGATGCCAGCCGCATCCCTCCCGGGTACCATGCAGAGTGTGCAACGGTGATCTGGTCCCTGCCAGACTCTGCCTGGGCAAGGTGGAGAGAGAGAGAGAGAGAGAAAGGGAGAAAGCTTCTCCCAAAAAGCAAACACACAAACAAACAACCCCAGAAACGAACCTTTGAGGAGAAACAGCCAGAGATTGTTAATGCTGGGTAATTACAAGGAAGCGGCTCCGCAAAAAAGGTGACTCAGCGGAATCTGAGCTAGCTGGCTCCTCCGTCGCTCTCCAAAAAACCTCTTTCCTCGCTCCAGCTGTGTTGTGTACAAAAGGGGACTTGGATGATTCCCTCAGTGGGACTTCGCTAGCCTTGGCTGCCAAGAGATTTGAAGCAAAGCCAATGGTGTGTGTGTCACTTTAGCTGGAAAAGTTCCCCATCAACACAAGAATCAGCAGCTGAGGAAGGGCTGTGGGGAGTATTTTTGACATCTGTGCAACTGACGAACTGGCAACTGCATCCATCCCTCCTCAGGAGAAAAGGGAGGAAGAGTGAGCCTTTGGGGGCGATCTTTAACGGCCGTGGCTTCCCTCAAAGGAGCCCGCACAAGTTGTTGGCTGTTAAGAGCACTGACCTCACCAAGCTACAGTTCCCAGTGTCCTGAGCACGCTGCAGTTCCTAGGATTCTTCGTGGTTTAAGAGTAGGAATGTATGGTGTGTAGATCTGACCTCCTTCTGCTAGTTCAGCGGTTCTCAACCTGTGGGTCCCCAGATGTTGTTGGACTACAACTCCCATCATCCCTGAGCTCTGGCCTTGCTAGCTAGGGGTGATGGGAGTTGTAGTTCAACAACATCTGGGGACCCACAGGTTGAGAAAGGCTGCGTTCGTTAGATTTTCAGATGCTGGCAGATATAATCAAGGCAACAAGCACGAAAGCGCAATCTTATACTCAGAAGTAAAACCCATTGAGTGCAATGGGGTTTACTCCCGGGTAAGTGAATGTAAGATTGCACTTTCAGCCAAATATTCCTTGGTTTCTTTTTTACATCAACCTTTGATTCAGAATCTTGAGGACTGGAATCTTAGTTAAGAAAAGGATTGTAACTCCATGGTAGAGCATGGTAGATGCAGAACATCCCAGGTTTAATCCCCCTGTCTGAAACCCTGGAGAGCTGCTGCCAGTGTAGGCAGTATGGAGCTTGTGGACCCCCCTAAAAAAAAGAGGGGTGAGATTTCCTCATTTTACAAGAACCATTTGAGGTAGGTCAGGCTGAGACAGCAGAGCCCCAAGGTCACCCAGTGATCTTCCCTTCCCAATTAAAGTCCAAAACGACAACATCATTCAGGACTTACCTCAGCAGCAAAGGCTGGTATATGCCATAGTATTTTTTTGTTTTGTTTTGATCTTTATGGTGCCCCAAGGTGTGATTTATGGTGTGATCTAATGATCACACCCTACTGACTTACTGATTGATTATTTACATCCATTAGTCGCACCTCAGCAACGCCATTGAGGCAACACACCCAATAAATCAACCCAGAACAGCATCAAAAAGCACAAAGAATACCATCCCACTTTGCTATAAGATCCAGATTCAGAATAGAGATTTATAAACGATAAAGTATTATGATTACTACTAATAATAGTATACAAAAAATAAAATTGTAAAAACATGAAGGTACTAGGATCAAATCCCCAGAGCCCAGAAGGAAATACGAGAGGGACAGGATGGGAGAGAGCACTAAAAACAATCTCTTGGGGCCAAATCTTCATCAGTGTGAAAAGGCGAGACAGAATATTCATATTTATTTATTAAGTATCTGTGGGTGGTTTGGGAGAAAAGCAATGACAAACCTAGACAGCATCTTAAAAAGCAGAGACATCACCTTGCCAACAAAGGTCCATGTAGTTAAAGCTATGGTTTTACCAGTAGTGATGTATGGAAGTGAGAGCTGGACCATGAAGAAGGCTGATAGCCAAAGAATTGATGTTTTCGAATTATGGTGCCGGAGGAGACTCTTGAGAGTCCCATGGACTGCAAGAAGATCAAACCTCTCCATTCTGAAGGAAATCAGCCCTGAGTGCTCACTGGAAGGACAGATCCTGAAGCTGTGGCTCCAATACTTTGGCCACCTCATGAGAAGATGTTGGGAAAGATGGAGGGCACAAGGAGAAGGGGACGACAGAGGACGAGATGGTGGGACAGTGTTGTTGAAGCTACCAGCATGAGTTTGACCAAACTGTGGGAGGCAGTGGAAGACAGGAGTGCCTGGTGTGCTCTGGTCCATGGGGTCACGAAAAGTCGGACACGACTAAACAACTAAACAACAATCATCTGTGGGTGGTGCCAAACTTAAGTTTTACACAAGAGCAGGCCCATTGACATGAATGGACCTACCAGTAATTTGATTTATTTCATTTAAAAGCACACACACACACACATTCACACATCACTTGATTGTAAGAAAACCTCTATGAGTGTTTTAAAAAAATGTAAAACATTTAAATTCTAGGTGGGGGGAAGATATTTAAATACATTCAAAAGATTATTCAAATCACCAATAGATAAAAAAAGAGGGAGAATTAAACATACACCCTGCTCCCCCTTCTCTGCAAGCAACAATATATTATAGCTGATGGCTGGCAACAGCATACAATAATATTTAATGTATTGGATCATACTTGCAAACAGGCAGGTAATTATTTTCTACAGTTTTATAGATAACATGAAAGGTTGTTCTTATTATTTTCTAAAACTTCAATTAAGCATTTGTAGAATTAAAATATATACATATAAAAGATCACATGCAGATTGTTACAATAAAAACATCATAACTTCTAGATTTCCGGACAGGCTTTGCTTAAACAGAAATATTTTAAGCAGCACCAAAAAGAGAACAGTGAAAGTGTCTGTCAAGAGGCAGGGAGTTCCACAGGTGCTGCCACACTAAAATATGGATTTCTTACACATTTGGAACACATATTATGTTCCTTAATTTTAATGAGTCTGTTCTGGGTAGCACTAGCACTGGCCACAACCCCGGATTTCTAAGACATCTCATAAAATAAATTCTCCAGGCACTGTACCAGGAAAAATAAAACGTTAATGCGGAGAACAATGCAGCAATTAAACCCCGCAGTAAGCTTAAAAAATCGCAAACAACATAAAAGGCAGATATAAAAGACTGGCAGAATAAAGGACAATAAAAAGGAGCCGCAGCTGAAATCCACATCAAATACAGGAGGCGAAAAACCACAAACCGTAGCAGAGAGAGACCAGAAGACAAGATCTTTAAAGGCTTGGAAGAACAAAGAAGCAGAAGTCTTGGCCGGGTGTTGAAAGACCAACCCAATCAAGGTGACCTTCCTTAGGGATGCCAATATTTACAGGTTAATAAAAAGTCTCTCTCTCCCCACCCCTCCACCCCGGATTTTAGTTAAATTCAGCCTCTGTTTCAAGGATTAGTAGGGATACAACCATCTCACTTATAATCTTGTATTTCAATTCCATGCCCATGTTATATCTGCCTATATAAATATATGCACATGTGTAGTGTCACGAAGTGGGGCAGCCCTGCACCTGGAGAGGGCCAAAGGAGGGCCCATCTGGTACAGCATCCCGTTTTCATAGTAGCCAAACAGATGCCCTGTTGGGGAGTCCGCAGGCACAAAAGCACTCTCCCCATTTTTATTTTTATTTTAATTAAAGATTTTCTTGTTTTACAGAAGTATGTGTAATGTCTCTCGTATTTTTCCCATGAAACATTTTTACAAATCCATTTCATTTGTTAAGACATTAGGGGGAGAGAAAAAAGGGGGTGGAGGGGGGGGAAGATGGGTGAGGGTGGGGTCGGGTGGCGATGTTTCTACTATGCTTAATGTAGGGTTTTAGGGAAGTGAGAGCTGGACCATGATGAAGGCTGATCGCCGAAGAATTGATGCTTTTGAATTCTGGTGCTGGAGGAGACTCTTGAGAGTCCCATGGACTGCAAGAAGATCAAACCTCTCCATTCTGAAGGAAATCAGCCCTGAGTGCTCACTGGAAGGACAGATCCTGAAGCTGAGGCTCCAATACTTTGGCCACCTCAGGAGAAGAGAAGACTCCTTGGAAAAGACCCTGATGTTGGGAAAGATGGAGGGCACAAGGAGAAGGGGACGACAGAGGACGAGATGGTTGGATAGTGTTCTCAAAGCTACGAACATGAGTTTGACTAAACTGCGGGAGGCAGTGGAAGACAGAAGTGCCTGGCGTGCTCTGGTCCAGGGGGTCACGAAGAGTCGGACACGACTAAACGACTAAACAACAACAATGTAGGGTTTGGTGTTAGCGTTGCTTGTGCTGTTCACTTGTGTTCCTTTGGTGGTGAGAGAGGTTGGGGTTGGCCTAGGATGTGGTTGTTTGTTTGTGATTGGCTGTGGTGATCTTTGTTTTCGTGTGTGAGTGGGATGGGTGGGTGTTTTGGATCAGGTTAGCCATATTGATTTGTATGCTGTTGGTGAATTCTTGTCATTGTCTTGTTGGGCTGTGTACGTGATAAAGGGGAGCCATACCGGGGGAAAGGCGTCTTCTTCTGTTAGAATGACATAGGCTATGAGATTAACCCCACTCAATGGACCAGACTGTGGTCTAACCCCCCCCCCTTTAAATCGCTAATACGCCCAGGAACCTCACCAAAATGCTGGAGAGGGTGCACCTCCACAGGCACATACCTCCACATGTGGTGAGAGTGCCCCAAAATCCAACTATTCTGGACAACAGCCACGCGAGAAATATGTAAAATAGCTAAGCAAGTATTAGACATCACCCCATAATTGGCCCTACTAGACATCTTCCAAGACAACAATGCCCATTTACACCACAAAGAACTCATAACCCACCTACTTTCAGCAGCCAGAAACACCATAACCAGACACTGGAGAGACCTGTCAGGAGTAAGCATGGGCCAATGGTACCAAATAGGATGGGAAACAGCCGTACTAGAAAAATTAACCAATAAACTGAAACTGACACTCTCCCCATTTATGATCCCCCGCAACTGGGTATTCAGAGAGGCATACTGTCTCCGACAGGGGAGGCCTGTGGTCTCTTCTAACTCTGCAATTCTGTGATTCACCAGTAAACTTCAGTTACACATCCAGTTGAAGAAAAGTTGTCAGCTTTAACCCACTTAAAGTTTCCCCCCAAAAACCTCGGGGGACCCAGCATATTCACTTGCTTCCTGAATATGCACTGAGCTGAAGTCTCAGTCAATTAACACCAAAGATGCGTTAAAATGTATTCGGGATGCTCCAGAGAGTGGGGTGTGAAGCCGGAAAGATACACAGTAGCTCCTTTAATTATCACCTGGCTTAATTTGGAGGAGGCAGGTGAGCAGATGAGAAAACCGAGACGGAAGAACACAAAAAAACTTCTGATTTTTTAAAAAAGTGATATTAAATAAGGATGGAATGCAGGGAACGGAGTCGACCAAAAGGATGGAGTAATTCTCATATTATTAATTATCGTCCTCCTCAAACATCATCAATACATTTGTATCCCAACTTTTCACTCAATAACCCCAAGGTAATGTATATTATTCCTCCCCTTTCCATTTTATCCTCAGCAACAACCCTGTGAGGTAGGTCAGTCGAAGAGACAGTGACTGGCCCAAGGTAACCCTAGGGAAGATCATAGCTATGTGGGAATTTGAACCTTGGTCTCCCCCAGGTCCTAGTCTGACACTCTAACCCAGGCATAGGCAACCTTGGCCCTCCAGATGTTTTTGGGACTACAATTCCCATCATCCCTGACCACTGGTCCTGTTAGCTAGGGATCATGGGAGTTGTAGTCCCAAAACATCTGGAGGGCCGAGGTTGCATATGCCTGCTCCAACTGCTGCAAAACACTTGTCATAAGCCCCCCCCCCCCCATGGGCTTTTAACCGAAGTGTGGGAAGCCAGACAGGTTAGCCAGCAAGCCTCTGGAACCTGTTTTTAAAGGAAGTTTTGCTTTTATTTTATTTAAAAAAATATTTTCCCATACTGTTTTCTTTACAGGTAAAAAGATTTCACTTAAACAACAACACTGAACAGCTGTCAGGTGCTCAGCTGAAGATATTGTGGGATTTTTTTTATAGGAAATGCTGACAGAAAAGGAAGGCTGCAGAACATGGACCTCCAGAGAGAGGAGATGTGGAATGAAAGAAAGGATGTTGACCTCTGGAACATCTGGAGTCCAACATTAGACATCCAGCCCAGATGCATTGTTGTTGTTTAGTCGTTTAGTCGTGTCCGACTCTTTGTGACCCCCTGGACCAGAGCACGCCAGGCACTCCTGTCTTCCACTGCCTCCCGCACTTTGGTCAGACTCATGCTGGTAGCTTCGAGAACACTGTCCCACCATCTCGTCCTCTGTCGTCCCCTTCTCCTTGTGCCCCCCATCTTTCCCAACATCAGGGTCTTTTCCAGGGAGTCTTCTCTTCTCATGAGGTGGCCAAAGTATTGGAGTCTCAGCTTCAGGATCTGTCCTTCCAGTGAGCACTCAGGGCTGATTTCCTTCAGAATGGAGAGGTTTGATCTTCTTGCAGTCCATGGGACTCTCAAGAGTCTCCTCCAGCACCAGAATTCAAAAGCATCCATTCTTCTTTCTTGGAGTTTTATGAAGAAGAATCTACAGGGGATGGGGGTAGGCCAAGGTTTTGTAAATGGTGCAATTTATTCAGAACAAAAGGCAAAATTAATTGTGAATAATGTAGTGACAGAAGAGTTTAAGATTGAGAAAGGGACACAACAAGGTTGCCCAATTTCTACACTGCTTTTTATATCGGTCCTTGAGGTTTTGTTAAACATGATAAGAAAGGACCAAGAGGTCAAAGGTATACAAGTGGGAGTTAAACAGTATAAACTGAAAGCATTTGCTGATGATTTAGTATTGACCCTACAGGAACCAGAATCTAGTACAAAAAGGGTATTGGAACTGATTCAAGAATTTGGGCAAGTAGCAGGTTTTAAGCTGAATAAGATGAAAACTAAGGTTTTAGAGAAAAATTTAACTGTAAATAAGAGAGAGAAATTTCAGGAAGAGACAAGACTAACATTGGTTAAGAAAGCGAAATATTTAGGGGTTAATATGACTGCTAAAAATGTAAATCTATTTAAGGATAATTATGAAAAATGTTGGATAGAAGTGAAAAAGGACTTAGAAATATGGTCAAATCTGAAGTTATCATTGTTAGGCCGAATTGCTGTGATAAAAATGAATGTGCTGCCAAGGATGTTGTTCTTGTTTCAAACATTACAAATGTTGGATAAGATGGATTGTTTCAAGAAGTGGCAGAAAGATATTTCCAGATTTGTTTGGCAGGGCAAGAAGCCTCGAATAAAATTTAAGATATTTGATGCTAAAGAAAGAGGTGGATTTGCCCTGCCAGACCTAAAACTCTATTATGAATCAGCTGCTTTTTGTTGGCTGAGAGAATGGCTGCTACTTGAAAACACTGATGCGCTGGACCTAGAAGGTTTTAATAATGTATTCGGTTGGCATGCATATTTGTGGTACGATAAGGTAAAAGCACATAAAGCGTTTAAAAAGCATATTGTCAGAAAAGCATTGTTTAATGTATGGATAAGATATAAAGATTTGTTAGAAAAGAAAACCCCAAGTTGGTTGTCACCAATGGAAGCGAAGGCACAGAAAAAACTCAATATGGAGGCCAAATGGCCGAAATATTGGGAAATTCTGGGACAAGAGGGAGACAGACTAAAATTGCAGAGCTTTGAAAAATTGAAAAATAAAGTGCGAGATTGGCTCCATTATTATCAAATAATGGAGGCATATAATTTGGACAAAAAAGTTGGTTTCCAGGTGGAAAAATCAAAATTGGAAACAGAATTGCTAGATTCCAAAATTAAGAATTTGTCAAAAATGTATAACTTGCTGTTGAAATGGAACACTCAGGATGATACGGTGAAATCAGCTATGATTAAATGGGCACAAGATGTTGGACATAATATAATGATGGCTGACTGGTAACAGTTATGGACCACAGGTATGAAATTTATGGCATGTAATGCCCTAAGAGAAAACTTAATGAAAATGATTTATAGGTGGTACATGACACCAGTCAAGCTTGCAAAAATTTACCATTTGCCTGAAAATAAATGTTGGAAATGTAGTGAGACTGAAGGCACATTCTTTCACCTTTGGTGGACGTGCCCAAAGATTAAGACATTCTGGGAGATGATTTATAATGAAATGAAAAAGGTATTTAAATATACCTTCTTGAAGAAACCAGAGGCCTTTCTCCTGGGCATGGTCGGCCAATTGGTGCCAAAGAAGGATAGAACGTTTTTTATGTACGCAACAACAGCAGCAAGAATACTCATTGCGAAGTATTGGAAGACACAAGATTTGCCCACCCGGGAAGAATGGCAGATGAAGTTGATGGACTTCGTGGAACTGGCGGAAATGACTGGCAGAATCCGAGACCAGGGAGAAGAGTCGGTGGAAGAAGATTGGGAAAAGTTTAAAGACTATTTACAGAAATATTGTAAAATTAATGAATGTTAGAAAAATGTTGGAATGAAGTTATATGGCTTTAGTAGAAATATTATAAGGAATTAAGTACAGATAGGTTAATAGAGTATTAAAGGAAAAAATAAGGTTAGAATGAGTTAAGATAATTATAGGATAGAAAACAGAGGAAGATGGAAAGGAATTGCTGAAATAATTAACAGAAGTGGAATACAAAAAGGGAGGTGTGAGGAGGTCGTGGAAATAAGTGAATGAAAGATGGGATAATGAAATTGTTTGATTTATTTTATTGTCTTTGTCTTGTTTTGTTAATTTGATGTGTTGTATTGTATTGTTTTTCTTTTTTTCTTCTTTTTTTTAGTGTTTTTGGAAAATATAATAAATATTATTTAAAAAAAAGAAAAAGAAAAGCATCCATTCTTCGGCGATCAGCCTTCTTGATGGTCCAGCTCTCACTTCCATACATCACTACTGGGAAAACCAGAGTTTTTACTGTACGGACCTTTGTTGGCAACAAAGGTCCAGATGCATTAACTGGAGGCGAAAATCTCAGCTGGTAGAGCATGCATGCAAACAGCCCTGGGCTCAAACTCCAACGGCAAGTCCTGGCAGGCGTAGCAAAGATTCCTTGCCTGGAGAGTTTCTGCCAGTCAGAGCAGACAGTACTAAGCTAGATGGGCTAATGGTCTGATTCAGCATATGGCACCTTCTTAGGTCCCCGGTCCCCAGTCACAGCCATGAGGACTGTGATTAGGCAAAGGGACAGAGCTCACTGTTACAGCACCTGCTTTGCACGCAGGAGCACATGGGTTCAACCCTCAGCATCTTCAGGTAGGGCTGGGAAAGAGCCCCTGCCTGGTACCCTGGAGAGCTGCTGCCAGTCAGTGTAGACAATACTGGGCTAG